>NC_134421.1:37732174-38474674 GCF_030867145.1 Opisthocomus hoazin
ATTCACTACTGGGACTTTAAATTATTTGATTGCGATGAGAAAACTTTTTTAGTTCAACTTGTCTGACCTTTTTTATAACCCTATTTGCATTAAAAGTAAAAAAGACCAAGTAAATAGCTTTGAGAAGTATCTGCTTATTGAAGCAAATTCTTTTATTTCTTTTGTCTTTAGGGACATTTACAAGATAATGAACATTAAATAAAATTTGTATACCAATATGATAAAACAATCATGTATTAATATTTTTTTTTATTTATAATATGGAGAGAGATATATATGTATATGTATCTAGGTAAGTTCCTGGAGATTAATTTGAAATTGGAATTCACTGCAGTCACAGTCAGTTTCCAAAACTGTTACTTGTCTATCCAACTGGCAGATTTTAACGGTAGGGTTTACCCAGTGAAACATATGGCTGGTATTTTCAAAGCTGCTCCTGACATCAGCTGAGAATTACCAACTCACTTAAAACAGGTTGCAATCAAGCAGCAAAACTGTTGGACAAGACTGAAATTTACAGAGCTCCATTAAGACCCTAGTTCTTCATACATATTCAAAAATTCAGTTGTAAATCCAGTGCTTGGTTTGGATGCACATCAGAATGGGCACGTTCATTCTCGCTCTGTTAAAAGGTTAACTTATAGAAGGCTGTAAACTAGCTTCTTAGAGGTTGGTTTGTTTTAACTCTTCTATAATGTAAAGGAAATCGTGTTTTAAATAAAAAGTGCTGTTCGGAATTACATCACAGCAGGCAGAAACTCTGCATTGCACCTGTGAGTCACTGTCATGTGATGCAAGTGAAGGCAGGAGGCTGAGTGTGATTTCTGTCAGTTCACAGAGTTTCAGAAACACTATTGCTAACTGAAGCGAAGAGATTGCTACACTTTGAGCTTCATAAATCAGACAATAACTAAGAAACAAACAGAGCCGACCATGTCCTTTGTGGATTGCACTCAGTTTCCTTCCTCCCTTCTCCTTGTCTTTGTACCATTGAAATGAAGGCTTTGGATAACAGCATATTTCCTGATCCTGAGAATACACTGTCTTTTTCATTGTGGAGTCCCAACAGACAACTCATTTATGACTGTCTCACAGCCACACGTACAGACATGTGGGTTGGTAAAGCTGAAATAATCACAGCATATGGTGCTGGAAGACCTCCCCATTCTCTCCTCTCACCTTGTAGCCTTACTAATGAAGATTCAAAGGTTAGTTTGAAGTGCTGCTCATCAGCCCTTATGCTCCCTGTGAGGACTCCTCACATACACCCTCTTCAAAGTTGATTACCTTTGTACAAGAAGTTGTTGCATTCAGGTGGATGGAAACAATAAAATATGATGTGGTTTAGAGAGCTATTTGGTGATGTGGATCAGCCAGGCCTAAGGGTAGGAGCTAGAACAGAGATGATGTGGATGATAACTTAGCAGAGACGTAAGTAATCTACCTCTCCATCTTGAAGCAAATGGGTCCTGTGATGTAGATATTTCGCTGAATGACTACAACATGTCACAACCTGTCGTTCAGCAGCAGACCCATATTGCAGTAAGATGATTCCTACTCAGCAGCAATCACGTATGTTTTCAGTTAGAGAGCATTTTGAGAGACACCACAGTGCATTTGGAAAGCCCCTGTGAAACGCAAAAGTGAGAGAAGAGCTAGCCAGATAAGGACCAGCTCCTAGACTCCATTTACTAGCTTTTAGGGTAGGCTCTACTCACGTGTTATCAGGAAAGCAGACCCTTCGTGCTTTGTTGCAACCTGTCTTGAGACTGGGAACTATGAGATAGCATGCCTTATCCTGTGGAATGGAGCAAAAGATATAGTGGGAAAAGAACACATTATAGCAGCTTAGCAGCATGTGACCTTCTCAACAACTGGTGACAAAAACGAGCTGTGTTTCAACACAGCAGCTAGGAACACCCATAGGAGTAGGAGGCTGTATGGACCTTCCCTTTGCTCCACATCACCTGTTGGACCACAAAGCTGTCCAGTGTTAATGAATTAATACAATGTCGGGGTAACCAGTTGGACTTACAGATGCTCGTTTTCATTGTAGAAAATGAGATATGGTGACTGTGAGCAAAATGACTTTTCATACATATTAGATACCGTTCTTGAAACACAGATGCTTGATTTATATTTTTAGCTTCACAGAGCATTATTCGTTCTTCAGTGTCTAATCCATTAGCACTGTTATAAAAGTCCATATCCATTATTTCCTGTGGTAATAAACGCCAATTAGAAATAAGCAGCTGAATAGAGAAACAGTTGCCTTAAGTATATGGCTTGGAGTTTTGCTGAACTATGAAATAATTTCTAGGCCAGAGGTGTTAGAAGGTGAGTAGCTGTGTGGTACTCTTTCTTCAGGGATGCTAGCAGCCTCATGTTGAGAACTTATTGCCTGCAATTCTGCAACAGGGGAAGTGGTTCTTCAGCTGCTACAAAGGTGACAAGGAAAACAGTATGTGTTCTGAGAACTTAAAAGTATTAGTAATCACTGATATTACACCTTGAATTCATAGGTTTCACCCTATTTTGCAAAGGTCTCTAGACATAATTTGTTATATGCTTAGAAATGTAGGAAAACAGAGACAAATCAAGTCTAGAAAATTGCTTGGAAATTTCCTAAAATAATCCACAGGGCAGATATGAAACAAATTCCAGTCATCTTGCGTTTTAATTTATTTTTATTTATACTCTGACCCTACTTTAAAGGGAAAACTTTTGAAATATAAAAACTCTCCCATAAAGTCTATATCAAAAAAGAAAAGCTTTTCAGGAGTGGAAGAAAGATTCCTGAATGTGGTATTCCTGAATCTTCTTATACTGGAAGGTTTTTTGTGTTCCTTCCACCCACCCAAAGAGACTTCCAGCATGGGATTGCTTATAATTTTCACAGTCACATGCGTTTGGATAAAAATATTATTTCAGAATGTATTTCTCCATACAATGGCCGAAAAATTCTTGACAGAGAAACTCTCCTAAGGACAGGCATCCTGAATTGGAAAAATCTTCTAATAAAGCTTTTTGATTGGTTCCATGTGAGGTTCTTAAGTTTTTTGGCAAAATCCATTAGAAAGAGAAGTCCCCAAATTAAAAACTTTACATTTTCCCTGTGAATTATATTTGTGCACACTGAAGCTTACAGATACCAGAGAAAGAATTGCACAAACTGCTCAGCCTGTAAGTTTTGTGGTCGTCCCTTGATGTGGTTTGGGTCAGAGTGAGGAAGAACCTGGACTGTGTTCAAAACAGATAGTTCTTGATGTAACCCAGTGAGATGAGCCCCTGAATTGAGCACCTGGCAGCGCTGAAGCAAGGCATTGCTCAGTTGTCGTGTATTGTGTATGCTTAGCTGTAAGATGGAGAATGTGCAAAAAGTTCAAGGCAAGAAATTTCCACCCCAGGCTCTACAGTCAGCTGTCTGGTCTGCACTTGGAGGAAAGTGAGAGTAAGGTTATCATCGTGGAAACCTCTCAGTGACTGTTGCTACGGTAAACAGAAAAGACATTGACAAGTCTGATGACACAGATGTGGGAATAAGTTATTTACTGATACACAAAATGGAGTTGTAAATGGTTGAAGGGTGTTTCACGCTTGTTGTCAATGTCCTGTACCAACTGCAGAACTTCAAGCAGTCCTCTGGCTGCAAACTCCTGTTAATCTCAAATTCTTGAGGGCAATTAAGTATGTCACACTCTTGAGCCCCTGGGACTACACACTTCTGTTAACAGCCCACTTGCCACCCTCTGCCAGCTGCGCTGAATCTCCAGGTTGCTGCTGCTGCTGTTAAGGCAGAGTTTAAGAATGAGTTTTTAATATCTTTTCAGTTGATTAACTTCAGACAAAATCTTGCTTTAACCAATCTGAGTGGGAGACAGAATTAAGACTTTTTAGTGACACGTTACTTGTGGAAAAAATATTGCTAAAAAGATTAATTCTTTTGGAAAATAATTGCTAATTTGGGGCATTATTTCCTATTTTCAGTCACTTTTTGTATCCAGACCAAACTCCTGTGCATCCAGGCTTCAGGATGGGAAGATAAATATCTAATTCTATGAGGCAGTCATTTTCAATCAATTCAGACTGTGCCTTTGCTACAACAAATCCAGTGTCCATGTAAACACAAAACAGCTGACTGTGGATTTTATTAATACCCAACAATAAAACCTTTTATTTGCAGTGGACATCAGCTGAGTAAAGAGGATATTATCAATGCCAACCTACTTTATTTCAGTCTTTCAAAAGCTATGGAAACTGTGTCTTTTCAAACCAATTCCTATGATATTCCCCAAACACATTTTCATGGGATTTTTCTGGCGTGCAGGTATTAGCAATTTCTTTTATTGGTGCTCCTTCACTTTGCATAAACTATTTGCTGTTGGAATACATATAGTCCAGGTGCTAGAGTGCCACCATGCAAAATGGAACAAAAGTTTGCCAGTCTCTCTGCCTGTAAAAATTATCAGCAGGACAGCAACTCACTCCCAAATCCCCAGCAGCTTTAGAAGAGGGAATCATGGGTGCATTCATGTCAGGCAGAAGAAAGAATTGAATCTGTCTCCCTGGTTGTCTGATGAATAATGTGATCATTGTTGAATCCTGTTGTTTTGTAAATGGTATCCAACTCTCCCTTTATTTCCATTCAAAAGGTCCAAAATAGAATCAAAATGCTTTGTTTTGTAATTAAGGCAAAGAAACACTTTTTCAGTGAGGGGAAAAAACCCCTTCAGTTAAACCTCAACCATTTTTCCCCAATTATCCAGTTCAGTGATGAACTGAATAATTACACTGCCTAACTGCTACTCATCTATCACTCAGGCCAAACTGGAATTGCAGTTATTAATCAAAGTATATTATGATGGTTGGGAAAATGAATCACTGTTCCTCCAAAACAAATTCTTTGTCATTGAACACTGATACGTGTGTGATATCTCAGAAAACTTTGCCATTTCTTTTGGTACCTAGCTTTAGGGTTCTACAGGACCATTTCTGAATATACTTATTTTTTGGAAAATACAAGCCCATACATGTTATGGATATCTGAACCAGATTTTGTACGACAAATCTTTTCTATTAGTATTGAGTTTAAACTTCTTTTAACAGGGAGTTTTAAGACGTTTGAATAACACATTTTCCTAAATATTTCACATGGCTTTTCTGCTCAGAACTCAAATACCATATAAAGAGTTTTATTAAATGCTTGTGGTTTTTGTAGGTCTCCATGAACTTTGATGAAGACAATAAAACCAAAATAGGTTGTGCTGATGTACTTCTGCCAGTCTTAAATTAAGAAACCATGAAAGTGGCATTAGCTAATTTCCCATTCCAATTTCATAGACATTGAAGGGCTCAAACACATTTCCAGCTTATGGAAAATGATATGAAAGGGAAGTAGGAAGGGGAATAGCCATAAGACTGGACTGGGATGGTATACAGTTAGTAGAGAAGACACGAAAACTCTTCTGCTGTCACAGTAAATCTGCAGTAGTTTTATACAGAAAATATATAGTGCTTGATCAACTACACTCACTAAATTTCCAGGGGCATAAAATATAATTAAATGCCAAAAATATAGACAAATTGAAATAAAATTCATAGCTTTTGTAACAAAAGAAACCATTGCATAGATACTACTCCTTAAAAGCACTCAAATTAAAATTGATCATTTCCAGACATTAGCATCTAATTCTATATTTAATTGAAACAATGTGTACGATTATAGGATGATATCTACAAATGCTGAACAGTACAGCCTCCAGTCATGCATTTTGATTCAGTTTTTTCTTTATGGAGACTTGGCCATTTCCAAGAAATTTCTCAGAGATGCTTTTTATCACATAAGGTCTGAAAGGTTTTGTTTTAACAAATAGTTGGAAACCAACTTTTTTTTTTCAAAATATTTTTTTTAGCTTACTGTTCTTTAGGTGTAATTTTTTTTGAAGAAGATCTGTGTCTAGCAGCTACAATATATTACTTTACTTGACTGATATTTCTTCAGCATCGTCAGCATGAGTGAAAAAGTTAGGAAGAGAAGAGCATGTGAAATAATATTAATATCTCTAATTTTAAATATCCAATCACATTCTATAGATAAACACCAATTTAACTGGGCCAAGTAATCATAACCTTAAGTCAACTGACAAATAGATAGCATCTGGGAATGCTTAGAAAGATTAGAAGAAATAGAGTTATCTACATCTACTGTTTCAAGCCATATGGATAAATTACTCTTTGGTATGAAAACAAATATTAGTGATAAATGAATTATCTTGCATGTACATGGAATGCAGAAAAACATCCCAACCAGGGTACTGGGAAGAAATCCTGGGTGTCCAGATGGTATTTAAGTAATGTATGAGATTAAATCATAATTATGGTGGAACTGGGAATAGGAAGAGGCTGGTAGCACGTTCTGCTGCTGGTAGTATCTTTCCTATACAAGAAATCTTCCAGTTCTGTTTCTGTATGCAAGGAGAAGTGATTTTAAGATCTTAACTACATTTGAATAGTGAATCAATGTGAATACTGAATCAATTAATATATCTGTGAATACCTGTACACTTTAAAAACGTAAATAATTTACTATTACAGAGTCCAAAAACCAGCATTTACATTATTTCAGAAAATTTACATGGGAATTTTATTTTAATTTTTCTTTTTTTCTTCCAATTGTTTATCATACACTTTTTTCATTGTAATTTTCCATAAATATGTATGGACAAATTTGACATATTAGACACTAGTACAAGCCTGGAATAGAAGTTAATGAGCAAATATGCAATGTACATTTTGTACATACACATTGTACAACGTAATGCAGTGCATAAGCATTTTACAGGGTTAATATACATTATGAACAACGAGTTTTGTCATGTCATAAAAAGGATTTGGCATCTAGAAAGAGAATGTTATCATTCGCTCAGATCTCTTTGGAACATAAATAGCACCTCCAGCTAATAAATGATTGTCAAAAAAAAAAAAAAATCTAGCCAATACTTTCAAGTAAAAACCGTACAGTATTGCAAAATACTAAAAGGAAGAAAAAAATTTGTTAATCAACCACAATGGCTATTGCATGTTTAATATTGCATAGCAATACCAAGTTCTCTTGGTAGACTGCAGATATGGTGATCTTTCCAAGTAGGCTATAAGTGTAAAATGCACTTATGTCACACTTCAGGAAGGGTATTTATGTAAGTACTTTTTGTACCACTCTGAAAAAATGTCTCAATAACTTTAAGGTAGAACTTTTAAAGAGTCAAAGACAAATGTAGACTTTTCACTGGCTTGCCTACTTGCAGACAAAACAAAAAACCAAAACCTAGAAAAGGTATGAAAAATAATCAGTGTTTTCAGACCCTAGCGTTCTGGAGAGTTTCCTATAATAGTTTTAGAGCCTAGAGTTCTGGAGAGTTTCCTATAATAATTTAACAAGAATATTATTTGCAGGGCCTTGATTATCCTCATTTTGCAAAATTTTTACAAGAATATCATGCCCCTCAATACCTCATAAGATCTCACCATACATACGTATGTATCGTCATGCATACATATGTATCATCATACAATAGATGAAAACTCAGCCTACGTGCCGTAGTCTGTTCAGAGATTATCTAGTTCATACTTCCACAGCAAAAACAATCAACCAACCCCTCCACCAGCACTGTAGGGTTTACAGTCTAACAACAAAAATTCTCAGTTATCTTATAACACTGTGAACTGAGTCATAGTTGAAATACCAGTATTACCTAATCTTGCAGTTTTCTGAATGAATTTCCAATATAAAGAAAGCAAAAAACTGAAAATAATAAAATACGGTCCTGTAGAAAACCTTTAAATTTTTCTGTCATTTGCTGAAGTCTTTCACCTGCTTACAAATATGCTTCATTGATTAGGCACAGTATGAAACTTACTCTAAGACCTTATATATATTTTATATATACATAAATATATATAATATATATAAATTAGTTTTATATGTAGGGGAATATATGTACACACATATATACACATATGCATATATATTCCCTTACATACAAATCTATATATACATTCCCAAAAGACATAAACCATTTTCTCTGGAAATAACAAAAATGAAGATTATAAACTGCTGAAGGAAGGCTTGAAAGGAAATAGATAATTTTCTTCGAGGCTGAACAGATTTGTTGGGATATTTATTTAAATATATCCTCTATATTTTACAACTGACATTCAGAGTTTATGTTCGATGTTTTTTATTTACATAGGCTATTGAAATAATACATATTGTGCGTTAATTTAGGGACTGATTCGTTAGGAATACAATGCAGGTACAGCTAAATTGTCAGTTGCCACAAATCCTGCATTTGTTGTGTTAAATCTAATACTCCTGAGATCTGATGTGGAGAAAATAAGGCTGAAGCCACATCATCTCCAATGTCTGATAAAGCTCTTTGACTTTGAAGGATTTTTTTGTCGGCTTCAGTGGACATTGTACTAAGTCCTAGAAGGCAAGAATGGTTTGCAGACTAAAAAGAATATCTTTGAAGAGACAATCATCTGTTTTTGTAAAGAGTATATGAAGAACAACCATTACTTCTTGGCCTCAGTCCAACGTTTTGTGACCATCTCCCTCAACTGACTCACGAAAAGGAAAGCAAGCTAAAATTCTTTATTATTTCTAAACCACATAATTTTTATTCCAGGGATGCAAAATGCAAATATTCTGTATCACTTTTTAAAATTATTTGGATGTACTAACTATGTAATATTTCCATTTAACTACTTCCACTAACTCAGAAATTGAAAGAAAACCAGAAAAAAACAGAGAGCCAGCATCTCACAGAAGGGCCAGCAGACTTTGAATATATAAATGGCACTGAGTTTTTATACCAGTTCAGCGATGTAAAAACTACACCAGTATGGATTAAATCTTTAGATTTATTAAAACTATGCCAATTGATACAAGAATTTGGTCATAAATATGCACTGCCTTAAAAATAGAACTGTAAGTGGCTTCAAATACTTGGGAGACTTTCTAATAATCTGTACAGGTTTTATCATTATGCTTTTTGTTAACTGTATTCTTCCAGGGTCGTGCAAGTCTCCAAACTTCAGTTAAGAGGTAGATGATGAGAAAAATTTGAACTGCAAAACAACAACATGCAAATTATGTTGAAATTACATAGCATAGCAATGCTTATGCAAATTGTGATCAAAAAGGTGATAATACATGCGAACACATTCTATGTGTATATGCACAAATATCAGAAAAGCACCCACCCCTGCAAAAAATCCAGAGAGCCTTGTTAAAATTGATATGTCATCTCAGAAAATAATTATTTAAAAATTCCCTTTATATTCCTCTCAGTAGAAAAATAGTCATCTATAGAGAAACTAACAAAAGTTGCCTTGAGTCAATTTTGTTATAGGCAAAATTGTCAGTACCAGTTACAGCACGTTCATCTATAAAAGTGGTCACTGGCTTTGTTTAGTGAAATCCCGATGGCTGCCCCAAATCTGGCTGTATGTGGTTTCTATAGCTTATTATGTATCTGAATAATACCTCCCCACTAGTACTCACAACCATCCAGACCTGAAAGTAGCAAGTGAAAAATATTGCTTAGGCATTTGAGGAAAAAGAATGACAAGAGAGCATCTAAGAAAAGTAACTACATGCTGGGCCCAAATTCTTTGTGTTACATCAAAATGGAGAAAGTGTGGGGCAGTAGGCAAAGGGGACCTTTGGGGGAACGAGAGGTGTCCGGGAGGAACAATTATGTACACACTGCCAAATGTTTTTAAGCACATTGAATGCTAATGCAAAAAGATCGTTAAAATTAACATGAATTTTGAATCATGAAGTCAGTGAAATTGCTGCCATTCACTTCAGCAGTAATTAAAGTTGAACTTCCTCTCGTAAGGACAGCATCATTAAAAAGAAAAAAAAATCTTTTTGAAGAGAAAATAAGATTTTCCCTAACTCTGTCAAAACAGTTGACAAATCACACTTCTGAAATAAAAGGATTGTAGTCTTAACTACTTATGCTACACTATTTCGTATAAAAAGATGCTTTTGTGAATTTAAAGAAAATACAGAACTGGTAACAGTTGCAACCACAGTTCAGTGGCGAGAGATGGGAGGGGGAATCTTTTGATATGTTCTTGAAAAAACACTGAGAACTATTGGCGAGAAGTCTTTCCCTGGAGTTGGAAAGGGCAATAGAGAAGGACCCTCCAGCTACTAGACAGTACGATGTCAAAAAACTCTAAAGAGATAAAAGTATCTGGATGTGTACTCTGAAACTACTTGAAATTTAACCTTGATGTTAAATAGGAAAAACATTATTGATCTTCTCCCCTTTTTTACTAAATTTAAAATTTTGGTATTATTTTTCTTGATTGATCAAGTAAGAGCAAGATCACAATTAGCCTCAGTGATATTGTGGCAGAGAAATGAAGAGGATGAAGTATACATGAATATAAATGAGATTAAGATCAATTAAGGCTTTTCTTGCTCTGACTGTCAGAGACTACACACTCCATAGTGCGTAACAGATGGATGTGATATGTCTTCAAGTCTGAGAGTATGTTTTTTCATTGTAGGGCAGCGGCCTCTCTTAGTCCTGACCCTGCAGTGGTCCAGACTGGGGCTGAGGCAATTAAAAGAAACCAGGGCGAATTAGAGAGATGGTATATACCCAGATCTTTTCCTGAAGGTAGAAACGTAATGATGAAATGACTTGCAGTACAAATTACAGCTCAGGGCAAGTAAGAGTGATATTCAGGGGTCTGAATGCAAGTTATACTCATTTTGCTACTTTGCTGCTCAGTATAGCGTTGATCCAAGACAATTTATTATTATTATTACTTTTAGAAATACGAGCTACATATACAAGGCAATTGCCCCTTTAGGAACTATTATTTGGAAGACACAGTTTTTTAATTCCAGGTACTTTTTGCATAGAAATTGTTCCAATTTTCTTCATCCATCTCTGAATTTTAACTTCTTTAATATTCAGCAATATCAAAAGTATTCTGATGGGGTTTTTTTTGATGCTACTGTTAAGAGGAAAAGTAATGAAAGAAGTGTAAGTAAATGTTTCACTTCACTCAGTTCCTACTTTATATTGCTCCAGTTGCCTGCTACATCATTTTACTTTATGCGATTACAAATTGCACATTGGTGAGTGGTGGTAAAACAGCTCTTTCATTCCTATTATTTTTTAACATAATTGGCCAGAGATGAAAGAGTAGTATCTCTGCAGAGGGCTGTGTTTATATAAATTTTTATTTCCTCTGAGATAGTAACATGATTTTTCTTACTGGTGGTCAGGTGTGTCTCTGGCTTATGGAATCTTTTTTTTCCCTTTTTTCCTATGCCATGTTGCATCGTATTCTGCTACCCTGCATAGAATAGGTAAATTGTCTGCATGTTTCCTGAGAGCCTTTTTTTATCATCTTTTTTCTGAGTCCTTTAATTACTCAACAGCAACTTTTAACAGACCTAAGTCTAAAGCTGAAACTTCTTGTCTTCTGCCCTGCATTCTTCATCACACTGTTTTTTGCAAAGAGATAATAAGCATCTAGAATTTTGCTTCAATCATCTTGGTTCAGCCTCTACATTCACCTCTTTTCAAATAATCTCTGCCTTTCTACCACTTGCTGTCAAGAGCAGAGTGATGTTCCTGATGACTACTCTTTAACTAAAATTTCAGTTCTTCTTTCCCAATCCAATATTTGTAACTGATATTCCTCACTGTATGAAAGCTTAGTGTCTATGAAACTTCTCACCGCTTTTTAGCTCTGGACACGTGGGGCCTTCACAGACCCTGGAACTCACCCTATGTATTTGTATAGCCAAAACTGGAGCAATGCTTATACCTCATGCGGTGCCAGCACGGCTATGGTTCAGAATGAGGTGCAATGTAAATTTCTTCTCTGAAGTTGGGTGCTGGGAGAGGAACTGTAATTTTACTGGGACTAAATCATTCTCCTTTACACAGTTTGCTGCTCAAATCTGAGCATGTAACTGATATTTTCTCCCCAAACTCTGAAATGCACGTATATTGTTGTGAATGCGCATATTAAATTACAGGACTTGTAGAAGGTGTCAGGTTTTCCTGCATATAATTAGGTAAAAAGTAGGTATTAATTTCCGTACCATGCTGTGAGTAGATTTATGATACTTCTCCCCCAAAACTGTGCTGACATAATGAAAAAATTCAGCATTACTGTGGAAGTTCGTAGTATATAAGATGACAACTTAGCAAAACAGAAGCAAGCACTATCTAAATTTTTAGAAGAATGAAAATCATAGTATTGAACACCAGTCTTAAAGAATGGCTTTCTTAAAAGCACTCACATATCTGCTAGATTTTTTTTTTTTCTCTTGTTATTGGTGCTTCAAAGTGTGTTTAACACAGCTGCCTGGCTGTCCAATATATTTGCAATTTTTTGAGATTTAAAAGAAGGCTAAAATGAATTATATTATTTTCCCTGAACTGAATGCATATGTATCCTGCCTAAACAGTGCATAAAAGTTTTATGAATCAGACCCCTAATTTTCACAATTTCTGAGGCATTTATATGCACCACTCCAAAACGAATAGCACCTTTCCTCACCTACAAATAAAACAGAAACATTTTCACTTAGTAACTTCAGAAGCTTGCACTTTTGGCTTTCAAGTGCAATGTTAAGTAATTTCTGTGAAGTGAAATTGTAGAGTCATGCTTTTTTTGCCTCAAGGAAGAGGAACAGTTGTGTACATTTTAATCAATATGAGTGTATGTGCGAAACTGTAGACACAAGACCAAATATCCTGCACAAAAATGATGTATCAATACAAAGCTTCCAGACTGGCACTGTCAATGTGCCTTGCAGCATTTTTGCTTGAACTGGCATTACAAAAAAGAAGTAGCTTTTCACTAAACACATGGGAAAGAGACGTGAGAACTGGTATGAAGTTACGTGTCTTCAAAGACCTGAAGTTAGACCTTAACTATCCTCTCAGCAGACCATCAAATATCTAATAACTTTCCAATAAATCCATGCACCTACTTTGAAGTCACTACTATGAAACTGATTCAGGCTACAAAAGCCAAGGGCAAGTACCCTTTTAACATCAGCAGGTTCTGAATCTAGTCCCTTCAGGAAGAAGGCTTCACAGTCCAACCCAGTTTCTTCTGCCATTCAGGAATACATAACTGAACAAAACTAATTGCCACTCTTGTTAGCAATGTGTATCTTGGTTTTAAGTCCTTTTATGTACAGGCAGATTTTAGCTTAGTTTCAACTGGTGAAGTCTAAACGTACTTTGTGTTCAAATATGTATGTTGAAGTACAATATAGTCAGCTATCACAGGAGGAAACAACTTCTGGAATATACAGTAATTCAGCTGTTTATTGTATTTTAGAGATGGTACCCACCAATTTTTTGTCTTCTAGACTGAACTTTTACATGAATACTGTAATTGTTTAGACAGACATAATGTATCCTTTTGATCTAGCGGGCATACAGAAGAGAAAAAAAGTTTTATTGTGCTTCATACAGGTACTCTGTCTCTTTTGAAAGGAATCTTTGAGCTTATATTCTTTTTAATATTAGTGGTAAGTACAGTCTGGGCAGATTATTTCAAGAGACTTTATCAATACTCTAAAGATGAACACAAAGTATCTTCCCAAATAAGAGATACTTTTGCATTAGATATAATCTTAACACAAAACTGTTTGTCATTGGAAGGCCTTTATATACAGTCTGGTTTACCTGACTCTTGATTGTCCAGAGTCATGGTTTGATGGACTCGTTTGCATGGAGTCACTACCTCTGTAATCTCAATTTTGTATCACAGAAACAAATAAACTGCAGACAGTAATTTAACTTAGAGTCTTGCCATGGGGCAAAAATCTGTTCCCATCCAATATTGTGACTGATCATTATTACCACAAAACCTGGCCTGTGTCTTGAAGACATATTTCTAATGGAAGTCATAAACGTTGTCTTCTGAGCTATATTGCAGATTAAATATTGGTTTCTCTTTCTGAAGGATCTTCAAGAGCTTTATCAGCTCTGCTGGCAGCATCTTCATTTTCATTGTTTGTTAATGGTTCTGCTTCCTTTGAGTCAGCATTCTTCTGTGCTTTCTGCTTCTCATCTTCTAACTTCTTTTCTTTTGCCAAAAGCCTGTAGTTAATGGCATTGCCAATGAACAACCAAATACTGGCCACAATCACAATCACTCCGCAGACAAAATACATGTACTGATATTCACCAGTAACATCCACTAGCCAACCTGAAATACAACGACAAGAAGAAAGAAAAAGAGTCTTTAAAATAGAATACCCAATACAATCCAGATAGCTCCCTAGGAGAAATACCTATATATTGCCTGGCATTTAAGTTGGAGCAGAAAAGCATTTTCAGCATGTTCAAATGGTCTAGCATATATAGCAGAACTCTAACCAAATCTGTATTAGTCAAGCTAGCAATTGTCATTGGAATCACTGACAATGGTAAAATATTGAAGAACAAAGTAAGTAAAGCTTAATGAATAATGATAGACAGGTTTTTAGTTCTTTCGTTTTCATTCTTTCATTGTCTATTATTTTATTCACCTCCTAATTTTGTTTCCTATTGTTTTGAAGTGACTGTGTGACACTCACGGAGGCTGCATACAGACAATAGGATGATGAGGTGGGTGCCTTTTTAGGCTGCTGTCACTGTGCATCAACTGCTTGCTTTTCATTTTTACTTTCCTGTGACTGGTGAAAGAGATAGTAAAGCTTGTCCCTTCAGCTATCATGCTCGAGTGCTGAGTTTTGGACTCTGAAGCCTGTACCTAAAAACTATTTCCACACCTCTGAGAATATTTTGGTCATGACAAGGAAAATAAAATATAACTGTTCATCCACTTTATGAGCCTTTCTTTCTAAATTTTCCCAACTGCCAAAGCAACATTTGTACGTAATCAACTATTTAGCTCTGAACTCTGCTACACTATCATTGAAACAGGATAACCTGCACACTTCGATTTAGCATGTATTTAGATGCTTTTACTGGTTTGAAATCATAATGCCAGCCTAGTCACCTGAAACAAATTTACAAGCCATTGAATTATTTTAGTCTTTTCTTTATTTCACAAGCCTAGTCTTAGGAAAAACTCAAATAGCACTGCAACTGTATAATTCAACTATTAGTGTAAATAGTACAATTTACTGTTTTTTCTCGATGAGCAGTCTCATAAAGCTAATGATTAAAAATGAAATTCTGTATTAGCATTACTTCGTCATAATATTTCAAAGGATATGAGCCAGTCAAAACTGGAATTTAGCTTCTCTACGTGCTCATCCCCTTTGATGTCTCTATTTAACAAAATAAATCCATTATTCATATAGTTCTAGTACAAAAATATGCTTTTCAAAATTTCTGCAAAGCCAATATACTGAAAAATAAATGGTTGCATATGCTATTGCTCCATAAATATTAGATTTCACATCTTTAAAGTTAATATTAATATTGATTTCAGAACTTGACTGAAAAGGCTGGACTCCAGCGGTCACAGGCTCAGTCCCCCCACTAGGTGGCACAGGAAGAGTCTGAGTGAGAAGATCACCTTTTGTTCTGCCATCACCAAAATGAATTTGTACACTCAGAGATGAGGGAAATCTTGAGGACTATTAAACTTTTACTTGTATAAACATTATTTCACTGAAGTGAGTGGAATTGATTTGGCATACTCAAAATTTCACTCAGCAATGCTCTTTTCATACATATTCATACAATACTTTAATAATTATAAATGGTTTTAGGCACATATAATCTTGCTGACTTTTGTGGTTTTGCTTACGTGGGTATAGTGTATTTTCACAAAGCTGGTAATTGCAGTATCTTTATATTTTCATATTGTTGGGCTTACACGGCAACACACACATTTAACTGATATTTTTCAATAAGATTTGAGCATCTATTTCTTCAGTCTCTTATATCATCAGAAACCTTAAGATTATAAAACTTACAGCATTACTAAATACTGACTAAAAATCTACCAAACAGAAAATACTTTAGATAAGACTCTTCAACATTTTTTGTGCTAGACGCCAAAAAAGTTAAGGAATGTAGTCCAAGCTACATGCCTAGGCTCCCTTTAAGCTCCCTTTACAATCAAAAGAGAGAAGTTGGAAACACCGCCATCCTTTAGTCAATGTAGGATGGTTCACACTCTGAATTGCCTTACACGTATCTGTTGGCTACAGAAACAGGTTAAAGGACTGGCTGAGAGCGAGGCTGTGGTGTGAAACCATGCCAGGGCACAAGGCTCCACAGCACTGCGCTGGAATGCCACCAGGCACGCACCCTGCCTAGGCTGCTGAGCATGCCCCTGTCCTTTCTGGCACCTCCCTACTGGTTTGCTCTCTCTAGAAATGCCAGTCCTCTCTGTCTAGGCAAACTAAAGCTGTAATTCTAAATTTACGTGGGTACTCCTCTAGCTGCCAGAAACTTTCGCTTACAGAAACTATAAGTCACTGTGAGATCTTCACAAAAACTGACCACTGCATTCAACCAAATCAAGAGAGTAAGAACTGTCTTGGCAAAATGCAAATTGCAGCTGAACACACATAAAACAAGGCTGCAAAGTTAGCACTATGTGCTATCAGGAAAACATACATTTATCACATGGACTTATGGGCCAGTACAGACATGCTCTTAATCTAGCTATTGCACATACATGCAATGTATGTCTTTAGATTATCATGTGGATCTGCAGCTGTAAAGCCCAAAGGTAACTGATGCAGTGCATGGCTGCTACAGTGCATTCCTAGTCACAGCGAAAACATTAAATAACATTAAGAACAATGTTTATATTAATTCAATGCTAAATTGCAAGATTATGCTGCAACGTCTTAAAAAATGGAATAAAGGAGATTCTTACCTCCTAGAGGAGGGCCTATGAGCACTGGGCAACATTCCACGATGGTGACAAGTCCAACCGCACTGGAAAATCTGGCAGCCCCAACGAGGTCCATCAATGTCTCAAAAAGAACACTGCTAACCATTCCAAACGCAAACCCAAAAAACACAGCATATATCACCAAGCCAGTGTAATTTGTTGCCAGAGGGCACATGACATGACAGACACCATTGTAGAAGACAGCAAAACTAAAAAAGTACTGAATCTTTGGCCGGATAAACTTGGAGTTTGCTACGAGTCCCATTGAAGGCCTAGCAAACATGTCTACAAAGGCTAAGATAGATAGCAAAAAAGCAGCAGAATATTCATCAATTCCCTTGTGCTTGGCATAAGGAGCCAAGAATACTATTGGAGCGAAGAAACCTATAAACATAATGACATTTCCTGACAAATAGATCAGAAACCCTCTATGTTTGAAGAGGGACAGATCTAGATACTTATTCATAGTTTGCCAAAAAGACTTCTTGTTGTTTTTGTGCAAGGCAGAATCTCCTGTGCCTTTTTCAACATCTTTTTTCACAGGAGGAACTGTTTTCGGTCCAACAGGTCTCATAAGTGACCCAGCCACACAGCAGTTCAAAAGAAGTCCTCCCAGAATGAGAAAGCTTCCTTTCCAGCCAAACGCATTAAAGAGGAATTGATTGAGAGGTGCCAATGTGCTCAGAAACACTGGACTTCCAGCCATAGCCAATCCATTAGCAATGGGACGCTTCTTATAGAAATACTTGCCAATCATGGTCAAGGCAGGCTGTAAGTTGAATGCTAAACCCAGACCTAAACAACACATAAAAGACAGTATCATTGAAGGTCATGCACTACAAAGCATATCACACCTCTTTCAAGCTATTTTTAAAATGGCCAGTATCTAATCCAGTGATTCTCAATGAAGACAGAAATCAGCTAGCATCAGAGAACGCAATACAGCTTCACTGCTGTCCATGTGTGTTACTGCAAAGACTATGTCATGATGGCATGCTGCCATTTCCCCCTGTAGCACTGTAATAAAAGCCAAAACATTGCTGTGTTTCAGCAATGATAGAGACAGGAGAATCACAGAGGAATGGTGGTATCAGTGCCTTGACTCATCATTATTGTATTTACTAAGCTATAACGCAAATGTCTCTTGGCTCATTTCACAAAAGTTATTAAATGTCACCTCAGCTACAATGAATGCAGGGTGTATTTAAATGCATAAATCTCCTCATTTCTTATTTCCAGCCCTATTTAAGATCAAACTTGTGTACAAAAGTGGAGCTTAAAATGGCTAATTATTTTGGAACACATTTAGCTCCACTTCCCCAGGTTTGGAAGTCACTACTAAATGTGGAAGAGTTGTAGAGGACACGCATGGGAGCAGATCACCCACCCACATCAGCTGAGTGTGTAAGATGAACCTCTAGACCTTCTCTCTGTACTAAGACATCTAGGCAATAAGATCTCAGTAGCTATGCATCTGATGGATGGCACAGGAGAGAAGTTTTCTTCTCTGATAGGCCCATTTCTGGACCCTGGCTCTATTCTTTCAGTGAGCCTCAAGTTCAGGATGTGAAAAATAAGAGCATTAAGAAATAATCACTGAACAAAGGAGGACTCCTTTAGTCCCAGCATAAAGAAAGATGAGCTTGAATATAGGAACAAGTATTATTTGATTCATTTATTATTTGCCAATATTTCACCTCCCTTGCCTTCCTTATTCTGAGGAGGTAGTTTCAAAAAAACTCCACAACTTTTGATAAGAAGGTTATTTAATTTACTGGCTTTATGATCACTTTAGTTCATTGCCTTAGGCAACATTCAGGCCTTTGATTATATACGAATAATTTCATTTGGGGATTGACCCTGGGGGATTTTAAACAGAAAGCTATTGAACTGAAAGTTGTTACACTTCTCTGTGAGAGTACATGTATGTACAAATCTACAGAAAGCTGGTACTGGCTTTTGCATTTTCACTAGAATTCTGCTAGCCTCTGCCACCCTGTTTGAAGTGCAACATGATTGAAAGCTAAAAGAATGAATGTGAAATTCTACACAAATAACTGTAATAAGTGCTGCCACGAGCCAGTCAATTTTTACAACATAATTACAGTGCAGTGTGGAACAGTACATACAAACAGCGTTTACTGAATAAAATCATCAGTTGTTCCTGAAATATCCCAAGAAATAATTTAACATAATACCAGTTAATTTAAAGGATTAGATTGTTAAGGTAGCTTAAATGAACTGATCTTGCTACCTTTTTGGTTTACATTTGTACAATGCCTTGCACAGTGGGTTCTTGATCAGTAAGACTCATTGGTAGAACAGTATTAGAAATAAAATAATATAATATAATAAAATAATCCTTTTTAAACAGGACTCTTACCTCCAACGACACCAATACATAGATAAAGTTCCAGAACACTATTGCAGAAAGAGGAGGCAATCATTCCAAATGAACACAAGATACCTCCTGCTATCATCACAGGCCGGCTACCATACTTATTCACCAAAATGCTGCTTATGGGACCTGTTGGTAGAAAGAAAATACATTAACAGGTAACAGATAACTCCATCATACATGGTTTTGTATTTAGGACATGTTGGAATGCTTTACTCTTCCATCCTGGAAAATGTTTAGCTGTTTCTATACCAATTTGTCTTACAAACACACTCTATAAGTTTGCAGAGGCATGAGCCTGGATGTGGATATATTGCCTCCATGACAAAATAAATATTGATTAGTCATGGAGATGGATCAAAAGATTAAAGACATCAGACAAGCAAGAGGGATTGTTACAGTTCACAGGCAATCAATACTGAGATCGGTCAATGGAAGTTTTGAAAGTGCAAGTTCTGAAGAATTTCAAGTATGAGACAGATATCAAAACTCCACAGAGCAGGAGGAATCTCCAGGCAAGCAGACTAATAACTGACCTTAATACCGTAGCATGTCCTGGACTCCTACTTAAAATTACACATAAACTTAAAAATATTGTCAAATCAGAATGTAAATCTCTGGCCCCTGAGGCTCATTTTCCCTTACCTCATCCAGAAAGGAGTGTTAATGGGCAGTAAGACAACTATAGATTGTCTGGGAAAATCTAAGATGTGGTTAACATAAAGACCTATAAACTTTGAAAATATCACTACAGGTCTGCTTTTCAGTTTCAACTGCAATTCAGTTTATGGTGTAATTATGTCCATACTAAACAAACTGCTAGTGTGCAATTTACCATGACATGCATTACATGTTTTTTTAAACGACCGTGACTAGAATAGATGGTGTACTACATATCAAGATTAAGAGGTTGTCAAAGCTCTTTAGGTAAACCTGCATACCATCTGACTGCACTATATTTGGTCCAAACCTTTACAAGTAGTCTTGCTTTTGCAATAACTACACTTATCCAATTCAAAAATAAATAAATAAAAACAAACATAATAAAAAGTAATACATTTCACACTAAAGATAAACAGGCACCTGGCATAAAGTGGAATGCCAAGCTCTGCATCTGATTCCACTGAAAATCATTCACTGTACTGGCAACAGTTCTAAATCTCTCTCTCTTTAAACAGCTGAAGGAATAGATGCCAGAAACTCCAACCAAATTTAAAAGTGTATTTTCATAAGTACAGTGTTACTTTAGACTCCACTGTTTGAATTACAGATTTCAGTGATACTTGGACTCCATGATCTTGAAAGGTCTTTTTCAACCTAAATGATTCTGTGGTTTTATGGTCTTATCGTTTGTGCATTCATTAAATGGCTTGGGTCATGAGGACTCTAGTGCAGCACCTGTTTAGAAAAGGGGATCCCTGTCCAGGCAACACGGACACTGGATAATATACTCTGTTTTCCGTCAGTAAAAGCAATCTATCTTCTTGACCAGGTAGCTGATCAAGGTAGGGGCATAGAAGATAAACAGGGTGACTATTTTACTGGGAAGGTAAAAGATGCTCAGACTGCAGTCATTAGGGCTCATCCTACAGACACATAAACATAGAAGACCAGGCTCTGCTGCTTCTTGAACTGCAGTTTAAGCATAATCGTATATTGAAACCACCAGAGTAGAAAATGCACAGCGTGGAATGGTCCACCAAATATACAATAGCCAGAGATTTATTAAAACACTTTAAATCACATATGAAGCACTAAAATATTTCGCTGACAGCTTATATTACGAGATACTTAACACTTCCTTTATTTCCATTTGGGGGAACCACTGAACAGAACAGTGACGAGGTGGGCTTTCTCCTTTGAGGCCATGTGAAGAAAGCAGTGAAACATGAAGGACGGACAAATTATGCCCCAAACACCTCCCAAATATATCATGCTTACTTCCCCTGTCTTAATAAACTTGTGCTCTCATAACTATGCTGAAGCATAACTTCAATCACTTTTTTTTTTTTATTTATAGAGCTATATTTGGACAATCAGTAGTTTGGCTCATGTTTGAATTAGAAAGAAAGTCCTTTTGAAATATGTGAACAATACAAATATTTCCTCTGGGTCAAAAAAAAACCCTTTTAACTTGAACTCTTTGTTTAACTCAAAAAAGTTTCATCTCAATATTAAGTAATACTAGTACATTTGAAAAAACATTAAATTTAAGGCAATTTTATGGGAAAAATCAAATTATAACTGCTATCATTGCTAAACTCAAAATATTCAACAATATTTCAATTCAAAGATACCGAAATAAGGATTTTCAAAATTAATTTCATGTTTTTTCCTGCAATGAGATAGAAGTATTTACAAAATTGATCTGAGCACATCAAAACTTGTTTAGTATTTGTTAGCATTGTGAGTTCCCCAAAAATTACTGCTGTAATAAATATTGCCTTGCTGTAGTCTTGCTTAAGATGTTCCTTTGTTGATCCTTAGTGTTATGGGATTGCGTGGCAAGGGTTCGGTAGCGGGGGGCTATTGGGGTGGCTTCTGTGAGAAGCTGTGAGAAGCTTCCCCTATGTCTGATAGAGCCAATGCCAGCCGGCTCCAAGATGGATCCACTGCTGGCCAAGGCCAAGCCAATCAGCAACGGTGGTAGCACCTCTGTGATAACATAGTTAAGAAGGGGGAAAAAAAACCTGCGGTGAAATGGCAGTGAGGAGAGAGGAGTGAGATGATGTGAAAGAAACAACTCTGCAGACACCAAGGTCAGTGAAGAAGGAGGGGGGAGGAGGTGCTTGAGACGCTGGACCAAGAGAGTTTTCCCTTGCAGCTCGCGCTGAAGACCACGGTGAGGCAGGCTGTCCCCCTGCAGTCCATGGAGGTCCACGGTGGAGCAGATATCCACCTGTAGCCCATGGAAGGGACCCCATGCCGGAGCAGGTGGATGCCTGAAGGAAGCTGTGACCCTGTGGGGACCCCATGCTGGAGCAGGCTCCTGCCAGGACCTGTGGCCCCGTCGAGAGAGGAGCCCACATCAGAGCAGGTTTGCTGGCAGGGCTTGTGACCCTGTGGTGGACCCACGCTGGAGCAGCCTGTTCCTAAAGGATTGCACCCTGTGGAAGGGACCCACGCTGGGGCAGTTCATGAAGAGCTGCAGCCCATGGGAAGGACTCATGTTGGAGAAGTTTGTGGAGAACTGTCTCCTGTGAGAGGGACCTCACGCTGGAGCAGGGACAGTGTGAGGAGTCCTCCCCCTGAGGACGAAGGAGTGGCAGAGAAAATGTGTGATGAACTGACCGTAGCCCCCATTCCCTGTCCCCCTGTGCCGCTCGGGGGGAGGAGATAGAGAAACGGGAGTGAAGTTGAGCCCAGGAAGAAGGGAGTGGTGGGGGGAATGTGTTTGAAGATCTGGTTTTATTTCTCATTATCCTTCTCTGATTTGATTGGTGATAAATTTCCTTTTCTCCCCAAGTTCAATCTGGTTTGTCCACAATGGTAACTGGTGAGTGATCTCTCCCTGTCCTTATGTCGAGCCTCGAGCCTTTCATCATATTTTCTGTCCCCTGTCCAGCTGAGGAGGCGGGGGTGATAGAGTGGTTCTGGGGGGCACCTGGCATTTATGCAGGCCAAACGAAAACACTTAGGAAAAAATCTAAGAAAGAGGCATAGGGGAATATTTGACGATACTATTTACACATTTATTCACTACAGGCAGCACCTTGAATTGTACCCTTATATAAATACTTCAGTAATGATCTAGATAAGACCTGTTCGCAATCTGTTTCTTCTCACTAAAGACAGTGTGAAAAGCCAGAAGGACAGATGTGAGATCAAATGAAAAAGATGAGGTAAACTCACACATAGCAGACTATCAAGTGTTGGAAAGAGAGGAATGGCATTAAAAAGAGCACTGTGCAATACTGATATATTGTTAGCATCTTAAATAAAATTATGGATTAAAAAGACAGCATTGCACAACACTGACAAAATTTTCCAACAATAATCAAGGACAAAGATGAGCTCTGCTGTAATATTCACCCCAAAACAGTACTGACTATGATATTTATATTCTTTAATATTGTTCCATTAATCCTTCCTTCCTTCCTTCTCCTCTAAGACAGGAAAATGAGACAGATTCTTGCTTTTTTAGGGGTTTAGTGAAGAGGACTGTTTTTAGTGTTTGTTTGGTTGATTTTTTGGGGAGTGTCCAGAAATGGCAAGTTTCATAATACAGTTCTTTGAGGTTGATCATTTTGCAACCAGTTCCTTAACAGGAACAAGAAAACTGCATCTCTGTAGACCTTAACTGTGGCAGTTAGGCCGGACTGTAAGCTACAGCTTTTTGGATCAAAGCACGCAATGTTAGCCTCACCTACAAGACCTGTTAGGTAGAGGTCAAATAGGGATGTATTAATTTAGGTAGGTAGCGGATGAAGACACCAGAGGACAGATAAAGCTGTCTGATGGGTCTAAGCTCTGTACTTTCAAATGACCTAACTCTGGAATGTATTATGAATTTAAAATTACTTTAAACGTAATATTCGCTTTGAAATGTTTTCCTTATATTAATGATGTGTATTTACCACCACAGCTCCATTTAATTCTGTATTTTCTTTTAGTATATTCCAGTATTTTGATTTAAAATTTGTTCGTGTGGGAAACATTAATTGATAAGCCATAAAGTTAGTTTAAGCCAACTCCCTAAGTTATGTAGGAACCTTTCCAGTCTAATGAGTAGGTTAAATATTTTCTTGTGACATCTGTGTATATACTTGGTTTTGGAGACTCACAAAATTATGCATATTCATATCTTAATGTATATGAATCTACATAAATTCCAGCTGTTTACCTGTCATCACACATTTTATAGCCACGCACAAATTTCGTTTCACATCTAACAGCATCTGCAATTATTTAAGCAATGCTCACATGCCAGCACGTATGTGTGTTCCTTGCATATTTTTTATTTTTATCGGAAGCAAGATTAAGCTGTTTAAGTTCCATAACACTGCCAAAATCTTGCTATACAATTAATGCACATTAATGCACTAAAGGGCTGCTGGATCTGCGAGTCTACTTTCCCGAGGCCTGAAGTAACTACATAACAGATGTTAAGTCAGGAAGCCCACAAGAATATTTACTCTGATCTCTCCCTCAGCACCTACAAACCATCAACCACAAAAGACTATATGCTCCCTAAACCAAATTTAAGGCCATTATCATAATACGCTAACAGTCTCCTAGCTGTATTTTTGTTTTATATCTTTCTGTTTGAGGCAAATGACCAGACTGTGAGAAGGAATAAGGCAGCAACTGTAAGTAGTGCCACTGAAGAACAGTGCCAGGAAGGGCTGTGCAGCAGGAAACAAATGGTTTAGAAGAAGACAAGAAAAAATAGCAGCTCTTCACATTCTTCATTGTATGTCAAGGGAAAGATGGCAAAAGTCACTTCATCTATGTGAGCAGAGACTGGCTTATGCATTTGGGAGCTGTTTATGATGCTTTAGACAAAGTTTATAATAATGTGACACCTACGTTCTGTTCTGATGGCTCAGCAGAACACTCACTTGCACATCTGTATTGTGCAAAACGTGAGGATGAAGCTGCTTTCGTTGTTCTGCAATGAATATCAACACCTCTCAGAAGAAATATATATCTTCACAGATGAGATTTATTTCTTACAATAACAAAGGTAGCAATAACCCATATTTTCCTCTCACTTCCAAGTTTAAATTTTCAATCACCATTTAAATCTTCCTTCTTCTGCTAAGCCATACTGTTGTAAATGAAAAGCAATAAAAAAGACTACATAACTGAATAATAAGTAGATTCAAAAAGCAGATGTTTGAAGAAATAATCACTTTTTTCCCCTTAAAAGATGCTTATTGTGCTAATATGGCTCAAACATAACTCGAACATTAAAGTTTCTTCTTAAAGAAATATACTGCTTGCTATTTTTGTGGAAATGAGTAGAGGGCTCAAACTATGCACTATAAATTTAATATTGTTTCTCATATAGTTACATTCTCAGAGATACACATACACTCATATACACACATCTATAAATTTTTTTTTGGCTTTTTTCAGCCCTAAGAAAATATACACTTCAAAAATTGATCTGACTCTGGAGACGACGCAACAACTTTATATCTAGTATTTCTAAAATCTTAAAGGATGCAAACCAGATAACCATATTTTCATTTCATAATACCGTGAACTAACAGTACAGGCAGATCAATTTTAAGGCCATAAAATAGAATAAAGGAAGATTTATTTGGCATTAAATCTATATCTTGCTCAGCTCTCAGGCAGAATAACATTTATAAGCCCAAATGTATTAGGTACACTCCATTAACTTATAACAGGAAGAGAATCTAGGACACTAAAATTCTTGCTGCCTTTTCTCTTTTCCATCAATTTTTTTCTTACCAAAATGAAAAAAGTGTATTTACTTTAGACAGTTCACCTGTAAATAGACATCACTTTCTGTGAGAGATGAAAAAATCTTCTGCGACTTAAAGGTATAGTAACTGGTCAGAATGGTTACAGTAGTAGGGATTGGTTTGTAGCAGTATCATCTGCCATAATTGTCTTTTATGTCAATAATGAGGTCATCTTTGGGTCTATTCAATATTTATATTCACTGTAGGAATGAAAATTTATTTTGAAAGTATCTAATCTAGGTTTTAGTATTTAATTTATTTGTCCTGGTTTGATTTCTCACTGCTATAATACAGTGATACAGTTAAAGATCACTCACATCTGCAGTTTGTTTCACATACAGCAAGTGCACTTACACTTTTTATTTTGTCACCTGCATTATTCTTAATATGGAACTAGAGATGAAACTTCTTGATATAAAGGTAATTTTTTAAACATATATTGACAATGTCATACAGTCTTCATAGTGTAAATCATCCAAGCAACCTAAAATGACTCAGTCTGAACAATACGACATTTATTTAAATAAAGTGGATTGCTGAAAGAAGTTGAAAATAAATGCAATAATATTTCAAGTTGCACTAATGCAATATTGTAGATTGCATTCTGTCAAGTGATCTAAACACAAACACATTTTCAGCCTTCTGCTCTGTGGAGTCAGCTATCCTTCCGGTACAGCTTTATTTTTTCTTTCTGTTTCCTACAAGGTTGGAAAAGCCCAAGGAGTTCCAAGAATTAACATCAGGATAAGCTACTTGCTTATTACTACTTGCATCAGTTAACATCAGGATAAGCTACTTGCTTATTACTACTTGCATCAGTCAGACTCAGTCTTTTTCTTTCTCTTTTTTTTCTTTTTCTTTTTTTTCTTTTCTTTTTTCCTCCTTTTTGTTTTTTTGTGGTTGTTTTTTTTTTCAAAATTGATTCTGATTATGTTTACAGCCTGTTCATGACATTGGAAAATGCTTTAAAAATATGCTGCTTTTCTCAAGCAGGTTTAAGTCAAAATATGGAGCATTCTGTTACAGTCTCATCTCCAGTTCAGAAACCTTTGGCCAAATACTTTCAGTACTCTTGGGTAGGCGTTTACAGAATGCAGAAAAAAAAATCAAAAAAGTATTGATGAATTTGATAATATTAAAATATCACGCAACTATTTTCGTCCTAGATTCTTTATCACATTTCTGGGAATGGTAACCTGTGCTTCTGACACATTCTATATGTTTGTGTAACAGCAACAAAGGTAACATAGTTGAATAATTCTTGTAAAGCTTTCTCTGTAGTTCCTCTGTGCATTTAGCAGTACTTTTTTCCCATTTCATATAACATCTACAACTGGCTGCACTGATTCCATAAACCTAGACAACATAGTAACCGTGGCAGAAAGCAAAGAGAAAAAAACATGGTTTTGTAATAAATATTACTAAAAAGAAATGGTTAATATTCAGTTAAGGTTGCTCAACTATGAGTTAAAATAGCTCAGCAGCCAAAAGCACAGCATGCCAGGGAGTAAGCAGTCAGTCGTTCAACCATCCATCACTCTTTGCTCATCACTTCCCCTCCTCAAACTACGTTTTCTCAGTGTCATTACCCTGAATGCACACATTGTCACTTGTGTCCTGAAGGATCCTTGAATTCTCTTAAGTTTCTATCTTTTGATTACTTGAGGATTAATTTGACCTTCAGATATTCCTCAGAACCTTTATAACAAATACAACGATCATGTGTGGTAACCTGTAGGAGCATGAGTGATGGCAGAGTGCCGCAACACACTGGCTGCTTCTCCATGGTTCCTCCCCACAAGAGGTTACAGCTGATAATTTTGAAGCGATGTGCTCAGTTCAGTGCACCTATGTCAAGCTGCAAATATAAGTTATCATTTTCCTTAAATGTTCAGAAGAAACATAAAATAGCTATCAGTGGTGCTGGTGCTTGCTCTGAATTTATTTGGTTTAGGTAGAAGTAATAGATCCTTGATCAATTTGGGGGTTTTTTTGGGTTTTGGTTTGTTTCTTTTTTTTTCGGTGATACATCAGAGACATGAACCAAGGGCACTACATACTTCGATTAAAGCTGTTGATTGGCTTACAGGTTTTTTTCTTGTTTGCTATGGTGCAAATGTGTATGGAGTTATAGACCATGTAATTTAGAAAACTTCTCTTCAAGTTAACAAATTACTCTATATCTACGAATTTAAAGATGTTGGATAATTGCCCAGATTTGAATCAAGGAGTAGCCATGATGATTATTATTTACATGTATACATAGTGATGTTTTATATTAATTATCTTGTGTATGCTCTGCTACAGAAGTTTTTTCATGAAAGGCTAAAACACTTGATCCCAAAGCAGAAGATGTTAAGATGATCTATGACATTTCTTTTGAGATTAGTAATATGAAACTTCATAATATTTCATGAGAAATAAGTGAGTGTGATCTATGAGCTGCTGAACACACTGCAGTTTTCAGAAACATTTATGGTCATCGACTACAAAAAATGTTCTGTCCCAAAATTAATTGCCCAAATTTTGTGTTGACACATTTATTGTGAAATGAAGTCAGATGCAGAAAAATATTACAGTATTTTTCTAAACCTTGCTTATATTTATATTCCCCTTACCTTCAACATCACTGAGTACAGTGAAGCCTATGCATAGATATTTGTAACAACTAGTCTTCCAACTTGGAAAACAGCAAGAAACAAGAAAGAAGAAAGAAGGGAACAAGCTAATGCCGAGATGGAACCAAAACACCTGTAAGAAAGATGCTTATAAATAGAGACTTGTAACACTAGGCACATATTTTTTACAGTGGCCTGCATGCCTCTGTAATGGGGACAGCTGAAAATAGTATCAGCCCATGATAAATGAATTGCAAACGGTCTTCTCGGAGAACTGTTCTTTTCTTCTCAGAAAACCGATGCAAGCAGCTTGTAACTTAAGTGGTAAATGTTACGTAGTGCATCAACATGAACATTAAAAAATTCAGTGGCAAATATGAGGTACTTGGAAGAATATAAGTTTCCCGTAGAACAAAAGACAATGAATTTTTAAAGCTTAGTATTTAACCACAATTAACTCCTCCAGACTTCATAAGCTTGCAAGAATCTAAATTTAAAACAGCTTTTCGGACCCAAAAAATGTGTGGTGGATTTCACCCAAATAATATTACTGTTGACACGCACCACAAACCTGTGCCATTAAATGTTGCTTCTCCTTTAAATGAAAAACCAAATAAGGGCAAGGACTTGTAAATACCGTAAAAATTATAATAATACTAATATATAAATATTAGTAAATATAATTCTCTACAGCAATAGTTAATACAATAAACATCACTACAGTTATATCCTTTCCAAGGTTTCACCAGGAATTTCAGGAGGCATAACTGTAAGTATAGAAATGCTCCAATGACAGTATTTAGTGGTTTTCTTCCAGAGTTCTCATCCTTGAAGTATTATCCATTCAGCTCAGTGGCTGCTCCTTCTTTGTCTGTGGATGGTTGCAAGTGAAAGACTTCGTGCAATTTGGTAATATCTGTGTTTGAGCATTTGTACTGAAAGAAGCATCACATTTCTGAAAAGATTAAATAAAGTTAATCCTATCTAATATGTCTACTTTCAGGGAACAAAGGAAAATTAATACTAATCCAAAAACAAAATGGTCATTTACAGCTATTCAGTATTTCTACTAGTTCTTCCGTCTCAAAAATAATCTTACTAAAAAACTGCTATGCCCAGACATAAAGGCTGTGTATTCACAGATACACACACACGTAAAAAAAAAAAAAATGAACCGCTTTTCCTCATCTGGTTGTTGGACTCCTAATGATATATATGTGTTGATTTTTTCCTGGGTTAACAGAAAGTACTCATCTCACTTATAAATATTTTTTGCCTGGAAACCTTTGAACTCACTAGTGAAATTTTTGAAAATTTATGACTAAAGAACACTTAGTATTTAATACTTTGTGCCTTGACAAAGAAGATTACAACTTTTAGGTATAAAACTTGTTTTTACAGATTGCTAACTGGGTAAACCAGATTGCCAAAGAAGTTCTGTATATTCTGCTGTTACAAAAGGAAGACGACTGTCTGTACTGTTGCAGATCATAAACTGAAAAGGAAGACAGAGGTTACAATATACCATTCTCACAACTACAACTACAGCAACTTGAAAATAAGAGATATGTTGTTAATCTCCGAGCTAATTGTTGGAAAGAAAAAAAACCCAAAATCATAACAAACAGTGCTTGTAAATATTTATTTTAATTCTTCATAGACATTTTCCTAAATGATGTTATTAACTAGCTACAAATACTTCCATTTTTTATTTCTTGCTCTTTGAGCAACGACTATGTTTTCTGCAAATCTGTGTATGCTTGTGAACACAATATCCATAAATGTTCATTACTCATCACTTCCTAGTTATTATTCCCCATTATCATTCATGACTTTTATACACTTTCTTAAAAATCTCTGGCTACTCTTCCTGGAGCAGCACAATACTTCGTCATTTGGAAGCCTAGCAGACATCACAGAGAGCAAACAGTCACAGCAAACACTTTCAGAAGACCTGGCACAGCCTATATAGTAGTACTTATGAATGTAGAGTATATGTATGGATGGTTGGACTTGATGGATGGTTGGACTTGATGATCTTAGAGGTCTTTTCCAACCTATGATTCTATGATTCTATGATTCTCTGCAACTCAAACCATTACATTTTTCAGATAATGCATTCACTGTGAAAAATTTAGCCAACTTCAGTTAAGATTAACATTGTCCTTTGGATTTCTCTGTCTTCTACAAATTGCCTATTATATTAATGTTAATACAGTATCCCATTTTTACCCTGCACATCATCCTACAGTGTATTTGGTTTCTTCCAGAACAATATTATACCTAGCTCAAGTTGGAAAGGATTCCTCATATGTTGTTACAGGCAATAATACATAATTTCAGAGAAAGCACAAGATACATGGTTCTTCCTAGTTATTTCTTTGTCATATTCCTTTCTGGTCTCAACTTTTCACTCTAGAATTAAACTTCAAATTGAAAATATTGAATCTGCTCCTTATGATGTTTTCATGGGCCACTTACTGTGAATTATGGATCATGAGTCGATCATTAAATCTCATCTACATGTTCAGAATATATGCAATGAGAAGTATAAATCCATATGTATATATACATATATATATGTATACATAGTGAGGGAACAGGAAGAGGAAGGGAAGAAGGAAAAGGGAGGGGAGGGGAATGGAAAGAGGAAAATAAAGAGAAGGGGGTAGGAAATTTATTTGTGTTTCAAAGATATACAAATTTCCTATGTATAGTCACATGTCATTTCTTTTGTGGACTGGATCAACAAATACACATTCCATGGACTGTGATCAAGCAAAACATGATGACTTTAATGAGGCGGAAAGTATTCCTTCTGCTATGAAAACAATACTTCAATACTTCATGAAACATGACCAAATAAGGAGTGAAGGAATCATGAAAAAATAGTAGACAAAGCCTGAGACTTAATCCATGGAAAAGGAATATATTATGAGGGAGCTGGGCAAAGGTCTTTATGGCATTTGTGTTTCGCCTGGTCTAGAGAGGAAACAACATGTATAATATTCTCTACACAGTGCCTTCCCTTGAAGCAACCGAGGATATGTCTCCATAGAAATCATCTTGTGAAAATGTGGGGTGGATGGGTGGCGGGAGTCTAGATGAGGTTTGCTTACATGAATAGGGAATATTTGAACCCTGCTGCAAAAAGCAACATGAAGTGGCTTGGTGACCTAGTGCCGTCTTACTGCACTTGAAGATAATATTTCTATGGCTTTTGAAGCAGGCATGGTTCCTCATCTGTCGTGAAAAAATTAAACTACCCACCACTGTCAGAAACCTTATTGTCCACCAACGTAAAGCAGCTTACTTCTAATTATTGTAATACATCATAAATTCAAAATAAATTAGTGCCTATTAAAATATAGGCTTCTCATGATTTGTATTACTGATGCTGTTTTGATGTCATGCATTCCTGGAGATATCTTTCACCTAAGGAGTTATGCTGATATTCTTCAACCAGAACATATTAAAATAATCCAATGAAATATACCCGCTTCTGCAAGGATTTAACATGTGCCTGAGAGGATAATACTACTTAGCTTTCCTAATGAAAGAATTATTTTCTTCCCACAGGGGAAATATGTTTCTTTAGTAAGTTTTAATACATCTTACTAAAAAGCAATTGGTTAGAAAGTTGACTGATCTAGGCAATACATATATCTGAACACCATCTGGTAAATTTTTTATAACATATGGAGAAATGATCCAGAAGCAATTCTATGATACAAATTTGTTCTCATCTTAATCCCATATGCCACTTCAGTTCTGTTTCTCTGAGCATGGGGTCAAGTGTTTTTCACTCAGGTTACTGTTTACATTTGAGTAAGTAAATATGAAAAGCTTCTAAATCACAATGGCAATGGTTTATATAACCTTGCACACTCTTTGCACAGGTATAAACTATGGTGCTGTGTGAAAGACAAGAAAATCACTCCCACATGTACTATCTTTTTGACATGCTATTTGATTTTTAAGGAGCAATACATAAAATTAGAGCTAGCATTGCGTGAAACACTTATGCTTTAACATCCATTTTATTCCCAAGCTGAAATAAACATTTCAAATTTCAGAATTTCAGTTGAATTAAAACCCTTCAAATAAGTCACTCTGAAATGTCTTAAATGTTTTCTGTCGTACAAAATAAACAAACCAGAAATATAACTGTCCAGCATTCCCATGATCTAATTCTTCCTCTTAGCTTTTCAAAATAATTGAAAACATTCTGTTTCAGGTCATTTAGCACTATATTGCATTTCCAAATGTTACCAAATAATCTTAAAAAAAATTGCAGCTCTGTAGCTTGTTAATTTAGTATAAATCCAATTGTTGGACCGTGTTGCTCGTTGTAAACACAGTCACACAATGCACACCAGACCTTGCTCTGAGATTAACTGCCCCATCTCATTCTGGGAGGTGTAGTCCTTCAGCAAGTGCAGCCCATAGAGGGGGTTTATTTGGCAAACTTTTTTTACATTTTGTGTAATTTTATATGACAATAAAAATGTGTTAATCAAAACGGTTATTCAGGCCATAAGTCCCTTACAGCCACCTCTAATGTTGACATTCTGTTCTCAAGTGAGAATCACACAATTTCAGGTCACTACCAGTGAGTTTTTGTTACGTAGTGTGTTGCTTCAGCAAATAATCAGAACGATCATTACAGTCACAGTGTCTGATTCTCCACTCCTCAGTTCACTTTGCAGCACTGGAACTCGATGGAATCCAATAAATTAGAATCGAGGTTAGGAGACTCATACTTAAGGTCAAATTGTGCTGTTTCTTCAGATTTTTATTTTTTATTTATGAAACAGAGATATGCTCACTGACAAATAAGCCATATCAAAAAGTTTAATCAAATGGTTACTTTAATAAAGTGAATATCACCAGTTTTGCTCAAATACTATAATTTCTTAAAGCTAATCTTCTGTATTTTATTTATATTTTATTTTTGAGAAAAGATGTGAATCATTTATGGATAATGTCTTTTTAAGGTTAATATAAATAAAAATGAGATTTTAATGAGTGCCTCTGGGAGCACTTAAGTTATTGAAGGTACACTGTCAAGAACTTAATGTTACAAACACATATGCATAAACATATTTGCAGAAATATATAAACATGTTTACATGCTGACTTTAAGCAGGTGAAAATTTTGTTTTAACTTTTAACTTGATGAGATCACTAAAGTATTTAAAATTAAGCACGTAACGCAGGATGGGCACCATAGTGCCCATACTTGGAACAGAGTCCCAGGCTGTTATTTTACATGTCTCTGATAAAACCATAACATTGTCAGTGAAAATGGTCATTCATCACTATGTATATCAATGGATCTGTTGTGAGTTTTCCTACTGTCATCTTTTATTATGTCCAGTGTCACTAGCCAAACTACGATTCTAGAACATTTGGCTACAAATTCAAAGAAGATCTGCAGACTCACCATATGTAGCACATGACCTAAACTTCTTTATCAATAATGTCGCTATTTTACTTTATTTCTTTTATTTTACTGTATTTTTCTGGGCAGATGTCCAGGTAAACTAACTAACTAACCAACCTTATTTCACCATGAGTAATGTCATGCTGTTTCTCACTAGCTTTAAAACCTTATGTTCCATAAATGTTCCATCGTAACAGTTAGAGTCTTGTAACTTATGGATTGAATAGCTCCTGCAAAGAGAGTCTTTAAGTAGAATATCCAAACGTAAAACCTCCTCCACTTTGTTTATTTCCTTGCCGCTCTGGAAATTACAACTATTCTTATTAGGCAAATAACAGATTCAACTACTTAATTAGACACACCCAAAGCTTAGCAACATTACAGTAAGGAAGGATTAATTCTGCTATTTGCATGTATGTCAATAATTCAAACAACTTAGAACAGAACTACTCTTGAAGCTTTTCTGAGTGAATTTTGACTTCCAAGGAAACCAGACTACTCCCCCTTCTAAGGGAAGCCAAGCAGGACACCTGCCCGCCTTCCTCTTTTGTGGCAGCCCTACCCTGAAAGCCGTTGCAAAGAGTCATTGGGAAGTCCTGACACTAAATTATACTCTACTATGTAGAAAACAACAAGAAGATAAAAGCTAGGATACATCTGTAAATCTGGAAGCATCATGTGGGGGATAGAGAAGCTCATTCTTGCAACACAGGAAAAAATTTCAGTCAAATAATTTCTGTTCCTGGAAAATCAAAGGACTCCTCCAAAGGAAAGCAGTATGAGTCAGGTCTGTACCATGACAAAGTTGGTACTGCCAGCTGACACTGACAGGGAAGTGTTTTGGGATCTTGTTACAAAGAGGCTGAACTGTATGCAACTTTCAAACCATTCACAGAACAGAAGAAAATATAACAGATCCATAGATATTCTATCAGCTTATAATCAGCTACAAAAGAATGCAAACTTGGTCAATTATTAGATAAAGCAGGTATTCTCCCATTTGTGTTTTTTTCTCAGCTGATGATGCAAGTAAGGGAATTACAGGTATGAGGAAAAGTCACTGCAAGATTAAAGAAGCTTTTAAAAGTTAATAGGTAATCCTAAAATTACCAGGTAAAACTAGTACAGCTGAGTCAGTGTCAGTGAAACGTGGGAGAATTATAACCTGTCCAACATACAAAAGGAAGATTAAAACAGAAAATCAAATCTTAACCAGAACAAGCTCAAAACCACTATGCATGGGTGCATATCTGTAACAGAAATGCTCTTAGATTTCAAGGCCTCTAGGGAGCGAAGTATAATGTATTAGTATAGGGCAGCAATCATGTGGGTGGCATCACTTCAGATTGGTGCAAAACAGACATCTGAATGCTTCTAGATTCCTTTAGCACTCAGAAGACAGAGAAGTCTTTCTAAAACATGATTCATTTGATGTGCTTCAGATATTTAACTTAGGAAGGGATGAATCAGAATTCCCATTTTTATTGACTGACAACAGAAGTTGTCTAGACAGCTGGATCAGATGTAGGTGCCAATGCTGAAGAACACTAAACTCATGAATCCTGTCCATATGATCTCTAATTACTATAGTTAAAAAGCTGTAACGGTAGCACTAGTTTCTTCAAAGTTTTCTAACAGTCAAAGCACTTACTGATAAGTGTTTCAAAGCAGTACACATAGAAAACCAAACAGGGCACATGTTCCCATCATCAGTGGGAAAGTTTTGCAAGAAGCGTTTGAAGTAGATGAGGAAATCAACATCTTCTTTCACAATACAGTCTCCTATGTTAATCACATTCTTTCATCTGGTTGTCTAGTCATAGTACACATTCACCTGAACAAAAGTCAGGTAAAACTGCTGTGAAAATGCTTAACTGTTTCTTGACAATTAAAAAAAACCTGCCAAAATTTGTGGAAAAGAAAGGTAAGCTTTTCTTCTGCTTGTATGCACCAATGAAACGTGTTACCTACTAAAGCTGCAGCCGTTTGTGCTCTTTGACATATGTGATCATAATAGAATATCACTGTCAGATGAAAAGGTTCTGATTGACCAAAAACTCTTCATATGCTATATATGCTTATCTGCCTGTGTCATATGTGATCTCTGCAAAAATGTTCAACACCAGTTAATCAATTAGAAGAGAGTTTAATGTAATCATAAAAGACAATTTAAAACCACCTCATTCTTTGATTTCTGCAGTTCCCCCGGCATCAGCATAAACCTGCCATTAAGTCCATTCACCTCTGTTAATGACTATGGATCTACATATCTTTACGAATCACAGTAAAAATCTCAGCTGTTGCCATTTGATACTGGCTAACATTATCTTCTAAACATATCAGTGCAACTTTGTTTCCCTTGAATATACCCTTCAAAATAAACATGGGAATAGTTCTTAGACATTCCAAAACAATGGACCAGTAAAATTCTATAATAAGTTCTTTGTAAATTGCTGGGTTTATTATTTCATTTGAAGTGCTGGTGTGACTACAATGGTATACACAGCATGAGCAGATACACTTTTCCTTCCCCACAGTACTTCTCTGGTATCTGCTTCAGTATCTCTTGGTTCCCAGTTGTGCTAGACCATTGTTTCACTACCTTTGAATTACGCGACACGCATCACAAATACAACCATTGTATGATCCAGTGATATGAAAAACTATATGGGAACTAATCCAACATTATTAGTACACACAAAATAAGCATTCTTTTGCCAAAGTTTTAGAAGCTCAACGAACATATCAAAGGCCTACATTTGTCCCTTGATATCTTTCCTAAACAAACCTAAAGTTTTAGCCCCTTAGAAAATGTATTTTATGATGCATGTTATTTGTTATTGTTTGACTTCGACCCATTACTTTTTAGTAGGAGAGAAAAAAGAATCTTCTTTGCAGATAAAAAATCTGTCAATATTGATTACTTCACTTACAGAAATCCCTGGCTATAAACCCAAATGAAGATCAAGACAAATTCAAATCCTTAAATAGGAAAAGAGTGCTTAACTAACATTCATTATGTTATCCATGTTGCTTACTTGCATGTAAATCAGAACTGTTTTAATAAAGGGCCTGAGTTAACTAAATAAAAGTTAACGTAAATATTTCTATGATATGTATCAAATCATTACTAATAACCTATGTTTTGGATACTGAAAGAGCTTGGTAGAAGCACAGTGGGAATTCTTGGCTATGTAATGTCTTTCTGACAATTATTCAAAATTAACATAAGTGTACAATAAAAGCCAAAAAAACCCCAATATTTCTCTCAGTGGTAGCATGTCCTGAACTTTGAGACTGGCTTCCTGAATGTGGCTCAGTAGATCCCAGTAAAAACTTTTTGAGAAGCTGAAAAAATTGGATCCCCCAAAAGCACTGAACATTCAACAACTAGATTTTCTCTGTTCAGCCAAACATAACAAGTTGCAGAGTAAAAAAGCAGCTTGCTCCTGTAGATAGGATGACAAACCTGTTTGAAAAAACTGTATAAAAACATCTACAACAGATCTGCTTTTTCTCATCTTTCTTCTCATGACCATTTTAAAGAGTGTATTCTAAACATTAAGAAAGGTCTCTGTCTAAAAGAGCTATTGCTACCACAAAACACTGCCCTACAAGGTACATTTTTACTAAAACTGAAAGCCTTCCAAGAAACATAAGAGGTGGCTGTATTACCCTTCAGAGGCTTTATCAGGCTTCCTTAGCATTCAGGTCTTCTTTTTTAAACACTGAACTACTGTAAATTTGTAATATTATTGTTACTCAATACCTCTTTTTTGTACTTCTATTTGCTAGTAAGATTCAAAATGCACTGTTCTTGTGTCACCTCATTATGACTTCTTTTCCTTTATATGAGAGTTTCAAATTAACTTGACATACAAGTTTTACATATATTTTAGGCTAAATGTGACGTATTCCCTCATGCCCATGAGGCATTTGGAAAGTTGCTAAGTTCTGCTTTCAAGGACACTCTAAATGAGGTTATTAAAATTCAACACTTTGCATATTCTGATGGAGAAAAACGTTTGTCCCTGACAACAAAGGACATAGGTCAATTTAAGAAAGCTTCTCAATCTCCTTTTCCATGGCCACTGAATTCCTTGTGTCAGTATTTGTAAAACCAAAATAAGAAAATGTTACCAGGGAGGAAGGAAAGCGTAGGAGCCCAGGTCCTGTCCAAAAGTAAAAATCCATAACCATCTGTTGTTTGTGTTACATGGATTTCACAACTGTCATCTCCACTGTGCACGCCATTTCATCTTCACAGCAATATCACCAAAACACCCACTGAGATGAAATCACAAATATTTTGAACATACCATATGATATGTTATTTTCCAAATTAATATTTGACAATGTCAAAATGAGAACTTGACTACAGGTTACTTTTGTGTTGTCACCTGAAAAATCCCTTAAGGGTTTGCTACTGTTTGGAAATACTTAACCTCAAACTTGAATAACAAAAATACAGAAGAAGAGAGAGAAAGCTATTAAATGCTGCATTTTTTAACTATAAGTATGATTTGAAAAATGGTAAGGGCCACTACTTCCACTCAGCATCTCTCTTCAAAAGGGCTCCAAAGCTGCTTTTTAAATTATTTACTTAGAAATACATTCTAGAATTTAAACGGACCTTTCTTTTTTGAACTTCAGACCAGCAAGACTATCCCACATTTCACAGCTGGGTATGGCCTGAGGGATGTACTGGCTCTCAAACTAATCTCTATAACCCAATGTCACATCCAAAAAGTTCTTTCTGAAAAGGAAAAAAACCCTACAAAAACAAAACACCCAAACTGAAATTGCCTTGGAAAAATGACAGAAAAACAGTTAAAGACAAGTGAGTCAACTAACTGCTTTTCCCTTACAGAAATCTAAAAGTCAAGGTCAGCTGTGTCTGAAATCACCAGACCTGTCACATGGCTTTCATAGCTGCCACTAAGGCTCCTATCAAACCTACACTGAAAGCAATGAAAACATTTTTACTGGAAACAGATCGAGCTCTGATAAGGAGCTCTCTAATCACCTTTGGTTGGTTAATGCTGCACAAAGTGAGAGGTGAAGTTTTGAAAAAGGGAATAATGGATTGACAGAACTTGAGGTCAAATGTATTTGCTCTATTTCTTGAATTCCTTAGTGCTTGTGTGTGTTAGAGCATAAATATGGCTCTTTAAGTATATGAATACATATATAGTTTATGTATATAAGAATACATAAATGCAAATACATTTTATATACATATGTGTGCATTCACATACAGAAATACAGGTTGCACTGTCAGGATAACTCAACTCCATCTTATCCCAGCTTTTGTCCTGCAGTAACAAAAGTCTGGTGGTCTCAGTCACAGTCCCTTGGGGGTAGGAGCCCATCACAAAACCATCAACCTTAATTTAATACAATTGACAGTCTCTGCTCAAGAGAGGCAGAAAACGGAGTTGCCATGGAGACTGAACTATTGCTCTTCTCCAGAGGATGCTTTTTTAGGCACAGGCTTAACAGTAGAGGCTGTGCAATACCTGTAACCTTGATCAAATCACAGGATCTTGCTTTTCGAGTTGGCTTTTTAGTAAACTCTTACAAACATCCAGCAGATGAGGGGAAAAAAAGAGAGCGCTTAAGAAAACAAATTAAGAAAAAAATCAACAAAACCCAACAAAAAACAGTATGAAAATGTATATTATGCCAGATTGAGAAAGGAAAAGAGTTTCATATTGATTTGATTTATCAGATTTGTCACCTCTGCTTAGTGCTTTCCTAACAGGGTGAACACTGTGCTTGACCTATTTGCTGGAATTAACAAGGACTGCAGGAGACCATATGGATTGCCAGATGGTCTGCTATAATTTAATGCCATTTATTCTAAGTATGAAGTAAGTGATAAACATAATTAACATTCTTTTAGCTCCTTACTGGATGCCTTTTATTAGTTTTTTTTTCTCAGACATTGAAAGGTAAGTTAATACCTTGTTACTGAAACACAGATGCCAGCTAATTACTGCAAGAGGCTGCAGCCTCCAAAGCAAAGAGCATCTGTACAGACTCTAACTTATTCACTGACCCCACTGCGATGATTAATAGGTTGAATGCTAAGCTCTAACGAGAATGACAGATCTTAGATGTTTTCAGGTTACCTTTATTAGTGGTATGAGGAACAGAGTGTTCATTGCAGATGTACAGATCACACTTCACAGTAAACAATACACCTTGTACTCCTGGTCTGAACGTGTATTACACATTACAGCACATCAAATGCTAAGGAATCAAACCACCTTCAGTCAGTAAAAACAATGGAGTGATTTCCTTCAGAAATGTTTTTCCTCATTGCTATTTCATATTCTGCCAGCGATTGTCTAAATGGCCTATTTTTTAGGAAGTGATTCTAGAGAAGCTATGGCTTCAAAGAGTGTTTACATCAGGCAGGGTCGTCATCCTCAGCATTTTGATGTGAGTCTGTAACAAGATATCCAAACAACTTTGCCTACTGCTCCTGTGCTGACAATCTTCATAGTGACTAGGGTAGCTATTAGCAGAATGAATAGTAAACCATTTTGTAATTTCTAATGTTAATGTACAGGTGAAGTTAGTATGCTGGTACTCAGAACAGTAAGAGAAGTGTTAGAGAAAAGGCAGAACTACTGGATGCTTTGCACTTTACATGAAAAGCTATGCACATTGAACATCACAGATAAAATTGGCCCCAGCTAAACACACTGTGATCTGCATCTGTACTGTTAATAAAACTTGGGTGAACTTTGAGATGACAGAAACAGCATAAATTAAACGTTATTCAAATATTAAAACAAAAGAACAGCACCTATGCTATGAAGCAAATCTGCCCTTAGAAAATTTAGCTCCGATCAGAAAACATGATGAAAAAGAGTCCACCTCAAAAGTCACAGCATAGGCAAAGCAGAAACAAACTCCAGCTTTTCAACACCTGTGCTCTTCCTTTGTTCCAGAGGGGTCCAGCATTTGTCCAGAGGCCTCCACAGTTACACATGTACACTCCACAGCACAAGTGCTGACATATCCTTAAGAAGCAACTACATTAGATGGGACCTGAATATGACGGGACATACCTGCTCTCTTACTCCACTCTTGATGGCATTAGTTCAAGTTACTTCTTCACCTGGTGAATTTTGCTTACTGTTGCTGGTCCTATAAAATCCTTTATGATTCTTTATGAGTAAATGGATAATTTGTGATTCCCTACTAGTATACCAATAAAAATCGGATCAAAATATCTGGACGGCAAGCCTTTGTTGATATTGACAGCATTTGTCAAAACATCTTTACAGGTCTCTGCCTCTGTCAGCATTTGAAAAAAATCCATTTTTCCATCCCATTAACTGAAAAATATTTACTTGAAGAGCTTAAGCTAATGCTATGCTGGATGCAGGTTCATTTTTATAGTCAGAGGGGAAAAACAGGTCCTTAAAGAGAGAACTCAGGTAGCCTGAATTGCTGTCTGTAGGCACCTACCTCTCTTCCCTGGCTGCTAAAGGAGTTAGCGTCATTCAGGTGTCAAAACTGAGGTAGGCTGAAATCAAAGATAAAAAATTACCATGCTAAAAATCAGACGTCATGTTTCCTTCAATAGGTTGTTTACCGGACCTGACAATAACATACTTTAATATTATACAGACACAACTTCTGACTGGAATGATGGTCTTCAGTGATTAGATATACTGAATCTCAATATGCTATTAGCACTTTTTCTGCTTCTATGTATATACATTAATACACATGTACATACTCACATACACACACATACATATAAAGGTATGCATTTAATTGCTCCATCATTGCAAACAGTCTGAGATGTTCCAAGTGGTCACCTTGTAACATCCAAGAAAGGGCAATGCTAGATTTATTTCCTGAAATAACCTCTTATTCGGACCTCTGGACTGCCCGAAAAAGCACTTTGCCTAAGTAGCAGATAGCTCCCACCAATACTTAAAATATGCTAAAAAAACAAAGTAATCCAGTGGAATTTAACAGTTAGTCTTTGAAGTTGATATAGACACAAAACCTGCCAAAGCAGGTTTGACACTTAGTACTTTAACATGGCTTTACACTTTAAAATCCTTTTTCATGTGTCTTGTTCTTTACTTGCTTTCTCACAAGACAAAAGGTATCAGAGAATTTATGTTCGCTGTTCATTTCAGTCCCAAGAATAAGATTGTCTGTATCTTAGCTATCATACAGATGGCATGTATGAAACATGGCTCTTGGCCTAAATGGAAAGTAGGATTTTATTTCAGGACAAATAGGGATAAGATATAAAACCCCTGTCTACACTACAGAGGAATACCTGTGCCTGACTAATGAACCCTCATGGCCATAACAATTTTCTGTGTTCATGCTCCATCATGTGATCTACCGGGAGATCTCACCGAGGCAGTGGAAATTCAGCAAATGTACCCCCAGTCCAAGGAGAAGTTACTTGAGCATTGCTTTGCTGGAAAATTTGACTCTTAGAAAGTATAAATTTAAGGCAAAATTACAAAATAGAATAAGGTAGAGAAGAAACAAAAGGCCCTAAGGGGAAAACAAAAGGGAAGATAATGTAAAGTGTTTTAAAAGGGAAAGTAAACAGTACTTTAATGATGATGTGGCTACCAGTCTCTCTGACAAAGTACAATACAAAAAGCAGCATGTCTCTCGGTAAATGCTTTAGTCAGTAATGACACAATCAGGTAGTATTTAAATGCTTTAAGACCATAGAAAAAACCCACCAAACTATGATATTTGCAAATGTTACAAACGTCTTACCTCCTGCATACATGACAGCCAACATTATCGATGATATCCAAGCTATTTCACTATATGATGTGTGAAAGATCTCTTGTATTTCTTTGAAGAATACTGTGATGGCTTTGGGGAACGCATAGGAAAATCCAATGGAGATAAAAGCCCCAAAGACCACAACCCATCCCCAGCCTCCATCTGGAGGTGGGTACTGTGGCGCCACTGTTGCTGGTGGCATTTTTTGTCTCTGTCTCTTCTCCAACTAGGCTGAAAAAGAAGAGAAGAAACACAGTTTCAAACAGTTTTCCTTTTTTCTTTATCAAACTGCAGTATTTACTCATCATCTACTGGGATCATAAAGAATCCTCAGAGCAGAGACCAATTTCCAGCTTTCATGAGACCACAAAGTGTGAACACCTGTTTTCAGAAGCAAAATCAGTTCTACAAAAAAAACTACATGGCAAGAATATTTGCAATATCCTATTCGGCATGTGGCAATTATTACAAATCACTGATGTCAGTCACTGAACTTGTGTTTGCAATTAGTCACATATTAGAAAGTGATGTGTTTGTGTGGGTTGATCTATGTATCTACAGAGTGGATTTAGTACAGGAATGAAACAGAAAAAAAACGCTGAAAACTGGAATTATAGGAAACAATGGCAAAAAGTTACAGTAAATTACCACTAAATGCCATTTCATTAGCAAGATTTACTGGTACTTCAGCAAAATTATCAGCAACAACCGCAAGGAATAAAATCATTACACAGTTTTTAATCATATGCTGTCATAATCAAATTTTTGACCGTTGTTCGTATCTCTTGCTGGTCTATGAGAACATCTAAAAAGCAGGTTCTGAGTAGAGATTTAAACTTCCCTGAGTATCCATAAAATAAATACAAAGTATTAAAATACCATATTGTACTCTTATTTTTAAAATTTTCATCTTCATATTAGTTGATGTTGATATAACTTGCAGGAATAAGGTGGGGCTTGATGGTGCTATTTTTGCTCTGTTTCCACGTCAAAAGACATGAAGAAGTCTTTCACTAATAACCTCACAAACTTTCTACAGCTATTCCTTAATTTAGAATTTACCATAATAGATACCACCAGAGTGACATCTTACAGAAGTTGTGAGAGATGCAACTAACACATTCAGGCAGCTCAAGAAATCATAGGTAATCCACATAAAACTCCTAAGGCCTGAAATAAATTTCATACTATTGTCATCATCCTGGTATCTAAAAACATAAGTTTTCTACATTATGCAAAACCGTTTTACAAAACATGTATTAGTGAGAATCCATTTTGTAATTCTGAGATTTTTTCACTGTCAAATCCCTTTATTATTAAACAGCAATCTGGAGTCCACTGTGTTTTCTTCTGTGTAATCCAGCCTACACAGACAGCATGAACTAAAAATTCCTCCTTCCTCCCTTGTTTCTGTCTTGGGCATTTAGGCAATTGATTACTCTTGATGGGTCTCCTGCCATACCAGTATTGAAAGCTGTTGATGTTAACAGTGTTGTAGGTTGTTGTTATGCTTATGATTACCAGTAAGTTTTTATGTGATTTCTTCTGTGCCACTTATGGGATATTTCAATTTCTTGCAGCAAACTGCATTAGCAGTGGGAGTGATATGATTACCTTAACAAAAAATAAAAAACAAACTGTGCCAGCTTCTATTAATCTCTTGGGATAGTGCCTGGAGTACTTTCAGGGTAAACACCATGTAGCACTGTGTGCAATATATGCCACAAAACTAGCAGAGTGTTGCTTTTAAGCTTATCTGTCACTAGGCTAGACTACTTTTGAGTCTCCACTTTACTGAAGTTGATTGTAGACATCACCTTGACATTGGCAGACCTCTGAGGGGAAGATAAATCAACCACTAAAACATCTGGCGTCTATGCAAGGCTGCAAAACCCCAGGTAGTTTGGTTTCTGCATCCTATCATACAGATTCGCTGATGGCAGCAATAGGTTATCTATTGCTCTGTACATAGAGCATATAAATCTTTTTATACGTATGTCCAGAAAGAACCTCTGGTATGTACTTTGTTTCTGCTTATCCTAGTCTCAGCTTAATATTAGTCCACTGACATACACAGCAGTAAAATACTAGTTTATTTTTTCTGAATCAGGACCCATCAGAAGGATCTCAGAAAGCCCACTGTAACTTACAACACACATAGTGATGACTGATTGCCATCAAAAGCACAAAACCTCAAATTGACATGAAAAGCAGAACTCTGTTTCTGTGAATGGAATCACAGTAAATAACAGAATTTGCTCTCTGTCCCAGAAAGCTGTTGTTTTGCTCATCTGAGAAAACTTTTGGTCATTTCCTAAAAAAAGGTTAACTATTGTTTTCTTACACTTCAAAGGTTTGAGCATATTTATTTTCATATTTAATATTCATATGACAACACTTCTATCTCTATTACAAATTTTAGTAATGCCACACAACATCAAGGCACTGTTCCCCAAAAAAATGGAAAGGAATTATCAATTTATTGAGGAAGCACTCCTTTTCCTAAAAATAATACACAAGCACTTTGAAAAATCACTGCCACCACCTTAGTCGGAAGAATGCTGAAGATTCCCAAATGTCTCTAAGGCACTGGCGCTTTGGAATGACCCCAGTGTATCCACCCTTTTAGGGCAGCAGAACAGGCTCTGACAGTTCAGTGCTTTCCTGCCTTTAAAAGCTTCACAGTGAACTTAGACAGCGTTCAGAAGACGAGTGAAAGGGCACTGGCTGCTCCTGGGCCTCAGCCTAGAGGCAAAATGCTGCAAAGCCCATTGGGTGGCCAGTTTGTAGAGCTGCTGCAGTAAAAGTCTGTCTGCTAACCTACACCTAACTTTCACTGTCACAAAGAAAAGCCTGGATCATTGTATCTCACACCTCCTGTCTATCCCACAGAGTGGAGTTAATAATAGCTTCCCTGATGTTCCTTTATGATTGTCATGGCCAATTTTAGCTCCAGTTAATAAAAGGTGAAAAGGAAAAAAATAATAAATATGTTCGCACCAAGAGGAAAAAAGTATTCATTTCATCGGAAACGTTAAATCCAACACCTGAAACATCCCATACCTGCTCACGAGCTAAAGCAATTTTCCCCTGTAAAATCTGCACTTAATATCCCTGAAACTGAACTCCTCCTAAAGCAGTCTAGCACATTCACATACCTAGCTCTAATCTAAGCCTAACTAGTAATATCTGGGTAGTATAAGTAGTATACAGACAAGTGCAAAATCCATTAGCAACCAAAACAAAACAGCATTTTAGATGAGTGGATATAAATGTTGACAAGGGAAGAGGTAGAAGAGGGAGGAATAAAGCAGTGACAAGTGAAATGCCTCTTCAGAGCTCTCAGAGCTTATTATGGGCTGTGAAGAATAAAAAGAAATATGGTAGAAAGCACAAAAAAAGGCATGTGTAATGACATTCATGTGAAGGACATGGTACTAAATAAAAAAAAAAAAAAAAAGGCAGCACTTGAGTAAATAAAGGTCACCACCAGTGTTTTCAGTCAGTCATATGAATTCCATCATGTGCTTGAAGCTAGGGAGCGAGTACTGCTCATACCTATGCTTTTATAGGCAAGTGGTGGGTGAGGAATGCTGCCTGCCCTCTGCCCAGGGAAGCAGCAGGGGAATAGCGACTGAAGCGAGTCCTGAGCGAAGCAATCAATCTCCCTTCTCTCTGTCAGATACAGAGATGTTGCTCAGCCTTTCCACATCCTGAGGCAGACCATGCACAAGGATTTCCTCCTAAGCTCTTTCTAGTTCCTCTGTATAAATCCCATTTATGTAAGCAGTGAACAAGAACTCTTACTGTAGTAAGAGCTGCATGTCTCTACTAACAAATAATAGGAAAGAAACGGTAAAAGGACACTTTTAAAACATCTGATATGCCACATTTTTTATTATATAGGTCCCAGCACTTTTGAACTAAATTAAGCAAATGAGAACTAGTGAATGAAAGAGAGAAAGAGAGAAAGGGAGGGAAGGGAGAATGGAGGGAGGGAGGAAGTGAAAGGGAAAAAAAGGGGAAAAAAGAAAGTGAGAAGGCAGCAAGCAAGCAACAAGGTCAAACTAAGAGCAAATGCTACAGACAAATAATGTGTCTTCGTGTCATGCACCATAGACTTCAGTCAGTCACAATCAACCTGTTCAGACTTCTCTTGTACCAATTCTTCATTAATATTCTGCAGCTGCCAGAATCAGCTATCAATATAACAGCTTGTCAAAGGCTCTTCTGAGCAGGGGTTATGTTGTTCTCTTGTTTACAGAGACTCTGATTTTACTGGGAGTTTTAGTTCTGTTTTTCTGCAACATTAGAGTAACTGTTTGCTTTTTTACTTGCATTTTATCTGCCTTGTCCTCAATGTGTCCCATCATCACTTGACTCAGCAGCCATTTGTCCCAGAGTAAAAGAGCTGGTATGTGAAAAATCTGTCCCCAGTTGCTGTAGGATTGTAGGAATATTTGGCACGTGTGTACTGCATTCCAGTTCCACACTGCAAGGCAAGGACTGCAAAAAGTTTTGCAAACTTGAATAAATTCAGTCTTACAACATCTTTGTGGGGTGACTGAGAAGTATCATTCACTTTCAGACATGGGAAACAAATATAGTAACAGGGCAATCCTAAGTCTTGTCCCAAACTAGTGGCAGAGCTGGGATGTGTGCTAATGTCCAAGTAAGCTGTGAGTTAGGACTGAAATTTTTAAGTACATGTGTGTTTCAGAAGCTCATTAAGTAGCAAATGCAGATTAATTGTACTGCTTAATACTTGAGTAAGAAGCACAGGTAAGGGCACAGTGTTTGCTTTATAGGTTTGAATAGTTTGCTGCTCTAACTTACCCCTAACAAAAGTTGCATTGCTGTATCTGAAACAAACAATTTGTGGTAGCATTAGTAAAAAAAATGTGCTATATAATAATTATACTCTTATAAAAGATTCTTGCTTAAAAGCTCCAATAATTTCAGTTTTCCTATTTTTATTAACAGCTCTTTACCAAGTTCCAAGCAGGATGGCAGGATAGCAGGTATCGTCTCATTGAAGGGTATTGCCTCACCAACTTCTACAAGCTATTGTCATTATCTTGTGAACAATATTCAGTATTTAAAGAAAAAAATATCTTGTTAGTTTTGTGAGAGGATTTTGCTCTGTCTTGGGATTTTATTGTGGAGAAAGGGAGGATGCGGCAAGACTGACTGAAGGGATCAAGAGAGCCTGTTCTCTGCTTTTAGCTCTAACTATTCAGTTCTGGAGGCAAAGTCGCTCCTAATGAGCTCTGGTACCCAGCCTTAAAGAAATGGCTAATCATCCTGAAAGCGGAAAATAGTCTCCATTTTGTCTGAATGTCCATATTCAGAGACTGAGAGGTATGCGATAAATGAAACACAGGTAGATGAAAGATACACTCAGAATCTGACTTCACTGCCTTTTTTCCACCAGGGTCTAACCTGCAGGACAAATACACCCTGTGCGAGACTAAAACTGCTAAAATGTTCCCAGGCTCTCTAGCATTTTAGCAAGCTGTTGCTTTTTATCATTTCTCCAACAGGCTTGAATCAAAGGGCCATGTCTGTGAATGCTTTCCAGACTTTTATATGACAAAAAAATAAATTATATATATAGTATATTATATCAAATTGTATTTATGGGGCTTATGTTAACATTTACTATTTTTGCTAAAAGTCTAAGCAAACCTTTACAAAAACCCACAAAATCATCAGCTTTAAATATTTTGAAGCTTATTTCACATCAGTATTTAATATCCAAAAATATCCAACAATATTAAAATGTATTACTACAGATATTTTAAGTATAAAGCTATCTACCTTGACTTCAGCAAGGCTTTCGACACTGTCCCCCATAACATCCTCCTAGGGAAGCTTAGGAAGTGTGGGCTGGATGAGTGGTCGGTGAGGTGGATTGAGAACTGGCTGAATGGCAGAACTCAGAGGGTTGTCATCAGCGGCACCGAGTCTAGTTGGAGGCCTGTAACTACTGGTGTACCCCAGGGGTCAGTAGTGGGCCCAGTCTGGTTCAACTTCTTCATCAGTGACCTGGATGAAGAGTTAGAATGTACCCCCAGCAAGTTTGCTGATAACACAAAACTGGGAGGAGTGGTGGATACACCAGAAGTCTGTGCTGCCATTCAGCAAGACCTGGACAGGCTGGAAAGTTGGGCACAGAGGAACCTGATGAGGTTCAACAAAGGCAAGTGCAGGGTCCTGCACCCGGGGAGGAACAACCCCATGCATCAGTACAGGCTTGGAGCTGACCCTGCTCTGCGGAGAGGGACCTGGGAGTGCTGGTGGACGACAGGTTGACCATGAGCCAGCACTGTGTCCCGGCTGCCAAGAAGGCCAATGGGATCCTGGGGTGCATCAAGAAGAGTGTGGCCAGTAGGTCGAGGGAGGTTCTTCTCCCCCTCTATACTGCCCTATTGAGGCCCCATCTGGAGTACTGTGTCCAGTTCTGGGCTCCCCAGGTCAAGAAAGATGAGGAGCTACTGGAGAGAGTCCAGAGGAGGGCTACGAGGATGATGAGGGAACTGGAGCATCTCTCCTGTGAGGAAAGGCTGAGGGAGCTGGGCTTGTTCAGCCTGAAGAAGAGAAGGCTGCATGGGGACCTTCTAAATGCCTACAAATATCTGAAGGGTGGGTGTCAAGAGGACAGGGCCAGACACATTTCAGTGGTGCCCAGTGACAGGACAAGGGGCAATGGGCACAAACTGAAGCACAGGAAATTCCAGCTGAACATGAGGAAGAACTTCTTCCCTCTGAGGGTGACGGAGCACTGGAACAGGCTGCCCAGGGAGGCTGTGGAGTCTCCTTCTCTGGAGATATTCAAGACCCGCCTGGACAAGGTCCTGTGCAGTCTGCTGTAGGAGACTCTGCTTCGGCAGGGGGGTTGGACTAGATGACCCACAGAGGTCCCTTCCAGCCCCTACCATTCTGTGATTCTGTGATATCTTACTGAGAAAAAAACAAACCTTTTTTCTTGAAGAGGAGACAAAGGAACTAGTTCTATGCATTCACCTCTATGGAACAAACATAGACGTATTCAACCCATTCATAATTTAAAGTTAAGAATCAATATTGTGGTATACTTGTCATCCCACTGAAGCAGTTAACAAGACAAGTATGTGCTTAAAGACAGTGTGGGAAAGTAATAGCCCCTCACACATCCAAAGCAGGCATATTAATATCAATCTTCCAAATGCTTCGGAGGTTGGCAGAGGCAGGCTCTGTGGAGGGAAGCAGAAAGGAGGGAAAGGCACATGTTGTAAAACAAAAATACTTTCTTCTTAGGGTCTGACATTGTAATGGGCTGATTATCAGTAACAGCATCAGCTGAGCAGATAATTGGATGTAAAAGCAAAAGCTGTTTGCTGAGTTAAACAAGGATGATTACAGATGTGAGCTTCTGACAACTGTGGGAATAATGAAAGGTCTAATTCACTTTTACCAAGATGACTGGAATAAAGGCACATGTCATGTAATTCCTTCTTCCTGTTTGAGGATGCAGAATAGGATTACTGAGACAGAAGCGAGCCCTGTAAGATACTGCCCTATAAAAAGCGAAAATGTATAAATTACATTGTGAAAGTGTAACTAAAATCCCATTTGTGCTAAGGCCCTATTTCATCACGGTTTAAACAGAGGTTGAAGCCAAAAGCTATTACTAAGTCAGTCACTAAAGTCAGAATTTTACAGAACTTGAACCCCCTTTTGAAAAAAACAATATTGAAACTATATTGGAATAGTTACATCACTGAAATCAGATTTTGAGCACTGCTGAGTCAGTAGCGAGATGTGAAACATAATTTGTCAAAACTAATACTAATGCAGCACTTATAATTCACTGGAGTTTTGTTGGGGGAGATTGTTGGGTTTGTTTTTTTCAACCTCATATGTAGTGCTGTCACATTCTCCTGGGAAATCATAATCTGTATTCACAATCACAGTCATGGGCTGGATTTCCATTCATCACGTATTCTGTTATTACCTTTTTCATTGACTTTAAGGGAAACCTAAATGACTGGCTTACTCTAGATGACTAAATGCCTAGATGACTAAAGTTAAGCGAAATGAATTCCAACCAAAGTGATTGCAATTCTGTTTTAATTACTTCAAAAAAGCAGTCAATAGAATATCTAGCCTGAAGAGGCTGGCACTCCACTCGAAGTGCAATGAAATGAAGTGTTGATGGCTAAATTGAAAATGCCAGTGATCCAGTCTAAAGAATTAATCAGTTTTAACAATAAGTTGATTGAGTTTGATGAAAAATTCTGCATACCTGGACAAAAATAACCCATCAGACTAGTCAACCTCCCAAAAAACCCAAACCAAAACCTTGTTGTGCCATTAGAGAACTAGTTTTAATAAGCTCAGGGAAACTTGTTCTTTATAAGTCAAAGTGTTGGCTCCTCGCACTGCAAGAATATTGATCCACTTGTTAATTCATTTCTAACCACTCACATCATCCTTTAAATTCTAGTACTACTCCCTCATGTTTATCTATGGTAGTTACCAGCTTTACAACCTGCTACATAAGCTTGCTATTTTAACTCTGTATAGATCAATTTTGAATGATTTTTGGTAATATAAGCCTTTTTAGTATATCAGCACACTCATCTTCTTTAAAATTCACATTGAGTGAATGTTGTAATGACCAAGAATACCCAGAATAACAGAAGTCACGTAAATCTGGAGTTGTATGTTTGATACTTATTTTCAAGTTTTATTATGTCTGGAGGATGGAGAGTTATATTTTCACTTATTTGTAACATTTTATACATGGAAGAATTAAGGTTTCAAGTCAGTGTTAATGGAGCTGTCTGCACAGCTGCTGCACATTGCTTGAAAAATAAATAGCGTAATCCTTCCAAAGCAGCAGATTTTCCATTATCAATAATAACAGATATTAATTTTAATATCATTCTCTCCATACTAAGCTGCAGAAAAAAATATAAATTATGGGAAAAGCTAGTCTATTCATACGCTGTGCTATTAGTTAAGGTTCTTAAAATCAAAATTCATATCTTTTTACATAAACACATAATTTGGAAGTGGCAATATTTAATTTATTTATTACTGAAGATAATATTCACATCCATCTATCAGCTTAATATTTAATGTTATGAAGCTGCAATAGATTCCAATTCTAATTCTGCTGACATTAATTTCTGTAAACTTTATCAAAGTTACTCTGTGCTCTTGAGATTAGAATCTAACCACTGACTGTCTTCTCTACTTCAATATTACGGCCCAGTGTACTTCTGTGTATGTCCTACCACTCGCCTAATTCCTGGCCTGGAAGCATGGTCTGACACATACTGAGAAAATATTTTTATTCTGTTCTCATGGAGCACATGACTCCCGTGGATGGAAATAGCTACTAATGCTTAAGTCTCAGTGACAGTCACTTAGATTATGTAATAGGAAGTAAACTGATCTGGATTCTGTTCCTAAGAGCATATGACTGGAAACACATAACAGGCCAAGGCTGGAAAGCAACTCCAGACTGCAGAAGCTTATACAGGGCTCAGATTTCATTTATTTCTGCCAGTTTGGAAAATGTTACTAGTATAAGAAATATTTTCTATATTATTAATAAAACGGAAAAAGTTAGGAACAATTCTGATGACACAGGGACTTTTAGAAGTATGGACTGGGAAATCTAATGAATTATGAACTACCTATTAGCAAAGCTACATATAATTTATGTACTATATAGAAAAGTACATAAATAAGGCAAAAACGAAATGGGCACAACCACCAAAACTGACAATGAGGAAAATAGCTTTTAAAAGAAATTACTTGGGAACCATCGTATCTTGGAAAAGCCAGAACAGTTTCTGCAATTGTAGGTATTCAGTCTGAAAAAATCCCCAGGCTTTAGGTCCTAAGTAAGAAGCTATCTGCTTAATATAGATTATAAAAGCTGTGTGAGAATAGAGAAAGTAAGCCATCTATTTGTATGAAATAAAATAAAAAACACACAGATAATTCAAACTGAAAAATCCAATCGATACAGCTGTGCCCATAAAAGCTTGATATGTGAGCTCCTTCTGCCAGGGAAAGTTCAAATGTGAGCCACTGATTCCAAGAACAATATAGCCAAAAGATAAATTAATCCAGCGGTCCTTCCAGAATTACTAAAAAATATTAGGTCCAGAGGAAGGAAGGAAGGAAGGAGCAAACAAACAAACAACCAAACTTCATCTGCCTTAACAGAATTTAGCCGAGATTAAAACTTTTTATACATTTATACAAAATGTTTTTAGAACTGAATCAGTGTGGCTTCATAAAACTAAGTGGAAGAATTCTAAAAATGTCCACATTTTTCTCAGGGACACAGACTACCTGAGAGTTTTCTCAAGCCAGAGACTTTAATTTTTGTTTTATTCATCTTATGAGCAGTGATACCCATGGCTCTGAAAAAGCAAAACATGACAGCAAGGTATTCTCCTCACTCCAACTGTCTCCAGTTCCAGGCAGATAGATAATCACGCAGATATACTAACACAGGGCTCATGTTTGGGGCCATGCAGGGGCCATCCTTGAAGATGCACTTGCCATTTCTTAAGTACAGAAATCAGATTTTAATAGCACCTTGAAGACTGCGCAGGGAAGGTAACATCTCTAACCACCTAGCATTAAAATAGACAGCTATGTCCGGTAGACTCAACTTTCAGCCTTTCTTATGCTGGTATTCATGCTGGTAAAAGACTGTAAAATAAGGTCTATTCTTATTTGATAGCCTGTAACTTTGAGTAGACAGCTAAACAAATGGGAAGGTATATATTTACCTGGGACAGTGCAGTACTACACTGATACTCATGCTATCTCTTGATGGCTAAACATGGCTAGTAGGAGGAGAACAGCTATGTTAGCTTGGTATCCTGTCGAGGTAACTTAGCTCTACTCAGGTATCATGGCATTGTGCTACATAAAGTAAGTACATGTGTGACGATTATTTGTCCAGTCTGGAACACGATGATAAAAAGTTCATTTGAAGTACGTACCAAAACTAATATAATTTAGCCATGGCAGTGTTTTAGCATAAACAAATACAGGGAAGGAAGAAGTTATGATTGTATTTGATTTCCATGGGAAGGAAGAGGATGTTTAATTACAAACTTACTATGTACTTTGTCCAAGTGTTAATGAAGTGACCTGCTGACATATATACAAAACAACTTTAAAGACCATTTAATCAAATGCTGATGTGTACCCCTCCACCCATTGTGAGAAACTGGACATCGGGAGATCAAAAAACCTCTCCTGGCTGTTATGGAGGACACTTTTTCCTAACACAGTACACAACACCGAAAGAGTACAGAACACTGCTGTACCTCTTAGACCATAGTTCTACAATGCTACAGCTAAACCAATCTTTGACTAATTTGCAACAAGCTTTAGAATTCACCAAGAGTTTAACACGTCAGATTGTTTATACATGTATCATTTGTAATTTTTTTATTCTGCCATTTACTAAATCCCCATACAATATCGAGAATATATATGTGAAGCCTGTGGTTCTGCTCTGATACAATGGCATTAAAAGGTTGTTTAGTGCTTCTCCATACACTCAAAGAGACGAAGAGATGACCAACCACTGAAGGATGCAAGAGCAGTGCTACATAACTCCGAAACCCCTCTCCTCTCATTCTTTTGTCAGGAATTTCTGAATAATCTAGAAATCCATTTTTTTTTTCCATAATTTTTCGTATTTGCCATTTTTGACTCTCCCATTATCTAAGCATTTATCTTATACAACATCCATTTCCCCAGCTTACAGTGCGGAACATAAGCCTGCTGGAATATAAGCCTTTTGACCACAACGTACCAGCTATCTTAGCCTGTTTCAAAAGTGCTCTTTTTTGAAATATTAAGACAAGAGGAACTCATTTTCTTACTAGAAATGGATGATCCAAATAGGCCAATGTCTGAGTTGCAGAACAAAAAGCAGACCTGAAAACTGAAGTCCCGAATTAGCCCACTAATTACATGATATGAACTTGCTACTGCAATAGTTCTGGTTTAGCTAGTAAATTACTCATTTTTGACGGAGAATATGGGGTAGAATTGCTTTATTATTCAAAAGCAACCTGATGAATCCACAACAAGATGCACTTTTGTTGATCTATGTTGGACTCTAACTGTAAAATTTCTCCCATGCACCAAAGTACTTTGCTCTAACCCTTCTTTGCCAAAACCACACCAAAGTAAACAGACTCACAAGTATTAACTTTTACATTTCTGTATCATCACAAGAAAAGCTTTACACTAGATTGCTGTCCTGTGAGCTAACATAGCACTCCTTATTCTCATTATTGAGAATCTAGATCAAAATAATTCAAATCCTCAAAATTTCACTATAATAGCTGCAATAGAAACAGCAGTGCAGTTTACATAAATATATAGCAGATAAGACAAGAAAAATAAAGATCTCGGTGGTATTTGCATGCTTCCAATTAGCAAAAGGGCACAGTGAAAACATTCACAGAAGAGACTAGTTAAATCATGTTTACCTGGAAGCTTAATGAATCAAGATCAAGCTGTATCAAATGCCAGGGAATGAGTGCATCAATCTAAGCAATGACTCTGTCGTCCCTTTCAGGACAGAAGTTTAATCAGTTCAGAGGCAAAAAAAATGAGTTGTCTTTTTCCTTGTGAAAAGCAGATACATATACTGTTTTTGTTGTTATCATATGATTTCTACCAAAGGCCAGCTTACACACAAAACCGAGTTTAGCCAAACTTTCTATATGTAAAATTGTTCAAAATGTGTAAAAATACATACAGCACACTCCACATATCTATTAAATTTGTCTTGATAACAAGAGAAGGAAGAGGCAGTGGAGTTTTGTAAATCTCAAGGTTTTCTCTTGAGAAAGCAATACAACATTGGGATTCATAGCCTAAAAGCATTATAGTCTGCTGAAGATTACTCCTTCAATCTTCAAGACAATAATACTTTTGTGTACAAAACACTCAGCTCTGGAGTGTGTATGTTTTTCTAAAACCTTTAAAGACATCTCTTTTACTCATTTGTACTCACGTCCCAAACTATTATCCTACCCATGCATAGTTACGCATCAACTATGCATAGACTTCCTATACGTAGACTTTTACTTTCACATACAGCCCAACTGCCTTCAAAGGGGCTTAGATGGATTTGAACTACAAATCCATACTTCTAATTGTCATTTAGCTAGATCCTTTCTCAGTCAGTAGCTGCAGATGAAACAACTATCACCTTCTGGGATGACTGGATTTAAGTAAGCTTTTTTCTTTTCTTTACAGATTCTTCACCAAACATACTTTTCAATATTTCACTTATCTCTCAAAATATTACTGGATGTACTGCCAGCTGTTCCTGAGGGGAGGTTGTACTTGTTTTGATCTGTCTGAATCAAGCAGAAAATCTGTGTTCTGTTCACCCTTAGTGTTATTATTCCCTTTTAATTATATTTTGCATTCTGTACATTAAACATGGAAATCAGGTTTCGTTCTTCCCCCCCTCCACCCCCTGTAAGTTACGTACAGTGAGATTCATCTCTTCAGTCAACAAAATGTTTATATTAATAGACAAAGTTTGGGTAAGATTAACTCTGCCCTAACTAGCTCCAAACAAATCTGTATGGCTTTTAAGTGTAGCAAGACCATGGATTGTTTCTTTCTCTTCTCCCTAGTATAATTTACTGATTCAAAAACTATGTCTGTAAAGTGCTGCATACATTTATTTCTCCATAAAAGAATCATATGATGGAAAAACATACCTATGTTGCGCTTTTGAGTCTGTTAATCTCAGAAAATGGTACAATGTATACAGGTGGTAAAACCTATGAAATGAAATTTGAATGCACAGAATTTTTCATTTGCCCTTGTTGGGGAAATATGTGATTGGCCCCTGCAGAACAAAGCTGACAGTTAAAAGATGCAGCACTGATAAACCTTGAATTTTATGAAGTAAAAAAGGACAGTAATAAAATACACCCGTTCAGGTTTCTTGAGCAAATATCAGACTGTAAAAGGATGAAGCAAATAATAGTGTTGTTTTCATCTCCAAAATGTGAGTAAAGCTGTGACTCATCTTCTTTGCAAAACAAAATAGGACGCTGAGGAGGAGCACATGAGATGTCATCTAGCTCTGACTATTTATGAGTTTTTCAATTGGCTCTAGCTTCTACCTGCTATACATCAGACCTAAACCTGCCTTGCAGGTTTAGCTGCGTTCTGTAAAGTCATGCATACATTTGCAGTACATATACATTACAAAATAACTTTTATTATTACCTATGATAGCTGTGCATATTTTAAATGGTAAATTAACACGAATTATTGTTTCAATTTCCATCAGTCAAAGGAAAATCTTATTTTTTAGCACCATCCTAAAATAAGACCATCGTAGGATTTTTTCATATGCTAGTTGACAGATTTTTTGATTTGTTTTAAAATTATATTTTTTTAAATGAAAACAACATAGTAACTCAAAGACAATGTACAAATTCTGTACATAAATCAATAAAATATTTTCTAGTGTACAGTCCTTCAGCCATATTTCTTGAAGAGACAACCTGTCAATTCAGTAAAACATAAGAAAAGCAATAGAATAAAATACAAAAGGCTGATTTTGAATGATAGCAAAATTTTATGTACTTTTGACACTTCTCACAATCTACATTTCACAGAATCACAGAATCACAGAATAGTAGGGGTTGGAAGGGACCTCTGTGGGTCATCTAGTCCAACCCCCCTGCCGAAGCAGGGTCACCTACAGCAGGCTGCACAGGACCTTGTCCAGGCGGGTCTTGAATATTTGAACATGCAGGTGGTGGTTTTCTAAGTGGATTTTAATGTATCTGTCTCCTGCAAATTTAGCTGTGAGTGCTCACTGAAGTAAAAAAAAAAGTGTTCCCTCAAACTTCATTTGGCTTTGACAATTAATTCTGAGCTGGAAAGTTGGCAGAAAAAATCAGTCTCACAAAAATAAAAGATTAAACCTCTTTTAAGTAGAACAGATACTGTAATTCTTGAATTGTTCTTAGGTATAAGAACAGAATACTCAGAACACCTGTTCGGTTATACTGAATTTGTACTATTAGAGCAGCCAAACAGAGATACAACATAGTTCTTAATAAGAGAATGTGACCAAAATTGTGACCAGAAGCACTGTAAGAAGAGAAAACATGAATAAATAAACAAACCAGCACTCCTGTCATATAAAGTTGTATGCCTTCTATGATCCAGAAAAAAACATATAAAGCAAAGCACTCAACTCCTTCAAGGCACGTAGGATAAAATTACATGTGAAACAGTTACTAAAGCTATACTTTGGTTGACTCAAGCATAAGACTGAGTGATTACTCATTACTTAATGCATAGCACATATATTTCAGACCAGTGGCTAGATCACCTAATCATCCTTTTATAAATGCTCCTGTTTATCCCGATTTCTTAAAAGATCAAGAAAAAAATCCTCTTGAAGAATGTATCTCTATCTGCATATTTCATTGTTATAGGTTGCTCCTAAGTGTTGTAAAAGGCTACTCTGATCATTACCTGAGCCTTGAATCACACAAGTTCATCTTCTTCAAAGCTTTTATATCACTCATTGAAATTCACTGTATTTTGGCTTCTGCATGAGGAACACCTCCAAGGTTCATTAGAAAACTACTTTAATAAAACCACTCTAGAACTACTTAGGTTTTTAAAAAAAATGTAATAAAACCAGAATTATTTACAAGTTAACATGGTGAAAGAAAACGAAGGAAATAATACCCAATTCCTTTGTGAATAAGAGTTATTATAACAAAAAATTCATTCAAAATTGTGAAAATTACTTAGAAATAGCAATGAAATGGACATGAGCTAGACAATAATGTTGTACTTGTGCCGCCATAATTACAGTTATGTATTTCACATGCACTATATATCTACAAATCTTTATGGTGAAGATATGCATAGCTACACCTTACTTTAAGAAAATAATTTCTTTTGTCTGTTAACAGAGCAATGTGCTAGTTTATTTGCTCTAGTATATCATACACACCTGCCTCAATGTGAAATAATGTAATATTATTCTTCTGTTTGCTGCCAAGTAACTACAAAATCATTGTTAATTGCCAGTAAAGCACTTGAAACAAAGTGCTTATTTAAGCAAAGCAAAGATGGCTCTAGGCCATATTTGCACTGTGGGACTGACATAAAATGGGTACTATATAATCCAAGATGGGAGTCTTTATCCTTCTCAGTCACAAAGATATATTTTACCAGCAAACCACGACCCAAAATAGTATTATTATGTGCATTCCAGGACATTACACTTCACAGAAGAACTCGACATACAGTTAAATTTAAATATAATAACCAGTTGTAGATTTTTGTTTCTTTTGGATATCAATGCTGAGTAGTTGAATGTGAAAAATACGTAGCCTTTCTGAAGTATGATGCTTATTTTACAAATAGGTTGATGTACCCAGGACAGGAAACATGAAGCAGAGAGATGTATTAAGTCTTTCAAGGTGTACATTAGCTCTTTCACCCTGGAGTACACTTCCACCCCAGTATGAGTCGAATGGTATGGGTCAAGTAGATGGACACATTTAATTCCACCTTTTTTCAATTTCTTATTTTAGTAGATTCCACTGTATTTATTATTTCATATTAATGACGAATTTTTCACGATCTGTATTTCTTGTGTGAGATACCAATAATATTAAGTACACATCTGATTATTTTTAATTCCATGCCTGACATAGAAGCATAGTCTTCCAGTCAAGGGAATGACTTAGGTTTCATGTGACCTGGACTCTTTCTCTCACTTTACAACTAACTTTTCTTGTAATTTTCAGCAAGCCTTTCATGTCTCAGTGCAACAAAGAGATGAAGAACACCCATGCATCTATTTTTATCTCAAACAAAACATTAGGATCAAGAGCTTTGCAAGATGGTTGTTGGTTACAGGTGTCTAACATGTCTGTAGCGGAAAGACAGTCACTTCAGGAAAACCTCAAGTCTACATATCCACCTCCAAAGCAGAAATTTCTCCTGCTTGGGCTAAATTTTGTTGGCACTTCCATTTTCAGCGGCCAAGGAATACAAGATTATTGCCTCCAAAACAGAATAATTTTATCAAGTTGGACTGACAATGTCCTCCTGAATATTCTCATAACTGAAGTACTCTCCTGTCCCTGAAAAGATGTTGGCTAGAATTTTCTTGGCTAGAAAACAAACTTGAATGTTAGGTAATGTACTGGTCATTGAGCACGTGCCTAAAAATGAAGTGCCAGCGTCACCTAATAACCAACACTGTGACACCCTATTGACCAGGTAACATCTAAAAATGTAGAACAGTCCAGACCTATCAAATGATCTCATGTTGTTTATTTAATAGATCCCGGTGGAAGTAAGACATCCAGCACAACCAAAGCTGGGGCATTTCTGACCATGCTACGAAACAGAATGTTTTTAGGAAAAGAAATTTAAGGGCCTTCACTATAACGAAGCAGCTCTTTGAGGTTTTGATTACTGAAATTTATATAAGCTTATATTTATTATCATGTATGTGTGAAGATTATATATCAAGCTTATACTCCTTTCTGTATCAAACTTTATTGTAGTGAATTGAGGGATGATGATAACTGGCCAAATACATGTCTCCAATGCAAACAGCAATCAAGACCATTTTCTCCAGCCATGAAAAGCTCTCCATTTAAGTGCCTATATATGAGTAGTTTTGTTATCTTAATTTTTTCCTTGAAGGGAACTTAGTGATAAGTGGGACTGTTGTAGAATGTATCATCTATCGACTTCTTTCCTCTTTCTATCTTCAGTGTGAGAAAATATGTATGCTTCTTAATGGTAAGATCTTTAACACTGTATTATTTTTGCCCTTTAAAACTGTCTTTTGCACAAGCCAATGTCAAAACCTATTTAATCTATCTGCATTTTGAAAGCGTTTATTGCTGTTGTGGTGCTCCCAAGAGTGGTGTACAAAGACTGAAAAACAACAGGCAGGCTACCTGCAGGTAGGCAGTGGAATCCATATGTTCCGAGTGCTGTGATACTATGAAGTTGTTCTGAACAATCAAGGAAGACAGAAAAAAATTAGGCTCTGCACAAAACTTTCCAAAATGAGAGCGCTAATGGGGAATTCCAAATTTCAAAACAATTTTTTAATATTTATTTTTTTATTTTCTCATATTCATGGAAAAACATCAAAGGTTTATTTATGCAAATAACCTGAACATGACAGGAAAAAGGTTATTTCAGAAACATTCTTTCTCACTCTCTCTTTCAAAAAGAAAAGAAAAAAAACAAACACAAAACCCCAGACTTTTAAATGCAACTTTCTTATTTAGTCTAGCACACTCATTCAAGATTCATAACTGCATATATTTTGCAGGGCAAACAATCAAAATTCTTTTTTTAGCTGAAAAAGAGACAAAAAGCATTAAAGTCAACACTTAAGATGAGGAGAATTTTTAGTGATATGAGAAACCATAGAAGATGAAAGCCAGTGTTTCAGACATTGCAAAAATATTCCCCTTTGTCTTCAGTATAAACTTGGCAATTTCAATGCCAACCACAATTTTAATTGAGAGTGAATGAAGTCCAGCAGCAATGTTACTTTGTTGATATATAAGAACAACAGTCTCTCTACCATCCATCCCACATTATTTCTCTTTTCTAGGCAAAGAAATGTATCTTTCCAATTATTCTGAATTCATCAGGTTCCAACTTTAGTGGGCAGAGGGGAAATCCAATGTCCAAGTTCTTCTACTGGAAAAATAAGACAACTTGATTTTGAAAATTTGAAATCATGATGTAGCAATAACCTCTTCCTTTTACTTGTTGCAAAGAAAAGAAGCAATCCATAAGAGATCCAGTATTCACCCCAAGATGTAAGGATTTTCTGCAAAAATTAAAATCAATGCTGGCTTCGGTGTTTGTCACTTAGCTGAAGTCATATATGCAAAGTCCACACATTCAGCACTAGCCAAGATATTGTCTGTGTTTTGCAGCATGAGCAAGTGCTTGTTAAAAGACACAGGAAGAGGAGCAAACTAGCATATTTTCAGTGCCGAAGTAGAATTTGCTCATAAAAAAAAAAATTGCCATAAACCAAACAGGAAGACATTCCAGGGAATTAGCATGGCATGCATAATATTTTTTGAAGCCTCAACTGTATCTGTCATCCATTCTGCTTTCACATTTATCTTATTTGAACTGTCTTTTATTTCTCCAATATTTTAATATATGTGCTCACACTCAAGGACATCGCAGGAGGACTCAGTTGAGATTTCAGACAAAATATTTGGCACCACAGCAAAATAAGGTCACCTTTCAGCCTCATGACTAGAGGTTTTGGTTCACCGTCATTGACCCTGCCTGTGCTATATTCTGGGTTCAGTCATGCAAGGAGGTGGGAAGGATTACTCAAGAAAATGTGGGCAGGCTTAATAACATGTATAACAATATGCACCCCTTAGAAAAGAAGCACTCGGGTCTCCCCTCTAAGCAGGGTTTGCTTTTCTCCGTGGTCTTTCAGTTGCCTCTTCCTTTCTGTTCTTTTCTAGTTAATCCAGAGAAAAATCTTGTTCTTGCATACAAATAATTTAAGGTATTTTTCTTTTGTACAGTATAGCACAGTCACAGGTATTTTAAAAAACTATTTGTGGCTTGCTATCATCCTGCAGCACTTTTTCCAATAGCCGTTCTCGCCTCAGCTGACCAGCACAGAATGCCACAGCATTTCTGGAGAAGAACTGCCATGACAAACAGCTTTCAACTGTGAAATCATTCAACAGATTTAGGAAACAATGTAGATTCGGGCCAGACTGCTAGGTTTTATTTGATAGAATTTATCCATACAGAATTTCACAGAAATTTAACAGTTTATACCTTCTTCATCAAGTGCTCTGATTAAACACTAGCTTTAGGAGCAAATATAAAATAATTTCTATTCTCTGTAACTGTTTTCTTACTCTTTAGCTTGTTCCCTGCCATCCGGCTTACAGCCAGCTGTTTACTTGCAATGATCAGATTAATTATTTCCTGCAAGAAATACAGTTGCATGGGCTTGATTCCCTTTTCCAAATTACTGCTGGCCAACAGAGTAGTATAAGCATAGCAAAGATCAGCTACCGTGAAGAAAACACAGCAGCAAAATCGTTTTTCATCTTAGAATAATTAGATCCTGAATCGAATTAGAAAGGAAGGACAGAGGAGTGTACAATTATGCTCAGAGGATAGGAATACCTACCATAAACTATTTTTCTTCCCTTCAGGGGTCTTACACACAGGAGGGGGGAAAAAAACAGGGGTAAAAAAAACAATCAGTCTTTATTTCTGGAATAAATTATGCAGAATTTCAATAGCAGTTTCCAACAATTAAATCTACATGAAACTGGGGCTTTGGGGTTGTTTTTCCCCCAACATGTCTCTGAGGCAAAAGTCATATGAAAAGTTAATGCAGATGCCAAAGTAACTGAAAAAAAAGCAATCCCATTTCCCATCATTCATCCTTTCTTCATCACTGTCATATAAAAAACAGACAGCATTTAGAAAGAATTATTTTTGCACTTCTATCTGTTCAAATTCCTTATGGTTTCTCTTTATGAAAAGGCAAAACAATCTCACCTAGAAATTATCTATTAATTCAGAATTCATCAAGCAGCAATACTGTCCACTGACTTTCCAATTTCAAAACTAAAATTTTCTTTCTAAGGAAATACATGAAACTTCACCTTGATAATGTAAATAGAGAATAGGATCAGAGTATTTCATATCCAAGACATTGATTTATATATAGCAAAACCAACTTATGCGTGTCACGTATGATATGTAGTATTTTATGAACTGTGAGCAACAAGGCAACAAAAGCACAGTGACAAACATTGGAAATTATGTCAAAATGAATAAAACCAACACAACCCAAAGCAAAAACAGCCTTATTTTAGTATTATTCCACACACACCTCAGAAATAGCCCTACATTTTACAAAACTTGTTGCAGGATTTGAACTACAAAACCTTTTGCTGTTACCTGACAGGGTTAATTAATGATCCATCAAAAATGACAAGGAAGTAAATTTTATACTAACAGAGGAACTGGCTGAACCACCCTCAGCTGGATGAATCCAGATAAACGAACCAAGTCATGCCATACTATGTCAAGCCTTAAGTACAATTTTCCTACTTGCATGGTATGACTGTGGCAAATACAGCCTGAGGTTTCCAACAACAGACATGCTGTTATTATGGCAACTGCACAGGGTAATAAAAGAAACCTTGTGAAAGTCACACGTGACAAAAGTTGAAAGGAAAGTCACAGTAAATAATGGCTTCCCTGAAGCTGGGTCTACTGCTGCTCTTTGAAGTATTTCCATGACTGCTCGTTAGTCTGTACATTACACTAATTCCACAATAAAATAATTTTTATTTGTATTACAGGTATGCATATGATATTTGATGCTGAAATAAGAATACTGTAAAGCAAGCTTAAGGCTAGAAGAATGTATTGATATTTGATTATTATATCATGATAGCATCAATCCATTATCTTTAATGGACCTCATAGTCACTTATAGTGCACATGAAAGAAATAAAGTTGGTTCTCTGTTCATGAAGATGTTAGGATGATCAAAACCAGGAAAAGATGGATGTGTCTCTGAGACATCCATGAAACAAAATTCTATTTTGTCCCAATGCCTGTTTAAATAGGTAAGGCACTTCTGGTTATTAATACACAGATGTGTGAATTTGATGGAAGAAAAAGAAATCAAGGTGAAAATTAGAAAAAAAATAAAAGACCAGGAGTTTAAAAGATGAAATTCAGCAAAAAAATTAGAGAAAATGTATTGATATAATAACAGGTAACTTTGGGGCAATATTAAAGTAATGCAGAGGAATTTTTATAACTTGTAATGCTGTCAGATTTTTCACTAATCTCGCAGAAATATTGTCTATGAAGATATGAGGATATTCTGGAAATTTAGCACTTCTAATGTTGGATAAACCTTTTCAGTTCTGAGCAGGCAGAATCATGTTTGCACTGTTCATACAGTGCAACAAAAGAAAAGATCGAGAAGTGGCTAAATGTCAGTAGCTAGGCATTTCTGACTCATGCTACAGGTTCAGAAAAAACTTCTATCCAGTTCATTGCAGAGTCAGCATATTTCAGAAATTGCAGTACTCACCATGAATAAACCAGGAATGCTCTGAAAACAAGTTCCGATGCTGTCCTCTTAAGAAATGAGGAAACAGCGAAAGTAAGCTTCCATGGTCAAGTAGGCCTCTCTCTTACCTGCCATTTTGAGGTATCACACTGAGATGCCTCACGGGCCAAAATCTAGCTCACCAGTTTAAAATTACCCCCAGACTCATCAGCAATGCCTTTTGCCTGATGCCCTGTATATATGGCCATCAGAATACAGACATCAGGAGAATCTGTACTTTATGTGGATATTCCATGTCTCACATAAAAAGCCAATACATCCATCTCTTCATGACACTGTCTTCTATTACCAGGTAACCATACATTCGGCTGTGTGGCATCTGGAAAATCAGCTTTAGTAGTGTCTTTGTTGGATAAGGACAACATGAATGTGTGTACTTAGATGAAGGAAGAGAAAGAAAGGGGAGAGGAACAAAATGTGCAAGAGAGAGAGAGGGAGAGACAGAAAGATGGATAAAGTGACAGCTGAGAGAGAAGAAAATTAATTGTTCTTCATTGAGTATTGGCAGACAAAGAAAAACAGTTTCAACTTCTTCACTATTATGGTTAGCAGAGAAGGAGAGATGAGAAATTTATATTTAGCTAAAGAACTACATTTCCCTAGTGACACAAGAAAACTACTGCCTACCTACTTTTCTAAGAATTTCAGGTGCCCTTCAGACACGTTTCTATTAGAAATGAAATGCTCCTCAAGAGTAGATGTCAACCATTACGCCAGTCTTTAGAAGCAATTTGGGGACTCAGCTGATAGGACAGTTGCAATGACTAATGAAGCTGCATTTCTGTCATTGATATATTTCATTGTGATATGTATAATACTTCTATTTGTGAAGGACTTGCTTCTGTAATTTCTCTTCAGATCGTCTGTTTCAACTGTACAATACCCAGCCTTACAGTATGATTTGATTACACACAGAACTAGCACTATTTTCCTCAGTTTATATCTACTGCTTGAATTACAGTAACTTTTATTTTGGAACTAATTACATTTTCCCATATTAACACATCTGAAACTGGCTCTGCTTTGTCAGTCTGTTTAACCAGCATTGCACTAGAATACTGGGCCTTTGAGCCTAAAATTATGTATATTTGCATGCCATTTTCTTCTCTTACTGCTATCGCACGAGTAATTCAGCTGCACTACACGGCCAGATGTTAGTACATACTGTTGATCTATATCATCTTTGCCAACCAAGAAACTAATATCATGGGATCATTTTGAACAAATAAAGTACTTACTGAGGGACAGAAAACAATGTGTTTTATGTGAAGGATGCAATGCATCCCACAAGGCTCTTTTATAGACTGTGATTAACTCTTTATTATTTTCATACGTTACAGAAAGTCTTCCTCATAAGTCAGAGATGAATTACTCAGCAAAAAATATTAATGTTTGTTCCGATGGTGTATTTCATACTGATTGATACAAATGAGTTTCCCAATAATATGTGAAGAGAGTTTATTAATAAAGCAAAAATTCCTACTCTATGGAGTTACATTCCTGTTCACCTCTTTCCTTATTTCCAAGTTAAAAATGACACATTTGGAATTTAAAATTGAGGATATATCAGTAATTTCATGCATTGCAGTGATACTAAAACTCAATTCATACTCTCTGAAAAGTCTCACCAAAAAAATAAATAAATAAAGAATGAATGAATTCAAGCCAGTTAAGATACAGAAACAGACACCCAAAAGCACTTAAATGGTTGTTCCACTATACCAGTATTTTAGTACAGTGCTGGTCTACTTATGTCTGGTGATTTAAAGTGTCTGTAATGCCAGATTTGGTTAAAATGTCTTTTAAAGATTCCTGATTTGTCATTAAATGGGATTTCTTCTCCCTTTTCCATTTTTCTTTATTTCACTATTCAGTATCTTTAAGTGCCTATTTTATGGGGATGAAGGTGCATGAAATGAAAAATTGCTTCTTCCTCCCACTATGCTTAGTCTTCTGATCTGCAGAGGTGTAATTTTGCCCTCATTCAAACAGACCTTTTCAAATGTTGACTTCTACAAGATGAGTGGTTGTTTCAAAACTATCTAGGAAGAAGGGGCATGGCTTTCCCTCTCACAGTTTAAATATTTCTGCAATTGAGTAGCTAAGCTGCCTCTCACGAAGCCTTCTTCATGTTGCATGGTCATGTACATCATATTGTCTTGATCCCAGATACCTCCTCAGTCCCTTTGCCTTTCTGCTGCACATTTCAAGGTCTCACCTCGCTTCACGCCAGCCATCATTCTCTTTGTGCAAAGCGACAAAACCTAAAGGGCTCGAAAAGGCTTTCTTTCCCACAGATCAACTGCTCTAGTTTTGCTTTTCTACCTCCTCTTGACCTAGCGCACTACCAGTGCAGACTGCTTGAGTCACACACCACCATCAGGCTGTCAGCTGAAGTTATAATGACCTCAGGCTGAAGTTAAATCACCCTGACATCTACAATGTAGATTAGGTGTTTCTTCTCCTGGTGCCCTAATTCAGACGTCTTCAGGCAAAGGCTAGCCAGCAGCATAGGCATGTGTGTGAGTTACCTCCTAATTTCTTCTGGGACCACTGGCTGCTGCGTACAGCCTGCCAGGGGCTTCCCTTCCACCAGCAACTCAGGTACCCAGGCTACACCTGCATGTCTCCATGTCTACATTTCTAAGGAAGCGCAGGCTGCAAAATAAACACAAAAACCACAACAAAAATGCTCACACTAACCTAACAAGTATCCCTTTTTTGCAATATCTATTTTCACCATACTCTTCTTTCACTAATATCTGAGGTCTACTGTCAACCAGGGCAAGCACTTCAGCTTTAATGAATCTGATAGCAATGAGGGAGGATGGAAAAATGAATTAACACTTCATACAGCCATCACAGATAGCTTCCCAGAATAAAGTGGAATACATGAGAAGGCTCTTCCCAGTCAATCTAAAGACGGTTTAATGACATCAATCACATATTCTTGCTGGTCTATGTCTGTGACACTGTGAAACTCAATGATGTAGAGAAGGATAGTAGGTAACAAGTACTTGCTATTTCTCACAACACAAGGATGAGGAGCTACACAAAGAAATGACCAGGTAGATTCTTTAATGCTACATGTTTTTAAGGAAAATCCACAAAAAGTGAATTGCATTCCATTCTACTTCCCTAAATAAACTTTGAATCCTGCCTGAAACCTAGGGGCAAAAAAACCCAAACAAAAACCCAATACACTTCACTTAGAAATCCTACTCCTCAAATTACCCTAATAGTCATGTCACCATCCCTTTCTCTCAGAACAAACATTAAAGAGATGTTTTCCTGGTATTTTATCCTTCTCCCATAGGTCTAGATTTCAGAAGACAGTGTGTGGACTGCCACATTTTGCAGTCATTGTCAGAATTTTTCCTGAATGTATTGCAAAATGAACCATTTTGAAAAAGGGAGAGCAATTATTATTCCCAATTGTGGGAGTTAGTCCTTAAAGACAGTGATGAGAGCTCTCTTGACACAAGGCAATGGTAAATTTAAGGAAATATAAAATCGTTTGTTAACTACTAAGCACTGCAAACTAGTAGTTACCAGGAAAGCACTCATTTCTTCCAACAATATTCCCTATAACGAACCTCAATAAACAATCTCATTATCTCTCCTAATAAGGACCGTATGCTTCTCTCTAGGAAAAGATTCCTCAATGATTCAGTGACACAAACACGTGCTAAGCATTTTTTCTGGATCAGAGCTAGAAAGCCCAACATACCCAGGGACTGAATTCTAGACAGCCAAACGCCTGCAAAGAAGCGCACTCTCCCCTTTTGTTTCATGTTTGCAGCTCAGCTGCACGATGGATTGAGAGCATAACTACTGCTGTCAGGCTGATCTCATGAAAAGGAGGGGGATGTACAGGACAGCTGGCCAGCAACAGATGGGGATATGCTGTTCCATCTCGCAGGTTGGTAGAGCTCCTGTTGCAGCACATGCCATCCAGAAGGAATTCTAACTCTAAGACAGCACCAGTCTTCCAAAGGAGGCCTGGCTTTAAGCCACAGTCAAATCCTAGAATTCAAAGAACTTCTTAAATTGTCTATCTACTCCTTCAATAGTCCAGTCATTTATAGCTCAGATCAGTTGTTTGCACTGGAAATTAATTAGTCAGTTCTTTAAATTCTTTTTTCTTTAAGATAAGGTGAAAGCATGCTGTAACCTTCTCCGGTTTTGTGAACAGAACTTGATATACCTGTTGACAGCTTAAGATTTCTTGTCCTTGAAGGAATAAATTCTTTGCTTTTCTAATCACATGATAAATTCAAAAAGGTCATCATCAGTCCCAGTCACCACAAGGATGATTGCTTTCACTCATTCTGTTTAACAGTAACATTGGTTTTGACAATCAATTGACTTCTAAAATAGTTAAGCTGCGTTAAAATTAGACTGTTGTTATTGAAATTTACAACAAACTGAATTTTTCTTTTATTCATTTCCTTAACTTTGTATATACACCTAGAGTTTAATTTTGTTCTTTTGATATTTCACATTAAATATTACTTGAAAATGAAAAAAGTAAAACTCATTTGAAAACTTACAGAAACAGAAATGAAGGTACCAGTTCATTTTGACCTTCTGAATGGAAAGAAATGAATAAATTAAACATATATGTCATTTCTCATTATCAAGGTGACTGGACGCAATTGTAGGGAGCTCATTCCACTGTGCAAACTCACCCTGACCCAACTAATCATTGAACTAGTCATTGTGTGTCAATATAAAGAATTATCATCTCATCTCCTTAAAATAGAGATACTGTCTGTTATGGATAAAGTTATCTATACCATGTCATACACAGAATATCAGAGGACAGTATTCATCAGTAGTGCCAGATTCACACCAGGGATTAAAATACAAAGCACTAATACAAACTAATGTAACAAGCAAGTTAAAGGAGATTATAAAATAGGATTTGGCTGAGAAATACTGCTTCTTTGCATTATCATCTGTGGCACTGCATACAATCAGTGTTATAACTTCACAGTTACAGACACCTTGAGCTCATACTTGGCAGATTATTAGAAATTTTATGCAAAAGATGCCTGTACAATCCCATACAGAGCCATAAGCATTCAGTAGGACATTTTTTTCTTTATGCCTTTTTTCTCTTATAAAATTGCTTCCAAGCAAAAAAGATATATATTAACAGTGATATATAAACACAACTCTGTAGTATATCCTTTCTTAAACACACAAATTACAAATTAGAAAAATGGATATGGTCTAAAATTCATTAAAAGCTGTTTTTGCTTTATGTATTTCTTCTTTTTTTTTAACTGAAGGATAAGTTTACAGAGATACAGCTATAGTCTGATCCTTCTGAAATGCCTACTGACTTCAAAGAAAATCTGTCCAAGAACAGAAACATATGTTTTACAGCTTCTTCCTCATTATTAACAAATATTTCAGTATTTGAACTAATGGAGTAATTCTTGTGAATGCTTGCACACAGCATTTTAGTACTTGTGCATATCCCTACTGGACCCTACAGCACTGTTTCCCTCTGACGAGCCTCTTAAAGGGAGTCTTGATAGAAAAAACCCCACAACTTTGCCTAATGTGCTCTATAAAAAACAACAGGATACTCAGAGTACTCATACAATAAAATTAATACTCAGACTAAATGTTTACAGACATAAGCCTTTAAACAAATGCAGTGAGCTAGAATTGAGTTTACCTTACTCTCTTAGCTACTAATTCACCCTCACCACAAACAAGAAGATAAATCATACACAGTTCTACCCAGAAAAAGGAGTTGAACTTGCTGAATAAAATATTGCCATTTTTATGTCTCGTCTTTCTCTGCAAAGTCACAGCCTACCCTTTCCCTTTTTCATGGTCTTTCTGTTCTTAAATTTGAGGCCTACAGTTAAAGTCACATCATCATCTTATCAACTATCAAATATTTTTTTATTTATCATTAAAATAGCTAGATTTATTATTCTAACCTATTATTGTTTCTCTAGTTTCTTCATACATCAGACATTATTGTTCGTTTTACACACAATGTGCTATATAATATCAATATAAATCACAATCCCCATATCAGTTCAAAATCTAATGTAAAAGGAAAAATATACGTATACATTAATAATTTTTATAATTTATATAATTGGCATAAATATGGTATATAGTTTTTGTATCAGCATACATCATACATGCTGACATTTTTGTGATTACAGAAATGCATGAATTATGATTTACTGCTGCTAAACATATGATATTAATTTGCTGCAGTATAATGAAAGAACAGAATTTTAAGTGGAAATCTGATGATGGAAGCAGTTGAGTGTTTTGTCAGTTTTCAGTATCTTCAGGACCAAACATCACATATGGCAATTTTATTTGAGGTTGATGACCAGTTCCATTTGTCATCTACAAGAAGTTGATTCCATCAGTTTTATATTATTTTGAATCACCAGATGGCACTTTCCCTTGCTCTAAAGATTTACCATCTGAGCGTGTAGGAGTTAGATCTGGGAGAAACATTGCCAACTGAACTGTGATGCTGTATAGATGTTGAGTGCTTTACCAGTAAAGAAGCACTTGTCTTGTTTCAATCTCTCTCTTTAGCTGAAAATATTCTTTCTCAAACTAGTTGCTGTAGGCAAGCTATGTCTACAGAAGTGGAAAAAACATAATTAAAACCACCCCAGTTTTGTCAACACATATGCACAGCCCAGGGATATTTTTTAAAGGCATTTTTTCACATTCCCCACAAGACTATATTTAAAGTTGCACTTCTAACTTGAATAAAATAATATTGACAAAATGAAATAGAACTCTGTTGAAAAATTTATCCACTTCTAAGTACTATTATAATTTTGCTGCTTCTATTCTGGTTATGATCTTCAAGTAATTTCTCTCCCTTGTTTCCATGTGCAATCCACAGGAAGAAAAAAATCAGAGAAGTATGCAGCCATAGCAAGAGCTCTCAGTGAAGTACAATCATGATTCATTATCATCACATACTAACGGAATATCTCAGTTGAAACACCATACAGCAATGTTTAAACATCATGCAGTGATTATTTTATAATGTCTGTAACTACATTGCACACAAATCTTTCACCCTCCTGCTTTCTTCTGTTATGTGGGTCAAGCACTGTGCTTCCTTTCTCTGTGACTTTGGGGAGAAGAGACAGGCTGATCTGGGGCTTTTTCCCTTCAATTTCTTTCTATCTTCTCATTGTTTAAGGGGATAGGGAGCTGCACTGTTAAATCAATTTTGTGTGGCAATCTGAAAAACAGTTTTTTAGGAGGTAAATTAAAGGAAAAGGAATTTTCCTCATATTGAAACTTCACTAGGGTCGCATGCAGCATCATGAAAAATCACTTGTGCAAACATGACTCCTTTATGTAAGGACTGGGGGGACCTCTCTGCCATTACCCTGTAGGAATACCTTTCTGCTACCTCCTGTTTTTACCAACAGGCAAGTGACTGTTTTTACTGTTGGAGAGTTACAATACATCAGTGACTACATGAATATACACTGGCTTTCCAGCCACTGATGATAAACAAAATATTACTTATTTTTTTATCTCCCCAATATTTTCTTTATGTAGATTTATTGAGAATCATATAATGAGCAAATATGAATGAAAAAAATATGAAGACAGGCATAAAAATAGCCATCAGAAATAAGCGTGAAAACTGTCACCATCAACTAGTTGTGTCATTTTTTGGTTTGCAGTTTGACCCATTTAAGTCCATAGCCTTACTATGTGGTAAACCGTCATGATATCAGAAGGGTTTTGAAGATGACAGCCAAAATTCTGGCCTCTGAGCCATCAGCCCACTCTAGTGAAATCAAAGACAGCTTTGCACTCCGTTTTGAGCTCAGTAAGCAAAGAATTAGAGACTGTGATTCTTTAAACTTTGATAACAGGGATGACAAAAACAGCAGCAAAAATCACCAGGTTATCTCCATGAAATAAACTCCGTATACTTTTCTCCAAAATTATGTTTAATCAGCCGTTGTTAAACTGCTAGTGCATTAACCACTGGCAAAACTCCTTAGGTTGGCTGGAGATTTTAGGGGGGGGGTTACATAGGAAAAACAGAGTTGGATATTACTTCTGCTATTGCTTCAGTCAAAGGCATCTAGTAATTTTGAAGTGCCTATAGATAAAACTAGGCATAGGACACTGAGTTCTGAGGTTGCAAAAGACTGAAACAAAGTTACCTGTGTCAGTGAGATATACACCCACATTGCTTGCTTTAAAGCAACCCCTCATTCTCTATTATAAAAATTTCTGGCACTGCAAAAGAACCAACTATGTAAGTGCTCAGCAAGGCTGAATAGCCTTCATTCCATCATTTGGTTTTGTGCAGGGGGATTATGCTATTGCTGCCGTCCCAAACCCTTATGAAAATAAGCTGTTTATCATGAAGACTTGTCTTGTTAGTAAAATTGATATTGCATTTATAAATTACGTGTTACTTCAGAACACATGGGATTAATTTGCCCTGTCAGCCCAGGCTCTAGTGTTCATTCCCATGCATGCTGCCACACCAGTCATCTACTTTCCCTGTTGCCTCGCTATGTCCAACTTCCCTTCAAGTCTTCTGCCCTCATTCATCTTTTTCCATACTAGCTGTGAGCTTCTTGAGCTTTTTCAAAGCTGTGTTTCTGCCAGTTTGCTTGCACTCTTTATTACTGTCCTATCATTCCTCTAATTCAATCCAAGTCACATAGCCACAGAACCACAGCACACCCTTCATTCTAACTCTGATTTACATTTCACATCCATCAGTTCTGAAATCTGACCTGAGCGACACCGATGCTTCCCTTTCTTTAAAGTTCCTCTTCAGAAGACTCATCTTTGAACTCTCTATTTTCTCAGAAATGTAGGCAAAATATATGAACAAAAAATGTCAGTCAAATCTATAAGTCCTGACAAGACTTGGGGAGTGTCACCTTTCAGTCATTAATCCTTGTTGTAACTTTTTAGGAGTAGAAAGACTGTAAGAACATTTCTTCTCTACAGTGCTCCACACTCTTTCGTCAGTATATGCTAGATAATCATTAAAAACCCAACAGCAAATATTGTGCAATGTGCGCTGGTGCATTGACTCGTCTTGCATTTAATTAGTCAATTCATTTTGCATGGATTACCACAGTAATCTGAAACTACCTATTACCACTAAGTAAAGCTAAAAGGAAACAGAAAAACAGCACATTACCTGGCAGAGATCTGCTGTCCAAGACAATAATCTGAATTTGACAGATAAAGAGCCTTTGTTCAGTTTGGACATTTAAAGACTCTTCGGAGACGTGATTGGCTGATTATCACACATGATGTTTGGACAGTTTATTTTGTACGACCAATTGCCAAACCAACAAGCATCTCAAATTACTGAGGCGCAAGAGGTTATGGTGAAGCTCAACATTCAGAACACAATTCCACAGAGGGGCATTCTAGGTCTACGAACATTAAATCATCTGTTTAGGGTTTTTTTCAGAGTGTCTTTGTTTGACGTGCAGGATTTTTCCTTGTCATCCTCTGTGCATGTTCAAAAGTGTATTTAGATGCTATTGCCTTTAAAATGAGTGCTAATATCTGGGGACACCTGAACATCGTTTGTGCCTAATGCTACAGAATTTCAGCATGTACTCAGACGCTGGGTGTGAACCTGCCTTTTAAAACATATGGTGTCTTAAGATCAGCACTAATATGATTTTGTTCAACAAATTAAAACTGTAATAAAAATGCTCTAAAGATCAGCAGCAGAGGCTTAAAAGCAAAACTGGAGACACTCAATGCAGCTAACATGTTGCAAAAATCTAATTTTTTTCTCATTTGAAGGAAATTGTCCAGCAATTAACAGTAAATATGCAATTAACTTAGACTTTTTTTAGACTGTTCCATTAACAGGCATAGTAAAATACTGCATTAGGCCTTACAGAGTAATTAGACACTTCTTTGTATTAATAAGCAATGCTAGCCACTACATTATTTTAAAAGCTGTATTTTGCTGGAGATAATGCAGAATTTCCTTCAGAGCTCCAAAAATTCTTTTCTGCTGTTTCTTAATGAAAACTCACCATTTTTGCATAGGAAAAAAATCAAATCATTTGCAATACTGATGATAAAAAGAATGCATATATAAAAGGCAAGCTGTACAGTAGACCAGATCATAACTTCACTCAAGAATGCTCAGAAAAATGCTGTTATTGGTTCACATCAAAAGCCTTTCCTTTTTAATTGCAAAAATGACCTTAACTGTTTTTTTGGAGAAGCAAACAAAAAAGTGTGTCTGTCCTTACAATTGTTATTTTTCACAAGTCTCACACACCATACTTGCCTTGACCCAGTAAATGCCGGAAGAGATGAAACTGCATGGACGGATGAAACTACATGGCCAAATGAAAAGGAAAAGCATTCTGACGACTCAGGTTAAAAAATCTGAAACTTTTTCTTGTCCTAGATATTCACTGTGCAATTGATATTAGAGTCTCAAAGCTCCTTAGCAGTGCTTTGTTGGGAATTTTAGGCAGTCTCTGGGACAAATTGTATGAGAAAACTGCTGTCGCTTTCACTGTTCACCACTTTGAATATTCACAGAGAAAGAAGAAATTCTCTCCATGAATTTCTCAATTTATCTGAAAATAATGATGCTAATGATGATCTGCATTTCCAAAACCTGTGGCAATCTTGTATGAAAAGTGAGACGAGTTTTAGTACTACTGGAAGTGCACCCAATATGAGAGTTGCTTAAAGAAAAAGACCAGCCTAATCATCAGAAAATACTATCATTTAATTGATCTCTGTACTGTCTAAAAGTTTCATTCAAATCTGAAATGGTTCCTTTGGGAAGGATAAAATATATTGGAGATAATACACGGCAGCGATAGGTAAGCCTCTAATGCCAAACCGCAGGGAGGACTACTTGCCAGGGGTGTTTGTCTCAGCACTGAGGACAACGGCAGGAAGGGAACGTGTTTGCTGACACAAGCACATAAGAAGAGGACAAAAAGGAAGTAAACACGGGTTGCTGAACTCTGACGGAGATCCTGCGGTGACAGCAATACCGCATTTCCTATTATTGGAGAAAAATAGGAAGCGAGGCATTGTTCATGCTGGACACCCTCTGTTAGATTTTGACAACTCGTGTTGAGTCCCAGGTACAGCTTCTCACTTGTGTCAGCAGAGCTGCTCCCCCCCACCATGCCCTTCAGTGGCAGGCCCTTCCTTCCACAGGATGCCCAGCCTGCCCCAGGGCTGGGGAAGAGAAAATCACCTCTGGCCTCAAGATTTCTGCATCTGTGAAAAGCAGCCACAGAAAGAGGGATTAACAGTGGGTACCGCTGTGATGTCCCTACAAGGTGAGCCCGCAGCTGTCCTCTAGGGATGCTGACTATATGGCCAACATGAGCAAGCACAGCACCAACTTGGCATCAAGGTGGCTGTCTTTTGTCCACCCACTTCAGAGAGCAAACAGAAGGGCTTAAATCTGTGCCTGCACCACGGCTAATCTTCTAAATTCAGGGAACTGAGCACGAGGTAGAAGGTCAGAGCTGATGTCAAAGTGCACTTCTGAGTGACAGAGCTAATTGGCACAGGGCATGCCGCTGGCAGTCAGCTGGCCTGCAGTTCACTGTCAGCTTGAACTCGACGAAAATAAAAGTTAATACTGTCTTGGACAGTTGTCTATAAAAACGTATAGATACCAAGAGGGCTATTACTCAACTCACCATATGAGACTAATCTGGTAGTGTGTTTTGCGAATAATAATGGCATTGGGTTTTTAAATGTAATACGAATCCAGCTACTCAAGTGCTCCTCTGAGATACATGCCTAGATGTAGTTCCTTTACTGCACCTTGCTGCCCACTCACAGATAGGCACACACTTATTAAATCTAACTGTTCCTTCCTGGAAAAGAGCCAGACACCAGAAGAAGGCTGAGGTTTTCTTCTGGGATCATGAGCTTAAACTATTAAAATTGAAGAAAGTTCACCATAACCATTCAGTTTGGATGCTGATCTGAACTTCAGCTCAGGTTTGCTACTCACTAACCTCTGTTCCAGTGCAATGTCTGTTTATTATTAAGTAATAGATAAATAGTAATAGATAAATAGTAATAGTAATAGTAAAAAGTAATAGATACTTAAAAAAAATAATCTCTTTTGCACACAGCCAAGTGATATCTTTAATATTACACACAGTTTTTCCTTCAGTCACAATCCAAGGATGTTGGTTTCCTTGAAAGAATGCTTTTATTTAGCAGCAGCAATAGTGCTTAAAGCTAAATAGCAGTTTGTTCTAATAATGGGGTTTTGGTCAGAGACTCTTTTCTGTTGGTGTGAATTTCTGATTTTAGTGTAATCTCTTGAAACACTTGAGATGCTGGGTGACAATCTCCATTTCTCCTGTTTCTCCTGCTAGTATATAATTTTATCTTTTCACATTTTAGGAAAGATTTAAGTTTGTAACAAAGACTTGCAAGATATTATTTGGCTCATGCGATTTGTGACTTTTTCTGATTTAAGGGAGGGATTCATCACAGCCATATTTAGACATCGACAGTGCTGACACCTGCATGTGATCTGGATACTTAGGTTCCACCTATAGTCAATGGGCAAAAATGAAATTCTGGGACATATCTCACTGATTTGTTTTAGACATCTAAGCTATCACGGAATGATACGTGGCCTACAAGTGCCTGTATCTCTCCATTCTATAAAGTGAATCTAGAAAACTAGCTGAATTATAGATATCTATGCTACTGAACTCTGCATTTGGATGAACCCAGCCTTATGTGCCCATAATACAGTTTCTTGGTATGGCAGGAGACTGGAAATAACGAATCAGTTCCTTCTTCCAGTACAATGTTTTTAAATCTTAAGTGTTTTGGGGTAGAAGGAGGGTTTTCTTGTGCGTTTATTTAACTGTTATGAAATAAGAAAGGGAAAAATATATGTTCTGGATTCTAAAAATGTTCTTTCTGTCTTCTTTGAAGTAGATCTGCAGTTTAACAGTATAGCATTGAAATCTGAAATTTTGCAATCTTTTCTGTATTGCTGAGAAAAATATGTTCAGTTTGGCTGAGTAATGAGTCTTTGAAAAGCATGTGCTTGCAATATCCATATTTTGCTGCTGTGTTTGTAAAATGTGCAACTCAGTAATGTTACACGATGAACATTTTTGTGGCTATCATGGCTATACAGAAGAAAATTTATGGAAGATGCAGACAATCTCATGATTTATGTACATACCGTAGCCAACTAATACTATCCTTTCTGAAAGTAAATCTTCAAGTCAGGTCTTCTATAGCAAAAGCAAATTACTGTCTTGTTAGACAAAAAACAGTGACAAATTTCTTATGTTCAGTTTTAACTCACAATTTACTCAAACAAGTCATTGCATAAATCATCCAGTTAAAAATCAAAACAGTGTTCAATGCCATACAGAACAACGTAGAGGGCAGCCTACCTTATGTAAAGACTGGACAGTTGCCCAGAGCTGCAAAATTGGAGAGGCAGCATCTTTAGAACCAATTTCTGACTGCACTGATTAAATTGCTAATAAGACATTAATTTTCATAGTGCATAAATACTTTGTCTCATATTTTTCTGGAATTTTGTGAGACTGTTATTTCATAATAGCTGAATATGTGGCATTCTAAAATTCTACTAAAATGCCTGGTATTAAATATGATTTCTTGCAAATGTTGGAGTAGAGGCAGCAGAATATAGTTTACTCAAGGCAACAAAATAGCTAGGGCTGTCTCTGATGATACATATACCAAATATGCACCAGGGACTGCTTACAACTGACCAGAAAAACAGTAACTGTTTGCCAGAGATACTGCCAAGACTTTTTGAATAGGCTCAAGAATTCCATAGCAGAGCTGTTTGCAGAAAAAAAAGACAATATTAATTTAAAAATATTCTCTGTGAATTATTTAAAACATGTTATCGTTCAGGCATGAAGCTTTGTTGGATTAGATAACTGCAGATACACAAGAGTTTGAGTAATAAGATATGCCATAGGGTGTGACAGTGCACAAGTTTGAGTGTGTTAGGTATGAAGAAAATGCAAAACTGAAAGGTATGCTGTCACATTGCCCAACATTGTGCGAATCCGTAGCCTTTTGGGCTGGTTCTTGCCTGATTCTCCTCTAACCACTGTTTTGCAGCGGTTAGTTTCAAGGGATACTAAGTAGTGGAGAAGACCATAAGCAACCATGAATGAAGAACAGCAGGACCAGACAGACTTGCTGTACCTAGGCAATGTAAAACACGGACATTTTCTCATCTATCTATCTCCAAAATGGCAATAACTCTCCCGTCTTGTACACCACCCTTCAGAATGAGCCAGACACACTGGTGTGTTAAAAACTGCCTGTGCACAAGTTGCAAACACACGGGCTAAAGAGAAATATCAGTAGTTTCCTTCTCACCACTTGTACTTTAGCACTCATTGCAATGGCACTGTAGCTAAAACATGTGCTTCCCCACCAGCCCCTTAGTCTGCCAGCCTGCCCCAACAGCGACCTCTGCTTCAGCCTGCTCCATGGGAACACTCACTGCTCTCCCTTCACTCTTCCTCCCTAATCCACCAACCTCAAAGGCTGGCAGTCTCACCCACCTTGCTCTAATAGCTCTAGTAACTCAAAAACTTACCAGCGTACAAATCCCAAGCTAAGGAAAAACTACTCCATAACTGACTGACTTAAGTCTTGTTCACCACAAGACTGACACTTTATGTTTCTCCTGGTGCCTTGATTTTGCTCCCAACATCCTCACTGTCTTGTATTTAAATGTATCTATAGGAATATATAGATAATTGCACACCAAATAAAAGAATGCAATACCTTCAAAATAATTTTTAAGGCTACAGTTGGCTGTAACTCTATCAGGTCAGAGTTAAGCCATGATTATTTGAATATCACCTAGTGCCTTAAATAAAGAGATATAAACTTGGCCACCAACTTTCTTACTTTTTTAAAACACTGTAGTAGCTCATGAAAACAAAATATGTTCAAATCACTAATATATGTGTGCAGTTTTTCTGTTTTACTTATATCACTTTAGATTCATATACTGAATCCCTTGCGTTCTCTTTCATAGACTATTTGTCAGCAAGTGTATTTTTTCAAGTAGAAAAATATCTTTTTCTAGTCAGATAAGATAATGTATGAGCCTAATAAGAATAATCATGTGAGCCTAGTTCAGTGGAACTGAGTATGTACATAAGACTCACTGAATATTAGAAAAGAAAGGGTGTTCTTCAGAGGGGAGAGGATGCAGTGAAGATATTGCAAAATCTAAGTGAAAATGAAAATGAGCTTAAATGGAGGGGTAATACTGCCCTTACTGACACCTTAATTTTTAATGACATATATCTTGTGAAAGCCTTACTCTTAGCTTTAACTTGGCAAATCTTTGTAGTTGCATAATTATTATGTTAAGCAAAAAATATTTGTTTCCAGCTTGTAACAAAATGCAAGTAGGTCTCAAATGGGAAGTTTATGACTTTCATACAGATATATAAATTGCCAAATATGTGTTACATTTGTTGGAAGTATGCTCTGCTTGTCAGTCAAATCTAGACCATGATTAAGGGAGGCATTTAAAACAAGTAAGCAATAAATGTAGACGTACATTATAGTGGGAACATGACAGTTGTGCTTGGGTATATATTAGTTTAACATATAAGCAAAGTGATAAAAATATTCAGCAATTGATGAAGTAATTTTGTTTAAAGACAAGAAGGAGATATAACCCATAGTGATGAAAGGGTCTAGTACAATATCTTTCTGCTTGCCTAGAGGGGCAGCTGTGCTGGCAGAAGCTTTTGCCCCCAAGGTATCAACTCTTGGCTGTAGTTTCTACCAGGGTAAAGCAGGTTTATTTTTATGGGCAGAAATCTACACAGATCCTGCCAGCTGAGGCTCCTCAGGAGACAGATAAATTTTATGCAACTCCCAGCTGGCCTGAATATCACAACAGCAGCACGTTTCCCTTAACAGCTCACTTTTCTTTTTTGCTCTCTGAACTAATCAGCTTCTTTCAAGCCACCCTGAGTAAGTCTATTTGAGACACATACAGTACTTTTAGCTACCACAGGTAAAAGATTCAGATCAATGTACAGGTTCACTGTGTCTCTACAGCAGCTATTTTGTGCACATGTGCAGTTTTTTGAAGACGGTAACCTCAGCAGTAACACAAACAGCCTCTCAAAAGTCAGCCTGTGGTCCACAACAGAACTGCTCAAGCTGCTTCAATATTTATGCTGCTGCATTTTAGGATTGAAATTAAAGCCAGTGCTCCAACAATACTGTGCATTCCCTCCACTCTGAGGCATAGAGGGTTTTTTATGTAGCTCATGCTACTATGGCTTTCCTCAAAAGCAGGGCAGAAAAAAAGTCTATGTATTGCTGGACTGCCTGAGAATTAAAGGCCAGCGGCCTGACAGCTTATACCATGTACTTTTCCTTCTTTCTCTACATTCACGACTTTGCATCTTCTCACTGCTGTCACCACCCTTCCTACCTCTGCTTGAAGAACCACTGCAACACCCTCCAAGACAAGAAATTATCAATTCTCTACAGGGGAAAAAAAAAAAAAAATAAAAAACCATCTTACATAAGCTCTTCTCTCTTTAGGACAAGCGACAGTGTGTCATGGTTCCTGTTTGCAGCAGAAAGTAGGCAGCCCATTTCTATCCTCAGCAGGGCCCAGATAAACAGTTCTACCAAATGAAGAAATAAACAGGGATTCCCTCTGGCAAGGTCAGAGGAGCAGATGAAAATGACCCTGGGAGCATGAGTTCAACCAAATACAAAAGGTTCTGTGCTCAGTGGGGTTTGGTTAAATAATTCAGGTCCAATCTTTTAGGAACACAAATATGAACGATTCCCTTCTCAATGGGGTAAAAGAAACAAACACACAAAGCTAATGAACCCAGCGGGGATTGACCAAACAGTTCACACTCCCCTTTGGAGCAGCAAGAATAGCCGTGAAGCAAACAACCATAGCCACTTGGCACTGCAACACAGAACCTGTTCTGCTTTGGTTCGATGAGTAAAAACTTCCTTGATTACAGGAGTCCTTCATTCTTTAGAGCACTAAATTTACTACTAAATGCTGACTAAATAATCATCCATTTAGTTCTGACAGTTGATGTGCTAAGTCAAAGCAATGGTAGTGAAATGCCTTCTCCAAGCATTCGATCCCCTTGTTTTCTTGCTAGGTCGAGTCTACATCTCCTCACGCTCCTGTACCGCCTGTACGCAGGTTCCTCTCTTTCAGTCCCCTGCTTCCTTTCACACTGTTCTTGTACGAAACACTGTTTTTATCCATCAGTATCCTCTACTCCTTCTATGCACCTGGTCATAGAAGTCTTCCAAAGGAGTCAAAAGGATCATATGGAAAATATATCCGCATGTATCTACGGAACTCATGGTAGGTCAATATAGGCTGTAAATACCATACTGCAACACTAGAACTGCCTGAAACATCAAACTAATATACCCGCACTTCTTCTTCCAGTGCTTTCTTCATTTCCCCACTTCATCCCCTAGTATGTAGCATGTCACATATTCCTTCCTATTTTTGTATCACCTTGTGTATTTATATATATACATACCATTATTTCTATTAGAAAACTACCTCCTCACTTATGTATATTCAGTTGCCATAATGAGAAGCAAGTAGATGCTTCCTTGAGACTACACCAGAATGCAAGATTCTTTGCACACAGAACAACTATAACTGCTGTTCAAAGCACTTACTTATAAAGTACTGTAGGCCGTTCAGCGTACAGTTATAACTTCCAATTTCATCCTGTACAAGTGTTAGTTAGAAGAAAGGCCTGATTTAAAAGTAGGATTTAAGCTTCAGTTATTAAGAGATAACAACCTACTTACCCAAGATCCAGTAATACTGAAATTAAAGATCCTAATTTAGGTGGCTAATTTAGGTTTCACAAGACTATTGGGGTGCATATAAAAACTGTTGTATTTATACACCTGGGATGAAACTGGTAAATGAGGGAAGAGAGGAAAACAAAGGAAAGAAAAAAATTCTAACTACCTTATTAAGGTTAAAAACATATTCTGGATCCTCAATAAAACATATCATTCAGTATTCTGTAAGAATTCTATTTTATTAGAGTAGCAATTCAAGTATAATAATTTAAAACTAAGCTTGGACATGGCAACTACAATAGCTTTGCTAATTTTTCAGGAAATAGCTACAAGAAAAAAAAACATCATACCCCCATAGTTAAAATACGTTTGCTCTGAGAACAACATGATTTAAATCATCACTTTAGCTATACAATATTTCAGCAATGCTAAAGTACGTCCAGAAGTGCAAGCTGATTACTTAGTGAAGCAAGAACATCTTATTTCATTAACACCTTTGTATGCTATCACATTCAGAAGAAGAACCTATTTTAATTGTGGAAAGGACAGGCTTTTGTATCCTATTACATTATCATCACAATATGTATTATCCAGGTTGCATAAAACAATCAGCTTTAGTATTAAGCATAATGGTGGAAGCCACTATTAATTTTTTAATCACAAAAATAATTCTCAGCTGGAAGCTGTCAACTGGATCAACACTCCCGTGTGTATTTGGGTGCTACCAGCCACAGCCATGTATACACAACATATTCGCACTTCACATGTCAGAGCCCCTTTTTCATGGCACACCTGAGAGGGAGTCTCCTGCGCACGTGCAGATCAACTTAACAGACACACACAGTGGGACACGGTAGCAGACTGCACACTGCCATGGGGCTTCGCAGTGCTGTACCAGACGTAAACCAGGAACAAGCCCCTTTTTCGCTCACCCACTGCTAAAGCACCAGAACAAATCTGTACCACAGGGTCCAGGTTGTCTCCCACTGAGTAACAGGCCATCATTACTTAGTATGGTGGTTCTAGCCTTTATTTAATTTTGCAGTGTTAAGTGTAATGGTTTTGAATGTGTCTCACACTATTTGCAAAGTACTTCTGCAATTCAAGGTATGGTCAACCATGAGGCTAAACAATGTCTATAAAACTCAACTCTTGCCTTCTATTTTCAAGGTTGCAATGTTCGAACTGTATTGCTGAATTGTTTATTAATTTTCTCTCATATCATATTTCATATTCATTTTTTTATTAATGTCTTGTATGATGGATATACTGGTAAGAGTGCACTCCCATTTGGTGATCAGACAACACAACCACTCATCAATAACAAAAACTTTGCCATACCCTACAATTAGCACACCGAAACAACAAAAGCAAAGGTCATTCTCTCTGCTTCTTTGTCAAAAGTAAAAAAAATATTTAAAAATCTGAAGACAACTAAAACCCACACTGACTGAAAATATGACACATTATTCCACTTCTGCCATCTTGAAGATATTTGCCTCTATGAAATTCCTCAAAATAATATTTCCTCAGGTTAATGCATCTTTCCCTTCTATTCTGTTTTCACCCTCTGCATTTGTCATTCTTCTAAGGCATTTTTGTCATTATTTTTCTTTACCCTAATCATAACACCTGAAAAGCAAAATTAAAAAACAGAAGGGTGAAGAATGTAAACATTTGTAACTCTAAAGACAACAATAGCATGATAAAACATAAATACTGGTTGCTATGGAGGAGCATCATCTGTGCCATGTAAAAGCTGTCCTTCAAGCGAGCCTGTCTCTGACTGTTTCCAGATTTAGTGTGGAAGACCCAGTACGCTAGCAGGATGAGCAGAGCAGAATAGTAACTTGACACTTTACCTTGAGGTTTTCTATTCTAATAAATAGGGAAAAGCAAAATGTTCTCACAGAAAGAAAGATGGGAACAGAAGGACAGAAAAGATGGACACTTGAAAGTATTTGTTTGGAAACAGAGAAATCATTTAGGTAATCATTATGAGAAATAATTTCCATTTAAACCAATCAGGCAGGTCAAAGCAAGAGATCCAAATGACTAACTGAGTCTTGAGAAGCAGTCAAAAGAGTCTCTTCAGCTATTACCGGGCATAAACAACGAGTAACCCCTTTTAACCCAGTGGAACTGCACAAGAGGAAGGGCGCTCAAACTCACACCTGGAGTCACAGAAACAGAGCAAATGCCAATCAAGCAACACTGACATATTCTTTGACTGAGAGAAAACACCACAGTGCTTTTAGGTCTCTGTTATAAATCCCCTTCCAGGATTTTTCTACCTCATGCGAGTTTGGCCCTTACACTTACAGAATCACAGAATGGTAAGGGTTGGAAGGGACCTCTGTGGGTCATCTAGTCCAACTCCCCTGCCGAAGCAGGGTCACCTACAGCAGGCTGCACAGGACCTCGTCCAGCCGGGTCGTGAATATCTCCAGAGAAGGAGACTCCACAGCCTCCCTGGGCAGCCTGTGCCAGTGCTCCGTCGCCCTCAGAGGGAAGAAGTTCTTCCTCATGTTCAGACAGAACTTCCTATGCTTCAGTTTGTGCCCATTGCCCCTTGTCCTGTCACTGGGCACCACTGAAAAGAGTCTGGCCCCATCCTCTTGACACCCACCCTTCAGATATTTGTAGGCATTTAGAAGGTCCCCTTGCAGCCTTCTCTTCTTCAGGCTGAACAAGCATAGCTCCCTCAGCCTTTCCTCATAGGAGAGATGCTCCAGTCCCCTCACCATCCTTGTAGCCCTCTGCTGGACTCTCTCCAGTAGCTCCTCATCTTTCTTGAAGTGGGAAGCCCAGAACTGGACACAGTACTCCAGATGGGGCCTCAATAGGGCAGAGTAGAGGGGGAGGAGAACCCCCCTTGACCTGCTGGCCACACTCCTCTTGATGCACCCCAGGATCCCATTGGCCTTCTTGGCAGCCAGGGCACACTGCTGGCTCATGGTCAACTTGTCATCCACCAGCACTCCCAGGTCTCTCTCCACAGAGCTGCTCTCCAGCAGGTCCGCCCCAAGCCTGTAGTGGTGCATGGGGTTGTTCCTCCCCAGGTACAGGACCCTGCACTGCACTAGCGCTTGTTGAACTTCATCGGGTTCCTCTCTGCCCGACTCTCCAGCCTGTCCAGGTCTTGCTGAATGGCAGCACAGCCTTCCAGTGTACCCACCACTCCTCCCAGTTTTGTGTCATCAGCAAACATGCTGAGGGTACATTCTAACTTGTTAGCTTTACTTATAAATCTCCTCTTTCACTAATACAGCTAAAACTGAAATAGGCCATGCACAGCACTCATGATGCTCTAGCGTTGTTATGTATGAATGAGAAAATAAGCTAAATTGAAATAAAGCACCTTCACATCCAGCATAACTACATCAAAACATCTCTTTTTGGATAACTACATCAGAAAAACATGAGAACAAAAGCTACTTTATGCCTCTAGTCAACGTAATTACATCTGCACAAGAACAAGAAAACAGGATCTCCTTTTTTCTTATTCTTCATAAATACAATGCATACTTCATGCTTTATAAATACAGGCTATTACGGCATATTCTTTCTACCTATTTTATTTAAATGTACAACCCAGAGCTCTCAAACTACACAACCTTTTTTCACTCCTCGCTAATATCTGGTGTTGGGGCTTCTAATCACAGGCTGTTGAGTCCCCTGATTTGCCTTTTGTAGTGCTGGTGAGAAGCAGGGAAAGAGGCTGCCTAATGGCAGACAGGGAGTTAGGAGCCCTGTGTGATACAATGATCAGAGATCTTCTAAATTCCTCAGGGCAGAAAGGAAGTCTTTAGTTTCACACTATGTACAAGTTATTATAAAGATGTACATCTTAAAAAAGGGTTTGGTAATGGGATAATAGGCCCATTGCCTTCTTCAGCACCCAGCACCAATTTCCCTTCACAGTCTCGTCTATTCTCTCCACCTGCTCCCAGATGCCACCCCCTCGCTCAGCCAGCTTGAGTCTCTGTCCTAGGCACATTTTTTATGTCTCTGAACCCAGTCTGAAGTTCCAGTTTGCAGTTTATAGCTCACCAATTTCTGTATTTCTAACATCACCAGGAGGCAGCAGGCACACAGGCTCCAGTACCCAGACCCAAATCCATCCCTGGCACAGCGTGCAAAAGCAGTTAAGAAGAGATCTCTAGAAGAGATTTGTTCAGTGGAGAGTGTACTCAGCAAAGGCAGAATCGTTGAGGAATTTAACACATAAAATTCCAATTCTTAAGAAATCAGACACCTACATTCCCATGGGAAGCTTATTTGCATCACTAAGTTGTTCTTTTTTCTTTCTTTCTTGAACCTGCCCTGAGGCCCATATTAAGAATGCAAACTATAGGAGCTCAATTTAGTAATCGCAACTCCTACAGCATTTTAATTCAATAGCGTGGCAAATTGTTGAGATGTCCTACAATTTGAGTTTTCCAATTTCCATCTCCCAGTAAGGTCAGCAGAGAAAAGCAGCTACGTCTCTCAGAAGCCAAGTTGTTATAGTTGGTAGTTTGAACATAGTCCTGTGTCACTTCAAAAATTCTAACCTCACTGCCAAATGTTTATATCACTATCCCAGAGATTTGAAAAAAAATGCCACAAAGCATTTCTAATATTAAAAAAACACTCTAATACAATTGATTTCAAAAGCATACAGACAGAACTGATTTTTGTTTAAAAAAAATCAAGTACACATTTTGCATGTATGCTTTTGCCATTTTTGTCAGCACAGAAATGGTAAGTTCTTTTTGGTTTGTTTCCTCACATGTTTTTAGTACTGTAAAATAAACATTTATACTCTTTCATTCAGAAAACAAGCACTGAGAAGTACAAGTCTGAGGTTGACACTATGAGTTTCATACTAATACAAGAGACGAATTGAGATTTCATCTTTTTTTGTCTCCTTTTCACTTGTACCATGGACTGCAAGAGTGTCTAAGTGGTGAGTGGCAAGTATGAATGCTAAAATCTTAATTAATCCATTTCTATGAAAAAAAATTTACATCTCTTGGGATGATGTAGTGCTGTTTTGTGACTGATTGTACTAATTTCTATTGCACGGAACACATGCAAAAGGCAACATATATCATTGCACTGTCATTACCACCACTGTAATGACAGCAAATGGCTAAGTTTCTTCGATGCAAAACATATTTTGACCATCACAACTCTTTGTCATTTGTGCTATCCCTAGGTGCCAAACTTGGGAGTGCTGCCAATAGTTTGGTGTCACTGAGGCCATATGATGAGAGGGCACTACACAATGCTCATGCCTGAAGCTGCGGCAGGAGTCTGCTAGCAAGTGTGGGAAGATGAGTTATTCTAAAGGACAGGAACTTTTAAAGATATATAAAGATAAGAAAAGCCATGAAATACAGGAGGTGTTCTGAGCTGTCTTCTGTGCAAGGTGCTCTCTGAATGTTCCCACAGCACCTTGATCATCACCTACAGTTGAGTCCTCCACTGGAAAACCTTAAAAAGAGATAAAAGTGAAATAACTACCAAGCTTGCTGTCAAAACAACTGGAAAGTGTTCTTTTTGGGGTACAAATGTTCAGGCTGGAAGAAAGCAACCACTGTTTAAACAATCCTGCACATTCGAGCAACTCCAGTCTGTGGAGTTTTATGCTTTGACCACTAGAATCAGATGTTGTCATTATCTTTAATCGTAAATACATGAAAAGAATGTCACATTCACCTATTCTGAAATATTCCAACTTCTGCAAAGTCTGGGCTTTCTACAGTTTGTCAATAGGTGACTTAAAAGTACAAATTTCCTGCAGTCTAAAGTTATCAGCTAATTCTACATAATTTACATTATTACTCAGAGCACTGCTTTCTTGTTGGGTGGAACTGAAATACATTCAATGCTTCACATTCAATAATCACGACACCAAGTTAAAAGAAAATGCATCAACAGCTACATTAAAAATCAAGCTTAAGTTTGTTCTCTAGTGCTTCCTGATTTTGTGAATTAACATTAATTCAATTTCTTAAGATCTTAAATCTTCAAACTACAAAGGAAAAGAGTACATCATGCTAAGGCCCCATTCTTTTCCAATAATTTTCCTCCTTCATTTTTGTGAACTTTTTAAATTGCCCTAGTTATGCTACTATCCTGGAAACGCTTATTCATTTTTTATCAGCAAATGCTCTTAATGCAACACCTCTGATTACGTATTACTGCAAGTGTCATGAGACAGGAAAGCACCACGTCCCGAAAATAAAAAAATATTAGCATGTAACTGGGGACTTGTCCTTGGAGATAACAAATAAAGGAACTACTTAAAAACACTGCATAAAATAAAATTAAAAATATAATCAACAAAAGAACTAGCTGATGAGGATGAATCACCCCATCAGACACAAATATTATGAATTAAAAATGTTGAGATTGCAAGGAAAAAAACAAACTGAGACTCCTTCTAGTTTGTCAGCCACTATGACCTGGTTAGCTATACATTTGCTCTTCAGTAAAAGCTTTACATTATTTTGATTGCTTGACTATAAGACCAAGACCCTTTAAGAAGTATTTGAAATATGTGATAGATTGTAAAGCCAAATAGAGTTCCCCAGTCAGTTTGTCCAACATGCTCTATTCTTCAAGTTACGGAATATTATCTCCTTACTCGTATATCCCAATTACTTTTATTTGAATACTGCAAACCTTTCTTCACATGTTCCAAAATTCACAATAAAATTATCAAAGTTCACACCACAGTTCACAAATACATGCAAGTCAAGGAATGCAGATTTGGACTGAGATGCATATGTAAGGCGCAGCCTGTTTCTCACTTTCATTTGACACGTAAAACAGTTGGTCAATGAGGTCCTATTTTCCTATCTAACCTCCTCCTTGGAGTTGTGCAAACACTAGGCCACATATATTACACAAACAGACACAGAAACTGGTAATGTTCTCTATCAATGATTAGCAGCCCAACCCTTTTTTAATAAAAATCAGAAGATAATTACATTTTCATAATTATACCAATCTTGAAACATAAAATTCATTTAACAGCACAGATTATTAGCATAGCTCAAAAACATTCTTCTTTTCTCAATCCTCACTTAAGAAAATGGGCAGCTTTAACTCTGGCAAATGTTGTAAAGGATACAATGAATTGAGAATTATATTCAGACACCATCTTTGCTAAAGCAAACATCTACTCAAGAAAACTACAACTCTTCAAAAGCATCCTGTGATGTTGCAATGGGACCAAAAAGCAGGTGAGCTGTAGTCTCCTTTCTTGAACTGGAAGGGGTCCAATAATAACCAGAGTTGCTGGAAGGAAAACCACCTGCTAAGGCACATGGAGGACAGACAGGTGATTCGAGACAGCCAGCATGGCTCCACCAAGAGCAAGTCCTGCCTGACCAACCTAGTGGCTTTCTATGATGGTATGACTTGATCAGTGGACAAGGGAAGAGCTACTAATGTCATCTGTCGGGATTTCTATCAAGCCTTCGACACAGTCCTTCACAGCATCCTTCTCTCTCAATTGGAGAGATATGGATTTGATGGGTGGACTGTTTGGTGCTTAAGGAATTGGTTGGATGGTCGCAGCCAGAGGGTAGTGGTCAACGGCTCGATATCCAAATGGATGCTGGTGACAAGTGGTGTCCCTCAGGGGTCCGTACTGGGCCCGGTGCTGTTTAACATTTTCATCAATGACTCAGACAGCGAGATCGAGTACTCCCTCAGTGAGTTTTCAGACAACACCAAGCTGAGTGGTGCAGTTGACACGCCAGAAGGATGGGACGTCATCCAAAGAGACCTGGACAAGCTCGAGAAGTGGGCCTGTGTGAACCTCATGAGGTTCAACAAGGCCAAGGGCAAGGTCCTGCATCTGGGTCAGGGCAACCCCTGCTATCAATACACAGTGGGGGATGAAGGGATTGAGAGCAGCCCTGATGAGAAGGACTTGGGGGTACTCGTGGATGAAAAGCTGGGCATGAGCCAACAATGTGCGCTCGCAGCCCAGAAGGCCAACCGTATCTTGTGCTGCATCAAAAGAAGCATGGCCAGCAGGGCGAGAGAGGTGATTCTGCCCCTCTGCTCCACTCTGGTGAGACCCCACCTGGAGTCCTGCATCCAGCTCTGGACCCCTCAGCACAGGAAAGACATGGAGCTGTTGGACTGGGTCCAGAGGAGGGCCACAAAGATGATCTGAGGGATGGAATACCTCTCCTACAAGGAAAGGCTGAGAGAGTTGGTGTTGTTCAGCCTGGAGAAGAGAAGGCTGCAGGGAGACCTTATAGAAGCCTTTCAGTACCTGAAGGGGGCCTATAGGAAAGATGGGGAAAATATTTTCAGCAGGGCTTGTTGTGATAGGACAAGGAGTAATGGCTTTAAACTAAGGGAGAGTAGATTTAGACTGGATATAAGGAAGAATTTTTTCACAGTCAGGGTGGTGAAACACTGGAGCGGGTTGCCTAAAGAGGTAGTGGAGGTCCCATCCCTGGAAACATTCAAGGTCAGGTTAGATGGGGCTCTGAGCAACCTGGTCTAGTTGAAGACGCTCATTGCCGGCGGGTTGGGCTAGATGGCCTCTAAAGGTCCCTTCCAACCCAAACCGTTCTATGATTCTATGATCATAGAAAGAGGACAGGATAATTTACTTAAGAAACAAAGGATAACAAAGAGGACTTTTTTCTAAAACAAACTATGGATGCCAGAAATGCACACACACATAGGAAATAGATAAGGAGTATGACATAGTGAACCAAATCCAAGAAAGAAGACTAATGAAAGAAAAACATTTTAAAAACCATCAGCTCGTGACTCAAGAAGTGCTACTTCCTCCATCTTAACTTGCCTGTGCATAAATAACAGCATCTCCTTTAAGGCTACCCAAAGGATCTCCTGCCTCCATAAAACTCAGATTCTAGAAGGAGGATTTTGCCATAGCAAGGGCTGAGTGAGCTTAAATCCAATAAATACCCCAGAGAAGGGACAGGTGGAATTAGGTTAAAGAGCTGGAAGGAGACTTTTTTTTATATACCATTAATGATGCTTTCATTTACACTGAAAATTGCTGAAATGGAATTCCACCTCTCTTCGCTGCAGCCACAGAGCCACAACGTTTAACTACACTCTGTTTCTCTGATATTTCCCTTTGTAATATTTCAAAGTGTCCCCCTTTACCTGTAAAATTCCTGTTCGGATCAGTTGTATCACTACATAATCCAAAGAGTTTCCCATCCATAAAACGTGTGAATTTAGTTTTCTGCCATCCATGAAGACCTTCCATGAAGAACACCACTGATATTGAGGCTATTCCACTTCTCATTCATATAAATAAAATACAGCTGACTTCATTAACCAAAATCTCTCGCTGCTGCCATAAAAGCAAATCCACAACCTCCAGCCACCCTTTGACTGTTCAAAACGATGAGCTGTTTTGCTCTGAAGCCACTTACATTGTAAACACTATGTTGCAAACTAAGCTAGCTGGGCCCTTACAGATACATGGACTTACAGTTCTACAATAAATTGCACAAATAATAGAAACACATGGGGTATAATTTCTTCTCTGAATTTATTCCACGGAGTGGAAGGAGTAGATACTCGGCACCCATTCTTGAGTATGATATTCAAAGTTAGCAGACAATAATGGAAGCAGAGAGGAGGCAGCTGTCTTCAAAAATAAGAAGGGAATCACACATTACTCCCAGATTTAGTACTTGTACATAAAAGTATCTACCACTTGTATTGAACTATTTGTCAGTTTTTGGCTTCCTTTAAATATTAGTCTACATCCGTCTGTCTTGAAGACTAACTTTTGCATCATGATTCATCGAGACAGAGCTGAGGCAGTATTTTGTTGGCTCAATTGGTGTGTCGTTAAGTTTATGGCCCCATTCCTGGAATGGAAGCTGCAAGCACCTATTTCATTACTATTTGATAAGTAACTTGAGAGCCACAGATGGATGTCACTATGGAAACACAAGCGATTATTCGAGAGACCAAGGAAACAAGAATGGACGCCTCCATGAGGCATCAGCTTCCTTCAGTTTCCTTCTTTTTCCCAAAACAGCTTTCAACAATAATTTCAGTAAGACTCCTTTACTGAAAGCTCAGGCTGGCCTCTGAAAAACCACCAATCTCTAAACGTTATTCTTTTTTGTTTGTTTTCCTATCCACATGACTGTATAAGCAGCGGAGAGCCCGTCAGCTCTGCAGGACTGCGAGGTACCGTGCCCTCCAAGGAGTACCAGGGGACATCCTGCTCTCTGAAACGTGAACAGGGCAACTTCTCGCCCTCAGAATGCTATGGTTGCTTCAGTGTCACATAGGGGCCACTTCAGCAACCACGAACCCCAGGCACGGAGGTCTCCGTGGGCACAGAGAACTCCTTTACTCTCGGGACAATGGCCCCTCACTAGGGAGGCTCTTCAGAACATTCCCTTCAAGGCCTTGGAGTCCAATGTGTGCTGGCGGAACTCAAGCAAAGAGAAGGATGGAGAAGCCGCGTGTTCCCGGCCCTGGTACCCGTCACCACGGGAGCTCAGCACACAACCGCCAACTCAAGTCAGCGACCTTCGGAGATATTAATGCCAGCACTGTCAGGCTCGGAGCAGCCCGGAGCAGGGCAACCCGCGCCGCGGCTGGCACGGTGCGGCAGAGGGGTTCGTCCAGACCCACCTCCCCCAAGGTCACCCCGACCACGCAGCCGTGATATCAGCGCCGCTCGCGGGCCTGTGCCTGACGGCGGCAAGGGCGGCAGCACGGTTTTCGCCACGCTGCCGCCGCCGCGTCCCCCTCCCCGCCCATGCTTCCCGGCGGAGCTGCCCCCGGGCCCCGGCTCGGCTCGGGGCGGGGGGTCCCGCAGCGCCCAGGACGCGGCGCGAGGCGGCCCCGGCGCCCGGGCTCGCCGCCCCGCGGCGATGCGCGCAGCGGCGCGGGGGCGGGATCGCGCGGCACCCCCCTCCCCCCCCCCCCCAAGCTGCGGCCTCGGCCCGGCCCCGCCGCCGCGCCCCGCTGTCAGAGCCGGGCGCCCGCACGGCAGCGGGGCTGCGCTCGCCGCGGGGCGTGCGGCATCTCTCCGCAGCGGCTGCTTTGGCACGGGGGGTAGGAGGGGCAGCGCCCGCGGCGTGCGTCCGTCCGTCCGTCCATCCCTGCGTGGGCGGTGGCTCGTGTGTGCGTGTGTGTGTGCGTGTGACTGACAGTGCGGAGCGCAGCGCGGGGGCAGCCGCCCTCACGCTGCCAGCCGGGGCCAGGCCGGCGCGCCCTGTGGCGGCAGCCCCTTCGCCGTCCCCCGGAACCCTCCCCGGCGGGGGCGACCTCGCTGCTTCTCCTCCTCCTCCTCCCTCCTGGCGGGTAGGTTACGTTACCTGGTCTCTAGCTCGGGCTGGATCTACTCCCGCGGCCGCTGCCGGCTCCTCTCCCTGCCGCGGGGGTGAGTGGGGTAATTAATTTATTTATTTCCCATGAGGTGTCCTCGGCAGCAGAGAGCCCGGGCCGGGCGGCGGGGAGGGAGGCCCGGCTGCTGCTGCGGGTGCCGACGGGGCGCCGCTATCCCGGCGGTGCTGCCGGGGAGCGGCCGAGGCGCTTCAGCACCGGCGCGGCGGGCGGGCGGGGGGGGAGGCGGGGGCTGCGGAGGAGACGCCTCCCAGGCTGCCCAACCCGGCTCGGCGGGGCCGGCGGGGGCGCGGCGCCGCCCGGCTCGGGGAGACGGAGCCGGCGCGGGAGGTGGGACGCGCCGGGCCCGGCCGGGCCGGGTAAGGCCGGGCCGCGCCGGGACACCGCGTCCTCCGGGGCGAGGCGTGAGGCCTCCCCGCCCGCGGCCTTCCCGCCTGCCTGCCCGCCCGGGGCCGCCGCCGCCGGTCGGGGGGCTGGTAGGCGCGGGCGGGGCAGCGTGCGCTCCCCGGGGAGCAGAAGGGCGTGGAGAGCCCCGCCGGCCGCTCTGCACCTCGCTCGTGGCCGCGCACCGCGCGCCCGCCCCCGGCCCCACCCGCCCTCCTCCTCCTCACGGCGGAGGCTGCTAAGTCTGTCGCTTGTGGGGCTGTTGGCGCTCGCTATGGCGTGGAAAGGTTACAAAAATCCGCATTGGCTTGCTCGTGTTAGGGAAAAAGAAAAAAAAAATTGACAGAGATCTTTTTGTCCTAAACGGGGAACTTCGTCTTCTGAAGCAGGAACTGAAATTTGGCCAGTCAGCAGTGAGCTGTCGATTAAAATCGTGGTCACTTCTTGCTTTGCCCCCTTTTTCTCTCCCTTAAAAAAAAAAAAAGTGACAAGAACTGTTATACATATATCATGAGCATATTTATGGAAGTAGCCACCAAGTTCTCTAGAAATTCCGCCCTTAAGGCTAAAATCCTGTAGGGAAAGAGATAGAACATAATCATATAATTGCATAATTAAAGCCTTTGCCATAGTGCCTCTCCTCATGGGTGCAGGCTGCACATTACGTGCAACATTTGAAGTAGTGCGAGGAGGCTGGAGTGATTACAGTTGTTGACATTACGTTACAAAACGTGCAAGAGTAAATGTGGTTATCATGTGATTTTTTTTTTTAAACTTTATTGCATGTACTTTGTTTAGTGAGAGCTTTATGAACAGGATCTTCACAGATGCATCAGGAACTGAGACTGCCTGTGTATGGCAGGAGGAGAGAGAGCTTGGGTTGTAGCTGGGGATCTTCCAGTTTGCTGAGCTGCTAGGGAAGGACTTGGTAGGGTCGTCTGTTTATTTTCCATTAATAACATTTGAATCCTTTAGCTAGCACCCGCCACAATGAACAAAAATTTTTGAGAAATAACCTGGAAGGAGCATGCCACCCCTCAAAAAAGCTGCAATGTGACTGGCAATACCTATTACACATCAAAGAATCCATCCACAGAGGACTGCCATCCTGAAGCACAAATTCATAGAAGTCAAGTTGCTTTGACTCCATTGCTTATACATCTGCTTGTATGTCAGAAGTGTTAGGAATTATTCTGTGTTTTAAACTATACTTGTTAAACCAGAAGACACAGACCCAGAAATCTTGGTAATGCAACATTTTATCATTCCTTCCTTCTTTAGGATATTATTGTTATAATTTATGTATCATCTGCAAGTTCTTCAGATTCAGGAGTCACATGTTTGTAATGCAGCCAGGTGGCTACAGTGTCTGGGCGGATCCCGACACTGCAGTCAGAAGGAACAGTAAGTAGTTCGCTGGTAGAGACAGCCAACATTTTTATTCCTGAAATGCAGTTTGGAGTAATTTTTGTGACATCACATAAGCTAAGTAATACTCAAGTTATGTACCTGAGTCCAGGGATGTTTTTAGGTGCAAACATCCATGGTGACTGCCAGGGTGGCTCGTGGCAGTTGCATTAATTTAGGGAGTGGTGTCAAGTCATCTCCTGTGCAAATGTGTGAAAGGAGCCTGTGCCCAGCACCCCCACACAGTGGGGTCATGGTGTCTGTCCTGGCTGCAGGTTGCACTACAGGCTTTGGAAGACCAATGAGCACTCAAGAGGGGCCTGCTAAGCCAAGCGGTGGGAAGACTGAACACGAAGCAGCGACTCTTGGGCATACAAGCAAAGGCGGCATGGGTACAGATGCCCGTGGTCGAATTCACTGTCACTTCCAGGCAGGCCTGCAATTACAGGATTAAAAATGTGTAAATTAGGCTGAAATCTGATATGAGATCTTTCACAGAGAAGCTGCTAGTGCTGAAATCAAAGCGGTATACTTGGCACTACAGCGGTGTTAAGCTCTCGTCCATATTCAAACAGTTTGTATGCCCTGAAGAAAATCGTAGACCGTATGGGACCTCAGACAGTTCCTGTAAAATGCAGAGCATGGCTACATTGTCTTTTACAGTGAAATATTATGGTTTACATAGTTTTTTATAGAATGTTAGGAATATGATTTTCAAAGGCAGCAGAAAAGTAAAAACATAAAGATAGAAATGGTAACTGTTTTTCATTGCATAGTTCTATTCCCTCCACTGGTGTGCCTTAAGTATATAGTTATATAGACATGTATAAGTTATACAGAATTTCTTTATTTATAAATATATACTATATATTATTGACAATAAATTTTACTCAGTGATTTTTGTGAAGTACGTCACATACACAGTATTTGCTGTACTACGTAGTACGTACTGCCCGCTGTGCGTAACACAGTGCTACACACAGTACAAATGGATGTGTATTGTATAATTTGTATTTATATTACTACTGCATACATTAACTTACCTATATAGAAATAGTAGTTTATATTAACACGTGTTAACCATCACATAGACATATACATTTTCTGTATCTACATATGTGCCTCATGCAGTTTCTTTCTATAACTTTTCAGAACATCCTCTCTAGGAAAGGTTTATGCATCTTAATTGACTTACTGTTGCTGTGTGCTTCACTGCATTTTGCGTTTTCTAGTTTGAGACAGAGTCTGAACATAAGATAGCTGCAGTTGTAACTGTGTGACTCTGGCCTACAGTCTACACAAGTTCAGACACAGCTCAGTGTCTGCGTCCTGCTTAAAGTCACAAAAATTACCGTAAGCCCTCAGACTAAAAGTTCATGTATGATTTTATTTTTTCTGCTGTCTTCAGCTGCAGTGACATCAGTTTTTTAAAGTGAATGAACTCCTCTGCAAGTGCTGCAGAATGAAGGCTCTGAAGTGATTCAGTTCCCTGTTGCAGGTTAAAAAAAAATGTGTTGTCATTCTACATCCTTCCAGTCTCAGAGCACCTTCAATGTAGGAAGCCCATTACGCAAAGTAAAAATATTCATATCCACAGTCTATGAGTAAGAATTAAAAATATATTAGTGATAGCAATTGATAATTTATGTGTGAATTTCAAGAAGCTAGCAAAAGTTCCGAGCTGCATGTGCACACCTATATGCTTCTGTGTATGGGTATTCGTTTGATGTCCATTAGATAGTGAGATAGACTTCTGGGAGGGTGCATGTTATACACTCTCCTGTTTCAGTTGACATCACCTTGAGGTCTTTTTAGTGATATCAACAGAAAAAGATTTTAAGCATTATTTTTCGCCAGAGAAAAAAAATGCTGCATATGTTGAATACCTGATGGTATTTTCTGTGAGTCTATCCACTAATTGTTTGGGGAAGTCTCCTACTGGAATAGTCCATTACCCCACGTGCCACTTGTCACGCAGTTTCATTTGAACCCATAATTTTACAGGTCCCCTTCTACACTTAGATTCTTCTGCTGCATCACAGGCTATGTCTTCTAGTCCCAGAGTCTGGATCTAAAGGGTGCATATTTATGTTCATGTGTTCTGGGACACATAAGATTACATTCTGATTATGGTTTGGTTTTTTTTATATCTGTTCCATAAATACACAACTCAAACTTCTCTATGTAGGCTGGTGTGGTGTGCATGCTCCCAATCTCCAGCAAATACACAGGGTATTATCATTGAAATTGTATTGGTAAACTACCCGGGCCACCTTCTGTAAACTTTGTATCAACAACTAATCATTGTCAGCCCATGTCTCGGTCCAGCTTCATTCACACACACAGGTAGCTCTGTTGCTAGCATAGAACTTAAATCATAGTTCTGTTAGTGAAAGAGATATGTATACTTCAATTTTTGTGATAAAATTCATATAGATATGATTAGACTGTAGAATTCTAATGATAAATTATAGCCAAAGCACGTCTTTCTATTGAGGTCAGTCTTCTCTGTAAGCATAAACTATGTCTATTCCAGGCCCAATAGAACTCTTTTCTTTTACAGCTTTCAGGGACACAGAACACAGCACATTGTAACCACAGCAATAGGCTCGACTACAAAAGATCTCTATCGGGCATCACAGAGAATTTGAGGCAGCTGGCTGTTATCAGCTGAAGCAGGTAGTCAGTAGAAGTGTAGAGGATAAATAGATAATAGAAAAGCAGTCTAGAAACCTGGGAGAGAATAAACCTCTCCTCTAGAGGGGAGGTAACAACTCAGGTAAGTCACTGATGAACTCAACTCCCAGATCACTACTGCCTCTAATACTGCTCAAAATACAATAGGAGCTCATGCCTGTCAGCTCTGAAGTAGTGTTCAAGATGTTGTTGGAAATGCAGCTTGACATATTCAGTTATAGAAATCACTATTGCAGTAGAGTGAAGAAGGATCATGCTGCTGAAAGACAGGTGACCAAAATCCCAGGAACACCATGACCCTCTATTAAACTGCAATTGCCAGAATAGGTAACTAGTTACACCCCCTTCTTAGCCTGCATGCCGCTGTGTCTATATTGCCAGCGCAACCATTACATAGTATTCTTGCCATACTGACCATGGTCCTCTGTGGGGCCCATGATTACTTTTTTTGTGTAATTTCTCCTTGTCTTGAAATAACTGAACCATTCTGCTTTCCCTACCATGAGCACAGAGAAGACAGGGCAAGACCCATGTCTATGAGTAAAAGAATGTGTTGTTCTTAGTAGCTGTACATTAAAACAGTCCCACAGAACATCTTTTTCTTCAAGTCACTCTTATGATTCTTAGATTCTTATAATTCTCAAATTCCTCTCTATGAAAGTGTGAAATCTCACATGAATGTGCATGGAAACTGATACCATTTGATAACTCTTCTTGCTGGCTTCTGAGATCTTGTAGGACTATATTGGTAGTCGGGAGATAGCGTCAGGAGATATTTTTGTGAGAGTAGGCACAGAAAAGAAGTCTGTCAGTGGCCACTTTCCACCAAAGAAGTGTTTGAATTGCTGAATTACTCCACCGACATCTGTCTTTATCTTGTTGAGCCACTCAGGTGGACCACAGGAAGTAGCTGATGTTACTGTAATGTGAATTCTTGTGGAGCTGAACGAAAAAAAAAGAAGAAAGAAAAAGAGACTCCTACTGCACAATTTGCGTTGAAAGATGCTTTAAAAAATCTGTCTGTACCAGAAGAGTTATAAATCATTCTGTGAATTTACACTGAAAGAGCATAAACCAAGACACATGCATCAAATATTTTTAGAGTATTAGTTACCACTGTTAAAGAATGTCCTAACCATGAAAGCAACTTATTATATTCATAAAACCAGTTAACAAAATTTAGATGTATCCAAGTTGCTGGTTGCATAAATAATGTGGGTCCTTTGAACAGTCTCTGTAATTCTTAAATAGTAACTGATGTACATATTTTTATTTTTTATGTATTGTTTCAATATTTGTTTTACTGTGCCACTGGGCATAAATTACCTGTGTGCCTCTGTAAATTCTGCCTCTAAGCAGTGATTGCTGAGGGTGTTTTTCCTTTCATATCTCATTCTATGACTGCTAAAACAAGGAAAGGTCAAAGTTTTAAGGCTTACATACACCAAAAGTTTACAATTACCATTTGCTATTTTGAGGCCTGATTTATCTTTCCATTGTGCCAGTGCAATCCTAGCAATAGACTCTGGGCCAGTCTAGATCCATCTTTTATATCATTTTCTCCTTTTAGATGTTACACAACTGTAAATTACTACCATTGTGTTACAAGATATGCCTAAATTCATTCGATTACAAAACTTTTAGGTAGCAGGAGAATTTTGTTTCTGACAGATATATTTTTATTTGTTTTTAAAAGAAGGTGAAAGAAAAATAGAAAAAAAATTGCTTATTAGAAAAATTTCTAGAATGTGCCTACATATTTATTATAAGAATCCAGTACATCAGTAATTATCAGCTAACAAGATGTTGACAACATGTTGTCCAAAACAGTGCAGATAATACTTAAGGTAATATATGGAGCCAGAAGTAAGAAGCATCACTCCCAGTGAAGCATCCTTATAATTAGGACAGAAACAGATCTTTTTACTATTTTCTCTCTCTCATGAATTCTTTGAATATTTTGGTCTTTTTGTATGCTGTGATCCCAAATCAACAGGAAAAGTGGAGAAGAAATAGTCCAGCTCAGTCTCAGGCTATGTAACTCTCTGAGATTCAGGTACTGCTAGAGGAGGTCTAAACAGAGGGAAGTCTTAGCATCTCTTTCTGATCAAGTTTCCTAATTGTGCATAAAAGGAGGCATCCCTTCATTATCTGGTTCTGCTCAGAAACTGGTGCAGTGCTTGGAATTGCAGGGGATGAAGGTGTCTTTTATGAAGGTACAAAATTTAGATAACTGTTCAGACAAAAATCATAGTTGAGTGTTCCCAAAGATATTTGCTGTAGCATCAGTGGAAAGGAAAAGTCTTCCTCAAGGTTTCTGAATACTCTCACAGAGGCACTTAACCACCTGATTCTGTGAGAGCTGGGATGTCTAAGGGACTACATCTGAATCATCCTGCAGCTATGATCATCCGAATAAGGCCCTGAAGAGTAGATGGATTTGCAGAAACGTTAAGCATCAATGAGCATACTCTGATGGGATCACGTTCTGCACTCAAGGTAACATGAAAACCCAGCTCCTGAGTTGGTTTACAGAATATCATGAACCTCTTGAATACTGTGAGTATGTTGAATGTGCAATTAATGTTCAGTACTTTCATTTGTTATTGTGTTGAAAGCACTGAACTATATGATCAAAATCATACATGAAGAACTTTTACTTCTTACGTTTATGTCTTCCTATTAAAATCATGTTTACTTTGCAACTCTCCTCTAGGATAGTCACATTTTCCCAAAGTGGGTAAAACTTAAGAACTCAAAGTGTGTTTGGATTACTAGTGCTTCGCATGCTTCAAAACTGTAAAAATCTTCAGTATATCAAGTATTTACTTTGTTTAATGATTGGGTCAAAAACATAGTTTTGCAAGATAAAGATATTATAAAATATTTTAGACGTAGTGATATATTTAACTTTGGGGGGCTACATACCTAACAAGTCCTTCTCCCGACACACAAGTCGACACCAGGAGACTTTTGAAGAGGAAACCACACGATACTTATGTGTGTGGTTCTACAGGGAAGTAGGAGGAAGCAGCAGTCAACTCCCTTTTTGGGGAAAGCCTGAGACTGCTAATCCAAACCCTGTTTTCCCCAACAGATAAGTGGCATGACAACTACGTGTTTGCAGGTGTTCGCATATGTGCTTTTACTTCTTTTTGGTGACCCTCTTATTCTGTAACAATTAGGCCTGCTGGAGCTTCTGCTGGTGCCCTGGGATCACTCTATTCTGTTTTGGTTATTCCACAAAATCAGTAATAAACATTTCTTTCTTGATGTTTCCATTTTATTGTCAGATGTCGTCTCATTGCCAATAATGTCTTTGGATACACAAGTATGGTATCTTGTATTGAAATACCCACTTTTTATCGAATGGCTTGAATTCTGCTGCAGTTTATTGTGGTCTAGGGTAAGACTACAGTGAGATGAAGATGCCTTAGGCACCTAATGGAAGTGCTCCAGTGTAAGCTGTATGTGTAAACTCCTGTTCTAGACAGCAGAGTCAATGGAATCTGTGGAGCCTGCTCAGTGTCTTGTCACCTGACGAACCACTTTGCATATATTTCAGAGTGAGCTGGGTTGTTCTCTAGGCTCCATCTGAACACAGAGAAAAAACATGGCATCTTGTAAAAGGTACTGTCAGTTTCTAGGTCTTGCAGTTCTTTAAAGGATGCAGCTCCCAGAAACTAGAAAAATATTCTACTGTAATCATTAAGTTTCTGACAAAAATAGTAAAAAGTACTTTCTTGAGTTTCTCCTAAAGATAAATGAGGAATCTGTGAAATTGTCAAATCTTCTCTTGTCATTTGCTGTGACTTGTGCATGTCAGACACCTCTACACCCTAAACTGGTAACATGTATTTGGCCAGGTAAAAGCAATCTTCGGTAATCTTCATATGCCTTTATCCTGAAAATGCATATCAATGTAATGATGCCAGTTCTTGAATCTCTTGGGCTTATTCAATACATTTAAGATATTGACAGGATTATTTCATTTGGTAGCCTGTAGTAACGGGAGACTGCACTTGTTGATGCAGAACGTTACTCTGATTTCAATATCTGAGTGTCTTATCTGTTACATGTGAATAAAATACTTTCCTATAAATACAGCTTTTTGTTTCCTTTGTAGTGATTGTGTATATTGGGGGAAAGGAAGTAATTTGTCCATTACCCTGAAGATTTTTGCTTCTCATAACACCAGCAACCTATTTTGTTTTAGAGCATTGGCTTAATCTGAAGTTTGGCAGTTAATATACCAGAGAGCAGGTTTGAATCCAATCATCAAATAAAAATGGAAAGCAACAGCAAAAGACACGATCCAAGTTATGGTTGGACTAAGGTTACACAGGGTAGCTACTGACCCGGGACAGCTACAGAGACGGAGCCTAGACAGCTGCAGAGCAATGGCAGCCAGCCAGTGTTCCTGAACACGTGAAGATGAGGCCAAAAGGAGGACTTCAATCTCAGATATTAGCTGCTCTAACACAGAACGAACAAGCTATGTAAGAACCTTACATGCTGTGACAAGAATTGCAACAGCTAATTGGAAACAAAGTACTCGAAGCTTCTTGTGCAACTTTTCAAATAGAAATTCTCATAACTAAAGTATTTAAAAAATAAAGCTTTTGAGACATATCTAGTTCTAAAAATTGTATACACTAGGTACATCACAAACAATCTTTGCCGTCAAATACATCATGTACTGAGTCATTAAAGAAAAGCCATGACTTCACAGGCACATTTCAGTTTATGCAGAGATAATCCTAGTTCTCCTTCTTTGGGTGGGAATTAGGATCTGTGAGCCCAGATATATTGTTTTTAGTATCCCAACTAGCCCTCTCTTCATGATGGTATACTGTGTCTTGTGTACTTCAATTATTCTTTGAACAACCAAAAAGTATTTAGGAAAGCCCTGTTTCTCTCTGAAAGTACATTTTTTCAGGTATAATCTAGAAGCTGTGCACAACTTCATTGGCTGAAAAGGTTACCTTTCCTGTCCTATTTACAAAGCATATTAATGCTTTACAAAGTAATTGCAGACCCTGACACAAAGGCCTGGCAAATGAAACCAGACAATTAAACAGCTCAAAAAGGAGGAGAAGAAGTGCAGTACAAAAAGATCTATGCAGAGAACCTGTAGCTGTCTGTGACCCTCCCCATTATTCTATGTAGGATGTACTCGGGTAGTTTGGATTAGCCATGAATACAGATGATGTCAGAACCAGTCCTCTAAATCTTTTCAGTTTTCCATTATGAAAATATGCTACAGAACTGTGGTATCAGATATGAATCAACCCCTTACATCTTGTTTTCAATGTCACTGGAATTATTTCTCATTAAGTTTTGTGTGCTGTATACCATGGATTTTTTTTTTCCCTGTTAAATCCAGAAACCTTTCCTGATAAGGGCATCCTTTCTCAAAGTACTTCTTAAAATAGAATAGCTTGATGCTGTGGATAGCACTTTGACATTGAAGAAAACCAGGGAGATGCAAACAAATTCTAGCAAGTCTGGAAGTGGTGCCTGTATACTTCAGAAATGGTTTGACTCATTAGTAGATTAATAGGCTGCACAGAAAGCTGGATCTTTGAAAGAAGTCAGTGAATTAAGGGCAGACTATTACCCTGTAGCTCCCATTAGCCTGCACATTAAACAGATAGATCTACAGATAGTTCCGTCCCATACAAATCACCGGAACAATGGATATAGGTTTTGTATAAAATCAGCATGGCCATAAAATGGAATGTAGGAACATTTTACAATTACTGCAGTTAGAATGGCCAAAGCCTTTGAATACAGCTTTGTTAGGATTTTTATTTGCAAGAGCCTACCTATTCACAAATCTGAGGCAGCTGAACATCACAGAGTTAGGTTTCCTAGTATGGTTGTTTTTCACTCATGAATCATTCATAAGACCATTTAACAAATGTTATGTAAAAATATATTTTGATATGTCTGATAGAAACTATACCTGATCTTAGCTGAGGGCAAAAGAAGAGGTAAGACGACCTGTAATCTATGACTGCAGGCCACCATTTCTATCCTTTATCTTTCAAACAGGGATCAGTTGTGATGACAGATACTGTGAGATACAGCAGTCCCTTCCAAAGGGCTTGTAGTGCTCTGTGTGTGCAGGAAGGTCATAGGAAAGGTCAGCAAGGTTCCCAAAACTGCACATTAAAGAGTTTAGTTAGGGGGGGGGGGGGAGGGGGCGCGGAGCGGGTCCTCTGCCAGGCACATTTTTAATTTCAGGCTACCCCTATGCTGAATGGTTAGAAGTAGGCATCTGAAGGACACAATTAATTTCATCTGAAACAGGTTGGTGGAATTGTGTTCTGGAACTACCCATTTGTCTCCACTGACTACAAAAACAACCCAGGGTGTTAGTACAGATACAAACATCTGCAGTTTAAAAATCTAAATTTAAGTGAAATTACTTCCATCCTAACTTTTTCCTTGTTTGCATATTGTCATTCTTTTTCAGGGAAAAATTGATCAGTGGACTCAAAACAGATTTATCATACTGCCTTTAGCTGATTTTTGACTGCTTAGTGGTTCATTATATCCACCCTGTGTCCTATAGTACAATGACATCACAGGCTTCCAATTTTGGCTAACAATTCTGCACTAGATAAGCACGTTATTAGATAAGCTGAAGAAAATAAAAACAAAAAGATGTTAAGTTATGCATGAGAACTTATGAATTTTCAGAGTAATGGACTTTTTCCTGTAGTCTCCAACACTGAACAATAACAAGGGTGGAGGAGACATGGATTGTGTTGTCTTTCCTGATTTTACTTTAGATGTAGTAAGAGAAATTTCATCCTGTTTCTGCCTGCCCATCAACATATGGCCCCAAACATAAAGACTTAGAACTTTGATGGTCAGTTCACTATATTTTAATAGCAGATTACTACTTTTATGTACTCCATGTGGACTATTACTTGAAAGTGTGCTTTGAATAGATCCTGTAGCGTGGATACAATATCCGATAGAAGTGAAAAAATGGCACAATTTTGCTGCACTCATATTTTGTGTAAGATATAAAGAATCTACTTACAGATGGCTTGAATCTCCATAAAGCTCTACAGGAGCAGGAATTCTATGCATTGACAAGTCCAGAGATACGGCTAATGAACCCAGGCCAGCAATGCAGCTACCATAGACCTCCCCATAGCTGGCAACTGATCGATAATATTCATGGAGAAGATATTTTTCTCCTGCATGCAACATCTCTTTGCCAAGTGTATTCAGACTTGGCACAGGTAGAAATATTTGATGCTCAGCTGTTTTCTGCTTTGATAGGAAATATTGGTGTTTGGTGAGGCTTTTCTCCCACATGCGAAAACTATATTCTCTGTTTCTTACAGCCTGCATCAAATACTTGGCTAACCATAGTTACAAAAATACAGTAAAAGAAGTAATATTCATTAAAAACATCTAGCTACCAGTCTTCTTGTAGTGATACTGATCATTTAGAATTATCAAATAAAATAAGGCATAATTTTTAAAGGGGACTAAATTGGTTATATATATAATGAATTCAATTTCCATTTATTTCTCATTGAGAATTTTTAAAGGAGAGAAAGATGGAAAAATTATAGACATTCGTTATGAGCAAGCACAATGAGACTGATTTGTTGTTTATAAACCAACACTCAGGGGTTTTTATGCATATATGACTATACAATTAATTTTGCATTTCAGAGAACAGTGTTTGTTTAGTTCTTTGTCATACATTCCTGTCAACATCCAGAATGAAAGGGGTGAAGATAGAGTGGCTGAAAAACTAAAAAAAAAAATACCCAAACAGCCCCTCCTGTCTCCAAACAACCACCAAAAGTTCTGATGGGGAAAACTTCTTTTTGTATTGGGATAATATTTGGGTTAATTTATTTATATTAGTCTGAGCGTTTCATTTTGATGGTGTTATGGTAATATTTTTATGGAGAAAGAAGTCAGAAATGCCCAGATTAGCAAATGAGTGCTTTTCTAAATCTTAATAATGAAAGATCAATAAGCGATTCTAAAATTGCTTGTGACAGATCTCAGCAATAATAGAGGAATATAGTTTTCAATTCACTTGTGTACTTCAGCACATTTATGTCAATGAGACTGATTATGTTTTAAGGCTGTACACAGAACTGATTTTTCAATTTTGCTTCTGAATTAAGCAACAGAAATAATTTTTATTCTGAGAAGCCAGTGTTTTGTGTTTCCTTTTTTTTTCACTTTAGGTCCCAGACCAATGAGAAAAGATCAATTAGTTTGAGATCAAAGTATTGTGTGGCCTTGTACAAACAATTTTCTTGGAACACAAGTACGAAAAAGTGAAGAAGAAGATGGACCAGATCCAGACAAAGCTGCTGGAAAAAGCCACATATTTCTTTCTGTTGAAGTGTTAGAACATCCACCTGCTTTGTGCAGCTTAGGTTTAGTTTTCAGTTCACCTTCAGGGAATTAAATCTTAAACTCCTCTAATCATAACTGCCAGCTGCAAATGATTTTGTAAAGAGAAGAACAATCGTAGCAGATGTAACAGAAGTCTCATCTTCTCTACTCTTTGCATTATCCTCAGAATATCTATAGCCTGGGGAGAAGGTATTAATTTAACCTATGAAATAAAATGTTTCAGATTCCTACCCTCAGTCAGAAAGAGAACAGATCTGAGTTCAGACAAGCGCTGCAGCTGGTGGGGTGTGAAGCATGTGAAGTCTGGAAAATTTACGGATAGCATATCTGTATGTTGGAGGTACTCCATTTTGAGGAGGACATCATCACGGAGTCAGAGAGAGCAATAGCTTGAGAGTATTGGTTTCAGAAAACCTTTCAAGAGCCGCTGGATTTAAAAGCACTAATAAAAAACAGCTCAGTAAAAGCTAAATAAGTTCTTCTATTTCTGCTTTGTACTCTGAAGTTAGGATGCTAACCCAGGATCTGGGAGAAAGCTGGGAATTTAAACAGGGACTGCCAAATTTTGTATGAATGTCAGGAACACTAGACTAAGCAGGCATAATGATAGTTCTACATTTGTGCGTAATGAAATTTTCAAAATTCTGGTAATGAGCACATTTGGCTTGCACTCACACAATTTTGAAATGACTGAAAATGTATTTTTTGAGGAATTTATACTTTGTCAAATCATTACCAACATCATCATCTCTGCTCATCTGACAACAGCCTTAGCCGCAGTCCTTCAATGGAGTAGGATGGAGCAGAATTAAAGGATACCATTGGGAACACTTGGCACAATGAGCGTGTTTGATAAGGGTTAGGTTTCATTTTGCATCGTGTTACCAAATTACTGCGGTTACAGGAAAGAGGAGAACAACTATTTCTAGTTTCTTAAATGCACCAGATACTGAAGTTATAAAATTAAGTTGTTTGACTTAAAGAACTGAAATGCATAGATGCAGATTCAGAAAAAAATGTTAAGATGCTGATGCAAATTTGAAACATGACTGTATGAACAACAACAACAATATGGCAACATTGCAATCACTCCCTCTAGTCCTCTGCTCATGGGGTTTAGTGACTTCCCTGACTATTTTTGCCACACTTTGTTTTCTTTGTCATGTCTCTCAGTGCATTTCATAGACTGAACTAAGGGATGTCCATGAGAATTACAACAGATCCTATTTCCTGCCACATTAGTACCTACTTAATTCAAAACCCTCCCTTCTCTCTCTCCCACTTACATGTACACACCAAAGATTAAGAATAGGCGTTTTTACATAACCCAATGGTTTAAAAGTTTGTAGCTGGAATTAGAGCCTGGGTTAAATCAAAATGAGTAAGAGAAAACGAAGTCATTGTAAACTGTGATGTTATGTAAACTTCTTTTTGAAAAAAAGGAACATAAATGAAGTAAATTATGTTTGCTTAAAATAAAGGAACTCTTGACTATGCCGTTTCTAGGAAAGTCATGAATGTGTCTTACTAAGAACCTAAAATTTTGTTGAGAGGAATTTTGCATGGACAGCACCACCAGAGGTTTGTTTTTTATAGATCTCAGAAACAGGATTTCAAAGAATATCTTTGGCAATCAAGTTCAATCTCCTGCTATTGCTCACTATGCTGTCATAATAACGTTTAAGATTTAGACATCTATATTAAAACAAACTTTTCTTTCCAAGAGTTCCTCAATATTTTTTTCCCACAGTTCCTCACTTCAGATGGATTCATTGCAGAACTCTCTGGTAAGTGTCACGATCTATTTATACTCAAATAGGGTGCAATATGAACCATATCCAAGGTCTCTGTTCACAGCCAGATCACTCTCTCCTTTTTCACATATTTATCTTTACCTTATTTTGATGATGCTCTTTTTAAATTAAACTCTGACTTGTCTTTTTGAAGATACAAATATCTGTTTTCTTTGTTTTGTTTTTCCAAGCTCCAAGTTTCTTCCTGTAATTAATGGCCTATTAGGTATTTATTGACTCAAGAAAAGATAAAAATATTAATTCGACCCACTCAGGATGTAAATGTGAGTGTGAAATATTTTCCTTCACTGCACTATGTCGTTAGATCAACCTGTCCATTAAGAAGTACAAGCGTCTTCATTAATTTATGGAGTTTATACTGGTTCTTCATTGGAGGCCATTCACAATGGTAGTCAACCATTTATTTAGTAATAATCTTGGGATGACTCATGCACAAAACTATTTTTGAAGCACACCGCAAAAATTATGCCAAAACCCAAATAGCTATTCCCTCTAAAGTAGATAATCCTTTGCTGCATTCCCTCCCAGCACTCTTTTTTCCCTTCAATTTCCTACACAAACCAAGAATGTAATTCTGATCTCCTTCAAGTCTGGCTTCCCTACACCCTGCAGCTATTCTAATTCAGACAGTAGCCTTTATATTATTTTGATGGAGCAATGTCTTTTTCTATGACTTTTAGAAGTGATTTTTCATGATGCTCTTAGATTAAATTTTGAGTTCCTTGCTTTCCATACCTGAAACAGATCAAGACACCTAAATGTCAGAAGGCACATACTCTTCAGTGACTTCTGTCTCTGGAGATGTCTGTGTTACCTCTCTTTCAGGCTAAACCTTCGTATGTACATATACTGCAGAATACACTGCAGTTACTGCAGAGTTACTTTGTCTTGAGCAGCATTGCCTTCTCTACATCTGAATTCTGTTATGATTTGGAAACATAAAGACTGTTTCCCAGAGGATCCAATCTGGTAACTGTACATTGTTCAGTGTCATGAACTGGCAACAGAGAGCTCAACTTATGCCAAGCCACAACCTCTTCCTTCAGAAATCATGGTTGGGAAAAGAGACGTGATTGCTGTGGTGCATGCACTTGACACATTGTTTAGAGGTTGGAGCATTCTTATGGAAGGCAATATACACAGGGTTTAATCATTGCTCCCTGGATAATTTATGCACATTATATTAGTTTTGGGATTAAAACAAAATGAAAATAATAACAATAACAACATAAGTAATGTTTAACCATATGTATGGTTACCAGTAGGCAGTAGATCCAAAACTAACCTTTCTAGCTGGATGCTTTGGGTATCACTTTCGGTCCCAAGCTAAGCTATATCCTTGTAGTGAGGGCATTTGCTTGAGATATGAAAGCTATGGATTTAAGTTTGTTGCAGTTGAAGGGAAATAAATAATTGCATGTGATATATTTATAAAATGGGCTACATTCAAAGGGTAGGTAACATCAGGTGTGTTTTAAAAAGGGTGAACCCTGCTTGATTGTTTATATGTTTAGCCTAAGGAAAGGACTTAGCATCTGAACCCAAAATGGTTAGAGAAGCCTCTTTAGATTAAAAAACAAAAAAAAAAAGAAACAAGTGATTGGTCAAACATACCTATTAACCTTCCTCTACATTCTCTCCATACTGAGAACGTGTTACCCATTAATAGCTAAACCTTGCCAAGTTCAAGTGACTTTCTGCGTCACCAGTAGCACTGACCTGCATCCCCACCCTGGCAACAACTGCTGACACCTGTACATGAAAACAGGCAAACCTGTAAACAGCTGGGGAGCACTCTTCAGCACTAACGCCAGCTGACATTGGCCACATCCACACAGTTTTCTTGACTTTGGACCCTTGCCGGGGATGTTATCCTTCGATCCACAGGTATAATAATGACTTTCCATTTTCCTTTTTTCTTTCTTCAGGTAAAATCTTTGAAATAATGAAATAACGAAATAACATTGCAGCCCACTGGCATCTTGTTTACAGAGCATGTTACTGAGGGCCTCTGTTACAGGTTTTGGGGTGTCATAGACAGGGCATGTGGATGTATTCGAAGTACAAGACTTGCTGGGATAGTGCTGGAGGTGAGAGGGATGGGTAGTAGGCTGGCAGGGAATAGCAGGGTGGAGAAAGCACTGAGTATGAGACTGGCTCTCCGCTCATGCAATCCCAAGCATTTTCTAAGCGAGTGCTAGATGTTACAGGTGAAAACTGTGCCAGGGAGTGTGTTAATAATTAAGTAGCATGAGTGGCTGGGTTCAGGGTTTGAGCTTGCTCTGTAGTCCTATTTTATTTAGCACTGTAGACATAGCCAACTGAGATAAGGTTTTACTGCTGGACTCATTTTCCCTTAATCCAAAAAAAATGTTCAAACATGACTAGATAAGGAGACGGAGGCAGATAATTTCAGGGTGGTTTCAACAGCAAGGATTCAACAAAGGCGGCAGAAAATACTTGCTTTTCCCATTCACAGCTGAAGTAAACTATGATTTTACCCCCTGCTACACATAGATGTTTAGTGGATTTTATTAGAAAGGGAATGCTGCAGGGACACCAGAGCAGAAAAACTAAGTAAAACGGAAGTGCAAAGAACGAACTATGAACATGTTCTAAAAGCAGAACCACAGAAGTAGGTAAAGAGGGGTCTTAAATAGGACTTTCATAAACACAGTGAAGATTACAATGACATCTTCATCCTAGTCCCACAATAGATCTTTAAGAAGGACTTAAGAAATGACATTAATACTGTGATACTGCATTTTATTCAGGTGTTTGTTTCAACTAGAAGATCAAAATAATAAATGAGTCTAGAAACACATCAGTAAAACAGAAAAGTTGCTTGATTTTTAAAAAATGGACTGATACATCTTTGGCCAACCCTGCTGTCTAAATCTTAAAAATTGTGAATTATGAAAATAGATGTCATCTTGTTTCTTTGAAAGGTCTTGAGAAAATGTATCCATAAAGTACAATAAAATAATAACTATCCAGATCCATTCAGAATATAAACAAGGAAATATGGCAGTTCAATTACTTCTTACTGAGTACGAGGATTTTTACATTGTCACTTTATTCTAAGTGGTGATTTTATAGATTGCCAAATTATACTCTTACTCTTATTCTTACTATTATTTGTGTATTTTTTGTTGAAAATGTTTAAAGACACTTCACTAATGGGAACAGAAATTATGAGAGACTTTGCAGTTGGCACGTTTACAAAATGAAGTAACAATGCATATTGTATAATGTGTATGATACCTAAAGAAAAGTAAAATAATTATAATTATATTGCAATTCAGTTGTAAAACTATTTTAAAAATGCAGAACATCATTGTTGCTCCTTGCAAAAAATCTTTTTTCCTGTCATTTTCCTCACAACAGTTCGCGCTGTTGGTTTTCTTCTGTATTTATTTAAATGAATGTTAAATCACTTTTTTTAAACAGTATAGGTGATTATCAGTTAGATGCTTTACTATTTATTTCAATAAGACAAACATAGTACTTAGACTACACCCTCAACCAAGTGCATTGTCTACAGTAGAAATGCACATCTGTAAAGAACTGAACTGGCAGATCATTCTCGATGCAGTGCTTTTACCTTTCAGTTCTGTTATGATTTCTGAGAGTTAGTGTGAAAGGTACTTCACAGAATAATGGCCTGAAGTGAAGAAGTGCTGATCAAGCCTTTTGTCATTGCAAAGTAAATCATCAGCCCACTGTTTTTAGAATCCCATGGACATGACTTTATAGAGTGACTTTGAGAAATATTCTTTCTAATTTTTCAAGGGGATAAGCAAATCTGTGAGAAATGTTTGCTGAGAAATCAAGAAATCAAGATGTGAAGGAGGGATAACATATAACTTTCACACGTTGAATTCCTTTGACTATCCCCGCACTGTATCTGCTTCTTGCAAGGGCACTAGCATGTTATTTTTCAGTGTGTTGACAGCCATATAAAACTGCAAAGGTACTGAATCAAGTACATTATTTACTAGCAAAGATGACAGTGGGAAAAGGTAGAATGGCAGCTCTGTGTCCTGCATTAACATCTAAAGATGAAGATCTGAGAACAAATTTATCATAAGGGCTTTGTACCATAAGAGCCGCTCTTTCAGACGGTAGCCCAGAGGACTGCAGCCACATACTGATGAACTGGAGGAACGCGGGTCTCTGCTGTGAGTAGCAGAAGTAGTGCTGTACTGCTTCTTCCAGTGACAGGTTACTACCACGAAACTCAATAAACTCGGCTTAAGTGCAGTGTGTGTATACTGTATTAAAAGGATTTTACACTGTCTCACTTAAAAATATCTCTGATCTGCGTAGATAAGATGATGACGATCAGCCTTAGCCACCCAGTCAAGTAAATTAAGATTATGGCTTTTTCCACATTCTGCTTGCTACTGTTTCATGAGTTGCTGCCTTGGAAACCCAAAATTGTGAGGAACTGTAATTTAAAAGAATTTCCTCACCTATGTGCAGTTCTTCACCTCAATCAACAGAGACAAATATTGGCCCTACGTAACTATAAAAGCATCTTTTTCATTCTTATATTAAAGTAAGCCCATCTTGGAACTAAACAACTTGCTGCCAAAGCTCAGTTGCTGAGCTGATGTGATATTTTTCCGATAGCAAGAGAAACGGGTTTGTGCTGTAATCGGGCACTCTCCACAGGTGGTGTTACTTGACAGTGGAACTGGGAAAACCCATCTCTGTCCTTGCATCTTAAAAGGCGGGGAACACGCTCAGATGAAGTGCGTACACATCACTTTGGGTGAAGTGAGAAGGCCAGAAAACACTGACTGGGACTGGAAGGGGTTGCTGTGAGACTTGGTGATGAAACATCCTCTGTATTAATCCTCTTCCTCAAGGAAAAAACACACTTCACACAACAGATGCCTTGACTCAAGGTGTTTGGGAGACTCTGTGAATCCCTTGTCAGGATAAGTGTGAATCATTTTTGGGAGGAGGGAGAAAAAGCAGATTAATAAAAAGGAAAGAAACAGGTCAACAGCAGAGAAAGATGTACCTGAGAGGTAGAGCCACATTCAGCCTCCTGCTCTGTGTCATTCGGAGCAGAACTAAAACATTGATCTCATTCTGCCTTTAAGAACACACATCTTATTTTGAGCAACTCCATTGAGGAGAAAAAATTGTTATGTGTAATTGTGTAAATAAGCCTAGTTATGTTGTAGCTGAATTTGTCCCAGGACTTCATTTGAAGAACTGTCGTATTTCAAAGTAGCTGAGACTGAATATTTGACTGCAGATATTTTCCCTGGTGACATTAATGTCTCATACATTATTTGCCAGTAGTTGTGGTAAACTTACTGGCATTTTCCCTGCTTATGTGGCTGTATACCCACAACATTCTTTTGCTAGCTAATAAACCAGCTGAAGTATCACACATCACAGGGGTTTTTATATGTTATGACCATACCCAAGGAAAGCAGTTCAGTGGATGTCTCACAGCAAACAAAGGAGTGGCTTTTGACTTCAGAAATGTAAAGCGAAGCTTTCTGTTTTTTTTCCTTTGTAAGATAACTACATTCTGCAAACAGCTTTGACCTTCCTGCTCATGGATAAAAAAATCCACCATTATTTTCTAGATCCTCCTTGTTTTGTAATTTGACTTTGAATTTCATATTTAAGAAAAAAATGTACAGGATCAGTAACAGTTAAGCCCACATTTATTTAATAAATTGTGAAAACTACAGAAGCAGTAATTTATACCAAAGACAAGGCTGATTTTTCTGGTTAACAAGTTGGCAATTCCTATTGCTAAGGACTGAATTTCTATCACTACAAGCTATATTAACACAATGTTACTATATTGTAAAAGCTGTGAATGCAAAGCAACCTATTAAACATCAACACATTTTATGACACAGCTTTTTATCCATAACTTTTCTAATTTGGTAATGAAGCCTGGTAGTAGTAAAAATACCATTATGCCAGATGGGTAATAAAAGCAATAAAAAACCCAAGGGCTGGGTACTTGGATAGAAAAATCTATGAAAAAATTGCTTACATAGCAATTAATTTGAACAAACAATTCCAGAACCATTTTCTGTTTCTGTTTGTGAATTACTTCCACACATCAAAAACTCAGAACACTGTATAAAGAGAAGGACAGGTATGTGGATGTGCTTATAAGCATTGTACCAAAATGTTTCTGAAGCTGATGCTGAGCAGCTGCAGAGTGATCTAGGTAACTGATCCTCTACTATTTCAAGAGATGTTATTAATTACAGGGGAAAACATGTTTTCAGTGGAATGTGAGGATTTGAATGGAATGTGAAGACATGAGGTAGTAATACTGGCTAACAGACCATGGGTTAATTGAATAGTTTTTCAGTTTCCTTGCAAACTGTGGTGTTTTTTCCTACTTCTGAAAAAATTCAGTGTTAAAATCTGAGTGTAAAGACTCGGTTGCAAAGACTACAATTAAAGTTCAAAGCCAGTTGTAGTAAGAGACAGTTATAGCCAAAATATTACATTGTATATGTGGGTAGGATTTTTCTGCATGGTTTTATCAATCTAAGGCTGTGGTATTTCCATTTTTACTGTTATCTGAGAAATCCATTTCTAGCATAGTTTGTTCATGATACTTCTAACCCATTGTAGGTACATAAGATGTGTCCTTCAGATACTGCGTAGCCTTCCTGTCAGATTTTGAAATGACTTAATAAAATGGTTGTTGACTTTACCATCCTTAATGGTGTGGAACTTTTTTGTATCAACCATTTGCATATTCCTAATGGATGAAGAAAAACTGTAAGGTATTTCTGTCAGCTGTTTTTCAGTCATAAATATCACCATTTGGATAGAAAGCCATTTTTTTTCCCATATTGCCTTAACACGTTTTTGTCTCTTGCTTTTCTTATCTTAGCATTGCCATGTATCTTAAATTGAATTTATGAGGCTGATGTGAAATGAGGTGCATAAGTACACTGTTTATTGTGTATTTATGGTAAGGTTGTGAACCAGAAACTTCTACCTTCAGTTGGGAAAATCCAACTTAAAAATACAGGAGTTTGATCAGGTCCAGTGAAAGCACAGAGGAAAAGAGGAAAATCAAAGTATCAGAACTGAGTGCAGATTGAGATATGGAAGAGTATTCAGTAGAATTAATGAATGTTGCCTTTTTTATTCCTAAGCAGTGAATATAAAAGTTATTTTATTCCAAGCTATTATTGTTATTTATGTCCAGTAAAAGCTGGGGGAAATGTACAGTGATTTGTAGTATAAAGAAGAGAAGTTATGTTTGTGCTAGAATCAGAAATATGAAATATGTGGTAATTCCATTCTTGGAGTTTCCCTTTTGTTAAGGTAACTATTACATTTGGTTTTTATTAAGTAAGAAAGGTTATCTTTCATCTTAACAAATGCCTTGCTCTTTTACTTGCTAATGAGAAAAAATGCCTTCCAAAGCAATTTTAGTTGTAAATTTTGTCAGTAGAAGTCTGCCCTATTTAACCAAGTTCTATTCTGGACTTCTCTGTTCAGGTTATAATAGAATGCTATTGGTAATTTTCTGTGATATTATTAGTATGGTGTTAGTATATACATGGAACATCAACACTGGAGTTAGCGAAAGAAAATGAAAAAGAAATCAAAAACACTTTTCTGTTACAAGGAGTTAGTAAACCCTCATAAATTCAGAACTAAACTTCTGGACAGTAAGTGAAACAGTAAAGGATCCTTCTGAGGGAACAGTTTATTGCAAAGTTCAAATCAATCAAAAATAATTCAAAACAACATACATTCCAGATTTTTCCTCATGAAAACATTTTTCCTTTCTAAAATGAGACCTGTCCATCCTCCATTAACTAATATTTTTTTAACCTCACCACCTCTTCTCTCAAATTAATACCCAAAACATGAGACAGCTGTACAATGAGAAAAGGTCTGCCTCCATGTGTCCTGTTGCATTTCATTTTCCACATATATTAACTGAAGAAGAGATTTTGACGTTACCTCAGTCCTTCACAGAAGTGAATTCTTCTTTCGGAATAGTCTCTCAGTTTCCCTCTCTCAGCTAAGAATATTCAGTCATTTATATAGAAAGAAGGAACTACATAGAGATATTTGTGTTTAAGACAATCACCTGTCATGTACAAATGGCAGGTGAGTTCCAGAAACTCTCCAAATTTGAAATATATGTTTGAGTCATTCTTAAATCTGATCCCTTTCAGACTGATTATCTATGATAACCCAAAGTCTGATACTTTGTCAAAAGGCCATAACGTGGCTGGATATGACCAAAGTCATGCTGAAAGCATGGGAAAGTAACCTACATAACAATGTGCACTATGTTATTGGATACTGAAAAATGTGGGAAATGGTGGAGGAGGAGGTAGTAGCTTAGTTCTGTGTAGAAGTGCGAATTAACTAAAAGTTGTCATATAATTTATTAAGAAAGTTTTATAAGATTTCATGAGATTTTGTCAACCAAGATCAAACAAAAGACCCTGTTGTACTGAACATAAAACGAAGGGTGGCACAGCTTATCCTGTGTTTCCTCATCTTACATGTTCAGGATGCTTAAACCTTATCCGGAATCTTTATGGCTTTATTTTCTAAACATTGTTTTTTTATAACAGGAGTTTTCTTTGGACACCTGACATTCCCACTTCTTTTTCAAGCATTTCCTTTCATACCCATGTAACCTATGCATGGTCTCCATTCTTTAGCTTCCTATCATGCAAATTGGCCTAATATCCCTGTTAAAAAAACCCTGTTTTCTCCCAAGTCCTATCTTAAATACACAATTAGCCTCACAAATTGAATTCAGGTAATTTCTTTTCCTCCTTGACAGATGGCTCCATCTCTGCAACATAATGAAATACATGTACTTCATAAGCATGGCAGTGAACAAAAGCTGATTCATAGATGTTCTCTTCACCTTCCAAGGAAAAGGACAAGGGAGAAGGGTAATTTGTAATGACCCTCTTCAGAAGGGAGCATACAGCTCTAGTCTTGAGCAAACCAGTCATTTATGCTGAGGAACATGTAGTCTAGAGCTCTGCCTGTCATCTTTTTGTGTGCGTGCGCGTCTATTCCAAAAGCAGAGTGCCTGCTTTGAAAACCTTTTCCTCTGTCACATATTTCCTAAATTGGACACATAGGTAGTCTCAACAAGAAATAAAAGCTGTCTTACAGATATTCAGTTCCCTAGCTTTTGATAAGCTACAATATCAACTCAAAAATTTCTCTTCTGTTTTTCAGAAAAACTATTATTAGCAAAATTGAAAATGAAAAATAAGTCTGTGACAAATACGGTCAGCCCTGCTCCTAAATATAATTTGCTCTTATCGTGCTAGTATTACTGTTATAACTATTATGACATTTCTGTGAATAAATAGTTCATATTATAAAGAAATCTATTTCCATTCCAAGTAATACTTTTTCATTTTTCACTAGAAATATTCAACCTGAATGTGATTTACCAGTATTATCTCGTTTTTATGTTATGTTTTTTTCTGTTAGTCACATACACATTCATACATATATAGGCATACACACATTGATATATATTTTTATACAGTTTTGAATCTGCCAGTTTGAATTATGAAAGCATATAACTACTGCAAACACAGCAAGCAATTCTTGTTGAATCAGAAAAGACTCAATATGCCAACTATGTTGATTATAGTAAAATTTCATGACAGTGAAAATATTAACATTTCAAATATCATTTTAGAGTGACAAAATCCCTTTTGCAGTGTGTCTTTATATACTTCTTCAATCTTTCAGAATCTCACTTTTCTGGGAAAATACTGTCAAGGAAATGAATGCCGTATGGTTTTAAGTAAACCTGGAATCATGACGTTTAAAGCTTAGAAACAGATCAAAGAAGAGCTATAGAAGTTAAAGAGGAAGGAAATCTTTATGTTCTTTCCACATGTGAGACTCTAGGGAGCATATGTTTGAATTGATAAAATAGATCTGCAATGATTAGATGATTTAAGGTTACTTTAGAACAGTCATTGCAGGTGAAAAAAATTTCTGTGAAACGAGAAGATGGTCAACCAGTTTAAGCTTGCAGGTATAATCTCAGATCATAAAGTGTGCCTCATAGAATATTTAGTCTTCTGCCATCATGAAGGTATATTCTTCTGTTTTCTGGTTCTAGAAACTGAATGCCATACTCTCATACAGATTATGTTTTCAAAATTATTGTTGCAAAATTCTAAAGCAACTGGGTTTTTTCGTGTCTACATGCAATTAAGGAGAAATATGTACACTAGGTACCAAAGCTAAAAAGGATTGGTGGGTTTTTTTCTTTCTTTTTTTCCACAGAAAAAAAATATTGTATTTGACAGGATAAACATTACATGTTTGCACAGTTGAATAAATATTTTACAAGCAAAACATGAATCAGATTTCCACTGAGATATTCTGGGGTAGTTGGAAGACATATGTACTGAAATTAATCTTATGTTTGTAGTTTTTTTAGTTCACTCTAGTACATAAGAGAAAAGAGTTTGAGAAAGCAATTAATGGCTGCCCTGTAACTATGCCTAAAATATATAATTCGGGAACACCCGTTCGGGGTCTTTGAACACAAACATGTGTATGTATCCAAAAAACCCAAAAGTGCATTACCTCCTTCCCACTTGTCACTTAGTTATTATAAAAGGAAATCTGGTAGTGTGGCCAAGCCAGGAGCCATGGCATGTATCCCACCTCACTAAATCAGAGACACACATCAGTGGAGCATGATGATTGCCTAAAAGAAGCCAAACTATACAAAGTAAGTTCAAGTAGAAAAAATATATTCCTGTGTACAGAATTCAGAAAAGTCATTAATAAAAGAGATGCTGTTTTGGCAATAATGAACATCTTTGAAGTGTGAATATCTGCAAAATAAAAGTACATACCAAATTGCAGCTGAATTGGAAACAGTCCCTTTTAGTTGTGATTGCTAATTATCTCATGACTCTCCTTTAAGTGCTTTCTATAGGAAATGAAAGCTAATTATGGGCATTTTCCATCTTCTTTTGAAGGACAGATAAGTTCATAGTATTTTGGATTACTAGCTACTATTATAATATCCAAGCTGCTAACTTAATGCTTGATAGCTCCTCAGTATTAGCTTCTCCGTTCCCAGGCAAATCTTTCAAACTCTATGTCTGGTGAGAAATAGTCTGTATGAAAGTATGACAATTTGGAGAATAGACAGCCCATCTTACCAAGAAAAAGAAATATCCAACTAAGCAAAAACCACGCAAAATTTCTTGAATCTTTGTATGCAGACATGACTCTAGTTACAGATTAAAAATATATTTGGGGCCACTGCTTCTGTGGAAGATGACTGTGTGACTACTAGAATGGATGCAAGTGTAATATGTGGAGTATTTTTCATCACCTTTCATCTGGTGAAACTGGAATTTCATAGAGCAACACTTGCAGCAAATAATGTGTGGGGAACATCATTCAACATCTTGTCATTGTTCAGTGGACTTTTAGAATGGAACACAAAATTGTACTATCTTGTTCCCAGTTTCTCTAACTAATTTTAAATTCATCTAACGTAAATGCTCTATGCATTGTAGACATGGAAGGAATGTGTCTGGTCAATGAACAGTAATAATAAACACAAGTTGTGTAAAAATCTAAAAAACTCTGGAGTTCCAGGATATCCAGAATATTTATAATTCAGGTCAAATTTTTTCTCAGCCTGCATTTCTGTACCTAGGTTTGTAACACAATAACTTTAACATAATGCAATTATTCTGCTTGTTGAACTATTTTATCAGCTTGTTTTCCACCCTACCTTTCTCCCTGCTTTTAAGGAACAGGTCCCTGACTAAATGCTCCTGGCTGTACTAGGAATCTGCAAATCTACAAAGATTCAACATTGGCCATCCTACTTCCCCATGAACCTTATCTTAAGAATATTTTAGACCACATCTAGTTCTCAGCACCCACATAAGGAATTACCATTGTCGGTCTCAAGTGAAATAGCCAGTCCTCCAAATCAAATATATCCTGAAGAATCCTAGGTGAGAGACACTCCAAAATGCATTTCTGTAAAAAAAGACAGAAATGTTTGTATTAGTTACCTACATGATATTGTTGTTCCTGAGTGCAGATGGCCGAGGCTGTCCTGCTGTTCTTTTGGAACCACTAGTAATTTGGATTAACGGAGTGTACATGATGCAGAAGGAAAGCACAAAGCTTAATATATGTTTTAGTATTTCAACTGTCTTGAAAATCTTTACAACTGTGTATTATTTCTTATAGAGCAATTGTAGTATGACTATGTCACTGAAATGTCTCATTACCTCAGCAATAGAAAAGTGAAGGATAATAATCTCTTTTAAGAACATTTTCTCAGGTGACAAAAGAAATTTTTTGTTTCCTTTTCTAGACAAGATAAATACTAAGGTAAAATGGACAAAAAAGGTTTTGTTCATCATTAACTTCACTGGTACTAAGGGTGGAAGCTCTTTTAACTGGTTGCTTGGAATGTAGTTTTAGAAACTTCTTTGTGCTGTTGGTAGGTTGTGGAGAACTGTTGTTCAGCAGTGAAGGCTGGTATCTTTATTCCTGGATTTGAATTTGAATTTGAGTGTGTAAAGCTGAAAAGTTTTCTGAGAAGCAGAAGATTCAAAGCAAAGTGATGGGTAACAGATTACTAAAGGGAAGAAGAAGTCGCTGAGACTTTGCTTTGCGTTTTGGAGCCACAGTTAAGGACATGGTAGAACTATATTTCCCCCCTCTAGGAAATAATACTGTAAGATACCATTAATGTCAAAGTCTTTATTGAAATGGAATTTCCTGACAAAAAGTAGGAACACAGGACAGCATCATCAGAACTGGGAAGTTTTCAGAAATATAAATCCAAAGGCTGGATTTGCTCATATGTTTGTAGTATCGTCTTTGGTGAGTGGAAGGGGTTGTAATAGTGTCAGTTTATTGCTGATAAAGATGTGTTCTTTGACAGAACTCCATATACTGTACTGATAGTGTAAGTACAGAAAAAAAGTGGCTCCAGAGAGGCATGTTTTTAGAATGTGAAGTAAGAGCCATTCTTTTGTGGTTTTACTTTTCTTTTGTTTTTTTTTTTTCTCATGAAATACCTTAGCAACAGAATGGGAAACTCTGATGCTAATAAGGATTTGTACACAGGCAACAGGTGACAAAGAGTTGTCAGAGTGTATATTTCTATCATGAGTGTCTTAAGGGACCAGTAGGAAATTAACCTAGACAGCAGCCACAGCCAGTATGTATCAGGCTCCCCCAAAATTGTTTTTGCAATGAAAACAACTTCAGCTGTTGGAGATGTCACTCGGCTGCATAGGAGATACGCAAGACAAACACATTGGGAATTTTGTTATTGAAAGGATTTATGTTAATTATTATTATTATCTCTTATAACTGAAGACTGGAGCATCTTTCAAGTAGCAAAGTATTCTATGCCATCCTGTATTCTATGCATTTTTATTATAATAATGTAAAATTAAGAATTAAATCAAGGGTTTGATATAGAATGAATACTTTCTTTCCTTCTTTCTTTTGTTTAAATTTCTGTCCTCGGGCAAAGGTATATAACGCAATTCAACATTGAGTTTCCTTCTTGGATTATTGCAGCATCCTTTTACAGTATAAGAAAGATCTTGGGGCTCAGAAAGGCTCCACAAAACCTTTCCATGTAAATACCATTCTGTAACATATTTTGATATGTCATCTTATTTTGATTCCAGACCAGGCTGCCAGATTCATCCACACTCTTCTCTGTGTTTCAGTGGAGAATTTCAAGGCTGTCTGTGAGGTGAAGTGTGGATCTCCTGTTGACAGTACTGAAGACTACAGGGACTTCATTAGATACAGTATGTGTAGAAAAATAGGTGAGTTTATAGATGGTATCTAGAGGTATGGCACAACAGGGAAACATTTGAGTTATGCAATGATCCTTTACCAGGCCATCAGGATTATCAGGATAACAGGATACATAGAGGAATGATTTTATGTAACATTTTCCCTAAATAATTTTTCTTAGTTGATGAATTGTCTCAAGAAACCCAAGGTATGGCTATAAGTCATTCATGAACCAACATTTACGATCAACAGCCTTAAATGAGGTAAGGAAGCAAATCAGAAAGCCAGGCTATAGGCCTAAAATTTGGGGAATCGTAGGAATTGTAGGAGGTGACAACTTTTTTGATCTTTTGAACCCATTACTTCTGACTGGAATAAGTAAACTGCTTAAGTTCCTTGATCTCGGGTGGTAGAACTTCCCTTAATAATGAAATTTTGATGGCATCTCTGCTGCATCATCCAGCACTATAAATTGGGGGGAAATTTTATTAAGGTTTATGACTTGAGAGTTTCTAATTCACAGTTAATTATTTAGCTTAAAAAAAATCTAGGAAGGAAGGAAAAGCTAAATTTGCAAGCTTTTGAAATGCAGTTAGAAGCATTATATCATGTTACAGGATGTCTGGGTCTACTCCTGTGTAGAGAGATTTCCATGTCAGACAGTGAAAAGTGTGGCTGATCGTCCAGGAGAGCGTGCAAGTTGTTGCAATGGTCAGGTTGCGTGAGCACAGTTCGCACCATTCTACAGCTATAGCTTGGTCCAAGTTGAATTTTGGAATTATGAATTTTGGATTACTTTTGGCCCAACATTTTGGAAATAATTTCCTTGTTTACTTGATAATGCAGCTGTCATTAGAAAGACTGAAAGCATCCTCAAGGAGTGGTGAACCATTCAGGAATGTTATGCATCCCAGATGGAAACGTGGGATTGACCAGCCAGAGACCTCCTCTCTACACTCCTTCTCAAGGCATTTGTATCTAACTGACAGTCATGTGGAATTCAGTCTGCAAATACCAGATGGTGCAGCTGGAAATATATAATGAAGCTTCTATTTTATGATAAGGGACATCAGTAAAAGGAAAGACTATGTCAACAAAATGATATTCCGGGAAAAAAAAAACCTAATAGGAGAAATCGGAGATGTTTTCTGTAGAGGCAGAGTAACAAAGATACTGGTGAAGTATTGTCTTAAGCACTAGCTTGTTGCCTTTGATGATCAAGACAGGTGAGCCACACAGATATGCAAATGACTAGAACGAGTGGAGAGTAAGGGTCAGTATTACCAGCAGACATTGAAAGAGCAAATGGATACCTGTAAAAGAATATTTTTGTTATTGAAAAATATATAAAAAATAAAAGATATTTTAAAAAATATTAAATTTAAAGGATAGTGTTGGTGTATGATCAAATTATTAAAAATTTGCCATGAATCTATTTAGGCTGGAAATTCAGAAGCTGTCTTCACAAAGAAAAAAAGAAACTTCCTTAGTTTTTTTTGACCTTTGACTATAATCAAAGGTTTCTGTGGATCTTTCTTCAGTTTTCAGCAATGCCATCAAATGCCCTCTCTGTAAGAAGACTTTTGATATTTATGCCAGAGACAGGGTTTTGAAAAAGAGCAAAGGAAATGTGCCTCCTTGATACTGCCTCCTTTATGGGCAATGAAATATTGCCTCCTAGAGTATGTACACATTGTAAAATAGCAGACATACTAGAATCATTTTAAAAAGTGTCATCTGTAACCATTCACTTCCATAGCGATCATGCTAGACCAATACAGGACAAGAGACTGGGCTGACAAGATCAGAATGAAAGGGAGACTGGCTATAGATCGCATGTGAATTTGGGTAGTAAGAATAATAGAAGCCTTGGGGCTTTGTCAGATCAGAACTTTTGACAGTATGAAACTTGCTTATTGCTTCAGTCTTGCATTACCTGCAGCTTTTAATCACTTGCTGCTCTTTACGTCAATGTTCTCCATATATCTTTACAAAAAACCAGATGGCGAGCATTCTGAATAAAGTAAGGTTATTTACCAAGCCTGTTGTTATATTTTTCCCTGTGTCCTTTGCACTGGGCAATGTTTAGTGTTGACAGTTTACGTTTTTGAACAGGTAGATGAAAGAAAGTAAATTAATTTCACGGTTAGTATGCTTGTTCACTTAAAGGGAAAATATATCAATACAAGTGGTTAATACAGAAGGTAAGGCATTTTAGATCTCTTAAATAAATATTCAGCTTGAGAATTGATTAACATGATAAGAGTAAGTTGGAAATTTTAGGTTGCATTCTTATTTTGCTGTAGGATTTACAGATTATGACAGTCATATATGGTGAAAACAATACTTTCAGGGTTGATCTTTCACAGTGGCTTTTTACTGAAGTTGAGCTGAAAGTAGTGACATATATGTAGTGTCAAGTGAGCGTGATAATGTGGAAAATACAGACCATGACAATTGCAGAAGAGTGATCTTCATTGAACGATTTTCCCTGTAATTCTGTGTTTCTCAGGTATGTTTGTACAGCCTCTCCAACAACAAACACATAGAAAATATTGCTTAAATTGTAGAGTTAAATACTTCAGTACTTGAGAAAAATGAATTTAATGAGGAGAGGCATAATTCACCTGACAATTTAGGGGAAACAGACTTTAATATTTGAGTTTTCTTCTGGTTTTACATCTACATGTAGTCAGGCATGACTGACCATTCATTTTCTAGCACCACTGGAAATATGACATAGAGCCCCCATAAAGATGTTTTCTCCCCTGAAGACACTTTGATAGATTTGTATGGATGATGCAATATTATGCAGGGATACCTAAGTGCGTTGTGAAAGAGTTAGCTTGGTTATTTTGTTATCTGAGCGTTGTTCAGCTCACACTCACACACGTTGTTTCTCAGACCATTATACTTCTGCTTTGCTGCTAGCCAGTGCATTTGCCATCAAAGTACAAGGTTTCTCATGCTATATTCTGTTGTATTTCTGCTGAAAAATTCAGGAGGAGATGTTGTGGCATTGAGGTCCACAATTTAGGAAAATACTGTTTACAAAGGTCTCCTAAATGTTTTTTACTCCTGTTTGAGTTTTTGAGTTGCGCAAAAGATGGTCTTGGGATAACTTTAAAATAAAAAGCTGACCCTTGAAACACATATATAAGAACTGATTCTGGGACAGATGATCTAGATGATGATACTGAAATACTTCCAAGTGTTCTGTCCTAATGTCTGTGTTTGGAGACCCTTTGACTTCAGACAAAAAGAACTCTCTACAGGGGGTGTCTTCTCTTTTGGACAAACTGTGAAGTTTGGTGCTGTTTCCATCTGATCTTCTTAATATGACAGATAGGCTAGGAGTATTGGGGAAATTGGATAGAAGTTGTACATTATAAGTTTATTCTGTTGCATATTTTTCCTGAAGCCATTAAGTAATGTCTATATGATCTATGCCACAGGAATACAGGTGATTTCACACCCCTTCAGGTACTACTATCCAAATATTCCATTACTGTATGCCAGTATCTATTAATATTAGGTATCTAGATGTAATAGAAAAATCAACATAAATTATTATGAAATTTACCAATAGTAATATTGGGTGATGAGTAGAGATCTGGAATCTAATCACAGTTCTGCAGATGGCTTTTCACAGCTCTCTGCCCTGTCTTCCTTTCTTCAGAAAGTTAAAATAGCAATCTACTTCCATTGTAAAGTTGCAGTGAGTTTTCCTGATGGAATGTTTTGTCTGAATGATGGAAAGAATGACAACAGTTACCTAAATGTATTTCTCTTGCAGATGCATTTATATGCAAGTACAATTTCACGGGTATTGTAATTATTATGTAATAGCTACCACATTTGTCTTTTAAAAAGACATTACTCTTTTGGTTCAGTACAGACATTCTCTGACAAAAGAAAGTGTTTCATTAATGCTGCCTTAAGGTTGCCTGTGGGTTTGTGCCCTACTTAAGGATTAGGGTCAGTGAAATTTAACCTTTTAAAGCCAGAAAATTCTGAATTATTGGAAGTGAAGCTGTTAAGCTGCCATCTTTGAGCAATGCCCTTAAAAGTCCACAATATACAGATTCACATTTAGTCTTTGCCACCAAGGTCATATTTCAGATGGAAAAGAGCCTTTGATAACTTTAGGATGATACCTAACACCTTTTTTTTTAACTTTTTAAAGGTAAAAGGTGTGCCCCAGGTGAACTACAATGCATTGAAGCTATCCGCACATGATTTACAGTGAGGAAGTAACCTCAAATATGCGATGTTTTATGATCCCTTTATATACTTCCATAAATTAAGTTGGCTTATCTGCAGAATTTTCACTCTTACAACACTGAAAAATCCATGACAAGAAAAATCTTCAATTTCTTTGCACCGATACTGGATTAAGACACACACACACTTCTCTCTTCTTGAATACACACAGTACTGGCTCAGACCCAGATCTGCTCATTTTACTGAGCTGCCCCAACTAAATCCTTCACCATTCAATATCACTGCACTTAACACAGTGAAACCAGTTGAAATGCATGTGAATTTTTGCCAGCTGGGGAGAAGGAGCAGAACTAATGCTTCACTGTTGTATTTTAGCATTATTTTTCTTGATATTCACAAGTTTAAGTCACATACACATCAACTCGTTGTTTCTTGGTTTTCAGATGTCTGGAAGTCACTGAACTAAACATTCTGGAGAGAACATGACTGTACTGATATTTTAAATCCTGTTAAAAGACTATTTTTTCAGGCATTTATTATGTACCACACGTTTCAGATCCAAACAAACACAATTTATCTGCATGCCAAGGTAAATTGCCAAGAAACGTTTTACATAAAGTATGGAGAAATGTGGAGGGGGATTATGTGGCTCTTAGGACCTTCTGTACATACTTGGGAGCATGTAAAACATTTCTGGAATAGAACAAAATGAGAAGAACGCATGGGATTCAGTAAGAAAAATAAGGTAAGATCAGAAGATGCTTTCATGATTTAAAGCTCTGGGTCTGGGATCTGAAGTAAATGACAGACACAAAAGGTTTCTCTGTATTGTTGCTGGCAGAGAGATTATAGCTGTCCTGAGACTCAGCAGTGGGAAACAGAAACAACGTGAATACCAGAGGGAATGAGATCAAGAACAGAATCTGCAAGAATTTCAGCAGACGGTTTAGCCCAAAAATAAAATATAGTTTTATGGATTTCTTTTGAACTTGAGGTTGTCTGTGGCATTATTTTGTACAGGAAAAGTGAATAGTTTTGTTCTCTGTTTGTCCTAAGAGAGAAATTCGGGACTCAAGAGAGAAACATATTGACAAGCCACCAGTCACCCAGCAAAGCATGAAAAGAGACTACGATAACTGATCAAGGATTTGATAGGGCCTGTGGAAGCAAAAATAGAACAAATGTTAGAGAAAATGCATCATTCATCTCTGGTGCGGCTACACTCATGCAGTGACATTGTACGAAGGATGATTGCTGATGAAGTGATAAAAGGCAGAAGGGAGCCGTGAATAAAGATACCTAAGGAAGGTCATAAACACATGATTCATCAAAAAATGAGAATCCTCAGAAAAATTTCACTTTTCAAATTGTGGTGTAAGGCTTCCTTTAGGAAAAGGACTTTCTGAGCGTGGAATAAAATCAATTTATAGTTCCCTTCTGTTAACAAAATAAATACTCCAATTTTCACCTTGGGAAGAGACTACTTAGTGAAAAAAAAATGTCTTTTCAAAAAATCCATCGATGACTTTGCTAAAGTTTTCAGATTTTCTAACATTATGAAAATGAAATGCCGGATTGCCACACAGTCTGGATCATAACATACAAGGTAGGTGTTTTCATGCTGCAGGATAATTACAAATACATCTCCAGTTTCTACCTGAACAAACAGCTACTGAAATTGCACAACTGTAATTAACAGAATAACTCTATCTGATAAAACTTTTGGCTGTAAGGAGAAGAAAAAAGGGGAGAAAGCAAAGGGGAAAATAAAAAATACAGATGTATTTTAGACATTAATTTTACTGCACATAAAACCTCTGGAGTTGTAGCTTTTACCCAACAGTTCTCTAAATAACATTTTGTCTCAATACAGATTTAGAAGTTCATGGTGGACAATGATGAGAAACTGGAAAAGTAATAAAAATGCCCCACTACAGGATTTATTAATATTGCCTTTATTACTGTAACACAGAAGCTGCATGTGAATACAATACTTCTACAGCTGTTGTTAGGGAGCTGACTGTACAGATAGATTGGTGTTATCAGCATTTAGCTGTGTGATTGGAATAGTGGTGCTGCACAGAAAAAGTGTTACCAACTTTCAGTGTCTGGAGATATTCAGGATTTCTGGATAATGCTGTTATATGAGATCTGAATAGTACTGCATATGCACCACAATGTGTAGTCGGCTGTTCCAGAGGAGGTCATGAAGTTTGAATCCAGTTTTCATAACATGATCTATGTGTTTATTCTTTCTCATGTAAAATATCCTTCCCATGATATAATTCATTATTTACTAGGAAATTATCAACATCAGTATTTATATAACACCTTCCTCACAATAAAACGGACGCCAGATTAACCCTGATATTGAGATGGCTTTTTGTCTTCAAGAGACACTCATCAAAAGTATCTCACCCAAAATGTCAAAATATTTTGTTATTTTTCTATTTGCAACACATTCTTTCCTTTAAATTCTGAGTGAAGCAAAGGCAGAACACATACCACCTAAAACTGTAAACCCCTGAGTCTACAGAATCCATTTACTAATGGGAATACTTTGTGCTGACATTTTGTGTTGGATGTTGAAATTGCAGTTTTATTTATTTTTCATCTGTTTTTAATGTGAGACAACTCCTTAATGCTATTTTTTAAAGTGTTGCTAACAAAGAATAATGTGCTCTGTTTATTTTTAGATAACATGGACAAGTTGAAACTTTCGTATAGGAATAAAAACTGTTTGAGTTCATATTGCTTATAGTATCTTTGATTATTGTTCCATTTAGAAATTCCAGCCAGCACTTAAGCTTCATTAAAGTATATATCAGATACAAGTTACTGCAAAGTCATTAATAAATAAGGGCACTATTAATTTTCTTGACCATTAGCAAGTATAAGCAGAAGGAAGTGATTTTGACTTCATACATTTTATGAAGTATTTCTGTCTTAGGCTCTAAATTATGTATCCAGCAGCTTAAACATATGCACTTATTTCCATTCAGATCTTTGTTTACATTTCATATGTATTATAAGCACACTTAAAGAATTAGAATTTAATAATAAAACCAGTGACTATTCTCAAACTCTGAAATAGCACATTTTATAACATTTTTAAAAGAAAACTTAGCAGAATGAAACATTTATTGGTTGGTATTAAAAAAACTTTTACTGATGACAAATACTATTTATGATTCATATTCAAGAATGTAATAAACCTAAAGACCCTAAATCACAGAAGGAGAAATAGGAACCAAAATCCAGGCACCTGCTGAGCTCAGATTACTTTTCACAATTACCCACAGACTAGCAGTCTTTGGAATTGAGTGTATCATCACAGCCAATGGGATGATAACAGCTGCTGAAATAAAATGGATCATGGTTGTACAGGGATTTGTAAGGATTCAAGAGTACTTTAAAGAGCGTTAGTCTCACCTAACTGAAACTCATTGCTGGCATCTCCAGGGAAAGAGTGAATGCTGACAGAATGTGCAAGTTGCTCCTTTGAATTAGCTTTTACTTGTGTAGTGTAGGAGTTATTTCTAGAAGTAATCAAAGCTCAGGTGATCCGTTTGGTCTGGTTGCATATCATGTGTGATCTGAATCAAGTAATCAAAATAAAATGTAACCAGCACTGCATTAAAGAGGTGGATAGAAAAGGATCCATGGCCCAGCCTATCTGCCGAATCTCAATCCCCTGTTTTGAAGAACGAAGGCTTTACACCAAAAAGCCCTTTCAGGAAATGAAGGATTCAACAGTGTTAGGGGGGGTCTATGGTTTAGTTCTTATCCACATTAGTGCAAACTCTTAATCGAGATGTGCTACACCATTGTGAAACTCAGCTTGCACACACAGTCTGTAGCTCAGTCAGCCTTTGCATATGGACAAACTCAGCCTACTCAGGAGACAGATCTATAAAAGGGAAAAAAGTTTTGGAAATATCATCTTGTCAGTAATCACCCATTTTGAAGAGATTGGCTATAATGAATATTAATTGGCCACACTTCACCGCAAAGGAATGCCCAAGTTTTTAATAGTAATATCTCTCAAGCCCCTCCACCCTCACCCACTCTTCTCATCTGTGAATTTTATATTGCACTTTGAATTCTCATGTATGACTCTATTTATTTCTCCTTTGGGCAAACAGCAGTGAATGGAAGACAGAAACTTACCGACTCTTCTCCCACACTGCTTTTTATACAACTGAAAGAAAAAAATATGTTTCTGATTCCAATTCCTGATCTAGATAGTTGATTGTGCATGTATACTAATCTAGACAAATTTCTTCACTAATTCCAGCTATTCTAGCCTGGTGAGGGGTGGTATTGATAAGTCATTAGCAGTATCTAATCCTCCTTGACATGGATGAGCATAGCTACAATGCAGATTAATCTTCAGAGTTCTGCTGAAGCAGATGTAGCACCCCAGAAGTGGAGATGCAAGAGAAGATGTCAGAAACAGGAGTGGTAGTGGAGCAAAAACCAAGGCTTCACTGCGAAATTGAAAAGAAATAGACAAATTGGTTTTAGCCAAAATAAGAGAATGATTTGTTAACATGTAAAACTTTTAGGTTCAATATCTCTGTCCACTCAGGCCAGTATACTGAAAGAGGCTTCTTTTCTCTGCAGTGCTCTTCAACATAGCCTTACTTTGATTTTAACTGATTAGTTAAAAACAGAAATAAGAAACAGATATTTTAAACCTTCACTATTCATTTAAGACAACATACAATCTCTTTATTAATTTTATCTTTGATTGTTTGAATGTCCTGTTTCCAAATTCCTTGAGAATTTTCAGTCGTGTATTGTCTTTACACATTTATTACAAATTGACAATTACTGAATAGAACCTTTTGAAGACTGTAAAGCTGGTCACTCAAAAATTGATGAATGTCAGATCTATTTGTCTCAGTAACCTTATTTAGATTGTATATGGAATTTGAGATAGTCTTTAATGGTATAATTGCTGTCCAATATTCTGCCTTCCCAGTAAATAGAGCAGGCTCTGTAAAAGCTCCAGTATATACTGATACAGTGACAAAGTAACAATTTAAATTCCACATTAAGTAAAGGAAGAGGGAACCACATCTACAAAAAAGGCCTAGTTTACAGAAGGAAGGGTCTAATATTGTAGATAACCTGATCTAACTCCTGCTTCCTGTTCCTAGACTGTATGTCCCACCTTCATTTTGGTGCTGGCTTATTGGCTTTTTTTTTCGGTTGGTTGGGGTTTTTTTTAGCTCCATAGCTCATGGAATTAAAGTGGGAGAAAGCTGTTTCATTTTTTTTTTTGTTAGAATATTTTTTTCCTGCTATTTTAGTCATTGGATAGGATAGGCATATTATAGGGCCCCAAAAACTGCAGATTTTGTAGAAGGCATGCAGCAGAAATGGGAGCTATGAGATCAATTCATCTTCAGCTACAATTTGAATTTTCATCTTATTTTTCTTTTTTCTCTATCAAATACAGAACATTTAACCTTTCCAGAGGAGGGTCCAGTCTTAAACTAGACGACTCCCTCCTCTTTTAGGAAGGAAGGAAAAAACAGGTAATAATAGCAGGAAATAATAGGAAATGTGCAATTCTTCTCTTCCCTTGGGATTTAGTCCATCTAAGCAAATAACTGTTGATGGTCATATGGGCTGAAATACAGAATGTATCACCTTCATAACAGATACTAAGATCTCCTGGGTGAGTGTGCTGTTCATCCCTTCTCTTAAGAGTGAGCCATTCAACAGCCTGAGGACATAAAAAAAAAAAAAAGAGAAGAGGAAGTTTGATTGTAGTGGATTATCAAGGGCACTCGGCTGGGAGCAAGGGAGATGGTTCTAGTTCTGCCGGCTGAGAGATACCTAAGTTTTAGTGGAACACATCATGTGTCTACAGAGTAATGAAACACATCTTTACTGCACAGAAAGAGCAGCAGCAGGAGAAAACATAGCAAATTTATTGAAGGAGACTGTTCAAGAGAGCTACAGTGCCAAAACTGAACGTGGACACTGGAAAGAAACCTATTGCTCTGTCTGGAGACACAGTAAGAAATGTAGTAAGTAATCTTTGTCTTGTGCAACACACTAAGATTCAGACTGGGAAGCCAGGGAATCGTTCCTACTTCAGGTGATTTTAGCTAGGTGCAAAGATAAATCAGATTTTGATAAGATAGATTTCATAATTGTTTTGGAAAGAGAATTATGGAGGCCAATAGGTCAGACGTGCCTTTTTTTTTTTAAAGACTGTATATTGCAGGGCAGAAATCCTTAGAGATATAAAATATCTTTCCAAGACATCTTTAATAGAAGAGGTAATACATCAGAAATATATGAAACAGATAAGAGAACCCAATTATCTTGGAATGCATATAATAAAAATAGTCCTACCATGCTCAAAAGAAGCCTCTCAATCTCAATGACAATTTGGGTAGACTGGTTGCATTTGGTATTTTAAAGAGAGTTAAAGAGCATGCTGAATGGATTCTTTCTTCAGTAGCTAGTTTTCAGTGGGAGGAGATGATCACAAATAATTTGAACAACTATGGTGAAAAAATGTCAAGCCCTCGACATTAAAAAACAAATTCTGTGGCAAACAATAATTGTTCAATATTCTGCATTGATTGTGATAATTAGTGTTTTATTTCAGTAAAAAAATAAGTTTGTAAGATTTTAATACTTTGTTTGTGGAACTGTGTGTCTGCTGTCTTATTTTTGTAGTTGTGCTTTGTACCTGAAGTGAACTTCCAAATGATACATATAGTGAAGCTATACAAATTTTTAAGGTGTTACACGGAGGATAGTCGAATGTAAAACAATGCAGGAACATAAAATGACATTCAGATAATTTCTGAAAATGGCTCATGTTGCAGATTTAAACAGAACAAGAAATGTCAGGTTAAAGAAAACATACAATTAGGAGAAGTGTCTTGTTAAGGGATATGTGGAAATCTTAATAGGCTAGAGGTTATTCCTTGGCCTGCAGAAGGAATACAGTGTACAAAATTTATGGGAAGTATATGATTTGGGGAAAGTTTTTACCTAGTCCTGTTGCTTACTTAAAGGCCTTTCTTAATTAGTAAAAGTACAGAACATAGAAGAGATATCAATCAAAACATGGAGCTTGAAATTCTCACCCAATTCAAACAGAAAGCAACAGTCCTGACATTTGAGTACAATAAGGGCCAGACAAAGCTGTCACCTGATGCTCATAAACAGGGTACGAAGGCAGGGTGATCGCTGGAGACTCGTAGCATATGCTTCCAAACCTTGTACTGAATCTGATTGTCAGTGTGCAGCAGCAGAAAAAGGATCTCTAGCTGTACTATATGCAAGGAAGGAAACATGTTGGTTTCTTTTGTCCAAGGGAGACCAGATTTGGTTGAAAAAGGTCATGAGTTTTGAAAGATGACTATAAAAAAGAAGTTAGAAAAGGCTTTTGGATTTCAGAAACTTTTATTTTTCAGTTTCAGTTGTATGATTTACAAGTAGAGAAGAAAGTGGAAAAGACTCTGTGGTAACAGAAAACTTGTTTTCATCATGGGATAGACATGAAGTAGGAAAACATAGGAGCCTGATACTGGAACTAGGTGAGCCTTCTCAGAAAAACTACTTCCGAAGGTGTGACAGTCCTCTCTCAGAGAATATGGTCTGTTACTCCAGAAGCCACAACACAAAATCAAACTGCCAAAGATAGTGATGGCTATTAATATCTTGCCCTTACAACAACTTCGAAGCCTATCTTTGTGACACAGGTGGTACTGTATATAAGAACAAGACGCTTTATTCTGTGTTGATTTCAGATGGTTTGTTGCTATTTTCCAGATGTGGTAGTACCAGAAATACAAATATCAAACATAAAATTAGTTCAACGAAGTTTGTAGTTAAGTTACAGAGTAGTATCCTTGAACCTGATCCTTTCACCTGCTCCAGTGTTGTTCAAAAAAAATCAGATCGTTAAACTATTTAGCAAAAAATAATGGTATTGTATGCTGTTGTAAATACTGTAAGACATTATAGAGAAGAGCTACATGTGCATACATATATATATGCGTTTATGTGGAGGGGTGACAGAGACAGATAGGCACAATGGATCAAATCTGTTAACACCATAGAACTGAGTTTATGTGTATATTATTAAAATAAAATGTAAGAATATGAGCGAAGAAAATAGTGGTCTCAGGAATTTCACCTTATTCTGAGAAGGTGGTAGCTAAGCAAAAGCAACTGTACAAAGAATATAAACTATATTTTTCAGAGACTTCATCAAGAGGAGACAAGAAAGCGGTGGACTCTATGTGTCTGTCTTCTAAAAAAGAACAACTGTAGAATGCAACAGGATCAGAGGAACTGCTGAGCAAAGAAACCCAGAGCAAATATGTGGTAGTGTATATTGCCTCTTTGGAAAGGGTTTTTGAAGGACAAGTAATGTGTAACTTTGTGTTGCAAGGCAACATCTCTGGAACATTCTTGTAAAACTGGTTTGACGTCTGTACACAAGGAGAGTCAATTTGGATACAAGGACAGGTGCAGACCTTACCTCCTTTTCAGATCTTGGAAAAATATTTGTAGATTGCTTGATAAATAACAAAGGTTTGCCTTAGAAATGAGTCTGGGGTCAGAAATTTCATTGTCTGCATGATAGCTGCAAGCGCAGGGCTGGTTCCTGGATCATGCAGGCTGTGGGAAGCTGTTGTGCCCACCACAGCTCCCGTTCTGCTGAGATGGCTGGCTTTCCTGCCAGGGAAGCCAAGGTGTGTCTGGTGTGCGCCCGGGTCTTTTCTTGGATCTGTACTGGGGGAAATGGGAAACTGGAGTGAGCCACGGGGCACATCAGCCCGTCAGCACTTGTGTTTAGTTCTCAGATATTAACAGCTACCTAACAACATTACTTTGCCCTGGAGGCTGCCCAGTTTCTGTCTGCTTAGCCTGATCCATGATTTTCAGTCTAGTTCTAGAGAACCTAATCTGACTGCACCTGTATTCTCTCTCCTGTTTGATTATCAAATATACTCTTCTCACCTCAGCAGCTCCATTCCTGAAGCCTTACTAATTGTCAGTCGTTTTCTCTTAATTTTATTCTTTCCCACCTTGGATATTCTTCAGTCTTGTTTTCTTCTTTACAATATCTGTACCACAATCTGCTCTACCATCCATTCATTTATTCCCATTTTTCCTCTCTGAGTCTTAGATTTGGATCTTGTCTCCTCTTTAGGTCAATGCTTAGGCTTCCTCCTCCGTATCTCTTGCAGCCTGGAGAAGCAGGATGTACCACAGACAGCCAAGAAGAGACAGATATCATTTTCTTTTTTCGAGTTCTGCCATCTGTGCAGTCCCACTTCTACTTTCCTAACTGTGAAAACTGTTAAGTGAAAAGTCTGACTTTTCATGTAGTGACTCCATAGCTTTGGTTTACATTTGGGTTATATGAGCCTGTTGCTTAGCCCATGACTTACTGCAGAAGCTATGAAAGAATAGACAGTCTAGAAGCACTCTGAAGATAGGAGGGGATGAAGCACAGCGAGCTGCCCTGCAGATCCAGCACCTGTGCTGGCTGCTCTGGAGCTGTGAGAAACTCACACGTGCTAGGGATCGTTGTTTCTCCAGCAAATTTTCATAAAGATTGTACTGGTGCTCACTGTCAGGCCCCCGAGGGCACTAAAGAGGCCTCGGCTGCCCTGACCAACCTCGCCTGGGGCCTTCCACCCACCCTCTGCCCATTGCTCCAGGACCCTGAGGCCCATGCTGGAAGTCCGGGTTTAAGCTATGAGGTAGTTTTACCTGTGTTAAGACCTGCTTCTGGCCCTGTCTCCTGGCTGGATGCCCTGTAGAGACCTCAGCCCTGGTTCATCACTGGCTCTGTCCAGGGCTGTCTGCAGACCCTGTTAGCAATCCTGCCCAACGTGGTCAGCCCTGGTGGGACAGCAACCACTGTGGCCGATATCACTCCTGGCTCCCCAGCCCTGAAGCAGCAGCCATCCTTTGCTCTGCTCTGACACCAGTTTGGCCAGTCTGAAAGCTAAAAAAATGAGATTTATATCAAAAGTCAGTGTTAAAACAGAGCAACAGTACCAAAAAAGTACAGAATTATCTTCTGTTGTCCTTTCTCCCCACACAACTTCACAGTGTGTAGCTCCATGGCAGCTTTAACATCACGAGGAAGTTATTTATGGAAGGCACTGTAGGTGTGGAAAAGAAAATTTCATCCCTTGGAAGAGTTGGCTGCTTATGCACTTCCTCCATGTGCTAGATATCTCTGGTAGGTGTTAGTCTTCATGGCTGATTTCTGTCTGATGTTGTACTGCTTCCCGCAGTGCACTGACTGTTCCAGCCTTTTACTTGGGTCCTGACCTTGATTATACACTCCTTCTTATGGATACTAAGTGCATGCTTCAAAAAAAAGCCTTGTCATTGTACTTCTTAATTCCCTAGCCAGTTCAAAACCCTTTCTCTCACAGAGAACATTTGGGATTAGTACATGAATTTTGTGTTTGCCTGAAAAAGTAATGAAGCATTTGGACCTTTGGCTTGTGTGCCTTTTATTTAATTTTATTCCTTCCTCGCAGCTTGGATCATGGAGCTGGAGGGAGCAGGCAGGCAAGCCTTCAGATTGTAATTTGCCTTCAGCTGTAGCTTTTCTTGGCATATGAATGCAGTCCCTGAGTGTCAGCGGTGAAGTGCTCCCATTCATGCTGTTTCTGCAACTAAGCACTTACAGCATACTGGTGTAAGGAGCCTCAATTTGTTTAGGAATGTGTGCAGTATAGTTTTGTGCAAAAGCTATTACACTGAGGAACTATGGATTGTTGGAGGGGCTGGACGAGTTCATAGCTATGCACTTTTCTTCTTTCAGGTTGCAAAATATTCTTTCTTCACACTTCTTACTCCTGATTTTTGTGATCTTACTCTGTCACTTGATCATTGTTTTGCCTGTTTATTTTGGGTAGGAGGCTATTAGTGTATAGTTCCTATATGATGAATTTTCAAAGAAAGAATTCTTTTCTATTTATTCTCTTTTTAGTGTCTAGTTTATATCATTTGCTAATTATATCAGCTAATCTTTCCAACCATATGATATATGACATGTCTGATCATATGACTGGATTAGTTTCTTACAAATCTGTCATCAGTTTCTCCTTAAATGCTAGAAAAGCGGTGTGCAACTTCCAGTTATTATATACTGAATAAGACTTTTACTTAAAAACAGAGATTTTTTTTCCCCCTTGGCTTGATATATTCTTCTTTCACCATTTTAAGAATTAAACCTTTTTTAAAATTTCTTTCCAAGTTTTCACACTGAAATAGCTACAGCTGTTGAAAGATAAATTCTCTTTCTGCATTTTTTCTCTTTATTAATTGTAAGTGGGTTTGAGCCTGCAGTATTTCTATCTGAATTTTGCTCTCTGGTGTGGGATTCCATCTCAGTACAGAATGGTCTCGGGTGGAATACAACCGTGATGGACGTCTCACCCAGTATAAAACCTAACTTCTATGTGTTAGGAGGGAGTGACATTGGCAGACCTCAGTGAAATACTTTCAGACAATAAGATGAGCCTTTGCTAATGACTGCTTACAAATCATTACATTTGGTTCTGGTGGAACAGAGGCCTTCCAAACTTGGGAGGGGGAAAAAAGCAAAAAAAGCTACAGGTATGGTTGGATGTCTTTCTTTTGCTTACTTTACATTTTATTTTATTCACAACCAGTTTAAGTTATGAGAACGATAGAAGAGCCATTAAGCCATTACACCTGGAAATCCTGGTGATTCCCAAAGGTTTCTTCCCACTGTGAGTTTAAGCCCTACTCCACATTCATGATGTCCATAAATTCGGCTGCAAAGGAGCACCTGATTTTGGGACAAGAAAGTTGAATGTGTCTCAATGCAACGATAGCTACATCAGTTTTTTGCAGTCTGTTGAAACTCAAATGTGCTTTCACCTCACTGGGCAATAACAACATGTTATTCACCCTCCGTCTCTGTTAATTCTGTATGGATGTATCACCCCTGCACAGCAGATCACACAGCCTGGGAAAGGATTTGATAACAGCACCTTAAGGGAGGATATCAGAGGATCCTAGTGATGGTAGCTTTGAGAGAGATAGGGAACTTCAGACTTCAGTAGATTACTAGGGGAAAGCCAGCTACTAGCATTCTTGCATCAGCATCTGACCTGCCAAAAAATGTAAATCTCTAACTATTTACTTTAATTTCACATGCTTGGTCTATGAAGCTACTGTTTTTTACAGTGCCTTTTCAGCAGCATCTGTATTGAGTGACTGGGGAGGTTTAAGCTACATACATCAGACAGGAGACTTCAAGCTTTCATATTTGCAGAGGAGAAAATATTTAAAATTAATTGCCCCCATCCAGTTTCCTAGTTGCATTTCTATTATTTATTCTCATAGCATTACCTCCTTTTGCTGTTTCTATTTACACTGCCAGTTCTGGCAATTTGTGTTTCTCTGTAAAACTCCTGTAAGCCTGGCCCATGTCTTCGCCAAAGCTGCATGTAAATAGAGTGTTTATGAAGCTGAATGGCTACTGTGACGATAGTAGTTTTTATCTGAATTTGTCCGAATATCAGTCATACAGAAGAGTCACACTCAGCAAGGTGGGAGAGTGAATCTACCCTCTGTATTTGTAATTGTTTGCAAATACACCCATACATTCTCTTTCATTTATTGAGCTGGTTTTTGGTATGGAATGCAGAAGTGAAGCTGCTGTTCCCATAGCACACAGGAACAGCAACACAAACTGGAAGAACTGATATATGCCCTGTCTCCACTAAGTTATGCAAATTGGAAAGCTTCAAAAGCCTTAGTAATCTGATGCAAATGGTACGATCATTGTTGGAGGCTGATTTCCATGTGTATATGTTGCATGCATGTCTTCAGACAAAGTACAGCCGTCTTACATTAGCAAAAGGAAGTAGTATGCATTCATTTAATGATTCAGGACAACCTTGTTTTCGGAGGGAAAGTAAAGAAATAATTTTGTCACCAACAGGCACAGCTGGGGGTAAAAAAGAAGAAAAGATGAATTGATGATTTATTGTATGATGTATTCATGGATTTTTAGAAAGGAAACAAAAGAACACATCTAACAAACTCTGCATACAAAACAGGATTAAAATTGACCTAGAAACTAATATTGAAAATGTATATTCAGTCACAGAGTCAGAAAGGGGTAATTTGTAAAACAATTGTTACATGCATGTTAAGGTGGAGGGGAAGGTGAAAAATACTATAAAAATTTATAAGGTTATAAGATTGATAATTTCTCAAAGATGGGGTGGGGAGGGGGAACAGCTTTAATTTTCCCTGGTACCATCAGAGCTCCAGTACTACATACAACAGTCCCTTCCTATTAATGCAGCCCAAATCCTTCCCCTTAACTTTCTTAGCTTGCTTAGTTGCTGTGTTTGATCCTGATCTTGTTTTCTTGCTTCAACAATCCCCACACTATTATTCTTTCCATTATCCCATGTATTATCTTATCTATAAGCATTTTAAAGGCCAGCTATCCACATACACTATATAGAGTGTGATCCCTACTGTAGCATAAGAAAATTGTAAAATTAGCATGAAAACATAGCTACATTGCAGCTGTACTCTTACTGCAATTTAGTTATGTTTTTATGCTGGGTTTGTAGTCAAGATTTAAGTACACCTAGAAAGAAGACTGTTTTCTAAGCAGGGTTGTCTGTGTTCTTGTACAATCAAGGAAAGAGGAGAAGCCTGCTTTGGAAAGATGGTCACTGATTCACAAAGAAAGGGTGACCATCCCTTGGGGTGGATATGCAGATGCAGACCATCAAAGATAAGTGGTCAGACCTCAACAGGAAGTCTTCATTGTGCTTAGAGGCTTTGCTCATACCAGTAAATGCAATAGAATTACCCTGTGGAATCAAACACTAGTGTGTGAATGTATGTATAATTTAATTGCTGGCACAATGACTAAGTGTAAAGATTTTGAATCAAATAGAAATATTTCAGAAAATTGTCAGTTTTGCTTCTCTCTCCTTTTGGAATTATTATGAACTAGGATATCAGCTGGCCTCAGGGTTAGAAAATGGCTCCTGCCTCTTGTATTTACTTTTGTAGACATAATCACAGGCTTCAGAAAAGGGACAGAGCATAGATAACCCTGTGACAGAATCATTGTACTGAGAAATGGGTAGCAAAATGTGTAGTCAGTCAAGGTAAAGTGTTGATTACAGACCTGATCCCAAGCTTATTCTGTATTTTCAGCACTTCTGTGAAATTCCCAGGGGACATTGGAGGTGCCTTTCTCTGCAGTCCTTAAGGGGAAGAAGCAGCTGCTTTCCCTTATAGTGCATCTCTTCTAAAGACTAATGGGATTTGCTAACAGGAGAGAAATAATTTGCACCTGTCTATGCCATCTTCAGAACATCTGGTCAATTTAAACCAATTTACATCAATATTCAAAAAGTGTGAATACTGATGCAATATTACACTTTGAAATTGGTTCATTCATTATTTATGAAGGACGTTACTATGCGCCAGTTTCCTTTTGGACTGGCTATAAGGAGGATTACTTGTTTCTATTGACAAACATTAGCATGGAAATTCTGGATTCTGCTACAAATGTGCATGAACAATGCATTCACCCACTGAAAAAAAAGCTGCAGATACACAGATCAAATAAAAATTCTGGTTCTAAATGACTTTTGGGCTCACAAGTTTTTATTAGGACACAATATAGTCTGGAAGCATTTTATGAGGTTAAGTTTCACAAGCATTTCAAGAGCTCACCTTCAATTTCTCACAAGTTTTCCAGGTTCTACGAATTGAGGTGAAATGTTCCATCAGAGAGATTTGCCTTGCCTGAACTTCTATGGACAGCATCAGTAAACAGTGTATGGCCATTTGCTGGCATAAGAAGAAAACTGCATTGTTCTTTCAAGTTAAAAACATGTAAAAGCATTGCAGTGGTGTTACTGTGAAGCTCTAGTAACTCGATATGGAGCAGGCAACTTGACATTTGGCGCCGGAGCAGGCCTCTGCGTGAAGAGTGTGCCACTTGCCAGCAAGCATCTGTGAAACCTACTAGCATAACTTGAATCTGTAGGGTAGATTGACATGCTGGATGAAAAATCAGCGACACTTTACATAAGCTGTGCTATTACATCCGAGGGCAGCAGGCTGTGTCATGGACAAGTTTCCAGTCTTTTCTTTGATGCTCTTGAACATCAAGAGTATGTCTAATGGTTCCTCGATTTTTGTTTTGTTTTGTTTTTAAATTAGAAAACAGGTTCCTCACTAAGACAGCAAAGCCAATTGCTGGAATGTTAGGAAATGATAGGATTCATGTTTTCTTTGAAGTCTTAACCAAATATATATATATATATTAGGATGGAATTTTGTGTGTATGTGTTTAGAGTATTTTTTTTTGGTGGGATATTTCTTTTATTCAGTGCCCCTGGTAAGCCCTGTGAATCATCAGGGTGATTCAGAACTATAATATACAGGAGGCTGCTCTTGCCTTATTTCTTACTGAACTTAGAAGATATGTAGTGACAGGACAGGGGACAGGAAAAGAATTTAATGCTGTTGGCCTTTGAACTACAGTGTGATTTTAGGCAAGTCAAGGAAACCTTGTTTTTCAGTTGTGGTTGCTGGGAGTATATAGACTCTCAGTTAAGAACAAGTCTGAGGATGCATTGAAGCCCACAGGGATCTATGAGATCTTCTGCTTCAAAGCACCCTTATCAGTTCCTGGAAGTTTCACAGACAGAACTACTGAGAAAGAACTTGAGATCAAGTCTTGACTCGCTAGTTATCTAGCTGCCCAGTTGCTTGTCTACTTTGAACGTAGAGTAGAAAACAATACACTGAAGGATGGAGCACTGCACCTTCAGAAGAGTCTTAAGTGGGGTCATTGCATGGAACCATCTGTATCACAATGTGCTTTCAGTAGGAGATTAACTCTGGTATTTCCCAAATTGTTAGGGTTTAGTTTTGCAAACATTGCATTCTACTACCACTGTGAAACTGAGAGTCTGATTCTTTATAATGAAGAGGTAAAACATACTTAAGTGAATAATTTTATTATAATTTATATTTTATATAACAGACTTTTTTTTCATTTTTTGTAGTTTTCTTGCAAAGTCAGGAGAATAATTGTTTTCTTTTCTCTTCTTTTGCTTATGTTACCATTTAGCTCTGGTTATCATGTGGGTTCTCCCTTTTTCCATTTACTTGGGCCTATTCACAACTGGTTGCTTTGACTTTTTTGTCCTCCGAACCTTTCAACTACCCAACAGTTGCAGCCGTCACTTTGTGATTGAAATGACACAGCTTCTGCTTTGCAGTGTTAAGCAGTGTCATTGCAGAAAAATGTTAAGGGAAGACTAGAGACTAGCAGGTGAAAATAGTGAGGGCAAGAAAAGACAGGAAGATGAGGATGGAGGCCACTGATGTCTGCCACAGACTGGGTCCTTCTCAGTGTGGCTGTCAGCTGCTGGAACAGAGCCAAAGCAGATGTGCTGGGCTCCGTGAAATACTGCAGTCTTAGTCAGGACCCTCATTTCCCCAATGATTGTTGACTTTTTATGAAAACACAAAGACTTTGAGCAAGGAGTGTACTGGCCTTGCTACCTACTGACATTGTCTCCCTTTGTGTGAACAACTGATTTGTTGCTTGTTATTTCTCTGCATTTCAGCCTATTCCCAAATTGCTTTGAATTATTCCTGTCACTAATTAGAAAGTAGATGCACTGAAACATAAGGTGAAATATCATCTTTGGTAGTAACTAGGAGACTCTCCATTGATGCCGTGAAAAGCCGGAATTGAAGACTCAATAGTCGGCAGACTATTAAGCAGGTATTCTTTATTGCGGCGCCGGGCACACGGGGGATCTCTCCTCCAAACGTGTGCACCGAAGAGACACAGTTACTAGGTATTTATGCTATGTTAACATACATATTCATTACATTTCCAAGAAATGTTTATCATAGTAATGGCTTTTCCGAGAATTCATTAATATACGGTAATGTCCATCGCACATGTTTGTTTGGCGTCTCTCGGCAGGGGTCTTCAGATTATCCTGCAGCCTCCTTATCTCTGTAGTTTGCATACCTGTTCTCCCAAGGCCCAGGGCCTAAAGGGATTATTCAGGAGTCTCTTGTCTTGCAACCGTCCCAATATTCACAAAGAACCAAGACTTGTTTCTGACCACCTGAAGTGATAACATCCCCTACATGTTACATTTGTTACATTTACAGTTATCACCATAGTTCTCCTTAGTAATTCTCTGTATTAACATGATCATTCCACCATAAAGAGCCCTGGAAGTTTACAATAGCTACTGTCTCTAATTCATGCCTGCCAAGCCCACTCAGAAGCAGGTGACGTTTCAGTGAGAGTTCTAACAAGTCTCCCCGTTAGACAGCATCTTGTTGGTTTCCTCATTATAACATCATCTCATTTCCTTCATTAGCTGGAAGACTTCTACTTCTGGTACAAATATTCAAGAACTGATAATGACTTCAGACTTTCTAAACTAGTGTCCAAGCCCAACTAGAGTTGGTTAGGTTACTTACTAGGGGTAAAAAAAAAGAAAAAGAAATTTTTAAAACTTCAAGCAAACAAAAACCCCTCCAACTAATTTAAATCCAGGGCTTGATTTTTCATTTAGTGTTGTGGTTTCTACGTGTTATCCCATCAATGTAGCAAATGTAAAGAAAGTATACACTAGGTCCTTTTACCATGACAGAGCTTTGTACAAAAAGCTTACTTGTAAGTGGAAAAAAATACCCTAACGTTTCTACTTACGTATGACAAGTTGATTCCTATTGTATTGATCCAAAGTAAATATAACCAGGTTGCTGTCCCATCTTGAGTTTTCTTGCGGTGCTTTTTGCAGACGTAAGACAAGTATTACAGAGCCTGAGTTCTGATCCCTGGTTTATAGTTTCATATTCTGCTGCTTTATATTAACATGAACATGGAGTAGATCAGAAATAACATGTTCAATAGGAGATGACTTTTAGAGGGCAATCTATTTTGGGCCAGGATCCCATGCTAGAGCTAAGCATAGGCTATCATCTCTGGGCTTAGAACTTCTTTACTAAGAAAGAAATTATTATAGAGACATAAAGAGTTTAACTGAGCATTTAAGAACATAAAATAAGAAGTTCAGTAATGGATTATCATCTTCGGGAAATCACTGTTTACAGCCTGCCTCAGACAAACTGAGATTCAATGACAGAATCCAAGCAAACAAACAATTACTGTTGAAAGGGTCCCCAAGGCTTGTCAGTGTGAATTGTATAGCCTAAGATGAATATATCTTCAGGTGCAATAAGTAGTATAAATACACTCACTGCCTGACCTCCTTTCCAAGAAAACCTCAGTATACATTCAGAATATGGCTCCTTTGTTGCTCAGGTGCTTATAGATGTCTGGAAAGGAGTATGCCTGGGAAAAGTAAACAGTGAAGTGAATTCAGTAAGTATTGCCTATATGGAAAAGGCAAGGTTGCAACTCAGTTTCTTAAGAATCTCCCACACGTCATGAGGTCTTATCATGATGTTCATCAAGAGGGCCAAAGGCAGTTTAGGTGGCTGTTACATGTTTGATAGTCTGTCATGTTACGAGGGAATATCCTGAGCTGCATTACTTAGGGTAAGTAAGTGAGCTGCATTGCTCAGAGGGTTGTCACCAGCCTAGTTGGAGGCCTGTAACTACTGGTGTCCCCCAGGGGTCAGTACTGGGCCAAGTCTTGTTCAACTTCTTCATCAATGACCTGGATGAAGAGTTAGAGTGTACCCTCAGCAAGTTTGCTGATGACACAAAACTGGGAGGAGTGGTGGACACACCAGAAGGCTGTACTGCTATTCAGCAAGACCTGGACAGGCTGGAAAGTTGGGCAAGAGAAGAACCTGATGAGGTTCAACAAAGGCAAGTGCAGGGTCCTGCACCTGGGGAGGAACAACCCCATGCATCAGTACAGGCTTGGGGCGGACCAGCTGCAGAGCAGCTCTATGGAGAGGGACCTGGGAGTGCTGGTAGACGACAGGTTGACCATGAGCCAGCAGTGTGCCCTGGCTGCCAAGAAGGCCAATGGGATCCTGGGATACATTAAGAGGAGGGTGGCCAGAAGGTCAAGGGAGGTTCTTCTCCCCTTCTTCACTGCCCTAGTGAGGCCCCATCTGGAGTACTGTGTCCAGTTCTGGACTTCCCACTTCAAGAAAAATGAAGAGCTACTGGAGAGAGTCCAGCGGAGGGCTACAAGGATGGTGAGGGGACTGGAGCATCTCTCCTATGAGGAAAGGCTGAGGGAGCTGTGCTTGTTCAGCCTGAAGAAGAGAAGGCTGCGAGGGGACCTTATAAATGTCTATAAATATCTGAAGGGTGGGTGTCAAGAGGATGGGTCAGACTCTTTTTCAGTGGTGCCCAGTGACAGGACAAGGGGCAATGGGCACAAACTGAGGCACAGGAAGTTCTGTCTGAACATGAGGAAGAACTTCTTCTCTCTGAGGGTGACAGAGCACTGGAACAGGCTGCCCAGGGAGGTTGTGGAGTCTCCTTCTCTGGAGATATTCAAGACCCGCCTGGACAAAGTCCTGTGCAGCCTGCTGTAGGTGACCCTGCTTCAGCAGGAGGGTTGGACTAGATGACCCACAGAGGTCCCTTCCAACCCCTACCATTCTGTGATTCTGTGATTGCACTGCTGATAGTTACCGCAGAGATTTACCTATGGAAAACCAGCACATTGCAGTACTTTAGTAGAAGCTCCTTGGGGTGCTGTTTGTGCAAATGCATTCATGTCACAGGAAAACTAGCAAAATCAGTAAATTCTTTAAGAAATATTGATGGATAGGGAGGATTGCAAAAGCAGCACATATTAATTTGATTTCATTTTGTTGAAAAAGGATGAAATAGCTGCAGTGACTAGGTCTAAATCATGAAGTTGTATGGTAAATGTAGACTTTTCAATAAAACACTGGTCCTGTTTTCTTGCATATCATTATATGCTTCAACAGTAAATGAAGAAAAAGAACTCATTCCCTTCTTTTTATTGATGTGCTTGGGTCTGTTTGTGTTCATGACTATCAGCAGCTGTATCAGCCACAGCTGATGGCTGATTCTCTCGTTAATGTGGTTCTCTCTGGCTTATTGCATCTCTCATGGAAATTATTCTGTGTAGTTTACAGAGCATGATTCATATGTTTTCGTGGAAGGCTCAGGACTTTTTAACATTAACACACTTCTATGAAATACCGTATCTCACTTATTTCATAATATTTAGAAGCATGTTGTGGCATTACCTTTTTCTCATTTTTTAATGATCTGTTCAAATTCTAGTCAAATGTCTGTTTTCAGATACTCAGATGCTAAAGTAACTGGAAATACATAAGGTTCTCATAATATCTGATCAACCAACTTATTGTAAATAGTAAAATAATCAATACTTCTCTTTTTGCTTATATCTGTTTAATATTAGGTTATAGAATTTGTGTAATAGAATTAACCTGAGCAAACATTCATAGCCAGACTATTGGTCTTTCTTTTTTTCCTACCCACTCATATTCAAAATGACCTAAGAAGACTGACATTTTCAGTTGTGTTGTTAAGGAAGAATACATCCTTGCTTAGTCTTCTTTGATTTGGATTTAGTTACTTGCGTTGCTTCCTGAAGAGAGAAAGCAATGCCTAACTTTAAATTAGTGGTGTAAGTTTTAGCTTGAAATACTTTCTGATATGATACATTCATTCTCATGACCAACTGCGGTGTCATAAGTCTCCACAACCAATTCAAGTAGAGCTGGAAAGTCTTACGCGTTGCCGAGGCCTGGTGCTGTAACATTAAAATATTACGTTCTACTGCTCTGCAATTTGAAGGCACTTTAATTTTCCTGCTAGCAGGGAATGATGAAGGTGGGAATGTATGAAAAACTCCTTGTTGCTTGTAATTAAGGTGCATTTGTACAGCTGAGTAAATGAAAATCTCTCAGAAGTAGAGCTCTTACTGTAAGCAAAATATAGTTACTGTTTTGACACATGATGTGATGAGTTTCTCACCTTTGATCCAAAAGTTAATGTTATTCATAATGCATTGAAGTACCAAGCCAGGCAGCACCAAACAGCACCACAGAAATTACCGTTTATCCCTACATACCATCCTTTTTTGGACATACTTCTATTTCAATGTTATTTGCTTATTGTCCTCTGTAACACTATAGTTGATGTCAGTACAGTGGACCCTCTCACATTTTTATTTGATATAGCTGAAAACTATGTAGCCTACATTTGTTCTTAAGACAGATTGCTATGTAAAGGTGGTAGAGAAGCAATCTGAAAATGGAATCATTATATTCTATGTTGTATTACAATGTTGTATTTTTTTCAGAACAAGTCACTCCTACTTCACCGTCTTGGCATATCTTTTCATAAAAAGCTTGGAGGAAGTGTATGAACAATGCAGGTATGAAACATGATGCACAGAAAACCACTGCATCACACTCAGTATAAACCAAAACACTGATACTTAATATCTTCTGAATCACATTCGGTCGAAGAACATCTAAAGTTAGCAAAACCTTAACCTGGATAGTATGCTTCTTTATGAATATGTTAAGGCATGTTTCTTTGGAAATCTGATCTGAAATGTCTCATTAACTCTACTCATAGAATAGTTTATGAGCTTGTTTACCACAGAGAATGAAGAGGTTGCTTGTAAAGTTTGTCCTAATAAAATTCAGGTGAACACTAGTGATGAAAAATTACATTATATTTGCTACAAAATCTTCTTTCTTTCCTCAAGGATTGTAAAAATGCAAGCAGCTGGAAAAAAGATTTACAAACTGACATGCAGTATGCAAAGGTATAAGACAATTGCTGGAATTCTACAGTTTCCACAGATAATTACAGTTTAAACTTCATAGTAACATACTCCCTGGAATGTCATTGGTCCCAGGATCTCAAAAAGATCTCCTGCTTTAGAATTGGTTACAACAAAGATGCAAGTAGTATGATGCACTTTTTCATATTTCCAGGGATTTGTTTAAATTCTCAACAGCTCTTCAACTATTTAAAAGTACTTAATATTTTTAATGACAGAATTCAATATGTGCCTTGGCTTTTAATTTGTGAGCATAATACACCATTTACTTGAGGGAAATGGGAATACTAAAAGAAAATAGAAGATGTAGATAAATGTTAAATACTTTCAGTGCCACCTATTGGCTGATAAATTATTAGATTTAACAATAAACATCAGCTTCACAATTTTGGACAAATGTGTGAGATAGGGCTACGTATACTAATATTTCTAATTTGGACTGAAGGTAAAGCCAGCATCAGTGCCTATGATCACATGTGAAAACATTATCCCAACTCCAAAGAAATTTATCTCGAAACACTTTTTTTATTTTTCTTTATAGAAAACAACACATGAATGCATCCTGTGGGACTCTTCAGTCGTCTCATGGTGGGACTGATGTTCTAAAGCATGTAGTGAGTAAGTAAGGTGGTAGGAGACATAGGAAGTGGTCAGGAGGTGATTTAAACTTGTCTTTTTAGCCTGATGATGGGTTTTTGTTTGTCTGAACATATGATCTAATCAGTTTAGCTACAATTATCTTCTCCTTTGTAAAATTTCAAGCCAAAGATACTCTTTGCCGCATCTCAGATTCCATTTCTGGAATATATTGAGCACTGTAACATCTCTGAGCACTTAATCATGCCTGTAACTTTCCACCTTCATAACTTCATCAGGAACCTGAGGAATACCATTCACTGGAACTAGACACATACTTAAAGATAGTTTCATAATTGTTTTCTAGAGCCAAGTGTGCCACTTTGCATGAATGAGGCTTATATATTTTATCATCTTTAAAAAGTTTATGCGTCTTAACTCTCCTAATGACTTCGAGTTTAAAATTTTGTGTAAATTGTCCAAAGGTTACATTTATACACGCAAGCTTATTTGTTGCTTACTTAGTTATGAAGCTTGGTATTTCATTGCAGAAATGATAACTGAAGTGTTATGATTATTTCTTAGATCAAGGAATTTTACCCTTAAATGTCATTTACATATTTTTTCCTTATGTTCTGAGGTTTTCTGTGTGTCCTCTGGATAAATAATACAATAGTAATCAGGTGAAATTACACCTAGTAATTTCAAAGAACCTAACTGCTTTCACAATTGGGGTTGATTATAGTTCCCTATGACAGAAAGGGACTTAGAGTCCCATACAACTCCCATGACACCTTTTTTAAAGTATTAGATTTTTGTTATTTAATTGAAGAATATGTTCCAGGTAAGACATCTTTTTAACCAACAAATCAAAAAGGAAAAGCATGTGGGGTGACAGAGAGTTAGCTTATATCTTTGATGAACTACATATTTTAGATCAGATGGTGGAGAAGAGCAGAGCTGTACCAATAGCAAGAGTCACCACTGCAAACTGAGAAAGGATCAATTTCTGGCCAGTTTTATCCTGACACAGGGAATTTATATCACACTTCAGCTACCTGAGAGTTCGGAGTCTACCTAAGCTGGCTCTCTAAGTTCCTTCTATAGTCAAAGGCAACGTCTCCAGGTTGGCAACCCAGAGAGAAATCCTAGTTATAGGACAATGTACCAGAACAGTAAAGTATCTTTATGAGGTGCCTGTCCATATTAGGGACTACACAGGGAATGCAGGTTACCTTAAATTTAACACAAAACCTTTTTAGAAGACGGAAATTTTGAGAGGAGTTCTACTCTTACTGTCAAACTCTTTCACTTTGAATTTGAGTAGGTCTTCTGCCAGCATTTTTTGGGGGGGGGGGGGGGGGGGGGAAGATCTATGTTACGAAATAATTGTGGGATCAATGTCCCCTGCTGAGGACAGGCAGGGCAGGACCTCTCTGGCTAAGGCCCCAGAGGTCATGCAACTGGCCCCAGCTATGGAGGTCTACCCTGCCTGGCCCATGGGCAGTCTCCACCATAGTGCACTGACACTGTCAATGATTTGGCACCAATTTAATCCATCCTTTCAGGCCTTTTCTACTCCTGGCATTAATTTTTGTTTCTGCGCTCTCCTTATGCCCTCGCTGAATCAGGCTGCCCTTTTCCGGCACTGAAACGCAGCAAAGCAGCCTGAAGGCTGTGAACTTTTGTCCACAGACTCAGAAGCCATGACAGAGGCTGAGGCAACAAAATGACTCAAGGCCTGAAGCGCATTTGAAAAAAAGAAAAAAATCTGTCCCATAGGATTTGAAATAAATTAGGTTCTTACCGAATGACAACACAATCCTTGGCCGAAGGACAAAAGAAATCCCAGAATGGGAGCAGTGCTTTCGCTAGGATAACATGTTGCAAAAAAACCACAAGCTCCAGTGCTAAACTATAACCTCTTGATGAGAGAAGTATCCCACACTACAACAATTATTTAATGACAGAGAAATCCTCTGCCTTATGAATCCCAGTGTTCAGACCACGTCCACTAGAGAAGGGCTGTTCCCAGTTTTCTCTAGTTTATTTCAAAGTTCTGGAAATGATTGTAGCTCTTATATTCATTAATCTGCAACCTATTTGCTGTTTGGTAGCACACAAAATTATTACACTGGTGGTCCTACTTTAATTCCCATATCAAAACCTGATACTGTATAGGCTGAACCAGAAATGACCCTTAGCTGTGGAAGCTTATTTCCTGACTAGGTGTAAAATCATATGAGGACATCTGATTTTGCAAAATGTGTACTACGAAGGGAACTAGAAAAATAGGTATAGCAGCTGGTTTGCAATATATTCTGATGTTAGAGGCTTTTGCTTACTCAGGTCACAAGATTTTGGTGCTGTCACATCCAAACCGAAAGTCACATTTTAATTAGTCTTCTGGATAAAAACAAACGTGGATCTGGAATATGACCTGTATTTTTTTAATACTAAAAAGCCACTCATCACTTAGGTACTTTTTTTCATAAATGTTTTTGGTTTTAACAGATTAATTTATTTAGCGTACTCAGTCTCTCATTTCCCAAATACGACATCTGTTCATAACTGTCAAGCATTTATCTTTGTGTAGATAAACTTTTGCCACGGAGTTTCCTGTGGTATCATCTTCATTTTTGTACCTTCCTTTTACAATCAAACAGAAATTGTGTAAGACCTACCTCTGAAATGAGTTGCTTACCATTTTTCAATATTCATATGTTTTGACTTAGAAACTCGTTCCTCCTGTTGATATTCAAATAATTTTTAATAATGTTCTTACTGAAAAGCATGTCATTAGTGTGATTAATCTCAACTGATGATAACACACTGAGCGACTAAATTTTCACTCTAGAAGGAAGAAAACAGCAACCCTATTTAACAGAGTTTGTTGGGTCATGATGCTTGTATAATTATTATGAAGTTTGTAATAAATTATCTCCATATGGTATTAACTATGTTCATGTCAAAGACATAGGTCTCAAGTGTGATGATTTTAAATTTCTACAAACAAATGTTTAGTAGAATCAGTCATTTGAGAACACAGTAGCAATACAATTCCAGCACTAATTTGCTATCAGTAAAACTGTGTAAATGTATGCACTGAGCTACTACTTTCTTTAAACAGTGGTTCTGGGTTGTGTCTCTGTACAATCAAAGTATTGAAAGATACAGTTCACTCTTTGTTAAAGATTTCTCTCAATCAACCAGTGTGCTACTTGGAAATATAGAAATAAAAATTGAGTAAGACTCTTTCCTAAATGCTGATCTGTTAACTCTTTGTTGTCCCTGCAGTTCTTCAAAAAGTTAATGGTTGCTCAAATTAGGTTCAACTACAGTGGAATGTAAAGAGAAAAGAAAGAAAAATGTGGGTTTACATGGTTGAAAATTAATACTGATGAGATGCCCTTATCTGACTCCTATGATTCCATGCTTTTTAAGTCCCAATTAATTACTGAAATAATTCTGTCACTCCTTTTACTCAAAACTATGATTTTAAGTCACAGCCTGGTACTTGTATTTTACCCAGGACATTTTTGCGGTGTCTATCACTGTTTATTAAGTAGAGAAAAGTCCTTTTATGTTTATTCCGGAAAGTTTTATATGAGTTGAGTTTGAATTGCAAACTTTCAGAAATTGGTATATGTGTTTAGAGTTGAACTAGCCTTAGCTTGAGAATTCTTTTAGTTTTTTGAAAAAGTAACTCTATTCTGAGATTTATATGAGAATATCATAACTTTATTTCTGTTTAAAGTCAGCTGAAACCAATTCTCTTTGTTGAAGAGCCAAATGATTTATTTGCTACAGCTTAAAACATCACAGTGATTATAGTCCAAAATTACGTTCTCTGGATATGCTTCATGTGATGTTGCTGGCTTAAGTACATCCTTAAAAAAGATGCAAAAAAAAAAAAATCTTAGCCCTCTTTCATAAAACAGCTAATAACTCACAGTTCATGGAAATATAAAAATTATTTACTACAATTTTAAAAGATTGTGTCAGGAAAAAATTTCAAATGTATGAGTGTGTTTCTAGACAGCTGCATTGTTATGTCCTGCAGCTGTGTCACTTACATTTTTGTGTACAGATTTATGTTGTAGATTTTCAAAATAAGCAAGGTTCCAGACCAAGTGGATACACTATAATGATGTATTTTGAGAGTGGTACAGTTCCTTTAACTCTTGTTTAAAACGGCTTCTCAGTGTTCTGAACACCACCAGAGAGAGTAGACTCTTTGCTTATTGCTGAAGTGGCAGATTGCTTGGTATGTGTACCTCATGGTGCCATTAGGATGACACTTCACTGGATCTACTGTTTGCTATGCCCACAAGCTCTTTAAAGTAGGAGCTATCTCTTTATTTAGATGGTAGCCGGTTTTTCTGTGAAAAGTGATTAGTAATGTCAGTTCACCAGGAAAAAAAGAAAAATCCGTGAACCTTTAGCGCTATTTAGTCCGTAGCTGGTTTAGTCAAGTAACTTACAGCATCATCTTCTGCTGTGGCACTGTTCTTAGGTGACTTGAGTCTCTTTTGTACCTGATTCTGGATAGTGAAATGGTAATGTTTATTTTATTAATTTTTTATGACACAGAATTCCTATGAAAATTCTCATGAGCAATTCTTTGTTGATGAAAATATACACTTCTTGGGTGTTTTTTAATATGTTTCAGTATATTGATTTATCAGCTGAAAAGGGCATGAAAAGTCAGCAGAAGGAAAAGAAAACCCTAGGAAGCAAATTTGTGTGTATATAAAGCACAAATATTATTCCTAACTGAATACAAACATCATATTTCTTACGATGCTGTTCAATGTTTAATTTATAGCACTCTATCATTGTCCGGTCATTAATTCAAAGAAAGTCAATGCAAATATCTTGAAGACAAATAGCAATATCATTGCATAAAACCAAATTCATGTTACTAAATTTTAGCTGCCTTTAAGTTAATAATCTTGTCTAAACTTCTTACCACTTCACTCTGTGCTGTTTTTGAGAGAAGTTCAACCAGAATTGGAGTGAATTGACATCTGGAAATAACTGTCTCTCTCAGTTTGCCTCCCTCAGTTATGGTTAGGTGAGATACAAGGTGCTTTTTCCTCACCTTCCCCGCAGTCATATCAAACTTATTTGAATGAAGTGACTATGGGAGAACTTTGTATATCCTCTTCCTTTTTAATTACACATTTTATGGAAAAACAGTTCACATTATTATCTTATTCTGATATTAGTTATTATTTCCATCTTGTCATATATATGTCAAAAATGCATTACTGTACTTAGAGCCACTAACTTTTTAATATTCCCCATTGAAATAAAACTTCTAATACCGTCAGTATTGTAAATGAGAGCCTTATTCCACTGTAAAGGTGACAGGAAGGCATAAAAGTGCTACATATTCACATTTTTTATTGGTTAATTGACAATAGAAAAATCTCTTTTTTTGGCATAGAATTATAAAAAAAGGTAAAATCCTATTTATTGTTGTTTTTAACTGACAGTTCAATCCCTTGTTAACTAATTCCTCTACCTAAATAGATTGATAATAACATATTTGGGATTCAGACTTTTATCCAGGAGCCAGAGATTAAGATTTTGGACCCAATGATTAGTGAAACATAGCTTGACTCTTTTCAAATTTTACATTGTCTTGTAAAATAAAGGAAGATGTATTTTATATTTGCACATATGCTTTCTAATTGTTTAATTAACCAAAACTAAATTTTACAAACAAAAATTTTCATCATTTCATTACTGCATTGTTTGTGGTTGGGGAGGCATTTGAGCATCATAATTGAGTAATGGGTATTAGCTACAGTGCTAATCAAAATAAACACAGAACATGTATATAGCATCTTCTAGTACAATGTCCTTTAACAAATTGTGTAATCCATGTACAAAATGAGCATGAATAAAGTCTTAAGGTTAAACAACCAAGCCTTCAGCATTCTGTCATGGGGACTTCAGCAGTTTTCTTCCAGACATATGTCTTCAAAAAATGTGGTAACTTTTTAACTTTAAAAGGCTAAATATTAGGTTATGTGAACACTAAATATTTCTTGCCTCAGTTTTATACAATGACCAAAATTTTATTCTTTAAAAAGATTAAAAATCTTAACTTCTTCACTGCCACTCCACAGGATGCTTTAAAGAATGCCTTCATGCATTTATGATTTGCTTTCCAGTGATAAGTGTATGATTAGTGATAAACTGTGCTTGGCCTTGTACATAAGCATGAAAATCAGTGTGTAAAAACACAGCTTTCCATTAGAAAAAGCTGTTTCACTTAAGATGGCATTTTTGACACTAGAAGTGTATTGTTTGCTTTTTTCTCTTTTTATTTCTGATTAAGTTACAATATCAAAATATCCCACTTATGAATTATATTGAAATGAAAAAAATATAAATTCTCTATTCTCAAAATTTTTGTATAAGAAGCTTGCTTCATTTCATGAATTTTTAAATGGGAAATGAAAGAGTTGCAATGAAATGATTTATTTTTGTTACCCAGAAACATATTTTCAGATCTTCGGTAAATGTCCTGAAAGAGTGCCTTGCAGTACTGTTTGAAACAGATGAAATGTTCATTCCCTGATAGATGAGATCATGAATTCACTGTATGCAGTGGGAATGAGCTTCACTTGGGTCAGGCTTTTCAAAACAGGTCGATGGATTTTTGTCTCAAATGCAGACGTCAGGTCGTAAGTAACTATGCTATAGAAAAAAAATCTCATGCAGGCTGAATCCTAGTTGAAAGACCTGAGTAAGGTTTGAATTCCATAAATCTGGAGAATGCATAGGGAATAATTTTGAATACTCAGATTTCCAAGTATGAAGTGTTTGAATATTTGTGATATTTGAAAGAGATCATGAAGCCTTACCTCTATTGTTTGTTTTGCAACACATATTTAAGACCACGGAGAAATATTTTTCTTGTAATCTTGTTTTCATGTTAAAAGTATCTCTTTCATTATTAAGATTAGTGAAGGCGTATAACACATATAACCATTTTTTGTATAAAAATGTGGAATACTCATTTCTATGAGAGACTCTCTATTATACAGCCGGTAGTATATATAGACCTCTCGAAAGTAGTCTAGGTAATAGTAGTCTTTTGCTATGAGTTTATGCAAATACAAGACAATTTGCCACAAGAATTTGAAGCTGGGAGTTTATATGCACAGTGTAGATACAGGAGGAATTCTAAACAGGAATGAAGCAGCATTCTTAAGGCCTACAACAGGATTTGAGGGCCTTTTTTTCTTGTGAAAGCCCGTCTGCAGTAGTGAAAAAGTATCTTTAAATGACTTTTAAAAAGATTTAAGCTGAGATACCACAGTTCTGGAGAGTTATCTTTTGTCTTCGACTTTGCTTCCTCGTCCAAATAGAGAAAATAATATTACAATCTGAATGGAGAATCTCTCTGTAAAAGAGAAACAGTCAATGGCATAGCCATTTTGCAAAACAGAAAAATAAAATAAAACAAACAAAGAAAAAATCCCTGTTTATGTAAGAGTAAACTAGCAAATGACATCCTAAAGATAATTCTTTTTTGACACTGTACATATTACAGGTTAGGATAGGTGAAAGACTGGTGGGAAATTTTATCCCCTAACTTTTTGTCCATTTCTATAATTGTACATATCACTTAGAGTTTTGGAAGGATACTGGCAAGAACTAGCTTCCCCCTACCCTACACAGAATGAGAGAAGAAACTTTTCAGGAAACTAATGATTGTCTCCAATCTTTCTTTTGACTCTCTTCCATTTTAGAAGTGGCATAATCTTGCACTAAATCTCACTGATCCAGCTCTTTAAGTCCAGAAGGCTTTAGGGCTGACAAAATTTCTAGGGAGAGGCAGTATCTTCTATATATCAATGCAAAAGAAAGGACAGCATTTCAGGCTTAAATGTGCTTTTTCAGTCTGAAACAGAATCAGACATTAAACAAAAAGAATGGTTCTACATCTTCTGAGATGGGTACATTAAAATATTGCTGTGGGCACAATTCCAGTTTTTGGCAAGTAAATAAAACCATAAATTTCAATTTATTTCCACAAAATGGTTTAAGAAACACAATCTACTTGTTCTCCTGTGTTCAAACATCTCTAGAGAATAGGTAGTCAAATATTATTGATATCTGGTAAATTTCAGAACACCTTCAAAGACATCATCCATTGCATTCAGTAAATATGTTTTCTGCCTGTTTAGCCACCTCTATATAAACTAGTTAGTGAAAGGCAAGCATTTGTAATAGGGGTTGCTGTTACTGTTTATAGTCACTATAATCCTGGAAAGGCAGCTACTAGAACGAAGTCTCTCATCTTTATCTGAAGATGAACCTACCTCCTGAAAAGGGCTCATAGCTCAGAGCCCTGCATGGAGGATTCAGGTCTGAAGGGTAGTCATTAAGACTCAAGTCTCTTCTGAAGTGATTCCTTCTCAGCCTAATAAATTTTGTGACTGTTTAGCAACTAATATTTTACCTTGCTCTGTTTCCCTGGGAGTCTCCTTCTGAACCACTGAGTACTTGGTGTACTATTCCAATGAGTGGGAGATCGAAATTTATTTCCCTCCTGTGCAAGGGTATTTTCATCTCCTCATCAAGAGTCTGAAAAAGCTGCCAGCAGAAGTGGGTGGAGAGGTGTACACAGAACAACTCAAGCATTTTTTTCTTGTGCAGCATTAAGCAAAAGGAGGAAAATAGAATGTGTTGGGTATAAATTACTAAACTTATTTTATGCTGCAAATTAGCCTGAATATTAAATACTGCACTGCACAATTTTCCATTGAGAAAGAAAGCAGTGAAACAGATGTATAATTCTCAAGCTTAAGCTCTTCTCATTATTCTGCAGACACTTTTTTCTTTGCAATATTATTTCACAGTGAGCCATGAAGATGTTAAGTATTGTGCATTGTTCCTACAGACATTTCTCCCAAACCTCACAGTAGTAGAGGGAGATGAGAACACTACATGCCTATTTCTTGCCTATAAAGATTAAATAATTTGGGCTATTATTCAGAGTTATCTGCTCTGCATTCTGAACACTGGTCATCTGGCTGTATTTACATACCTACAGGACTGATCATAACTGGTGTGCCGGGTAAGGATCTGCCACTGTCACTGAATCCAGTGGTTTTCACTGTGCTTCTATTCATAATGGATCACTTTCAGAAAATCATGGGCAACGACTTATGCGGTTCATAGGGGAATTCAAATACAAATAGACTTGTCTACTTGCTGATCCAGATCGAAAATCTCCCAAAAGACACTGTAACGGTGCAGAAGAATTAAGAGACAGGACTGAAAATCCCTCAGAGAAATGAAAGCTAGAAATGAGTACTTTTCCATCAGCAGAAGCTATGGTGTCCGTGCCAGGAGGTTAGCTTATGAAATGGTTCCTTGAAGAAAATAAATATTTTCATCACTGATAATGCCAACAGAATTTTCCTCACTGTTTTTGCTAGCAAGGGAAAATCCACATCAGAATTTACCACCCAAATTTGCCCTAGTATGAAATAACTTCATGCTGCAGGACTTGCAGATATACTAGCAGCCCCCACAGAAAATTAGTCCTCAAAATGCTGCATAAGTTTTCAAAGATTTCTTTGTTCTTATGTCCACAAAGATGACAGTTAATCAATTCTCCTGACCAGACTGCAAAATATTTAAGAACTAGTAGACCTGGAAATGAAGGTCAGGAGAATATTATGAGGTCAAATACTGATATCATGAAAATAATTTCTATAATACTGATTTCTGTAGTCTTGAGAAGTGATATTGGTTAATATAGTAACAATTTCTTGCATATTTTCAGTATTTTGATCCTGGATTACAATGGGAAAACAGTAAGAAACAGGTGGTTTTCAATATCAGGATATCAGAAAGTCACTTGTAAAATAAACTCGAGTTCTGAGTGCTCTGGAATAGGCATCTGTGAGTTCTGTAAAATTAGCATTAGTCCTGAAGTTAATTATTTAAATTTGCCTACAAAATCAGACAGAGATCTGACAGCTGTGTGCATGCAAAATTAAGTGAATCTAGATTATATATGGGAGTTGCTTCAAGTAAGCCTTGACGCAATTTTTGTTCTATGCCTAGCAGCATTTCTTCAGAATTATCTGCTGTAATGTAATTGTTTCTATTTATATGTACCTATGAAAAGGCCTAGAAACAGTCCTTTCCCAAGCAATGCAAAATGGGTCCTGGGGCTCCAGAACTGTCTGGATTTTGGAAGTTATTATTACTACAGCCTTTTCTTCAAAGTGGAACACTATTCACATAAATAACTTTGGTACGTTCAGCTGAATGTGTCTTACCAAGGAATAATAATGGTCTGTCATCGTGTCTTCTGGTCTTGAGCAACATTTGAGATTATGCAGCCAGTAGAAAGGATCGCACAAATTGCTAAATTTTTTTCTTTCTCTTGAATGACATAGACTAACACAAGGTCATTATGTGAGTTAGAATAAACTTAGAGTTGTATGGATGTCCTGGGTTTGGCCAGGACAGGGTTAATTTTCACCAGACTCCAGGAAGGGGCACAGCCGGGGGGTGGGGGCTGACCCCACCTGGCCAAACAGAGCCGGGTATTCCATACCATGTGACGTCAGGCTGGGTTCCGGTGGGGGGGGAGCGGCGCGGCGAGAACTCTCTCGCGGCTTGGGCGGGCGCAGCGCCGGTCCGGTTTCGGGAGAGCGGCTGTTGTACGGTTCGTGGTTGTGTTTTCTCCTTATCTGTATCGTTGTTGTTCCTGTTTTCCCTCTGTTTGCTGTTCTGTTAAACTGCCCTTATCCCGACCCACCAGTTTCTGCCTCTTTCTTTTCATTCTCCTCCGCACGCCGGCGGGGGGAGGGGCGGCCGCGTGGCGCTTTTGTTGCCGGCGGCAGCCGAAACCAAAACATTAAATTGGCGCCCAGACGTGGGGCGGGGATAACGGCAGGGCTGAGCAGTGGGTGTTAAAACTGCTTTCTTACATTTTGTTAAATTTTGTTATACGCATTTTTCTGTGTTAAAATAGTCGCCGGTAAAAATGTTTCTGACTTTGATCAAATATCTCTGCTACGTAAATCCTTACTTGCTGTATGTGTTTGCCGCCGTGCTGTTTGTTACCTCGGGAAAGAAGATCAGGATGATGATTTTGCTGTACTGTACGATATCGACTTATGATATGATAACATCACTGTGCATGAAATTAGTCTTGTATTTGCATGCGGCACTGCGGTCATTTCCGTACCTCGGATCCTATGTCTTAGATTTTGTTAATAATCAAACCCAGTCTGTGGGGAAAGCCGAAGGGGATACCTTCCCCCACTCTTTCGCCCCCCCTCTCTTCCTCAGGCTGGTCCTAACTGCTTTTGAGAATTTCGAGTACCCCTGGGATGCTCAGGCCAGCACTCTCCTTTTGTTCTGCCTGCTGAACGGCTTCCGGGTTTTGTTTAGGGTTAAGCAAGTCGTTAAGAACATCGTGCAGAGACCTGCCCCGGGGCTGGATAGCTGTGAGTGGCTGGGTGTGTGGGACAGCATGGGCAGATGTCTAGAGCAGTGGGCACCACCGGTGTGTTTTAAACTCACCCCTGAACAAATACAGAATCCGGATAATCTGGTAAAATATCTGAAAAAAGTGTGCTGCCACCCTGGGAACTCCAGAGAGACACAGATCACCACAATGTGCTGGGGTCTGGCCCACGCCTACCGAGCCATGTTCAACACTGTTCAGTGCCTTAAAGGGGAAAGGGGGGGAAGCGAAGCGGCAGGCGCTGCAACTGGCGCTGCCCCCCCAGCCGGCCCTGCAGCCCCTCCAGCCCAGCAGGCAGTCACAGCCCCCCCAGCCAGCACCACCGCTGCCACAGCTGCAGGGTCTGCCTCGGTTTCCCTGGCAGGCACAGCAGCTGCTCCAGCCCCAGCTCCAGCCGCAGGCATCGCAGCTGAGCCCAATGACCAACCTGTGCCCGTAGCAGTCGCCCCTGTAAAACTAAAGAAAGACGCAAAGAGAGCAGATCGCTCTGGGAGGGATGACGATGAGCCAGGGTCATCACGGGAGATAGAGACAGAGATCATCACCCGGTCCCTGTCCCTGGGCGAGCTGCGAGACATGTGGAAAGATTTCAGCCGCCACCCAGGCGAGCACATTGCCACCTGGCTGCTGCGGTGCTGGGATAATGGGGCCAGCAGCTTGGAATTAGAGGGCAAGGAAGCCAAGCAGCTGGGATCCCTGGCCAGGGATGGGGGCATTGACAAGGCCATTGGGAAAAAGGAACAAGTCCTCAGCCTCTGGAGGAGACTTCTCTCAGGGGTGAGGGAGAGGTACCCCTTCAGTGACGATTTTGTATGCTATCCTGGCAAGTGGACCAATATGGAAAGGGGTATTCAGTACTTGAGGGAATTAGCTGTGCGGGAGCTGGTTTACTGTGACACAGACGATGAGCAGGTACCCACAGACCCAGATGAACTCCAGTGCTCACAATCCATGTGGAGGAAGTTTGTGCGGAGCGCACCCTCCTCGCATGCCAACTCACTGGCAGTTGTAAACTGGAAAGGTAAAGACACACCAACAGTAGACGAGGTGGCTGTCAGACTCCGCCAATATGAGGAAAGTCTCTCTTCCTCCCTTGTCTCAGCCGTGGAGAAACTGGTCAAGCGACTAGACAGGAATATGTCCTACTCCCCACCTGTGCGGGCCCGCATCTCAGCTATTAGGGGCAGGCGTTTCTCTGCTCAGGAGAGGGAATACAGAGGCTATACACCCCGGGGCACCCTGTGGTTTTACCTGCGTGACCACGGAGAGGACATGAGGAAGTGGGATGGAAAACCCACCTCAAGTCTAGAGGCACGAGTACGTGAGTTGCGAGGTAAAACAATCACAAAAGGGGACTCTGTTAGGAAAAATGCCGCCCCAGTTTCCAAAAGTCAGCTCTCCAGACCAGGTAGACAGTTTGACCTTGATTCCGATCCTCTGGAGGGGACCTCCAAGTCATTTTTACAGCAGGTGAGCAGCAATTTCTCTGACGAGGATTAGAGGGGCCCTGCCTCCAGCCAGGTGGAGGAAAGGGACAACCGTGTCTATTGGACGGTGTGGATTCGGTGGCCTGGCACGTCAGATCCACAAGAGTATAAAGCTCTAGTGGACACTGGTGCACAGTGTACTTTAATGCCATCAGAGTTCAAAGGGTCAGAGCCCATTTGTATTTCGGGAGTGACAGGGGGGTCCCAAGAGCTGAGTCTACTGGAGGCTGAAGTGAGCCTCACTGGGCAGGACTGGCAGAAGCACCCCATTGTAACTGGCCCCGAGGCTCCGTGCATCCTTGGGATAGACTATCTTAGGAGAGGCTATTTCAAGGACCCAAAGGGGTATCGGTGGGCTTTTGGCATAGCTGCTGTGGAGACGGAAGAAATTAAACAGCTGTCCATTTTGCCTGGTCTCTCGGAGGATCCTTCCGTTGTGGGGTTGCTGAGGGTTGAAGAACAACAGGTACCCATCGCGACCACAACGGTGCACCGGCGACAGTATCGTACCAACCGAGACTCCCTTCTCCCCATTCATCAGCTGATCCGCCAGCTGGAGAGTCAAGGAGTGATCAGCAAAACTCGCTCACCCTTTAATAGTCCCATATGGCCAGTGAGAAAATCTACTGGAGAGTGGAGACTGACAATAGACTACCGTGGCCTGAATGAAGTCACACCACCGCTGAGTGCTGCTGTGCCAGACATGCTAGAACTTCAATATCAGCTGGAGTCAAAGGCAGCCAAGTGGTACACTACAATTGACATCGCTAATGCATTCTTCTCCATCCCTTTGGCAGCAGAGTGCAGGCCACAGTTTGCTTTCACCTGGAGGGGCATCCAGTACACCTGGAATCGACTGCCCCAGGGGTGGAAACACAGTCCCACCATTTGCCATGGACTAATCCAGACTGCACTGGAAAAGGGTGAAGCCCCAGAACATCTGCAGTACATCGATGACATCATTATATGGGGCGACACAGCGGAGGAAGTTTTTGAGAAAGGGGAGAAAATAGTTCAGATCCTTCTGAAAGCCGGTTTCGCCATTAAGCGAAGTAAAGTCAAGGGACCTGCTCAAGAGATCCAGTTTTTGGGAATAAAATGGCAGGATGGGCGCCGTCAAATCCCAATGGATGTCATCAACAAAATAGCAGCTATGTCTCCACCAACCAGCAAAAAGGAAGCACAGACCTTCCTGGGTGTTGTGGGTTTTTGGAGGATGCACATCCCAAATTACAGCCAAATTGTGAGTCCTCTGTACCACGTGACCCGGAAGAAGAATGATTTTGAATGGGGCCCTGAGCAACGACAGGCATTTGAACAGATTAAACGGAAGATAGTTCATGCCGTAGCCCTTGGTCCAGTCCGGTCAGGGCAAGATGTTAAAAACGTGCTCTACACCGCAGCCGGGGAGAATGGCCCAACCTGGAGTCTCTGGCAGAAAGCACCAGGGGAGACTCGAGGTCGACCCCTGGGGTTCTGGAGCCGGGGATACAAAGGATCCGAGGCCCGCTACACTCCCACTGAAAAAGAGATTCTGGCAGCATATGAAGGCGTTCGAGCTGCTTCAGAAGTGGTCGGCACTGAAGCACAGCTCCTCCTAGCTCCACGATTGCCGGTCCTGGGCTGGATGTTCAAAGAGAGGGTCCCTTCTACGCATCATGCCACCGATGCTACGTGGAGTAAGTGGGTCGCTCTGATCACCCAGCGCGCCCGAATGGGAAACCCCAGTCGCCCAGGAATTCTGGAGGTCATCATGGACTGGCCAGAAGGCAAAGATTTTGGAGCATCGCCAGAGGAGGAGGTGACACGTGCTGAAGAGGCCCCACTGTATAACCAGCTGCCAGAAGATAAGAAACAGTATGCCCTGTTCACGGATGGGTCCTGTCGCATTGTGGGGAAGCAGCGGAGGTGGAAGGCTGCTGTATGGAGCCCTAGATGACAAGTCGCGGAAACTGCCGAGGGAGAAGGTGAGTCCAGCCAGTTTGCAGAGGTGAAAGCCATCCAGCTGGCTTTAGACATTGCCAGTCGAGAGAAGTGGCCAGTGCTCTATCTTTACACTGACTCTTGGATGGTGGCCAATGCCTTGTGGGGGTGGCTGCAGCAATGGAAGAAGAACAACTGGCAGCGCAGAGGCAAACCTATCTGGGCTGCCCCATTGTGGCAAGATATTGCTGCCCGGCTAGAGCAGTTGGCTGTAAAAGTCCGTCACGTGGACGCCCACGTCCCTAAGAGTCGGGCCACTGAAGAACATCAAAACAACCACCAGGTAGATCAGGCTGCTAAGATTGAAGTGGCTCAGGTGGATCTGGACTGGCAACATAAGGGTGAACTCTTTATAGCTCGGTGGGCCCATGACACCTCGGGCCACCAAGGAAGAGACGCGACATACAGATGGGCTCGTGACCGAGGGGTGGACTTGACCATGGACACTATCGCACAGGTTATCCATGAATGTGAGACATGCGCTGCAATCAAGCAAGCCAAGCGGGTAAAGCCTCAGTGGTATGGAGGACGATGGCTAAAATATAAATACGGGGAGGCTTGGCAGATTGACTACATTACACTGCCACAAACCCGCCAAGGCAAGCGCTATGTGCTCACAATGGTGGAGGCCACCACCGGATGGCTGGAAACCTACCCTGTGCCCCATGCCACTGCCCGGAATACCATCCTGGGCCTGGAAAAACAAGTCCTGTGGCGACATGGCACTCCCGAAAGAATCGAGTCGGACAACGGGACTCACTTTCGCAACAGCCTCATAGACACCTGGGCCAAAGAACACGGTATTGAGTGGGTGTATCACATCCCCTACCATGCACCAGCCTCGGGAAAGATCGAACGTTACAATGGGCTGCTAAAAACCACTTTGAGGGCAATGGGGGGTGGGACTTTCAAAAATTGGGATACCCATTTAGCAAAGGCCACCTGGTTGGTTAACACCAGAGGGTCCACCAACCGGGCTGGTCCTGCCCAGTCAAAACCTCAGCGCCCAGTAGAAGGGGATAAAGTCCCTGTAGTGCACATGCGGAACATGTTAGGGAAGACAGTTTGGGTTAGTCCTGCCTTGGGCAAAGGCAAGCCCGTCCGTGGGATTGCTTTTGCTCAAGGACCTGGGTGTACCTGGTGGGTAATGCGGAAGGATGGGGAAGTCCGATGTGTACCTCATGGGGATTTAATTTTGGGCGAGAATAGTCCATAAATAAATTGTATAAAGTTAGTTGTTAAATAACCCTGTCACTGTCTGTTATCACTGTTATAATTGTTATATTTTGTACCAGTAGTAGCATAGTAAGAATCGTCCAGATTAAAGAAGGATGGACTTTTTCGATGAAAACCTAGCAGAGCACAGCGATGATGGAACTGGACCTGGTTTTCAACAACTAGCATCCAGCAACTTCATCAAGATCAACATCTCCTGCAGACTGTGGGCACGGGCCGCACCAGATACATCAGCCGTGAGCTCCGGATGCAGCAAGTGACCGCCCATCACCACACATCACCTCCCCTGCCACGGAAGACCATAACGACAGATGGAGCCTGAAGTCATGGATTAAATGAACTCAACGGACACTTTAGAGTGATGATCCATAGATTAAAGGAATGATATCTGGAGACAGGAGAAGTGGTGGTGATCAACTGGACAATGGGGGACCTGGGCATGACGTAGATGGTATGGAATAAGGGGTGGATAATGTCCTGGGTTTGGCCAGGACAGGGTTAATTTTCACCAGACTCCAGGAAGGGGCACAGCCGGGGGGTGGGGGCTGACCCCACCTGGCCAAACAGAGCCGGGTATTCCATACCATGTGACGTCAGGCTGGGTTCCGGTGGGGGGGGAGCGGCGCGGCGAGAACTCTCTCGCGGCTTGGGCGGGCGCAGCGCCGGTCCGGTTTCGGGAGAGCGGCTGTTGTACGGTTCGTGGTTGTGTTTTCTCCTTATCTGTATCGTTGTTGTTCCTGTTTTCCCTCTGTTTGCTGTTCTGTTAAACTGCCCTTATCCCGACCCACCAGTTTCTGCCTCTTTCTTTTCATTCTCCTCCGCACGCCGGCGGGGGGAGGGGCGGCCGCGTGGCGCTTTTGTTGCCGGCGGCAGCCGAAACCAAAACAATGGATTACATTGTATGGATTACAGTGTACAGATGACTGTAAGTACACCCACACATGAACGCAACAGGATCCATTGCCAAAGTGCTCCAACAAAATGCTGTACTTAGGAGCAACATAGACCTTATACCACATAGGAAGTTGTATTTGGTTTATGTGACATACTGTGGGTAGCATATTGCTTTACTTCAAGAGACAGGAAAGAATTAGATTGTTCCGTGGTGTCGCAGAGAACACGCATTTTGGCAGGACCTTGCCAATCTTCTTCTGTCCTCTTCTGTTCCCAAGGAGGATTTTATGTGGCTGTGTTGCTAGTGCCCCGGATTGAATACGGCTGGAACGTTTCCCAGACAAGGGGGAGAGAATGTCGTAGCCAAAATTATGAGCTGCCTAGCAGACACAAAAATAATTGTGCACAAGTGTATACATGTGGGGTCTTTGCTAGGTCCAGATTTTGTCTCACTCATTTATACAAATGCCAGGTCTATGGCCAGACAGTGTTGGTATCTGCTGGGTATTCCCCCATACCATTTAAAGTGCCATCTGCTATTTTATATCTGCCAAGTATATGGATTAAGTCTGCTATTTTCCATTTTATGTCACGTTATTAATAATGGTAATGATAGTTGCACAGGCTGTAGTTGTAAAATTCATGGTCACACATTCCTGTCCTTTCCTTATTTATCTTACAGGTGCCAGAACTCTGGACATACTGTTCACCTCCCAAATATTTATTTCTCCTGAGGATTCCTTCTAATGTCCCAACATATCATACTGCTTTACAAAACATCACTCCCTGATTCATGTAGCTAACTACATGAGGCTGAGCATGCATGTACACATGCATTTTTACCCTATGCAGGTAGTAAGTACAGAGTATAACGAGTTTTCAATACAGAATGGAATAACCTAGCAGGGCTCCGCTGTCTCACATATAATTTGAAGAAGCCCATCCTTTCACAGTCACAACGGTAAAGTTAGCAAACAAATAGTCCTTCCCCACACCCCTCCTGACACCAAGTTTAGTAACCCATTAAGATAAACAGTGTACAGCGTGTTTTGGTATTTTAAAATGAGATAAAATAGAATTAATTAATATTAATTAATTTAAAAGCATCACACAAGGACTCTTTTTACCCTTTCAATATATCTTCTTCTTAAATGCCTGAGCTCCCAAGACCCTTGTATCTATAGCTTACATGAAGGAAGTATAAAAATAACCTTTCAAAGGGAAGTCCCATGTGTAATTTTTCATGATATGTAACTCAATTTCATTGTAGCTGTGGATACTTATGATGGTTGCATGATCTATACTTCACATTTTTATTGTAACTATTTTTCCACTGAAATCTGATATCAGACCTCTGCAGTGGGATAGTGCAGTGTAATCAGATGTAATCATGTCTTTCCGATCAGAACTGTCTGTCCCAATGTTCCCAAGAGTGTATAAAAAGCCACTTAATCACTAGCTGTAATATGTTTGTTGGCAATTTCATTTTTTGTTTCACCTTGAGAGCTACAGTGAGGTCAACCCTCATGAGTACGATTTTACACTCTGCTATAATAACTTGAATCATACCCTGAATATTTTTTGCTTACATACATGTAAGGTCAGTGTGAACTGTAAATATGTCTATTGTTGAACCAATACTCTTGATTTTGGCCTTGTTTTCTGACAGTTCTAGTAACTTGAAATAAAGTTTCAGCTAGGTCCAATAGAGGATTTAGTAGCTAACGTAGATTTAGGTAAGACAAATTCCCTAAATTCAAAACTGTAGGAGAGAAAAACAGTGGTCACCTTCTACGTAGCCTTGGAGGTGTCACGAGTCCATGACAGATCCTCTTTTCACGTGCAGGACTTTGAAGGGTTCAGGAAATGATCAACAAAGTTGTTTAAGTGTGATTTTTATCTAGCCATTAAGGGTTCTTCACAGTTGTCACTAGTGAGCTTTAGTCTAGTGGCTGTTCCCAGGGCATGCCTTGTGCACCTCAACATGAGAGGACACTGCTTTGCGTTGGAGTCAAAAGAACATTAATTCAGGCAGTTTAGTCAAATGCATCTCCCTCCATCCATGCTCCAGCCTAATAGGGCAATTTACAAAGAGAATCTCTTGTTGAAAGCAAAGAGAAGATGCTGAATTTCACTGATCAGGCTTGTTTCAGTGCTACTTGTATCAAACAAATGCTGAAAAACACCACAACAGTCCTAAGAGTAGGCATACTTTCCCCAAAAGGGCAAAAGCATGGGGTTACGAATCATAATCCTCCTCCTCCAGCCCCTTTCCCTATGTGCCTGTCTTTCCAAGGTGGCACATGGTGGCAGCAGGTGAGAAGGGAATGAACCTCACCAAAAAACAACCATGAGACATCGAGCTTTGATGTAAAAGCTGCAGAGGACACTAACTCTACATCTCACCCATGGGCAGGCCACCTGAAAACTGGGCTGTAAATGCAAGAGCCTCAGTCTGCCCTTGACGAAAAGGCTTTTACCTCCAGGAATGTGTTGCAAAGTAATGAGAATTTTTTCCATATAGGTCAGTGAGAATTAAGTTCAATGACTTGTCTTTGGATTTTCTTGTTGAGCGGCACTCAGTGACAGCTACCAATGACTGCACGTTGCTAGATCCCCTCTCACTGTGCGGCTGTTTTCAGCTTTTTTCTTAGGCACCCAGCTCCCCTTTGAGATCTGCCAGGGGATCTACCAGGGTACTAAATGCCTGTTTTTGAACTCCACGTCATATTTGAATCAGGCACTTTTCCTTTGAGGAGTATTCTCATAAGTGATGCTCACTAACTGACACAATGCCCTGACCTTTTTTTTAATAATGGAAACAATGCAAAATGTCTTGTTAAAGCTAAAAGAAAGCAAAATAATAAAGGTCGTCCAGCTTTTATCTCTCTGTATCAGTATACACCAAGCACACAAAAATATTTTTGAGAGTCATTTTTCAGTGTAAAACTGCTTTTAGACAACTAAAGAATAATATGATTGCTTAGTTCCTGAAGAAAAAAATGTATATGTATATAATTCTGAATTCTGAACCTTTGAAAAGAAATAAAAATTCAGAGTTGAAGCCTGAGTCTTATTTTCCTACTTTGGATAAATACTCCCAAATATGAGTCTCTATGTGTAATATGTATGTGTACATCAACTCACAGAATGGGGGCTTCTCAACGAAACATGACATATTCTACTTTTCACTTGCTCTCCACTTGATAGTTATATTGATTTGCTAGCTGAACTTCTATTCTGCATAATACTTTGTGATCAGAAATGAGCTCAAACTGAAGGGGAAGATTCGTCTTTCTGAAATATTTGAAACTGCTCAGACCTGGATCTTAATCCAGGTCCATTTCAAATAGTTTATCTCATTAGAAATAAAAACTTGTTTATCAAAAGTATGTTCTTCACGTCTCAATGTTGGTATTCTCCATTATTCCAATTGTTCAAGTTCAGTTACGTGTTTACTATTTGAATTTCTACACTGAGTACGCTGAATAGAGCATAATGCCATTTCTACTTTTGCATGTGAATGTAGACACTGTTTCTACAGTTTTTCTACATAAAATACTTCATTTGCAAGGTATATTAGGAAGGATAATATGGTTGGCTTATTTGTCACCATTACAGAGTTCCTAAACACTGCTTGATCCATTTTAAGAATAATTAAAAAAATATAAATTATGCAAGATGACTACATAATCCTATCCACGGATACTGCTAATATTGTGAATACTTCGGCATGAAAGTCTTAATTAGCTGTCAAACAGGCACACAAGGAGATGATGGTGGTGAAGACAGCTGTAGCCAATTCTCAAAAGAGAAATAAAAAGAGAAAATAAATCTTTAGTGTATTCTATAAAGGGAACAGAATTTTCTAGTTGTACCTTTGTGTAGGGAGCTATTCCACAGCATAATTACAGAATTACATCCACTCAGACTTAGTAGATCTATCATTGTCTGTTCCTTTACTAATTTTTGATACCTAGTGTTTGACATCAATGTTATTCATACTGACAGATAATCCCCTTTTGATTTCAGGTTTTCTTAATCTCCTTGTATGATCCTTGAAGTAGTCCCAAAGCATGTAAAAATTGTGATCCACATGTATTTAAATTTAAGTTCTCTTTACAAAGTTTTGCTACAAAAATAACTGACTTGGTTAAATTACATTCTGAGAAATATGTATACCTCCCATGCCATCTTACAGCTTCATTTTTACAAAGGCGTCATCATCCTTCATGTAAGTTTAAAAGACCTTTTCTCACAGAGAAAGAAAATGCTAGATGTGGCATGTTCTGCATGGGTGGTGAAGCAAAAGTTATAGGCTTTCATGCTGTCTTTCATCTGGTAAATTTAAAAATGGGAAATACTATCTAATGTGTTTTCCATTAAAATTTTTAGCAGCTGTGCAACAATGAGAAGAGGAAGGCACAACTTGGAAATTATCCCTTTATATTATTTCACAAGCTAAGTTACATAAATAACACTGCGGTGTCTGTCACCTTGAACCAAACAGTATTTTTGTTCGTTTCCGTCAGTGAAGCCAGGATTTCTCAGCAAGTGCAGTACTCAGAACAGCATCTGAGTTGAAAACAAAATACCATCTTTTACTTTTGTTTGTCTCCTGCACAGAAGAGGATTAATTTGATGGTTTCCTGGGACTGAGAATAAGTGCAAGCATTGGCTATAAACACAGGAAAAAAGGAAGGGATGAAACTGAGGTGGTACATATAACTGGTTATTTTATTTAGCTACAGAACTGGAAAGAGAAAGGAAAAGCAAATTTTCTGAATTTTTTTGTTAAATGCTACAGGGGAAGCAGAAACAGCTGATTCACAAGGTTAGTAAAATAGAAATACTTCTTGTCTAGAATTTTGGTGGGATGAGGATTTGACCATACAGCTTCCTAACTTCCAGTTATGTGCACTGGTTTCTGTGCCATGAAGAAAGGAAAGGCAGAAATCCTCTCATGCTCTCTTGATGAAACAGGTTCACTCTACAGAGAATGATCCTTGAGAGCAGGGGCTGGTTGCTGCAAGTCCCATTTACAGGATATGTGCTCTGACTACCAGGCTCATTCGTGCTTCACCCCAGGCTAACTACTAACTTTTACTGTAAAGTAACTTTAACTATCATGTATTTTTGCACTTGTCCAGTGGATTTGATACTGCCCTGAAAAGTGAGTTTCTGGGCTTCTCCTTAGAAGAAAAGATTTATCTTTCAGGTGGAACCGAAGCAGGTCTCATGCTTAGACAGTACCAAAGCTTGTCTAACAGGGACACCATCCGCTGAGGCACTTGGCGTGTGCTGCCATCAGTAACAAGTCAGTGAGTAACACTGAGGTCCTAGTTCAGTGGGCTGCCTCTTGTCTTCCTGCGGTCTGAGAGTGGTAGAAAGAGCACTGACTATGGGGCAAACTATCGTCACTTTGTACTTCACCAGTTTTCAGCTGTTTGTACATTCTACTGCAGAAAGCTCCATTATACTTACGGCTTGCAGCTGTGAACACCAAGAGTCAGCTCATCTAGTTTTAGTCATCTTAAAATTGGTGGTGTAATCTGAGGTAGTTTTGCCAACTGCTCCCGTATACAATGGAGAGAGAGGCACTCAATAAGCAAATCATGTAGTCCTAAAATAATTATATCAGATAGAGAGGATGACTTTCCCAGATGGAGGCGCTTCCTTCTCTTTCTTTCTCTTGACTATAGAGGAAGTAAAGACAAAAAGCTTCTCGTCTTTCAAGCAGATACAGCTAGACGAGCTGACTTCTGCTGTTAATAACTGAAGATAGTTTCCCTGGCCCAGATCCTACTGACAGAATATTAAGTGTACCTATAGCTCTCTGCTTTCCTTGACATTATATCCACCTTACTGGCTGAGAGGGTTACTGTCTCCATTTGGCAGCCATGTTATTTGGAGGAAGAATGCTTGTCGGCTCACATCCTTAGTACCTTGCTCCATTGCTGCTGATCAATGGCCTGACATCACGGAACACTCCAGAAGCAAAAATATGTTTTTTTCTTCTCTGTTTTCTCTTCTTCTTTTATGTTTTTTTTATAATTTTTAAAAATTTATTTGTTTATCTCTACTGAGTTTCCATCAGGCGAGATGGTTGCTTACAATTATATTTACACTGTCCTTGCAGCAGTTACCATCCCTGCAATAGAAAAATTCTGCCATAAAATGAGTGAAGCTAATTTATTAGCCAGGGATTGGATTGACAGGTGGTAGGCTAACAATTCTTCTACTCTTTTAGCAGAGTTTCAAGATTCACAAAATGAAAGATGTATATTTTATTGGACCCTGGTAAAATATTGTTTTAATATTTCATAATAAAATAAAAAGCAATAAAACAATATGCCTGTTGTAGCTTGAATAGCCTTAAGGGTTGCTTTGCAGGGACTCATAAAATGGCAAGAAGCATTTAACACAGCATATCTGGTTCACTGTAGATTCTGTTCCCAGTGATAACCTACTAAGATCAGTATACAAAGATGCTTGTGGCTAGTCCTTTCTTTAGGGAGCTGGGATTAGATCAAGGAAGTGAAGTCATGAGATAATGCAAATTAAAAACCAAAGCAAAACAAAACAGAACAAAACAAAACCACCATCACCACCAAAAGCAACAAAAAACCCAGACCAAAAACCCAGAATTCTGTAACACCTGTTTGTTATTCTTTCCTGTAGAATAATCTAATGCATACAAAATAATCTATTATATTTTATTTTCCCTAGTTGTGTCTGTGCTTTCCAGTTCTCCCTTCCAAAATTCAACAGAGGATTTTAATTTGTAAGATCTCCTAGCTAGTATTATGTATCCATAAAATTGCAACTGTTTCTCACTCCTTCTCATTCCACCTTTCGGGGGTCGTGTAAACAAATCAGAGGATGACAAGCATGTCTCTGAATTACTGTCCCTCTCAGGGTGAGAAAAGGGAGCTTGTCTTCAGCACACTTAGCATGTTCCCCACATCATCCCAAGAGGAGATATCTTCTGGTATCACTGCCTCCTTTTGTTAACTGCAAAATAAATATTGCAATGACTGAAAAATGACAGTTTTAAAAAGGGACAATTTGAGAGTAGCATTAACACCTGCTTCCTCACATGCAGATCTCACTTTCGTCCTAGCTCTGCCACAGATATCCTCTGTGAGTGTACAAATTCACGTATGCTTCAATTGCATATCTGTAAAATTGGATTAGTGACTTTCTCCCCTGTTGTTTTGTGATTTCTCCTCTATCTATTGACTGGGACAGTGTTGATTTTGCTTCATTTTTCCCAGTGAGGCATCAGCTTAATGTCACGCCCAATGACATTATTGTAATTCAAGTCATAGGTAAGACAGGTACAAACTTCAAGAAAGGAAGGCATGGTGACTACTTTTTTTCCAGTCAACACAGAATACAGAAGGTGTTATGTTATGCAGCTCTTCGTTACCACAGATGGGCAAAGATTTCTCTTTTGACTGTTAACCAGTCTGATAAAATACCTCTTATCTTGATTTCTGGCTGTGAATTAGGGGCAAGCTTCCGTCCCTAATCAATTCTGTTCCATCATGGTCCCATCCAGAAGGTCTGAGCTTTCAAAGTATTTGATTAGGTTTCTGAAGTATTCTTCCTTTTTCTTTTTCTTGTTTATTTCTTTTCTTTCTTTTTAACCTTGACTGAAGCTAGTCTCTTTTTCTGTACTTTTCTATATGGCTCTTTTTCATAGCTTTTAAGTTCAGCTTCTTACTTTGCTTCTCTGCCCAGCTCTTGATTTCTGGCTTGTGTTCCTAATAACTGCCATGTTTTTCATTGCCTGACTTTGGTTCTTGGCTTCCATCTGGAAATCTGGCACAAACACTTGACCCGTGGCTTGCCTTCTGCTAGTGCTGGCCCTACCCACCAGATGTATCTATCCATGCCTTCGGTCCTATCAAGCAGGTGCCTGAAAGCTACAACCCAGAAGGAGTACGGGTCATGTAACCAATCAGAAACAGCTTTCACTGTCACTCATATTAAGGTAGAATATTCTTACAAATCATTTCAGTGTCTCTACCAGCATATCTTTTCTGCTTGCCTTTCTCTTTTAACTTCTTCTTCAGCATCAGTTTGACAAATGTTTGGTAGGTCCCTTCTGTGTCAGTGAGTCATTTGCTGCAAAATTACTCAGCTTCTGTTTGCTTTCAACTGGGCTCCACTCCAGATACAAGGAAATATGTTCCTTTGATGCAATAATGATTTGTTTTTCTGGGCATCTTATTTGAACTATGGGCCGTTTGTTTCCTCCCGATTTCCAGATAAATCTACCACATAGCTAAGGTAAGCAACTGGAATTTATAAAGCCTAACAGTAAGATAGTACGGGTTAGCATATTAAAACAGAGGCTGATGCTACCTCTGCAGTGCTCATATTTTGCTGGTACACTGGCTGATTCTGATCACACTCTGCCTTAATCCAACTGCGCATTGCCAGTCCAGAAAGCACCAAGTGTGTTTCACCTCCCTATCAGCTGCAGAATAGTTCAAATACAGTCCGCATGTCTTTAGTCATGTGAATGGATCTATTCCACAGGTTCAGGCTTAAAGGCTGCAGAAGACCTTTAGAAGTTCTAGGGTAAGCTGTGTTTACCACTCAGTGTAAACTTCTCTTTACTCTTCTCCCTACATATGGAAAAAATTATACCAGAGTTCATAATTCATTGTGCAGGCAAAGATTAAAAAATACTATCTGATTTATCCCACTGCTTTAATTCACCACAGTTTTTAAGGTGCTTCAAGGAGGTCACAAAGATCCTTCGTATTTACTAAACACACTTACTCGTTTCATATCCTATTTTCCTTCTTCTAGCCCACATCAAGTCTTCAGAATTTTAAAATCAAATGTCTTTAATCAGTTTAAAGGTCATCATATTATCTTCCTCTGAAAAATGGTGATAATTTTTCTTTGATGACTAAGACAGTTTTAACTGTTAACACAACTTAGCGTATGTAGCACTTTCTCTGGGAAAGGTGATGGCAGAAGTCAGTGATTGTATTTCCATTAACATTTAGTTTCAGAATAACAGTACATCTCTAAAATTGACCCCAAATTCTGTATTTATCTATTTACCATGTGTTAGTTTAGTTTCCAAGGTGTTCTTAGTTTCTTAGTTTGCAAAACATAGATTTGTTCTGGGGAAAATTAAGATAGAATATTTTCTCATGTTTAATTTGCTGTATTTCCTTTTGTTTTGCATGTTACAGGTGAATGATAAAAACAACTCAAGGAATTATATAGGAAGCCCAAGAGTGTGATTTATGCGGACAATATCCTTCCTTAAAAAGAAGGAAGAATCGACTCTGCTAAGTTATCAGCTTCATTCTCCTCTTCAATTCTTTTTGGTTTTTTTCCATACTGTTATTCGGCTTTCCCTTAACAACTCCAAATCCCAGGTGAGTTTTGCAATTGCAGATAGCTCTGATGTTTACGTAGCTCTCTATTTATGCATAGCAGATAGAGAAACAGATCAAATGGAGCAAGAGTCAGTCCTTTTGTCCTGTTTCTGAATGATCTGTAATCCTATCATGATACAAAGCTGACTGGAATGTCAGAAACGACACTAGATTTATAAAATCAGAAGCATATTTTCAGATGCAATACTCCATGCAAATTATTCATGACAGAACTTTTTTCCTTTTCCATAAATTTTGAGTTTATGCACTGCTTGGGCATCTTTTACATTCATTTTAGAGCTAGAAATATCTCTGTCCTGAGATACAGGAATATACTGAAGAATCAGCTTTGCTACAGATCTAAACACTACCTTCACAATTGCTCCCCACCTTTCTTCCTCAACCTGTGCTTTGATTTCTCTGGGAAGGATTTCTGGATGCATGGGCTGAAAGACAGTTTCTGTGCCTGCCAAAAAGCCCCCTGATCGGAGTGATCAGAAGACCAAGACAGGACAACATACTGTGCAGTATGGCTATCTCATGGCTGAAGTGTTGCCACCATTTTTCATTGACCAAATACATTCAACATAGCTTTTGCTTTTGCCAGTAGTCTGTCATCTGTACTGTACATGCACTGTGCTTGTCTTCCTGTGGAGTAGAACCCGTGTGAATATAGATATGAAAAGATGGTCATGACTTCTGTGCCTTCACCAGTCTAATAATGATTTGGTTGATCAGATTGTTACAACTGGAGAAGATTATTCCTGAGTTTGAAGAATCTAGAGACAGAAATATTTTTGACATCGTCTCTGAAGTTGATATTCTTGTCCAGCTAAGTTTTATTCAGTCTTTCAGTACAAGAGTGATTAGAACTGAAGGAATCTCCTGTGGTACACATATGCCTGATGGTTCGATCAGGCAACATTTGACTCACTCTTTTTGAATACACCCAAGAAAAGTTTGTCAATTCAGTGAAACAAGTGCAATAGTTTTAAGTCAGACATATTCCATGATATTATAAAAATATTGGGCAAGTCTACTGTTGCAGCTTTTCTTTTTTTTAAGTATGACTTCATGTTCTGCATGATTCCCTTCTATAAGAGACAACTATTGTTTGTTGCATCACAGTTGTTTTATGTAATCTGTAACATTAATTTAAACAGCAGATAAAACGGAATCCCTAGTGGCTCCTCTAATGTGGCTTGCCATGGCCTCCCTTGGAGTTGCAACCCCTGCTTTGCAAAGCACTGGTTTAGGAATCTTTTCCTAATAAAGTGCACCCAGTTTTTTTCCTCAATAAGATTGTTCTTGATGCTCAGATGTTGATTAAAATGCCATATCTGATAAGTGCACATAAGTCACTATTTATCATTCTGCTTGTTTGGTTTGGTCTGGATAAATGCCAGGTGCCCATCAAAACCACTCTATCATTCCCCCTCCTCAACTGGACAGGGGAGAGCAAATATGATGAAAGGCTCATGGGTTGAGACAAGGACAGGGAGAGATCATTCACCAATTACTGTCACGGACAAAATAGGTTGAACTTGGAGAGAAAAAGGGAGTTGATTTTATCACTGATCAAATCAGAGTTGGATAGTGAGAAATAAAACCAAACCTTGAAACACCTTCGTCCCACCCCTCCCTTCTTCCCGGGCTCAGCTTCACTCCTGTTTCTCTGTCTCCTCCTCCCACCCCAAGCGGCTCAGGGGGATGGGGAATGAGGGTTGAGGTCAGTTCATCACACTTTGTCTCTGTCACTCCTTTGTCCTCAGGGGGAGGACTCCTCACAGTCTTCCCTGGCTCCAGCGTGAGGTCCCTCTCACGGGAGACAGTTCTCCACAAACTTCTCCAATGTGAGTCCTTCCCATGGGCTGCAGCTCTTCATGAACTGCCCCAGCGTGGGTCCCTTCCATGGGTTGCAGTCCTTCAGGAACTGCCAGCAAACCTGCTCCAGTGTGGGCTTCTCTCTCCACGGGTCCACAGGTCCTGCCAGGAACCTGCTCCAGTGCAGGCTTCCCATGGGGTCACAGCCTTCTTTGGGCATCCACCTGCTCTTGCACAGGGTCCCTTCCACAGGCTACAGATGGATATCTGCTCCACCATGGACCTCCACAGGCTGCAGGGGGACAACCTGCCTTACCATGGTCTTCATCACAAGATACAAGGGAAAATTCTCTGCTCCAGCATCTCAAGCACCCCCTCCCACCCATTCTTCACTAAACTTGGTGTCTGCAGTGTTGTTTCTCTCACTTCGTCTCACTCCTTTCTCTAGACTGCTCTTTCACCGCAGTTTTTTCCCCTTATTAACTATGTTATCCTAGAGACGCTGCCACCGTCGCTGAGTGGCTTGGCCTTGGCCAGCGGCGGGTCCATCTTAACGCCAGCTGGCATTGACTCTATCAGACATGGGGGAAGCTTCTTGCAGCTTCTCACAGAAGCCACCCCTATAGCCCCCCCCCGTTACCAAAACCTTGCCACGCAAACCTGTAACACTGCTTTATTGCATACAGTGGTGGAATTAGATAAAAATGGGGAAAAAACCCAACCAGTTTATTTTGTCATAAAGCTACTGGGAAATTCTGGCATTCAAAGTAAGTGTTTCAGGAGTTTTGCCAAGGAAGCAGCTAGCTGGTGTGAGTGATGATGCAAAGGCTTGAAAGGAAGAACAGATCATAAAAAAAAGTAAAAGAATCAAGGAAAGGAATGAAATTATGGGACTGAATGTGTCTGTTTCTGTGGCTTTGCTTCTTCGTGTGAGGCTAACAAAAGGAAATAATTGGTCTGAGAAAAAAAGCTGAAGAGCTGAAGAGCTGAAACAAAATGTGGAACTGAAAGCCCAGTTTATAGGTAGTTTTACTGTTTCAAAAGATCTGCAGCTGTTGTAACACAGTAGCATTTGTTACTACAGGGCAACACTATAGTTGCTTTATAGCCTCTAGTTCCCTTCAATACAGACCATTTTCCTACTTCCTAGCTCTGTGAATATTCATTAGCAAAACCCAGTCCTCTATGTTTCCCGTCTTGCCCTAAATAGCCTCAGAAGGAAACCACAGCCTATAGACACTTTAGCCCTTAGGATGAAAACGAATTTGGTTATCATTTAATTAACCAGTTTAAGTGATGATTGCTATTAACAGCTGCCTTCTCCAGCAACAAATCACAGCACATAAACAAACGGTGCACCTACTGCAGGTAGATGAAATATTGCAATGCCTTTTAGCACTGACCAGCCCTTAGATTAAATACAAGTATGGATTCCAAATTGTGATGTTGACCTACCTCTTCAGTCATTCAGCTGGATAATTTTTTCTTAAAATTCACAACTGTTCATAGCAGAAACTGGGTTGACAGAAGTAGTAATATGAATAAAACCAACAATAACAGTGTGGCAAATGCAGTCGGTGTGAAAAGAAAATCTACAAATCAAAGCTCATTTTATACTTAAAATAATACTCTTCAAGTTTTTAATATATGTTTATGAACTTGAAGAAATATGTGTCTTCCAGAATTACAATACTCCAATAAAACATTTTTCACATGTAAAGGAATCAATGTTATCCCTCGTCACCATACAGACAAATCAGGTCACAGCATCACTCTACAGTAAGAAAGCACTGTTGTCTTGTTTCACAGGGAAAGAAATTTAAATTATTTCTTCAAGATCACACAATCTGTGGCAGCACCCAGACTTCTTGGGTCCTGCCTTAATACTTCACTATTTTTAAGCTTTCTTTTTCCCCTTCTCTGACACTTTGAATAGCCAAGGCACAAAAGAAAAAAAAAAATCCTACTGCCAAATAATCCTACAGCTGAAGCAGCAGTGGTGGAACAAGCAGTAGTTATTTCCTGAGGATTTGCACTCCTTCACGATGGTGGGGGGTGGATAATTTGATTTTTAATTGCATTTATATCAAGATTATAAATAAACCTGCCTCTAAAAATTTATAAATAATTAAAAGAGTGATTTATGTTTTCTCTTTTACCATTCTATTGTGTATTAAGGGCTTTTACAAGTATTCATTGCTTGCACATTTTAACTGTTTGGTAAGATTTTATCTGTGCACAATTTGATTCTGTATGCAGTTTTAGCAGTTAGCGGCCTGAAGACTCATAAAGTGTCTGACCATATGTTGTCTTGCTCTTCAACTTCTAGTACAAAATTCAAAGTATGCATTTTAAAAATATTTTTATACTGCTAAACAAATGTTGTTCCTATGCTATGAATAGTCCATGAAAACATTGAAACTTTTTTTTTAAACTAGCTAACATTATCATTTCAACAGAGAAACCACAATGAAATAGCAGAAAGGAAGAAAAAGAAAATAAAACTATTTTCCTTCACTTATGTATCGCTTATTTTCCTAATTTTCACACCATTATGAACTATGATTATATTATATTTCATAGACTAAACAACATTAAACTCAAGTCTTCAAAGGATATCAGCAAACAAGATCTAAAAGCAGTAAGAAGTTTAATAATGATTCAAGATTGCTTATTCTGCTTTTGCATTGATCTATTACCTGGCACTGTGTTCTATGCCACCGACATGAGTATTTCATAAATCCAATGTCCAAATCACTTAGAGCTATTAAAGACAATATGGTTTTTTGTATATGTCACCAAAGAATTTGTTGAGGACACATTCTAGTTTACATCATCTGTATTCTTTAGAGTCCATTTACTTTCTACATATATTTTTTTCTCAAAAAAGCATGTACAATTGACCTATGCTTAGGGGAAGAGCTTTCACATTGTTAAAAATCACAAAAATAGTACTGCTAAAACAAGTGTTCAACCATACCTCAGTTAGAAATGACCCCACCTAAACCTTAGAGTTTTTGTTCATTATCTAGACATTCTGTTGTTTTCTCTTGATTCCTTTTGTTATTGTTCTAAATACAGCCAGATGCTGAAGGTTATTATGGTCTGTGGAAGGCTGATGACATAATTCCTTCATGTTTGCTGAGTAAAATATAGACACTAAAAAATAAAACAAAAATTAAAAAATATCATTGCTTACTTCAAATCAAACCAGAAGACCTAAGAATAAGACGCAGAACCATAGAATCGCTAAGGTTGGAGGAGACTGTCAAGATCATTGAGTCCAACTATCGGATAGTATAAGATCACTCTAAATTCTTGGAGAAGCAATTCAAAACCTTTCTTCAGCAGCACAGTCTCTTTTACCGGACTACATCACTACAGGCATGAGGTTGCCCTTTTAATCTCCAATTCTACACTCCAGAATCACATAGTGGAAAGAGCAGCAGCAATGGGAAGATAATTGCAGCAATGAGCAGGAATCATGATAGGGGACACAGCATGTATCTACACCGTGTACTCTGGAGCTCATGTGTGGCCATAGTCCCCTAACTATCCCCACAGTATAAGCACCCCTCACCTAGGAGGTGCACGCATGTCTCTAGTCAAACTCTCTTGTGGGAATGGTATCGTCATAAGCAGCTGGGCTTGAATGTAGAGTTGTTCACTGCTCTTCTGCCAGTTCCTCACACTTCTGTTCTGTTTTTTTACCCTACCAAAATATTCCCACCTCCCTCTTTCCTAGAAACTGGTTGACGCTGTCTTTATTTTCAAAGCAGCTTGCTCTAACCTGTTAAAATACTACTAACAGCTCCCTGCCGCCTGAAGACAATTCTCTGCTAAGAGCTAGATGACCAGAGGAGTGATTCTTAAGATGCAGAAATGAAATATGTTCAAGAAATATGTTGATTTTTCTCTGTGCAGTCACAAACACAGTTACAAGTTTGCTTCAGAGAATCTGATGCCATCAGGGATGTTCTATCATGGTGTGCAAAGCCAGAACTACCTGTCTGGAGGTGGCAGTCTCAGATCTGTCTGTACACACAATCTGTGCATATTCTTTGAGCAAAGTTCTTGATACTGTTTGATTCATGAAGCATCCTATGTCCTCAAATTCCTTTCTTCTTTCAGAAGAACTCATAACATATAAAAAAAAAAAAACTATTTTGAGGACATATTATACAATCACATCATAGTGAGTCAGACTCATTACATTCTAACCAGGAGCAGCCTTTTGAAGAAATCTGGGTTTGATGAAAATACACTCTTTATTTGCACCTTTTATTCTGAAGGTTTCATCCATAGATTTTTGTTCTGTTACCAAAGTTTGTATTTATCACTGCTAAAGCTCACTTGAACAACTTCAGTGGAAGACAGAGTGAATAAAGGAAGGAAATATTTACCTAAACTTTCATAGGTGAAGTGATATGTAATAATACTGTGTCATAAAATTCCTTGCCCTCCTTGATCATTCTTTACAGTGGAAATTTACAGTGTTTTAGCCGGATGACAGAGGGAAACAAAGCCTAAAGCTACTAATGTCTGATTAACTTTGTTAGTGCTGCTCTTGATGTTTGTAGACACCTGAAGATAGAGGGTAATTCTGAAAAATATTTATGTTTTATGTAATATTTTGTATTATCTATATTTACACAAATACACATGCTCTTGGATTTGCAGTTAGGTTATTCTTGTCAGTGTGGCCAGTTTTGAAGGTCTCATTCTTTTGTTTCTGACCTTACTTCTCCATCCCATGGCCTCTTGTTTTCTGCTGGTTTTTGTGGTGGGTTTCTTAGTGGTTTCATTTGTTGCTTCTTTTTAACATGGTTCTCAGCACATACTGATGAATCCTGATTCTTGTTTGAAATATCCCAGCCTTCTCCTTGTAGAGTTTCCACTGCATGGTCTCAGTAGATGGACAGGTTGAGACAGACAGAGCCAGTGGCAGGAATTCAATAGTCGTAAAACTTTGTTGTACATAACTGATTCAAAAGGAAATAATGCAATAACAAGTATAAGCAATTTTACCTCTGTAACTGTTCTGAGTTTAACTTCTTGAAAACGAAAAATAGAGGCACAATAGAAGAAATGTTGATTCAATGTTGTTGATATGTTATGAAAAATCAAATAAGATTTCACGTGTTTCCACCTTAATGTTTTCTTTGAAATAATTTTAAATGTCTCACTTCTTCCTTTGCTTTGGCAAGCACTTTCAAATTCTAAAATGATTTGAAATGTGTCCAGTTATGCAGCCTAAATGATCCAGCAGTAAGGGAAACGAAAAAGGTATTGATGATATGGCTGGAATTACATGAAGATTAAGGATTATATAAAGATCCAATAAGCACGAGAAGCATGTGACAGGGTACTATTGGGACAAGATCCTGAAGCCACAGATCAGTATGGTTATGCTTGATCCACTGTGTTCTGGACAAATGCTCAGCATCCTGCACAAACCTTCTCCACCAACCTCTTCATCTTACTGCCATCAGTGTGCCACCATACATTATAAACAACAGAGCACTTACAAATCTCTGGAAATTGCTGGGGAGGAGGTGCAACATCACCATAATCACTCTTCTACAGCTTGTGTTAGGCACAGTACCTAGGAGAGGAAAAGAAGATACTATAAGCAGTTGTTACTTCTTACTGTTGTAGGGGCAGCCTCAGTCTAGGTGTTGGCTATTCTCTCTGTAATTAGTTGTTAGGCTGTTACTGCATGGGTGCATACCTAAGAATTGAAAGCATGTGTATCTGTCTTCATCATGTGAAAGAAAAGGAACACAGCTATGTGATTCTATGATTCTATGCCAAACTAATTCCGTGATTCTATGATTACGTGCCAAACTGCATTTTTTGTCATAATGCAAAAAAATTGTTCGTTTAGAGCTGTGTTTTGCTCTTAGATCTTTTCCTCCCACCATTCTCAACACACACACACTAAAGCAGAAAACTCAGAAACTTAAAACTTGACATTTTCTTTGACTTAAAAATGTTTTAAGTCTAACCATAATGAAACAGCAGAAGATTTCGATTAATATGATAACGTCTACATTGAAAAAGTTGCACTATTTTCCAGAAAAATTGGGAAGATGGTGGAAATACAAACAGCAGTCCTGAACTCAGACCAAACTCTTCTTCGCAACTACAGAAAAACAAGTATCACAAAAACGTATCAGGATAGAAAGTTCTATGCTGCCCTGATGTACATTAGTGAGATCCAGGTCAGCTGTGTCCTTCATCATTTATAACTTATAACATCTTCAGTAGCATCTTGGGCTTCGATACATCCAAAAAGATAAATGAGAGCAAGCTAGCTTTCACGTTAAATGATCTCAGAGAAGAGTGTTGAGATAAAGCAGAGGGGGAAGAGGAAGCATTCTGAACAAATAAGACCTTCTTTCAGGCAATGTACAAATCTCAGGCTTACTGTGCTTGTTTGTATCCTATTCTTTCTCAGTAATCTTTGGTTTCAATGGTGCTTCTAAACACTTATATTCAAAGTTAATATATTTTTAAAAGACACCTAATTTATGGCAGTTAGCACAAAGTTTTGATATTAGATTTATATCAACATGAATTTTTTTTAAGCTACAATTCATAATCTCTATTCGTTTTGAATGTTTTCAGTGGCTGAATCATTTTTAGGAATGATAAGGTTTGTAGGGATTCAAACTTGTGTTTTTCTTCAAAACACAAGCTAAAATCACAGCTAAAATTAAATCAAATATATTTTTTAATCGTAATGTGATATCCCATTGTATTTCTGACCTTAACAGGGTAAAACCTGCTCAATTCCACTACATAATGCAGATAATACCTTCATCGAAGGCATTTTAAATATGCATCCATGATCATCAAAAATCACCTAATTATCCACTATGTTGAGTAATCAGCATGAAATATAGCTGAGACTTTTGAAATCTCCTACTGTATTCTCAAACCACTTATCCTTCGTACATAGCTGCTAGCTGACAGCTGCTAGTACCATCAGCTAAAGATCTCACAAGAAATACCTACACCAAATGTAGTCCACAGGTGAAATAACAAAAATTTACTTTAAACTGCATTTCCTTTTTGCTGTCTTTTTCCTAATGACTATTCTTAAAAGAGAGTTCATGCCAGACTAAGCTATTGGCCTCATCTGTAAGTAACCCAGCTACATGAAACACTGTGTGTCTCCTTTTTGGAGCAGAATGCACTATTTTTCTGTATTCTCCTGAAATCATAGAATCATAGAATAATTAAGGTTGGAAAAGACCTCTAAGATCATCAGGTCCAACAGCCAACACCACCATGTCTGCTAAACCATGTCCTGAAATGCCATATCTACATGTTTTTTGAACACCTCCAGGGATGGGGACTCTACTACTTCTCCGGGTAGCCTATTACAATGCCTGACCACTCTTTCAGTAAAGATATTTTTCCTAATATCCAATCTAAATCTCACCTGATGCAGCTTGAGGCCATTGCCTCTCATCCTATCGCTAGTTACCTCGGAGAAGAGACCAACACCTGCCTCGCTACAACCTCCTTTTGGACAGTTGTAGAGAGCAATCAGGCCCCCCCTCAGCCTCCTCTTCTCCACACTGAACAACCCCAGTTCCCTCAGCCACTCCTTGTTAAGACTTGTTCTCCAAACCCTTCACCAGCTTCATTGCCCTTCTCTGGACATGCTCCAGCACCTCAATGTCCTTCTTGTAGTGAGGGGCCCAAAAATGAACACAGTACGTCAGGTGCAGCGTCACCAGTGCCGACTACAGGGGCACGATCACCTCCCTACTCCTGCTGGCCACACTGTTCCTGATCCAAGCCAGGATACCATTGGCCTTCTTGGCCACCTGGGCACACTGCTGACTCATGTTCAGCTGGCTGTCAACCAATACCCCAAGGTCCTTTTCTGACGGACAGCTTTCCAGCCACTCTTCCCAAAGCCTGTAGCGTTGCATGGGATTGTTGTGACCGAAGTGCAGGAACCAGCACTTGGCCTTGTTGAACCTCATACAGCTGGCCTCAGCCCATCGATCCAGCCTGTCCATATCCCTCTGCAGAGCCTTCCTACCCTCAAGCAGATTGACACTCCCACCGAACTTAGTGTCCTCTGCAAACTTACTGAGGGAGCACTCAATCCCCTCATCATTGATGAAGATGTTAAACAAGACCGGACCCAAAACTGAGCCCTGGGGGACATCACTTGTGACTGGCTGCCAGCTGGATTTAACTCCATTCACCACCACTCTCTGGGTTCAGTCATTCAGGCAGTTCTTTATCCAGCAGAGAGTACACCCATCCCAACCATGAGCAGCTAGTTTCTCCAGGAGGGTGCTGTGAGGAACAGTGTCAAAGGCCTTAAGAAAATCCAGGTAGATAACATCCACAGCCTTTCCCTCATCCACCAGGTGGGTCACCTTGTCATAGAAGGCGATCAGGTTGGTCAAGCAGGACCTGCCTTTCATGAACCCATGCTGGCTGGGCCTGATCCCCTGGTTGTCCTTCACACTCCCGGTGAGCGCCCTCAGGAGGAATCGCTCCATAATCTTGCCTGGCAACAAGGTCAGGCTGACAGGCCTGCAGTTCCCAGGATCCTCCTTCCGGCCCTTCTTGTAGATGGCTGTTACACTGATGATCCTCCAGTCATCTTGGACCTCCCCTGTCAGCCAGGACTGCTGACAGATGATTGGAGAGTGGCTTGGCTGGCTCCTCTGCCAGTTCCCTCGTCACTCTAGTGTGGATCCCATCTGGCCCTGTGGGGCTCGTCAATGTCCAGGTGGCATAGCAGGTCATTAACTGCTTCCTCCTGGATTATGGGAGGTTTGTTCTGCTCTCCTTCCCTGTCTTCCAGCACTGTGGGCTGACTATCCTCGGAATAACCAGTCTGACTATTAAAGACTGAGGTGAAGAAGGCATTGAGTATCTCAGCCTTTTTCTCATCCTTGGTGGCAATATTCCCCCTCGCATCCAATAAGGGATGGAGACTCTCCTTGGCCCTCTTTTTGTTGTTGATGTATTTGTAAAAACTTTTTTTATTGTCCCTTACAACAGTGGCCAGCCCGAGTTCTAGCTGGGATTTTGGCTTTCTAATTTCCTCTCTGCATGACCTAACAAGACCCCTGTATGCCTCTTGAATCACTTCTTCCATACGTGGTAGACGGTCCTTTTTTTCCTGATTCCCAGCAAGAGTTCCCTGTTTGGTCAGGCTGGTCATCTTCCCCCCTGGTTTGTCCTGTGGCACATGGGGACAGCCTGCTCGTGTGCCTAGAAGACTTCCTCCTTGAAGAATGTTCAGCCTGCATGGACCTCTTTGCCCTTCAGGACTCTCTCTCAAGGGACCCTCTCAACCAGTGTCCTGAATAGGCCAAAGTCTTCCCTCTGAAAATCGATGAAGGTGGTTTTGCTGGCCCCCCTCTTTACTTCACCATGAACTGAAAACTCTATCATTTCATGGTCACTATGCCCAAGACAGCCTCCCTCCCACCACCTCTCCCACCAGTCCTTCTTTGTTAGTAAACAGTAGGTCTAGCGAGGCACCTCCCCTGGTAGGCTCACTTACCAGCTGCATCAGGAAGTTATCTTCCACACGCTCCAGGAACCTCCTAGACTTTTTCCTCTCTGCTGTGTTGTATTTCCAGCAGATGTCCGGTAAGTGAAAGTCCCCCACGAGATCAAGGGCTAGGATTGTGAGACTTCTGCCAGCCGCTTGTAGAAAACTTCATCTGCCTCTTCATCCTGGTTGGGTGGTCTATAACAGACCCCCAGCAGGATATCTGCTTTGTTGGCTCTCCCCCTCATCTTTACCCATAAGCACTCAACCTGATCATCACAATCGTTGAGCTCTGTGCAATCAAAGCAGTCCCTAACATACAGAGCTACCCCACCACCTCTCTTTCCTCACCTGTCACTTTTGCAGAGCTGATAGCCATCCATTGCAACACTCCAGTCATGAGAGTCATCCCACCATGTTTCTGTGATGGCAACCAAGTCATAGCTGTCCTGCTGCACAATGGTTTCCAGTTAATCCTGTTTGTTGCCCATGCTACATGCATTGGTGTAGATGCACTTGAGCTGGGCTATTGATTTCACCTCGAACATTGGCAAATGATATGTAACTTGACTCAAACCAGATAATTAAGCAACCCATTTCCTGACTTTTTTTTTTTTTTTTGAGCATATGGTACAAAAATGTGGTCTAGAAAAAAAATACCTGAAGCCAAGACGGTTACAAATTCTAGTTTTTTTCTGCTCCTGAAAACATGCATGTAGCTGGAAGTGGCAAGGGTGTTTATTGCATTAACTATGTCTCTGAAGAACAGACACCATGGATGCTCTTAGCCATTGCTTTACCGTGTTTTTGAATCACATACCACTGTGTAAGGTATGAAAGCAGTCAAGGAGCAACACCTGTTCTCTGTTGCATGATTCCCTTGTACTTAAGCTGGGTGACAATATCAAACTAGAATATTAGCAGAGGTTTGCAAGGAGACACAACTTAAACTCAGGGTAATGGAGACTCAGCTTTGTGGTCATCTTTGACCCTTGGTTTTGTGCATCTGCTGTTTATTTTCTCCTTCTCCTGAGATGTGAGATTTTACGTATTTTTGAAAATCTAAGCTTTGATCCTTGTTCACAGGTTGTTGTCCTTTAGTTTCTCCAGACTACTTTACAGTCTGGGTCTAGTTTCCCTTACTATTGTTTCATTTTCAGCATTTTCAGCAAATTTTGATTATGGTTGAAATTCTGTCAACAAGAGAGATTTGTTCAGCAGACTTCAGCTCCTGTCTAGCCATCCAAATAGCCAAATTTATACCTTATGAATAAAGGAGAGCTCTCCTGGAAGACTGACTGTACCACTCAAAATGCCTGCTGTGGTGGGCACCTATCACTTCCTTTGAGAATTATCCAGTTTTGATGTACCCTGCTTCAAAGACCTCCTGGGAGTGCACTTTAAACCACCTGCCGAACATTGAGAAACTGACCATCATGGTACAAAGATCATCGGTCTTCATATTCCCTTTATTTTGAATAATAAAAACTGTCATGAGTCAAGTTTGATGCAGGGCTGGTTTTACTTCATGGAAGACACTGTGCCAAAAGGAAGTATAGCAAGATATTAGAAAGACAAAAATCACCCTTTTTGGGGATTTTATTCCTTTAGTCATAAAGACTGCTGAGCAGTCTTCATGGGGATTATTAACATATTTCCTCTAGGTCCTGCCATGAGGTTCAGCAGGCCTGTACTGACCAAAAGGGGAAATGTCACAAGGATAATTCACGCTGACAGGTGCTCATGACCACACTACACACAGCTTGTCCTCCACCGCTCTGTGGCAGATATGGGTTGGGGACGTTCCATCCCAGGAGGAAGCTGGAAGCCCCTAAGAACAGAGCCAAGAAGCAAGTTAATAACTGTAACAAAGGGAACCAGGTTATCTGGCTCCTGACCTCTTTGTTCATCAGTGCAGACACACAATGGTGCCTGGAGCAAGGTGCTCCCAGGCCATGTTAAGATTTGGAAACCAGCTGGCAGCATCTGTCCAAAAACAGCCCCTCACTCTGCTTTGGTTTTGCAAAATCCTTTAGTTAATTCTCTTTCCCTGAGCCTATGCCAGCTCCTGTGCTTTGTAACTGGGGGTGAGTTGCTTCATTTACTTCTCTGTCCTTAAGACAAAGAGGAAACCATGGAGGTAATTGTGACTCAGATAATGCTGCCGGAGTGGCACAAGTGTTCATTAGTATTTTTTATTCAAGGTTCAATATTACAGATGAAGCCATAGCCTTTAAGTAAATCTTATATTTTAGTATTCTGTAATACGTTGGCTTGCTCACTTGTATATTCCAGTATCAGTCCTGGAGAAGGACAGAGTTTTTTGACTTCTCACAATTGTTATGAACCTAAAGCTTGTGAGAGAACCAGAGGGGAAAACTTCATCACTCTTATCAGATGGTAGACTGTCCATTTGGCATTCTGCCTGGAAACTTGCAAACTCAATTAAATGCACATATGGTCCGTAGCAGGCAGAATCAGTCTTTGCCAACACACATCCCTCTTATGGCACTTCCAAACTGTACCCACACTAGATAGCTTTTTCCACACAGATGATTTTTTCCACTTCTCCAGCAGCATCAGTTCAGCATATTGTCTTCTCTGCCCTGGAAGAATACAGGGAAGAATGCCAAGATGAACATCAGTTTGAACTCCACAGGGGTGATTTTGCTATCGAGGATCTTTTGTTGAGAAAGACAGGTATGGAGATACCTAGATTTAATGAGCAGTGCTGGTAGAATTAATAAATCTTCTCAATACTTCCTGAAGCAGCTGCTCTATTTTGAAATAATGAGCATATGGTTTCCTTATATTTCATTGATTTGATCCCCTTCAGCTAGAGAAATATTTCAGGGGAATGCAAATAACTTACAGAATTTCTGCATATTTCTGACTCCTTTTATTTTTCCTGGCTAAACAGAAAGCTGACTAGCATGTAAAAGGAAGAGCCAGAGGCAGCATTCAGATTCCTTAATAGAGGTTGTGCAGGGGGCAATGGGGCCTCTGACAATAATGAGGACTTTTGTGTGGCTGGAAGTTACAGTACTTGGGGGCTCTCTTAAAGGTTTTGGTTGTGTGAAAGAAACTGTGTGAAAGAAACAAGCTCAAGCTGGACTAACCCTACTTATACGCTGTGTTCTTTATTTAAAATTTCTCTTCAGAGGCAGGGAATGGGCAGGGAGGATGGTGAGAAGGCATCAAAGCAGCTTGTTAATCACAGGTTCAAAATTTATAGAAAAAAAAGAAGTTACGGGATAATTTTAAATTGTCTACTAGAACAAATCTTTCAAAGCAAAGCAAAACATGTTTTACTTTCTCAGTTGCTAGAGCTGTCTCCCTGTCCAGCTGTTTAAAGGGGAAACTGTATTCAATATTTGATCCACTGTGCATCCTGCTACTGACATTAGAAAATCGAATTCTGAAGTGAAATTGAAGTGAAAGCCGCTTGCATTTTTTTTTATAAGATCTTTCTGGAAACTGATTTCTGGCAGCTGCAAGCTCACAAGCTATCTTTTTACAGGAGCCAAAATATATACGGAAAACTTCCATGTGTTTTCATTTGGTAACTGTATAGTCTTGGCAGCTCTGAGGTCTGGAGGGCAGGAGCCATTCATGGAAAGACTGGTGACTGACAGGGAGGTGCGATGTTCTGCTCTGTCAGCTGTGGGGAAGATGTACATTCTGCTTCTGGTTACTTGGCTCCCTTCCTTATTTTTTACCACTACAGCATTGTGCAATATCGATACATTATTAGTATGTTCTACCTGTATATATACATACATATATGTTCTATATGTATATATGTTTGTGTAGGTATAAGTATACATATGTATAGATACATATTATGTATTGTAGCATTTGTGAACAGAAAATCATGTAATAACAGTTGATGAAACTGTGTTTCTTTACCCAAAACGACATTACAATATCGCTGAAAGTACTTCAGTTTTCCTTTTATATTTCTATTTTAATAAAATTTGATTTTAAAAATCCCCTTGAGACTCAGAGACATTTTCTCGTGCTGGTACTTCAGAAGGGAAAAAATCCAACTGTTTTGTGATGCTGCAGCAGCTTACATTTTCATCTACTGCAAATGCCTAGTGTTGCATCATGTAATTATTGACATTGTGAAACCGAAGCAAAAGGATTCACTTCCAGGTCTTCACCACATTTGAACCACTAAGCTGTAGTTATAGATCCAGGCCTATAAACTACAAGACCAAAAGGAAAGCCAGGTGGTATTTTTCATACATAAGAAATCGGCGCTTCTTAGGACAAGAAGCTGTATACTTCAATTTCTTTCCAGCAGAAATAAAAGTGATTTGTGTTTTGATGGATTGCAAATTGATACTAGGTCAGTCAAAGCCATCTTTTTCTCTCTTAGACCAAGCAAACTTCAACATCACAGAAAGTGAAACAATGCTATCCATCACAAAATACCAGTCTTTAGAAAGCAAATTAATCTCCCCTGCTCTTAAAATGTATCAGAAATATTACATTTGCTATCAAACTAAATTGCAAAATTTATTTCAGCCTCTGTGGTCCTGCAGAGATTGTGGCATAGTGATGTCTTCTCTTTATTTCTGACATGCAAGTGGCAGGGAGACAGATGAATGCAGCACCTCTCTTTTTGTGATATAATCCATACATTATTAATTTTTGTTGTTGTTGCTCTAAAGCTGTGAAACAGATGCCATTCTGAACTGAAAATCACTGTTCCGATATGAGCAGACACAGTCCCTGAGCTACCCAGTCAACAAATTAATGCTGCATAATTTAATAAAGGATGGTAATTACTCAGTTTCCCTATCTTGTTCCCCTCCCTGCTAATGATAACATTATCAAGCTTAGGCAGGGGGTATGAGCATGTGTGTATGTGTAGGGAGATAATTTACAATAAAAGAGGATGAGTAAGCAGATGAAGCAGGAAATGGTTCAATCCAGGAACAGGCTTCTAAAATCTTTTAATTTCTTATTTGCGGGGGATCTGCAGTGTGGCAAAGTGTTAAGCAGAATAATAGCAACGACAGAGTCATTAAAAGAGGTAAAGTAGAGAAAAAAAGTTAATCTTCCTGGCATTTATTTATCAAATGTTGCTGTACATTTCATTTTCATTCAAATTTTGGTTAGGAGGCAAATGTACTTGTGGACAGAAAGGGAAAGTCTCCTCCATAGGCTTTTCCTCTCTCCCTTGTTACCTCTGAGTGGGCAATGGATGATGTCAATTATAGCAGGATCAGTCTCAGAAGCAGAGATAGTTCCCTTAGGCATTCTGCAGTACTCCCACCATATGGTGCAAGTTTTTCCTCATTCAAAGAAAGGTGCCAAAAGGTGCTGTAAGCTGCAATACATTAATCCAAACTTCTGAAAACTCAGCCTGGCACATAAATTCTCCTTTACATAAAACATCTCGGAGGAGTCCTAGCACACCTGTATATCCTCTGTCCAACTAACAGATTATTTAATTCATTACAATCTGGTCACATAAACTCTACACTTTTACTCTTTTCATTCGGTCAATGGTCAAAGACATCTCAGAATAATTTTTTTTTTTAACATAAAATAAGCAATAGCAAGCTATATAACTGCACTGCTGGCAAAACGTGACAAGAAGAAGAAAATAAAGAGTTTTTTCTTAGTCAACAAGATTCACCTCTTTAAAATACATATTCATTGCACTAAAATCCTAGAATCTGAATTGCTGTATTATTGTTTTTAATGTCTGAATTTTTAACTAGACTTGAAGACTAAATGTCATATTGAGGAAAAGTTGCTGAATAAGAGTGATAAATTATTTATTACTCAACTTCTGAACTTTTCAAACAACTTTTTTTTTATAAACTTCAGAATACTGTTTAAGTGGCAAATTTAAATTTAAGAAATGATACATGAAACTTTATTTTTTCTAAAGTTTTCCATAGAAGTAAAAATACATGTTGGAGGATGTCCAGAGGAGGGGCACAAAAATGATGAGATGGATGGAACTCCTCTCCTGTGTCTCGAATGAGTGGGTAGGTCACTTAAAATATCACCATCAAATGTATTTACAAGAAATGATTTTACTAAAATTTTATGAAATGTGATTTTACAAACTTCGTTGGCAAGGTTCATTCTAATACTTATCAAATAGATGGAATACAAAATTAAGGTAGGATTGAGGTAGAATGGTTTATACAGAGACTGAAGAAAGATGTAAGGGGTAAGGGACACCCTCCCATTCAGTCACAAGGTTCGGAATGGACCCCTTTGCTTTCTAAACTCCTTCTCAGAGAGGACCGTAGGTGCAGCTGGATCCAGACTTAGCCTTAGACCACAGTGGTTTATGTCTAAAGGATATGTCTAGCAGCAATTCAAGGTAAATTCGCAGTGAGAGACAGAGAAAACCACAGAAACTTTGCAGCAATTAATCACTGGTTAATTTAGCATTTACAGAGTTATTAAAAAGAATTCACTACTGTGATCTCAGTAATGGGATATTATGCTTTGAATCGGTTCACACACACACAAACAATACGCATAAATGTAGCTTTTAAAAATTCCCCTCCAGTTCAGTGAAATACTCACTACAAATCAAATTATTTTCTCAATGGGTGAAGGTCAAGCCTCAGAGAGTGAGGGATCTCTGTAATTCAGCCCAGGTAACACTGAACTTCAGAGCTCCGAGAGGCATCCCACTCAGAGGGAGATGCTGGGCGCAGCCTGCTGTGGTCCAAGAGAGCTCAAAGGGCCCCATTCGGTATTGCTGTCTATAGGGTCTCAAGATGATTGACTCTAAGCATCAGTAAGTTTCCGTCCTGGCCACAATCCGTATGAGGTAATTCTGGTGTCTTGACAGCAACCATACAATTCCAGTACTTCCCAGAACATACAGTTCTGACATTTACCAGGAGGGTGTGATCCAGGCAGGCAGGGGGTGCCTGACCAGCACAGCTCACTGCTCTCTTAGAAAGAGCAGGGAAAGTGCCAGGTCTTCCCACCTCACTGCTCTCGTTCAAAGGTGAGAAAAATGTCCAGTCATGCCAGCTAACTGCTCTTGCAGTACAAGCAAGAACACAACGTTGGCTGATTCAGAGAATGCTGGGAGGGGGGGTGGGGGGGGTGCGGCTGCAGCACCACAGCCTGTGAGGAAAGGCTGAGAGAGTTGGGATTCTTCAACCTGGAGAAGAGAAGGCTCCAGGGAGACCTTATAGCAGTGTGGTAGGTTGACCACGGCTGGATGCCAGGTGCCCACCAAAGCCACTCTATCCCTCCTTCTCCACAGCTGGACAGGGGAGAAAAAAAGTAATGAAAGGCTTGTGGGTTGAGATAAGCACAGGGAGATCACTCAGCAATTACCATCACAGGCAAAACAGATTCACCTTGGGGAAATTAGTTTAATTTATTGCCAGTCAAATGAGACAACAGTAATGAGAAATAAAAATTAAATCTTAAAACACCTTCCCCCACTCCTCCCTTCATCCGTTGCTCATATTTACTCCCGATTTTCTCTACCTTCTCCCTCTGAGTGGCACAGGGGGGATGGGGAATGGGGGTTGCAGTCAGTTCATCACACGTTGTCTGCCACTCCTTCCTTCTCAAGGGGAGGACACCTGGAGCACCTCCTGCCCCTCCTTCTTCACTGACCTTGGTGTCTGCAGAGTTGTTTCTCTCATATGTTCTCACTCCTCTCTCCTGCTACAGTTGTTATCCCCCTTCTTAAATATGTTATCACAGAGGTGCTACCACCGTCACTGATGGGCTTGGCCTTGGCCAGCAGCTAGTCCGTCCTGGAACTGGCTGGCATTGGCCCTATCGGAATTGAGGAAGCTTCTAGCAGCTTCTCACAGAAGCCACCCCTGTAGCCCCCCCGCTACCAAAAAAACCTTGCAAACCCAGTACAAGCAGTCTTCCAGTACCTGAAGGGGGCCTACAAGAAAGCTGTTGAGGGACTATTTACAAAGGCATGTAGTGACAGGAGAAGGCATAATGGCTTTACACTCAAAGGTGGCAGATTTAGGTTAGTTATAAGAAAGAAATTCTTTACTATGAGGTTTGTGAGTCACTGGAACACGTTGCCCAGAGTAGTTGTGGATGCCCGCTCCCTGGAAGTGTTCAAGGCCGGATTGAATGAGTCTATGAGCAACCTGGTGTACTGGAAGGTGTCCCTGCTGATGGCAGGGTGTTTGGAACTAGATAATCTTTAAGCTTCCTTCGAACCCAAATCATTCTATGATTCTGTGATATTTTTGGGCCACAAAATAAACCGACACAGATGAAACTGGTCTCAGCTGGGAACCTGTAAACCTAAATTTATATAGACTAACCTCATATTCTTCCTAATTCTGACTGCACTTAGCCTCTTTCTCAAGGAGGAGCAAGGACACTATAAAGGATACTTCAGTGGGCAAAGAAATAGTATCTTCTGTGCAGCTGGTTTTTGGGAGGCTTTGTCTCCTGGGCCTCTTATTTACACTCTATTGAGCCCACTCTTGCCTTTAAGCAATAGACTATCGTAAAAGAATTACTTCCTTTCAGAAATGAAAATTCTTCTCTATTTCTTCCTTAGCTGAATATCCTTGGCAGATTGATCAGAGGCAGAGAACCGTAAAACTTTTTTTTTTCCTGATTCTAGAACTTAAGACAGTGACAGCCATTCAGCAGCCAGTCCAGATTAGCTGTTCTGTACCTGACACAGAAAAGGTAGAAGAGATGCTTAGATGTTTCTTTTCCCCATTTGCCAAACCATTGCCAAACAAAGACAAAGGATATCTATCCACATCCTGCAGCCAGGGTAAGGGAAAGAAAGACACTAGAAGAACTGAGGTTTTCCTCCCAGTCTCTTTTTCCATCAGTCTATTTATATATTCTTCTGATGGGACAGGCGAGGGACAGCAATGGTGTTTTAAATAGTATTTTTTCCTTTCTGAAATCTTGAAAGCTCCGTAGCATCCATTATATTTTCTAGAACATCAGTCAAAACTCCTCATGTCACTGTTTTTTTTAAACCAATCTCTCTAGACCATAGATGCTTGGAGTACCATAGTAACACAAATCACATTTCAGTTACTTACATCTAGGAAAAGAAAATTTCATTAAAAAAACAAATACCAGAAAAAGTATATAACAAATTTCCATGCAGGATCTGGTGAAGAACATCAAGTGTAGTGTTTCAGAAATGAAAGATACTTAAATTGTGTAACTTGTAAATAATGTCTGTGGTCTGAAGACAGTTAGTCTTTATCTGACACTCATTCTGGATGTGATGATGAAATGTATAGCATTAGACTAAATGAAGAAATATTAATGCATTTACAGGCATGAGTATGAGGCATATAAGTGTAAATCACCTCACACTTCAGTGAGAACCTGTGAAGAGAGCAGATTAAAGCTTATGATAACAGAATCAGATCTGTTTAAGCCAAAATACAAATTTCTTAAAAGCACTCTATTTTCACCAGAAAGTTTAACGTTGCTTGTTGCTGGGTCGTCACTAGAAACCTGATAGCTGAAATGCACATATAAACAGTGGTCTCAAACTAAGGGAAGTCTGAAAGGGGAGGTAAAAAGAGAAGTCTGAAAGCAACCAAATCATCCTGGCTGCGGTAGATGAACAGCTCTTTAAAAATGAGTAATGCCAATTTTCAATGACTTGGCTAAAGGAAACTAAGTATACTCGGGTAGGAAAAGATTCCTTTAAATCTTGTCACGAATTAAATTCATGAAGTCTTCTGTCAGCAAGCAGGGAAGCCCATGACTGGACTTGGACTCTGGGTTTCTTTTCATTACAGGAGACACTGGCCTCACTACAGCAGTGCACCCATACATGCACTGAATTATAAACACCTGCTTAGTAACATTCAAGTATACTCAAGTAGAGACTTTCAGCGGAGAGACCTACCTGAAATTCCTCACAAACAAAACATAACTGGAAGTACAGTAGTCCGACCTCACAACCTCATCAAGTTAGGAAAAAACCAGTTTTTAAATTAATATATCCCTTTTATTTTACCGTAACCTTGCCAAGACTGTACTAGATCACAGTTTGATTCCACTCTGAGCAGAGCAGGCTGGAGGCTTTAGTATGCCATATTGTGACAGGACCATTTTGGTATATATTAAACATTATGTGCATCTGTCATGTTTTATATAGATATCACCAATAACAAAAAAATTGCATTTCAGAAAGACTTCTGGGTTTCAAGTCATGTGCATTCTGTACGACATCTAATGTTTGTTTTGTATGAAATCTAAAATATAAAATCTCTTTGTGAAAGACATTTTAAAGATATTTTGGATCCACTGAAACAGTGAAACAAAGAAAACCAAGATATTTTATCATGAAAATGTGAAAATAGAATGTTTTGAAAGTAGCAGACTTTTTTTCCTTCTTATCTTTGTTTCTTCTTCAGAAGGAATGTATCAAGGATGTAGACACGTTCATTGACAGACCACATTTTACTATGAAGGTGTTTCTGACAAGCTCTACTATGAAGACTTATTTGCTTTGTTTTTTGCGTGCCAGTACCAAACATAAAATAGAGAAAGGCAACTCCATTACTAAACTGTATTGATTAACTTAGACTTCTCATCTGTAACTCTAAAGCCTATAGATGTACTTCCAAGGCTAGATGCACGGTTATATGCAAATACCTTACTAGTGCCCCCAGCTGATTTCCAGGCAAGAAAAAAATTGTCGTTTTTCTAAATTTCCCACAGTGTCATTTGTGCTTTGTACACTTACAGTATTCCTTCCCCTCAGGCTTGCTGACCTAAACCTTCACTGTAAAAGGGCTATTTTTCATTGCTAATATGTGTTAGTAATTAAAGAATATTTCTTAATTTCTTCCTTAGAATTTTTTTACACTCTCTCTCACTCTCTCATTAAGTTAATTGGTACTTTGAAGTAATAAATGTAAATTTTAAACAAGATTGGACTGCAACAACAATACAAAATAAAGTAATACAACAGCAATAGCGTAAAAAGTAAAGATAATAACATTCATGCAGCTAGAATCTTTCAGGGGATAGAATTGTTGCAATAGTTCATACACAGTATGAGAGTTTGTTATTCCTCTAAAATGGCCTCTGTTGGGCAAGACATTTATTAATAGAAATAAATAACAATATCTTGACCCAAGAAGCTTTAAAGGCAGATGAAATGACTGTAGACTGAAGTACAGCTTTCATAAACTCTGATTTCTTGAGCTGGAAATCTTTCTCCAGTTTTATTGCAAGTGAATCTAGGATGTTACCTTATAAAACTGCAGTTATAAAATACAATTTACAGGTTGTTTCATGGTTACAAATTAATATGTAATATGTTGTTAGTCATTTGATAGCTCTAAATGAGCAATAAAAAATGTTTCCATGAACAAAGCATCACTATTTCCTATTATGAGCTGAACAGAGAAAAGGCTCTTAAAACAAGGCAAAGAATGTATTAAAGTAATAAATAGACTGCTGTCTCTCAAATATTCATGGACTTTGTCTTGGGGAGCTTAACTCTATTCAGTCCACAGCAACCAACGTTACATGACTAAATCTTTGTAGGACTTAGAAGACGGCATACCTTTTGTGGAAGACGTGTGTATTTTGTTTGTTGCAGGTTGTAGCTCATTTTTAATATGCAAATATTATGGAAGGAAATAATTCACTCTAATACTAAGACGTTTTCATAGTACGTAATGGTTATGAATATTATCACTTATGGATAACACAGCAGGAAAATACCTAGAATCTGATCATAATAGCTAGCAGAAGATGACAAACTTCCTAGTTCTGCTGCTCAGTTTGTCTCTTCATATCAATTGCTATTATTATTCCTATCAATTTATCCCCCTATGTTCTGATTTACACCCAACTGCTAAATATGTTCTGTACTCTACTTTTGAATTACCAGTTAGGGTGTTCTTGACAGGAAGCTACTTATTATGGATATTATGGCAATGTTATAATACGAGGGGTTTTAGTCAAAAAATAAATAAAAGTACTACACTACTGGGAGCCCAAGTGCTGTACGATTCAGTAAGAAGATGCTTTCAAAATTGGCACGATGCATGTTTTTACTGTGCTTGTAGAAGAATTTTACTATGATCTGAGCATTCCATACTGTTTTATTGTTCATAAATATCCCCTGTGTCTTCTGCCCTTAGAGATAGACAAGTGGCAGGTTTTGAGATGGAGGATGACACGTGCTATTTCCTCTGATTTACTCAAAGAAAGCATAGAATAGGAAAAAAAGTTGCTATGGACTTCAAACACCTGCCAGTGACAAATTACTTCAGATCCCCTTTGGAACTTAATAGCCACTGCTGCAATTTCAGCTCTTCCCAAGTGAGGGGAAACGCTTTAAAATGAACTAGAGCAGTGGGTGGTGAGAAACTCCTTGACGCATCTCATGCATTTTTCATCATTATTTTATGTAGTTATTTGTAAAGAAAGAGTGCAATAGCAAAGATTCCCTTTCAATTCCTTAAATTCCACCTGACTACCTTTAGTTTCCTTACCAGTTCTTCTAAGCAATGCACATATTACAGTTTTTTCTGTAGATTTTGAGCATCTGATCTGGAGATTAAAACTGTAATAACAGCTCACAGCACAAAGCTACCCTGAGCTTTGCTAGGGGGGAGGGTGAAATCTGTGCCTTCCCTTGCGAGATGACTCAGAACTGATGTAGGCTAGAAGCTGAGTCTCGGATGGCTGCATGAAAGTTGTTTCACAGAGCTCAAGGAGTCCTGGTCAATCTTCCTCACTTTAGTGTTTTGCTCCTTTCAAAGTTAGTTTGCACTAGAGATGAGAGAGGAAACTGGAAAAGAATCCAGAATGATTGCTGGCAAGACGAAAGTGGCATTAGGACAGATACTCTCTGCCAATCAACAGATATTTTCCTATATAGTAAGGATATTTCCCTGTAGATTTCATGCTGCTAGTTTGTTTATTAGAATCGGTAACAATTTTCAGTCTAGTCCATGCAGCATGTTGGCAGTACAGAGCACTTAAAGTAAAGAATATTGTCAGCAAGGTCCATATTAACAGGCAGAACTTCTGAAAACTGAACAGTCCTGCCCTCGCTTAAAACCTTGCCGGTTAGTTATATGAGGCAGCTGCCATTACTGTGGTACTTCAGAACTCTTCCTGAGGCAAAAACTGCTGCAAGTGCAGTGGTAATTTTATTTAGTTATGGACAGAACTGGGAAATGTTCAGTTGCAGCCAACAAAAATTTTACCTAAACGCTGAGAAAGCATCAGGCTGGTTTCCTGGTATATCCAGAAAGGTCACGGAAAGTCGTTTCCACAGGTGGTGTTTTTGTGAGAACTCACTGATAGAAAAGTGTGGAAGTAATTAATCATGTATGTTGTGTTGTATGTGAATGCATCATTTTTGCAGAATTTGTATGTGCATTTCAGGAGCAGAACCAGTGAGGCTGATATCACAGAGGAAACAAGCCATCTTGAAACATGGTTATGCCTTGCAAAGCCTTACTGGAATATCACATCCTTCAGTAAAGAAAACACCCATGACTAAAACTGTCCTCCAAAGCAACTACTTTCCTTACTGCAAGATGAGGTATATTTGCTAGGCGTGTGTCAGAAGAGCTTTATTATTTCATCTTGTATATCTTGCGGAATCCAAGACGTGTGCACAAAGAAAACAGATATAATAAAGGATCTGTTATTTACCTGAAGTCTTCTGAAATGGCAACTGACAGACATCTGAGATGATTTAGGGGACAGAAGACAACAAGAAGAACCTATGTTTAAGCCAAAGAATCTCACCCAAAGTGTCTTGATATCTGACTGTGAAGTTTTCTTGCACTCTGAGCAATGACCCTGCCATGTCCAGGATTCCCCCATGCTTAGTGACTCAGTTTCTATTCCTGCCTATGCTCAGGTAGAATTCTGAAGAGGTGCTTCTCCCAAAACCCCCAAAACTGCACATTCTAAAATGACCACCTTAATTTATAGTGGCCTGCAATTTGAAGACCTCACTTGTGAGTGGCAAAACTAGGTTAATTTTCTCACTGTAGCCTGCAAGCACTTGCATCCACTGTTTTTCACCTGTTAGATAGGACTAAGGAAGATCAAATCAAGCAGCAAGCTTATCTTTGCAGGTCCTAGCTTAGAAAATCTGGGTCTTGCTCCTGAAACAAAGGAAAGTCACCATACATGAGGTTCTTTAGTCAATCAACCCCAGCCACTTACCCTCAGCTGCTGAGTGTCTATGTCTACTTTCTTTTCTGCACACTTAGCAAATACACTTAGTTTAATACAATTTATATTTGTATCATTCATAACTTTTCTGAAATGTATTAGGGAATCTGAGATATCTTTAGGGAACATAACAATCTCCTTCAAACATCTAGATGGAGTTACACCTTTTCAGAGCACGGAATACGGATAGAAACAAAGGAGGTAAGGAAAGAAAGGCATCAAAAAGCAGTGATAAGCAGCATGGCAGGAATCCTGGAGCTACTCAAGGGGAGCCCATAAGATGTGTGCCTGCAGAAGACACAACCTTCCTTCAGAAGTGGATGAAGGGAAATATTGAGGGTTTCAGCAGGGGTAGAGTCTAAAACATTCTTGCCCCACAGTAATAACATAATTACCTAAATTTTCCTGCACTAGAAAGAAGTCTGAGGCATACTTAGTTTCCTTTCCTTGATTATTTCTATCCTCTGCTTTCTTTCCAGTTGAGTATTCTGCCACATACATTTTAGTTTGCTGTTATAATCTGAACAGGAAGATTACTGAATGATCAGTGAGGTAGAAATCATCATCCAACATCTGAAAACTTTGATTTATCTCAATGAACATTTGCTGTTATCTAGTTTAGTCTAAGGAGGAGTCACAAGAGTACGAAGGGGAACTACAGTACCTAGTCGTGAAGTAGAACCATCCTTTTGCATTGCATGTGCAATTAATTTGAAACTAATTCTCTTCTCATCAGGTGTCACTTCCTGGAGTTTGTATACCATGTACATTATTGATGTAAGGCAGAAATAGGATGGTGCGAAAGGCCTGGGTCTTATCAAAAGTTTTGAGACCCAAACCACGAAAAACAGTAGGGAAGAGTGGGAGAATATTGCCTTGGAAATCTGAGTATGAGAGTCAAGATTTCATGCAAAGGTGACAATCAGGTTGTAAAAGTTGCATGTGCAAATTTCTGTGATGCTGGAGTCATATCTTAAGTTTCAAGAACAGAAGTGAAAGATTCAAGAAAACTATAAAATACAATAGATGTTATATTACAATAACAGTATTCACTGAGATACACTTAAAGAAAGTACTGCTGCTTCATACATCTTGGTGAAAGTGCAGCTCTTGGAAGGATGGTACAGGAAATTTCAGGGATGAGAACAAAGGAGGTAGAGGAACAAAGGCATCGAAGAGCAGAGATATGAAGCGCATGATGCAGGGGCTTCAACTGATGGCGTATTTTTGATGTTCTAAACCAGATTTCAACATCTTTTTTCACAGTCTTCCCACTTCATGTACATCAATCCAAAATAGATCAGTCATTTCAGAAATCCCACTTTGCACTCTCTAAGTGAGCATCTGCTGACAGGTGAATCTTTACAACCAAAGAATAAATGGAAATAATTGTAAACAGAAACACTATGTAATATGTTGTAGGTGCCTTGTGAGAAAAAACATATTTTAAAAGTAACTCAGCCACTGTTTTTGAATTAATTTACATTTTAATAAATTATTTATTTTTTCTCTACATACATACTTTCATCCCCACTGTTTCACCTAAATTTCCTGCTGCTAGTAGATATTCTGCAGCACTGCATGAGGAGTGTGGCTGCATTTAACCTACCAAGCAATGTGTGTTCTTATCCTAATGAAAAACTACCCGTCTTGAAAAAATCTACTGACTAAATCTGGAGGACAGCAGGTATAGTGCATGCCTCTTCTTTTTACTTTTTAACATTTTTCCAGCTAAATATTATGTGTTTTTCTAACCCCTTAATCCAGGTTCTCCAGTCAACAGTGATGGGCAGCTCCAACAGGACACTAAATCCCTCATACAACAAAAATTTAAGACAGATCGATTGACTCACTGTTTAGAAGAATATCTCTCTTTCCAACAGATATAAAAAGGACCTATGTTGTTTAGCTAAACTTGAGTATATACCTTTCAGAGGACATAGTGTCTAACAATTTAGATTCTTTTTAACGTGAATTTCTAGGTGGGGTGATGACTGTTGAGGCGTAGTTAAGATTGTTCCTTTTAGCAAAGGACTTGAAAGAGAGAAATACGTGAAAGTAACGTGTTGCTCATGCACACCCTTCTGGCACAGCACTGTTGTGATCAGACAGATGTATTTGTCTTACCATGTCATTACTACTAAGCAGTGAACATAGGTCCATTTCCCATGTGTCTGCAAGAAAAAGAGAAAAAAATCATGAAAACCATGTAAGACTGAGGAGCTAGCCCTTTGTGCTAATGAGGTCCATTTCAACAATACTGAAATTGCATCCTGAAATTGTATTCATTTCCAAGAAAACTGGAGTTCTTATCACTGTGGAAATTCTAGAAGCCCTACAAGATTCAGTCTTCTGTGTGTCACGTGTGTGTGTGATCTCATCTCTCTCGCAAACCTGAGGAAATATCACTTTGTTCAAGCCACAGAAAACTAAGAGGTGGAATAAATCTTCAAAAAACAAAAGATTGTTTCAAAGGGAAAAGGAATAATCAGAAACAATGGTAGGTTATGTTTCAGTTGGATAGTAGGAAAAGAACAGCCTATGCTATGAAAATAATTAAAACGTGGAATAGTAGATTGCCCAGGAAGGAGCATAATAACACCCATGGGGAACATGTCTGTGGAGGGTTTTCGCTTGTCATGTTTTTAAAGAATAGGTTATGCAAGGTTCTTTCAAGAATGTTTTGAAGACTGTTGTTCCTGCTGTGGGCAAGCAGTTGAACTAGATGACCTCTCAAGGTCTTGCTGAGCTCTATATTCTGTAATTTTATGAAATCCGGGTGATAACACAGAACTGAAAAACTGTGTTAACTTAGGGGGCAATTAACACATACGTAGTTATTTCCATGTTGAGGCTGTTTAGATTATGTCATGTAATGCAAGCCCAGAGATATAAACATATGCATGCCTATAGAGAAAATTGAAACTCCTACTATTTGTAGGGAAATGCTACTTTTATTAAAAATTATCAAAAGACCTCTGTGTATTTCTATTGGAAATGACACCTCAGACTCTGAAAGCATTTGGACGTTATGAAACTTCTACCTCATGACACCAGGAAAATTGAAATGAGGAATTTTGGAAATCCCTTAGACGTAGCAAACTTTTAGAAATAAGCTGATAAAAGCCATTTTTACTTACCTGAATGAATTTCCTCATTGGTGTGCTAGAGAAATGCATTTGGCCTCAATAACTGGCTAAGAAACAAACTCAGAAGTGTGCACGTTTAGAGCTGACTGACATCCAGGCAAAGAGGTGCCAAGTGGTAAAAGGGTCTTGGGGCCAAGGGCAGTTTTGATGTTGCAGATACACTTGCTAACCTTTCCATCTGCAGCTCTCTCCACTTCTGAGTTATTACAGAATTGCAGAGCCTGGACATTTAATCTGTTATATTGATGGGTGAGGGCAGAGCAACTGACATCATCTACATGGACTTGCGCAATGCACTTGACACTGTCCCACATGACAGCCTTGTCTCTGAATTAGAGACATGGATTTTGATGGATGGACCACTCAGTGGATAAGGAATTGCCTGGATGGTTGCACTCAAAGAGTTGCAGTCAATGGCTCGATGCGCCAGAGGAGACCAGTGTTGAGCGGTGTTCCTCAGGGGTCGGTACTGGGACCAGTGCTGTTTAAAAACATTGTCAGCAACATGGACAGTGAGATTGAGCACACCCTCAGCAAGTTTGCCAGCAACACCAAGCTGTGTGGTGCAGTCAACACTCTGGAGGGAAGGGATGCCATCCAGAGGGACCTTGATAGGCTTGAGAGGTGGGCCCATGTGTACCTCATGAAGTTCAACAGGGCCAAATGCAAGCTCCTGCACCTGGGTCAGGGCAATCCCAAGCACAAATACAGGCTGGGGAGAGAATGGATTGAGGGCAGCCCTGAGGATAAGGACTTAGGGGTCTTGGTTGACCAGAAGCTAAACATAACTTGGAAACGTGTACTTGCAGCCCAGAAGTCCAACCATATCCTGCGCTGCATCAAGAGAAGTGTGGCCAGCAGGTCGAGGAAGGGGATTCTGCCCCTCTACTCTGCTCTCGTGAGATGCCACCTGGAGTCCTGCATCCAGCTCTGGAGCCCTGAGCACAGGAAAAACGTGGACCTGTTGGAGTGGGTCCAGAGGAGGGCCACAAAAATGATCCAAGGGCTGGAGCACCTCTCCTATGAGGAAAGGCTGAGAGAGTTGGGGCTGTTCAGCCTGGAGAAGAGAAGGTTCAGGGGAGACCTTATTGCAGCCTGCCAGTACCTGAAGGGGGCCTACAAGAAAGCTGTTGAGGCACTTTTTAAAAAAGCATGTGGTGATAGTGACTTTAAACTAAAAGTGGTTAGATTCAGATTAGAGATAAGGAAGAAATTCTTTAGTGTGAGGGTGGTGAGGCACTGGAACAGGTTGCCCAGAGAAGTTGTGGATACCCCGTCCCTGGCAGTGTTCAAGGCCAGGTTGGATGGGGCCTTGAGCAACCTGGTCTAGTGGAAGGTGTCCCTGCCCATGGCAGGGAGGTTGGAACCAGATGATCTGTGAGGTCCCTTCCAATTCAAACCATTCCAAGATTCTACGAAAGACAAAGAAAACATTCTTTTGCTTAGAAAAGCCAATCAAAACTTACAGTGGTTTGCAGACCATTCTGGTCTTCACCTTGCCAGGATTTTACCCCCCAGCTGTCCAGCTTCTTCCTGAATTTTGTTTTCATTCTATTTCATCTAGTGTGTCAAATTTAACATGTGACATTGTAATAATATGATTTTAATTTGTGGAGGAAAATGAGGGAGAAAATTGACTTTACGAAGTGTTAGCTTGAAGATAATTATGACAGCTTTTTCTTACAAAATAGTGTATGTAACGGACTTCATTATAATTTAATAAAAAATAAATTGTATTTATTAATATGTCTGTATTTTTATTGTTATGGCAGTCTGTAACAGTTTTGCGTCCTTATGTCTGCCAAAAAATTAATACAGCACTGAAAGCAAAAGCTATCTTATCTGCCTCCTAATCTGAAACACCATCTCATTTAGTTTAATTACATGGAGTACTCTGCATCGCTTGCCAGTGGGTCCGTAACTTTATTCAGATGATTCTCCAGTAAGGCTCAGTAAGCACTTGTAGCATGGTTATGCATGGATATTTTCTCAGGATTTGGCTATAGTTCAGAAAGCATTAAGACAGTATTGTGAATAAGTTCTGAAAGCCATCCCAAAACCAATATAGCTGATAATTTCTCACAGTTTGAGAAATTGTACTTCATCAGCTACTGCCTCGTTTCACACGCTGAAATGCCAGAGCTTTCAACTCTGTCCCTCTCACTAAGAGTCAACAGCAAGTGGAGTGTCAAGCAAAGAAAATAGGGTGTCAGCAAGGGCACACTGGCAACACAAAGAGGTACTATTAGCAAATGTTCAAATGTGCAGTTGTCAGTGTTAGAGATGTAACGAAGCCAGACTGACGGGATTGATGTGTTGTGCAGCAGAGAAATGAAGAGGTAATGTGTCAGGCATGAGTAGCCCTGCTCTGTAACGGAGGAGTCTTCACATTTTCTGATAATACCCTATTTTTCTAAAAGAGCAAGAATGTGTTGTTGGGGGGATTTTTCATTTAATTTTTTTTAATCCTCATTTAGTGTGCACTACAACTTGAAGATAAACCCAAGAAATTCTTTGCTGAATTTTAAGTGTAGATCCATAGACTTCATAAACTTTTCTCAGATTCAGTCCTGGACTAGAAATCTTCTGGCGTTCTCACCTTACACTTTCATATGAATAAAGATTATATCAAGTTCTTCATGAGACAATGACATACTGTATGCTTTGTGAGACTCTTTTGTAACTTGATGATATGGTTCAACCACCTGAACCTTCAGAAATTTTTTGGAAATAGTTCCGAGTTATTCTGCCTGATTTTTAATACCTGCCAGGATTTACCAGACTGTAAGAAAGCACTGAAATAACCTCTCTTGTGGAATACTTCTCCTTCTCATGTACTAAAGAAACGAAGTACAGCAAACTGAACACATTAATCATCTGGAAAGATAAGAAACAAAGCTTAGCCCAGCACCAGGTATTATAAGATCTGGGTCATATAACCTCTGACAAATTGTGTTCCTGTTGACAAAACAGAGACTTAACAGCTGTTTTCAGGGTGGTAAAATAGAGAAGAGGGCATATAGCTGAGCTATGACCTTCTTTCCAACTCTTATTTTCACAAATGATAGTCAGTTGAAAGTATTTGAGGTTTTTGTTTTTTTTAAAACTGAAAACTCCAGGCCCTTCCCTTTAGGATAATATACAAAATATTAAGGGGTCGGGGTGGGGGTAAGCATATTGTAAGTGAACAAAGCAGATTAGCAACAGGGTCTTATTTGCATGTCCAAGTACCCCCTCTCCTCAGAGCCCACAACTTACACAAGATCCCCGCAGACACCAGGTCCTGCCTGCCAGGATGGATGTGAACAGGAAAGGAATGGGATGAAGCCCTGGCACTAGGTGCAGGGCAAAGCCATAGCACAGAGGAGCTGTTTGTGAAGAGATGAAACCAGAGATGCAGTGGGAGGTAGTAGGAGGGATGTGTGGCAGGGCTGTTAGTGTTACCCTGCTATGATATTCATTATGCTTCAAACCAAGTCTAGGGGTCATTTTGTTTTGGTAATTTGGTTGGTTGGTAACTTGATTGGTTTTTTTACTGCTCCATAGTCAGTTGTGATGACAAGTAAAAATTGGCAACCTGCACAGAAGTCCAAAGCAATAGTCTATTTATTCAAAAAGTTAAGATTCTTATGCTACTGTAAGACTTCAGCAATAGTTTAGTTTTGTTTTGAAGTACAGGCTTGGAGGAAAGCACTAACTGACCTTTTAGAATATAAATAAAATACACTGCCATACTGCTAATGGAGCAGGCAGATCATCAACAGGGTTGGCACCTCTTAAATAGAATCACTAATGCTCTTTATGTTGCACTGATGTTGCAGGTATTGGAATTGGAAAGAAGATGAAGAAGGGCAGATGAGGTGAACAGAATGGTAAAGGTTTTAAAATGGTCCCTTTGTGCAATATGCAAACTCCTATTTACTGTACTGCATTTTTTAGGCCTGGCTGAATTACTTGGGGTTAATAAATTATGCCACTAATTTTGGATTTTTTGACATCAAAAGGATTATTTCAAGGTCTACAGGAGATTGAATAATACCTGATAAATGCTGTTAATCTTATTTTATATTTACAAATTATATTAAATAACACCACATTATTTGCAATCACATCTTCATGTGAATTGAACCAATCAACAGTAGAGAAAAAGTGTCTATAAAACAATAAAATGTACAAATATAAAAGTCCTTTTTAAAACATAATTTTAATTTTAGAAAGCACCTATAAATGATTTTTTTTTTTTTAATGCCCTGCAGGGAATGTAGGAGACCAGGTAAACACAGTGGAGGTTTCTTTGCAACTCCCTGTCTTCAAAATTAGCTTTTGATCCAAAAATAAAAATTTCTTCTGATTGTACAGATTGTATAGCAAAGAATATACAGGCAGAATTTAGAGCTGCATTTCAAATGATCCGCAGGACAGACAATTTCTGGGGCTTTTAAACCAACATGATTATGCAGAAGTCAATGCCAGAGGACCAAGGATTGTCCTTCCGTGGGTGATTTTAATCCCAGAAGGCAAGACACAAACAAAGCACGTGTACCCTAATGTCCCTTATCTCTTTCCTTCAAACGTGCATGCTGCGTGCATTACAGTCCTGCCACAATTCATCTTCTGCAGGAACCATACAGAATTAATGTTCTGATAAACGTCAGTTTCTCTGGGGTGTCCTGAGAGAAAGGAATGGGAAATAATAAGGCCGACAATTTGGAGGCCTTTCAGGTTACAGTCTCACCTATTTGCAGGCAAAGCCCTCCTGCAACCTGCAGAAGCTGAAATGAATTAAACTGTCCTATCTCTAATTACTCACTCTGCAACTTTGGTCTGTGGATTGATATGAACTGAGATTCCTTGGTGGTGCTATATGGATAATTAAACATCTATATCTGCTTTGATTTTATGGAAATATCACTATCTTATAAAACAATTTACTGACAACAAGTGAAGTGAAAAATTTTGCTCTTCAACAACCGTGGTGATTCTCCAGTGGCATGAATTGCAAAACTGAGTACTCCATCAGCAGAAAAAGAAGTCCCTGACTAAATCCAGAGCACTGATATGTTAACTGGAATGACACTATATTTTAAGACAACTCTTCATTATTATGATTCCTCTTTGAAAGAGGTGGAACTGTTGAGTTATTTCAATTTTTTTATTTCATTGATGATCAGAGTTTTAGAGCTGACAGAAGATCTCCAATAATTCTGATATTATTTGTATGTTTTTATTTGTTTTTATTTATATGTACCTATATGAATTGTACCTAGCACATTATTAATAAATTTTCACATAGTTTTTAAGAGAAAGGTAATAAAAACTGCTTAGATGTAGGAAAGTGCTAAAATAGCTTATCATTCAGTGTGTCCTTGATAAAGAGATTTGACCTCATCTCCCTATTTAAAATGATGTTCTACAACAGATATAGTGTTTAAAAACATAAATATAAATCAAAAGCTATCTGTCCCAATTAACTTTGGAGAACAATGGCTTTAAAAGCGTTGTCTGAAGCTTTGTATAAAGGACACTACCTAAAAGAAGCCTTGCATTTTACTATTAGGTGGCTTTGTTGTTAGAATTTTTACATGAAGACTGCATTCATTTTGCTTTGCTCTTCATCTAGACAGTTCACTAGATAAGAATGTACTGCACACACAGAAAAACAGGAAATACATTCTTTAAACAATTTCAGTAAATTGTGTTATGGATTGCTTGGTATTGTTTTGCTGGAAAGAAACTCATATCGTAGGTCAAAAAAAATTGGTGTTTGTCACAATGCTTTATATGCCTATAGGTGTCTATTGTTACTGTAGTAAAAACAAGCTACCATTTTTGGGTTTGTTTTTTATCATTAAAGAGATTATCAGCAGAAATGAGAATACAATATTCACATTTCATTATTGTCTTTAGGGCAAACAAGTCTTTCTGCAGCTCGGGGTGATGTGTGATGAAGATGATAACATTTAAGTCTGGATTCTGTAAGTAAGTGAAGTTAGTTTGGCTGCACAGGGACAGTCCATCTGTCTGTGTGCAACCAGCTGTAAGACTGGACGTTATTTTTTATGATTTATGACCAGAGGTTTTATACCTGTTTTGTACACAACATTTGCCTGTGGAGAACTTAATTTGACATTTCTTTACCTGTTTTTATGCTCTCCATGTCTCTCTACTACAGATATTATTTCCTGGGGGAAACAAAAACAGGACAGCTGTCCACGGCCAACTAACTTCCTGCCAACTAGATGTAAACCAGTGCAGTGCTACTGTTAGACAATAATCTCATTTGGTTTTCCAGCTTTTATCTTTGTGTCTTGGTTATTCTTACATGCTCACTGGCATTTGTGTTGAAGTTTTCATTTGGTCTTAAACTTTTAAAATTCTGCCTTGTAGTCCTTCGCTCAGGTATCTGGGATTGTGGATGCTTTCCAGAGGCTGTCAGTTTTAGTACTGCAGAGTTTTGTTGAGTGATTTTTAGAAAGTCTCTCTCTAAAGCACAAAGGCAAGAATTTAATTTGCTTTTTAGATTTGGGTGTAGTCACAGGAATTAAAAGGTTGAGGTCCTGCATCACGTGTGTTGCTTACAGGCTTTGAATCATGACATGTAATCACATACTACATGTGGCTTTCTGACTGCAAGGTTTCTTTCTCTCCACCCTCCTTTTCAGTCAGATTGCAGCTATAACCATTCTTGGATAATACATGAGAACATCCAGCAATGGGTGCTTGGGCAAAGAGCAAAAGAGTAGGAAAAATACACTTGTCCACATACATTCCCAGTTATATTTCAAGTGTTAGTGATAAGGGTTACAGCGATCTTCAGGAGTACTGCACTTGCTGTCTAATAATTTTTAGTGTCTTTTTCATTTAATGAGCCTTTTACAAATTGACCTTCACACATCCCGTAGAAAGAACTTCACAGATTAATTTATGTACAATTCCATTTCATTTTAGGTCTCTTAGTTCTTCCCCTTTTTAAAAGACACTCACAATTTTATACATCTTTTTTCATAACACTGTCGTTATCTGTTCTCCTTGTACAGAAGCACAGAAGCAGTTTCACACCTCTAAGCATCCATTCCTCCCTTCTCTGTGTCATTCTTTGTTATACTATATTTTCTTGATACAGGTGCGATCAAAATAATCCACACAGCATTCAAGATGTGGATACAAAATGGATTTTCACAGAGGTAGATTTTTAATTTAGTCTCATTTTGTATATCTCTCATTACAGCACTGGATGTGAGTGTTTAACTGTGTTAAGCAATGAGATGATGAACTGTCCACAGTAGTTCCAAAATCTCTTTCCTCAGCAGCAGGAACCAGTTTGGTTTCCATCAGGGTATATGTGCAGGCAGGATGGTTTTCCCATATTATTTATTTGCATTTCTTCACATTCCTATCAAAAGGATCAATAGGTATCTACAGGGTAGTAAACCCTTCTGTTATTATCATTACTTTATTTGTCGTATACCTCTCATGTTTATTTCCTTTGTATGCCTGACCAGCAGATGCACTGACTTCAGCTGTAGCTGTCTTAAGCTGCAAAAAATGCTCTTGCCTGAGAATATTTGCTCCTAAATCCACTGGATTGTTTTGTTTATTCCGCATCAAAGACAATGCTTATCCTTTTATTTCTAGCAATGTATACTCCCTGCAGCACATTTCTCTTTTTGAGCTGAACTGTTTTACTGCTTGTAACATTGCATCTTGTTTGCCACTTTGTCAGTTTGCCTGGGGCATCTCAAACTTATTATAGCATGTTAATAAATGCCATCTGCTGTTCTGTATTATTTGATGAAAGATATGGGTCTTTGCAGTGTATCTGCCATCATTTCTGATTTTCAAACACGGTACTTTCTCTTAAGAATGTAGAATTAGATTTTTGCTAGTATTTTTTGCAATTACTTCAGCCTAGATTCATGTCATTTAACTTTAGTGACCTAGCTGAGGTACCTATAATAAGAACACAGTTGTCTTTGGTTCATTGTGGAATCAATGCAGAGGAAATATGTATAAGATGATTCATCCCATGTAAGAGTTGGCTCATCCTCTCAGAAATGCCTGTCGTTCCCTAGCTGAGACTCTATATGCAGAATCAAAGAGCTGTACTGGTAATTTACATACTCCATTTACATGCTGATGTTAGTTGAAGTAATTCCAGGCTGTGATATTCTAAAATGTGAATACTTCAGAGCCACAAATTATTGAAAATCTTGGTCTTCAATGAAGAGAAAAACAAAAAAATTATTAAACTTCCTGCTTTACCAAATCAGAAAACATATAAAATATCCTCAGAATGATCTTGACAATGGTCACTGTTTTTGTGAGCAGCTCCTACAACAGTTATTATTGCTGGTACCTCTGGATGAGAAAAATACATGCAAGCATAATTACGGTTGCTGTGGATAAGAGCACAATAGGAGCTCAAGTGCCACATATTTTTAGAATACTTTAAAAAGGAGAAGAACTATTTGCCATATTCTTCCCCTATTAAAAGTCACCATTCTTACCTGACCACAACTCTTGAAGAGAAATATAAAGGGCAATTGGAAGGGAATAACAAGATATTCTGGAATGCAACTCTAGAATTTTGTTTGTAGAATTCAACAAGCTGAGAAAGTTAGGTAATTCTGCTGGAAGGAATAATAGCTTTTTTCCTATCCCAAGTATATGTGAATGCCTTGTAAGGTGCTTGTGTATGTATAATTATACATATGAAATTATTCAAAAGACTACCATGAACTGTCACAAGGGCTGTATACACTAGCTGAAGATACAGAATTGAGAACACTCCCAGCTACAGATGATCACACTAAGGTCTGAGTCTGTGTTAGTAAAACCTTTTTACCTTAATAGAGGGAAACCCACAGGACTATGGCCCTTAAAGGATTTCTGTGGTGGCCTGGAAGAAAAATCTCCGGAAATACCTTAAAGGGTCCTAGTTTTCTGTAGGAATTTTCTTTTCTCTGTTTCGTATTCTCTATGCATACTTTAGATTAAAGGAGATGATAACAAATAAGGTGCTCCTTGGATCAAAGCAAAAGGCAATCTCATTAAATAACTGAGTAATTTTTATCACCTATTATGTAAAATACTTTTGCTGATATACCACAAAATTCAGCAATTACTGGCTAAAAGAAGCCCAGCTCCTTGTTACAGAAGATAACCTGATATCTCTGCAATTTATCACTCTTTGATGAGAACAACAACTGCACAGAGCCCCTGGAATCATCTCGCCTCACTTTTGAAACATGAGACACCTAGCCTAGAGGAGCAGGTCCTCTAGACCCCTTCATTATTCAGTGGAGAGATATCGATACTGTTAAAAAGAATGGTTCAAACCACCTAAGACCTCAGTTGCTTTCTTGAGGTGCCAGTCTCGTTTCTTCCGCTGGGTGGCAACTTAAGGTGGCTATACCTCTAACTCAGAAGATTACTTAAAGTTGAATTAAGTGTATCAGAGCTATAATGCCTTTTATTTCTTTTAAAATTTAATGTCTCTGGGAATGCTATTCTTCTGCCACATGTCTGTAACCACAAGGTATGAGGTAGGTGTTTGTCCCATCTAGTGTCTGAATGCACAAAGGGGCAGAAGACCATCAATGCTGGTAAGTTTTCTATGTTTATTCTCTGTGGTAGTTAATGTAACAGGGATATAAATGGGAAGACTGTAAAATGTTTTAATCCACTTAAAAAGTACAGGATCTTTTATTACTTTTAGAAGAGAGACGTCGCAAGCTGCAGAAGCATACAGAATCTCAAGAAATTACTATCCACCCATTCCAATATTAAAAGTGTGGAGCAACAGGAGCATTTTAGCAGACCTCTGAAAAGATAGAGACAAAACAGAATGAGCGGGGAGATGGAGAGCTCACTGTTGAATATGATTTAGTGTCTAAAGTTCTGAAAAGAGCTATTCTGTTTCAGATAATCCCTTCTGAATGCACAAAAGACGGTCAAGCCAGATGCTAGCTTCAGTGTACTACAGCCTTTTTGTACTGGCAATATTAGAAAAAATTGGTATCTCTTTAGCATCAGGAAAATGGGCTCTACTGAATAGTCAGATACAAAAATGTGTGAGAATCTGTTGTCGCTGAGAATCTTCAACCATTGTGTTTTATAGTAGCAAAGAGCCGGGTGGTGAAAAGTGATTCTTGCTCAGATCTATTATTAGTGATTTGGCACAGACTAGGCTGGACAGAAGGGAAGGAGTTAAATTTCTTTTTCATCACTCAGAGCATCTCTCAGATACTGAATAGGGAGGTTGAGTCCTCAAGCTCCAGAGACATTATGACTGTGCTGGATTATATCCAACAGAGGATGCATAGGCCATTTCAGCAGCACATGTGCACATAAACCCAAACCTTCATGACAACTCAAGGTGTGAGGGAACTGGACTCAGGTGAGACAATACAATTAGAAACATATGCTTGGTTTTAAACACTGCAGGCACCTTCCGTAGCCAGGACCAGCTGGTGTTACGACTATTTTAAAGATCTAAGCACAGGAAAGGACAAGGGACCTCTATAAAATTCATGACAACAATAAAAGTACAGCCTTAATGGATTTTTATTAATTTTATTTAATTAAGGGTGTGGGATTAAGAACCAAAGCTATTTTAATATTTATTACCTAGAAGATGCTTTATAGGTTTTCTCCTGTTCATTTGTCATGAAGAAAATTTAACACAGATGTTTAGTTTTACAAAGCCTTACAGTTAGACCCTAATCATGCCACTGAACAGAATTTATTCAAAAGCCTTAAGACGTGTTCCTGTCCTTTTTTTAATATGAGAATTCTGTGTGACTATGGATGAGAACCACAGGCTACAAAATATTTAGTTCTTTCCTGGAGTATAAAAAGATGTAATTTTGGTTCACCAAATGTCCACTGAATTTTGTATTTAATTTTCTCAATTTCATGAATTGTATTAGCTGAAAGAGCCCTGAATGGATAAAATAAGAGAATTAAGGTTTAGGAGACAAAAGGGTGCAAGAACTTCTCACTACTCCTTACCAGAACTGGGAACTGAGTCCAAGAGAGTAAAATGTTTCAGCTCTCACTAATGTCTAATGCATGCAGCAGTAGCAGTCTATGAGTAGTTACTAGCACTATAAAAGAAACCAGGGACCATTTGGAGACCTGTTAAATGGTATGGCTCACATCACGTGCTTAAACTTCCTTGCATTGCTTCTCCAAGACTGAAGTGATTGTGTTAAAATTGCTTAGTAGGACACTTTTGTGCTTTTTCCCTAACTGCGTGTGCTTTTTCCCTAGCTGTGCCTGGGCATTGTCTGGGAAGCTACTAATTGCCCCAGGGCAACAACAGTGGAGAATGCATTAAAAATTAAACAGTATGAGTTCCAGTGCTCTGACCTTAATTTGTTCACTAACACAGATTTAGCCAAAGGTTCTTAACACTGCCAGGGAACTGGAAGTGACAGTATGTTTTATTATAAAAGAGTTTTTCTTGCTCAGTTTTCCTTTCAATATCTGTAGGAAATTATACAGAAAAAGAGCTTCAAATTTTAGGTTATGCATTCAAAAGCTAGGAAGTACAAGATAAGGTTCATGTTGGGAAGATAACACAAATGAACAGCAGTTTAGGTGTTTATCCATCCTGTGTGTTCTGTGAAGTAGAAGTTCTTTGAAAAAAATCTTGGTGGTCAATTTAAAGACTGCTGTAGTGCAAAGAGAGACATGAATTACAGTTGCAGTTAGTCTTACTAGTAGTGTTTTACTGTAGGTATTATACTTTTATATATAAATAAAATATTTCTAAATCAGTCTGAGCTAAAAAGCCTGACTAGTCTCCATATGAACACAAGGCAGATTATACCGGGTTTTGAAGTTCATTTTCTTTCATGTCTTGTTCACCAGAATAATTTTTTTGGCAAAAGCATTTTTTTTTTTTTCAGGTTTTCTTATAATTTGACCAGTCTTCAGCTGTCTTTGTTGGCTAAGCAGTAAGATGCTTGGGAAAAGACTATGTTTTCTGATGCGTGGGCTTCCACCTGTGGCTGTCTACACCTGTGTTTAACCTTCATTGTAGAGCTCACTGGAAATCTAGGTAATAAAGTCACTGGAATCTAGAGACCTGTTCTGCTGACCAAGCTGTACAGAGGACTCAATTTCACAGAAGATCAGCACCATTTTTGACATCTTGGGCTGTCCGAAACATCTTGTGGGAGTAGTTTTTTATGTGTACCAGGACCTAGGATAGGACTTAAAGGCACTCCTATGCCTCTCTAGAGCTAGTTGGTGGCCAGGTTAAATACTCTTCGAAAATGACACTAGAACTTAACCCAGGTGTTTCCTTATGAACTATGCAGTCCTGTCCAGGAGACACTGAACATCTGTAGCCGCCTATTGACCAGGTTTCTATTGCCTAGCAAGAGCCACATGAAGCCTAAATAAATGTACATGTAGATGCCACAGATCAACCGATTTAATATGATGATAAATTCCAGCCCCTGGGCTTGATTCAATTGTCAATACAGACACCTAGACACGTCAATACAGACATTGTATGACATGTCCTGGCGTATCCTGCGTAGCATTTGCTGCTACTTCATAGGGACATAGGCTTCTTGTAGGTCCTGTGTCATAACTGCCAACTATATGTGAGCACCTCTGACAGCTTACATCTAGAAAAAAATTGTATCTGAATCAAGCACAAATATCTTTTTAGTGTTTCCAGATTCATTCATAATTGAACAGTTAACAGCAAACAGAGATAGATGTAGCCAGTTGCCTTTAATACACGAGACATTTTGGGGAAAAAATGTCGAGTTTGCTGTTATGTTGCTGTTCTGATGTGTTAAGAAAGGACTAAGACTCTGAAATTGTTGGTAAAACCTCAGAACACTTCACGGGTTGACCAAACACAGAAAATAAGCAAAGCCTGATGGTCTTCATAAATCACCAGTATTTAGTACTCTCAAGCATTATTAGCAACACTAGCTGATATTTCATTGTTGAATTCTCATGGGGAAGGTGGCAGATGAATTGTAACAAGAAGTTTTGATATAGTTTTATTCTAAAAAAAAAAAAAAGTGAACACATACCAGAAAGTGTCTTTTTATAACTTTTTTTTTTTAAGTCAAGATAAAAGAATAACTTGTTTTGATCCAGCTTCTTACACCCCTGCAGACATTCACTGCTTCCTTAGCCTGCTTGACAGGTAGAGTAAGAAGCCATCTGCACAAGTTATCTGGGCCTGCATGGTGACTTGCTCAGAGGCTGTTAAACTAAAAAAGCCAATTCAAATTAAAAAAGAAAAAAAAACCCACAACGATTTCCCATCGGAAAACACAGTTTTTCATCCCACTTGGAATAACCTGTGGGAATGTGGTAGCTGGACAACATTTCTCCTAGGGAGAAAATAATTAACGATTACCTTGATTTTCCTATAAAGATAATATTAAAACAGACTTTATTATAAAGTCTTTGCTTACATTCAGTCCATTCTGAATTTTAGTTAATATCTAAAATATTTTCTTATTGTATTATACAAATTGAATAATATTTCATTTATGTGATATTTAACATTAGAAAGCTTTGTTGTTGTCAACATGTAGGGTTCCAAGAGGTTCAAATTCAGTCTTCTGGGGGACTGAGGGAAGCACTCTTTTTGATGATTCTTACAGAAATCAGGCTTTTGTACTAATACAGAAAGAAAACAAATCTTGAATGCCGGATTTTCCCTTCAGAATATGAGATTTGTTTGAAATGTGAAGATATGGTTTCCAGCCAGCTATATAACCATTAATGTTCTGCTCTTGCTTCTGCAGGTAAAGCAATGAGATGAGGGAGGGGAACCATGTCAGAGTTATGTTCTCTACTAATTGTCAGTCCCCTTTTCCAGCTCCGGATCCAAACCAAATTCTCTGCCACAGTGTTGGAGGGAGAAATGATGAAAAGCTTGAAATTTTGTAAAAAACAAACAAAAGTGATGTATTTCCATCCTCTTTCACATAATCGTATTGCTTATTCTACGCATACCTTTTTATTGAGAACATGCACACCAGAAATGGGTCTCATTTTTCATGACATTTAATTAGCAGCTTCTAACAAGGCTAAGGTCTATTATGACAGTCTTGGAAGAAATTGATCCTTTCACAGTGAAAGCATTAGAAAGAAATCCAAAATCTATTTTCAATCCATGTGATCTGTGCTGATATGTATTCAGTGTGGACGTATCTTTCATCATACCACAGGGAATTTCATACTAGTATATTAAATTAAGAATACATCTCTTTTTTTTTCCATACAACTTTTGGTCAGAATTTATATGCACTCTCACACAATAGGGCATCTCAGTGTATGTTCCATGGCATGTAGAATAATGATAGCACAAACCTGAGGTACAGCATAAATGTCAGCACACTCCCTCAGCTATGTCAGAAAACCAGTTCAGCTTCTTAATGTGTCAGCTTAAAAGTAGCTGCATTACATCTGCTGTATTCACCTACAATAGAGAGGTATCACCTCTCCGTTGCTGCTATGTTAGAAAATAACTTACACTGACAAAAGTTCTGTTTTCCTTTAATAAAATCCTTGAAACAAAATGGTCATATCTGTTGCTGTCTTGTCTAAAATAAGTATCTGTCATTTATACTGCACCAGAACCTTTGAAAGTGCTTTTCAAAAGCTAATAACTATTTTTCCCAGCACTTAGTGCATTAGGATTTACTCATTTATCAGCCGGGTACTGAAGGTGTAAGGAGGATAAGTGACTTACTCAAGGCTGCACACGAAGTTGGCAATAGAAATAGCCATAGAGTTCAAGTCTTTTCTTTCCACTGTTCTGCTGTGTGCTCTTCCACTTTCTGAACAAAAGACCATTTCATTCTGTTTTTCTCAGGACCCAGGAACTAATTCATCAGGAAGGAGAAGAGAGAAGTTGTTCTTTTTTATTTTTATGTACAGAAATTTTCTCAAAGCTTAAAAATTCCTGTCCAGTTGGACAGCAATCAAAGCAGTTCTGTTATTTGCTTTAGAGATGGCTGTTCACCCACTTCAGATTAGGTGACAGACTCCGGTATAGTTCTGTCCAAAGGAGGAGTTCCTGAGGTTTAGGGTAGGAGATCACAGGCATTCCAAAAGTGACAACTCTCCTTTCCAATACACAATTGCTTGCTTCAGCCAGGAAATATCACCTCTCTTTTATAAAATCCATAAAACCTGGAGGGGGATTGATTATATTCATTTTACACCTCTGTAAAGTAGAACTAATCACTTCATTTTAAATGAAGAGGCATAACTGAACGTGCAGTGATTCATCTGGCCAAATGTAGTCATCTAGTTTATAGCTGATAATATTCACATAAGAGAACTGACCAGCTCAGATGTGGCAATCCACACTGAGACATCTAAGTTTACTAAGATGAATGTTGCCCATCATGCATTCTGTTACATCGGAAATTTAGGACTGTTTTTTCTTCCCAGCCTAGCTAAAGCATACACATTAGACAGTAGATTTTCTCCTGTCCTTCTCATGAGCGTAAAGAAGAATATGTGGAATTGCAATGGCAAAGAGTTTGGAGGAAAAAAAAAAAACCTGGAAAAAGGTGTACACTTACTTTCTTTTTCAGGGAAAGTTAACATATTGGCTAAAAGCCAGGCTAAAACCAGGAGAATGGTAATAAGTCTGTGAGGTGTCCTAAGGATGATGGGCAGTGAACTCTGGTTGCAGAAGGTGCCATGAAGAACTTTGTAATAAAGTCACAGCACAGTGGTGCTTCCATGATCTGACCGCTTCATTTGCATTTCTTTTAACTGCTTGATTTGGAGGAGAATGTATTCTTAGGAACAGTCCCTGGCATGTTTTGACCCAACTATCTTGAGTACTGTCCGCAAAAACATGAGTAAGCAGAAGTAAAACCATTCCTGGGAGCTTGCTTACAATCGATACCATAGATGGTTACCTGTCACTGAACCCAGCTGTGCCTCAGTCTTGTGCTGTTTAACAGGGCAGACTTAGCCGAAAAGTTAAAGTTCAGCTTTGTCAAGTACAATGTCCACTACAGTCAAAACCCAAGGTTTTGGCCAAAGTGAATAGCCCAACATGATTTGTAGGTTGCTGTTCTTTACATTATTTGGTTATTGCAATCTCTCTATTTTTCACTTCCAAGTAATACACACACTGGAAAGAAATTACTAACAATGGTACTGACAAAAGTTGAAACTTGTCTTTAGATTGTAGGATTGTGTTGTTTTCTGAAAATTAACTCTGTTTGATCTTATTTTTCTACCCTTCATTTCTTCTCAATTGCATTGACATATTCTTTTGCTTTGTAGAGCTTTTATGTCTAAATGATTTCTTATTCCATTCCAGCCACAGTTAAACACTTCTGTATATATTTACAGTTCCATAAATCAGTATGCAAACGAAGACTGAACAGGCCTACTGTGTAGGTGTGAATAGGTCATTGTGGCCATAATTAGCAGCACACCTGCTGACCTTGATGGTTATTTCTTGTGTCATTGCTATATTGTGTCAGAAGAACCCAAAGATCATTTCATTACCTAAAATTCCTGACAAATATTTGATAGACAGCAGTGGAAAGGGCAGACTCATATGAATTTTATCGCACTTAGCAATTACCATTTTTTTAAAGGGCAGGTTTAATGCACTGAGAAAATTATTAAGATAGATTTTACATTTGTGTTTGTTACTTAAAAGGGTTGTTTGACAGAGGAATTCATTTACATTATTACAAAAGGTAAAAGGTTTCCTTTGTCAAGTGCTAGTCTTTGTATACAATTACATTTAGGTTAAAAGAAAAAAAAAGTTATGTTTTTCCCAAAACAATTCCAAGATATGTATTTTTCTAGAGTAAAAGTTCCAACTAGTTTGTACAAGTTTTACTGGCAGTTTAAAAGTTGCTGGCAGTTTAAACATTGCAAATTTTATATACTGATATTCTTAAACTGAAATTACAAAAGCCTTTAAACTTAAAATCTTAAAATACTGTTACTAATGCAGTCCATTATGCAGATGAAGGCTCACTATATGCTGGATTGCATTAGTCACAGCCTGGCAGCATGTCAAAGGAAATTATTATTCCCCTCTGTTCAGCACTTGTGACATTGCATCTATTCTGTGTCCTGTTTCAGACACCCTCATTCAAGGAAGATGTTGAAAAATTGAATTAAGCCCAGCAAAGGGCCACTTTTGGGGACAACACAGGGGACTGCAGAACCTGAAAACCAAAGGGACACTGAGAAAAATGAGTTTATTCATGCTGAAGGTGAGAAGGCTGATAGGACTGAAAGACTGGTTTTGGCTATCTACTGCAGGATTGTGGAGAAGGAGGAGTCAGACTCTTCTTGGAGGTGCACAGCAAATGCACAAAAGCAAAGACATGCAAGTTGCATGAATAGGGTTTGCTTGGCAAGGTTTTGGTAGTGGGGGAAGTAACAGGGCTGGCTTCTGTGAGAAGCTGTTGGAAGCTTCCCCTGTGTCTGACAGAGCCAATGCCAGCCGGCTCCAAGATGGGCCCGCCGCTGGGCAAGGCCAAGCCAATCAGCAACGGTGGTAGCACCTCTGGGATAACATAGTTAAGAAGGGGGAAAAAAAAACCTGCACAAGGGCAAATGCAGCCAGAGAGAGGAGTGAGAATATGTGAGAGAAACAACTGTGAGGACAGCAAGCCCAGTGAAGAAGGAGGGGGAGGAGGTGTTCCAGATGTCAGAGCACAGATTCCCCTGCAGCCTGTGGTGAAGACCATGGTGAGACAGGCTGCCCCCTGCAGCCCATGGAGGTCCATGGTGGAGCAGATATCCACCTGCAGCCCGGGGAGGAACCCATGTCAGAGCAGATGGATGCCTGAAGAAGGCTATGACCCCATGGAAAGCCCATGCTGGAGCAGGTTTGTTGGCAGGACTTGTGACACTGCAGGGGACCCAAGGTGGTGAAGTCTGTTCCTGCAGGACTGCACGCTGTGGAAGGGACTGACACTGGAGCAGTTTATGGAGGACTGGCTCCCATGGGAGGTACCCCACGCTGGAGCAGGGGTACCCTCTGTGAAGGATGGATTGGAAGAGACAACATGTGATGAACTGACTGCAACCCCCATTCCCTGTCCCCCTGTGCCGCTTGCAGGAAGGAGGTAGATAATTCGGGAGTAAAGCTGAGGAAGAAGCGAGGGATGGGAGAAGGTGTTTTAAGATTTAGTTTTTATTTCTCATTCCCCTCCTCTGATTTGATTGGCAACAAATTAAACTAATTTCCCCAAGGTAGGACTGTTCTGCCTATGACAGTAATTGCTGAGTGATCTCCCTGTCCTTACCTTGACCCACAAGCCTTTTGTTACATTTTCGCTCCACTGTCCAGTTAGAAGAAGGGAAGTGATAGAGTGGCTTTGGTGGGCACCTGGTGTCCAGCCAGGGTCAGCCAACCACATTGCAGAAATGGAAATTCACACTGGATATGAGGAAATCACAGTGATGATGGTAAGACCCTGCAGCGAGGGCCCAAAGGCCCTGAGGGATCTCCATCCATAGAGATACTGAAAACTTGATTGAGCAAGATCCAGTGCAACCTGCTGTAATGTAAAGTTTGGTCCTATTTTGAGTGACGGGTTGAACCAGATAACCTACAGACCCCCAGGCTAAATTATCATAAGTTTCTATGATGTGTACCAGTTTTAATTTTCCCATGTAATGTCCCCAAATCCTCCAGGACAACTGATTACCTGCTCTTCTGAGAACCTGGAAATTGTGTCCTCTGAGAAGTGTAAGAGTTCCGAGGAATGAAGTAATCTGCATCATATATACGTATAAACTCTTTCAGATTATTAAAAGCAAAACTCTAACTGATCTGCATTACTACAGCCTCTTGCTTTCCATATTGCAATGCCTTACTCTTTGCCAAAGACAGCTTCTTATTTTCCTGGGGTAAAACAGAGGTGTCTGTACCCAGCACCCTAAATTTCTAATGGAGGCTGATATTGGAACTGATGCAGTCTCAGTAACAGGTCCACTTTACCATGCAACAGTGAAGAATGGGAGCATGTGCATTTATATAGGGGATGCCCTGTGACATACCAAAACAGTATTCATTTTCATGCAAAAGAGAAGACAGCAAGTGGCAGCGTATGAGGATTAACATGTACTGCAACATGGGACGTTTCCTCTTTCCTGTTTTGACCAAATGTTGCCGTTAAGCATCCTGAAATGGAATCCCTGAAGATAAAATGGAAGAAATAAGGGAGTATGTAAAGGTATTCAGAAGTCTGAATAATGCTGCAGTTATCTGAGCCTGTATTAGTACTACTGTTATTTCCATATCCTCATCGCGTCTGCATATCTTATGAACTACTATTCATATCAGTTCTAGAATACAATTTTCTCTTAAGTAGCTCATGCAGTACTTGTATAATATCCCTATTCCTGACCACTGATGCAGCCATCTTTCATATGGGAATGTTTTTTGTAGTTCCCAGGCCATGACGGATGGTTCATCCCCATTCTCTAGTTGCTAGGCTCAGGATGCTAAGAGAGCATCACACCAGTCTGATTGGGTCAGGATGCTTCACCAGCATCAAGATTTTATGAATAAGAGGAAAAAAAGAGTCAAAATTAATCACAAGAAACAGAAAAGATAGTATGAAGAAAAAAGAAGTGGAAGATGGATAGGAGGAAATTTTCTAGAAGAGTTTCCTGGAAAACACAAGAAGTAGAAAAACAAAAAGGCTGAGAAAAAACCTAGGGAAGAAAATGTGTTCTGCACTTGGGAATTGGTGTCCTACATTACAGCTTGAGAAGCCTAGAAGGAAGAGAATCTGCTGTGCCTTATGTGCTAACCCGAAGATATATTACTCTATTCTACAATGCAATGTCAAATGTCTCTTGGAAACCTAAACAGATTATGTCCACTGCTTCATCCCTATCTGCTCCCTGCATTCTCCTTATGATAAGACAGAGATTTATATTCTTATTCTTCTCAGATGGGTGCATCAATCTCTGCTGTCAGGTTGCCTGTCTGAATAACAAACCTGCATATCACAGAACTGTTTTAAATGTAATGTTGATAGATGTTGTTTGTGTGCACTTGACATCAACTTCCAGTCACTTCCCTACAAATCGCAGTCTTCTCAAGAAACCCTTATTTTCTATCTTCTGCACGTTCTCACCGTCAAAAATTACTTATGGTCATGAAGTTATTATCTTGGACATTTCTCGGAATTCTGTGCTTCCCTGTCGCTAGACTGAGTCACTAAGCTGTTTGCAGTACCCACTGTTGCCATTCTCTTTCTGGCTGCAAAAATCCTGGTTTGCATTTTGGGGGCAGAAGTGTTGCCAACACTGAACAAAGCTGAATGTTTTCAGTGAAATCTTGGGTCTGATAAAGCATTTCAAAATACTCTCCTCCCTCTGTAACTGCTGCTACCAGCCAGCACTCACCTGTGCCCTCTGATAACCACACAGGGACCTTGTGCTTGGCTCCCTGCACCACCAGCAGCTGGCTCAGCTCTGGGCTGCAGCTCCCCACTCCTCCCGCCTGCCTACAGCACGCACCTACTTCCACCTCTCATCTACTCCCAGCTAAATCATTTGTCCAAATGCCATTTCTTTCCCCACATTCATACCTTCTTCTGCTCTTTACCTTTTTCTGCACAGAAACAGTGAGTGGCAACTATGTCTTGAGCTAGCAGTGGTCATGGCCAGTATAGTCAATAGCAGAAACCTGACTCCTTCCAAGATGTTGATTTGGGCTTCTGCTTTCGTGGACCTAAAGCACGAAAACAGAGGCTTCTTTCAGAATAACAAAATCCAAGTTATAAACATTCTTGAATGTTGTTGCACTGGCTCCTTATGTAAACAAGGTACATAAAAAAAGTCAGAACATTTTTTACACTATTAATGAACAGTTTACTGACTAACACTGCACCATTATTAAAACTCTTCGTTTATATTTTTAGTTTTAAAAGTTCGTTTTGATAAATATTTTTCTCCTATGTATTTTGCATTCCTATTTTTTTCCCTCATAAATCACAGGGAAGTGATTTCACACTCTCTCAGCACATTGCACAGTACTCTGGTTATTTCTTGCATAAGCTGCAGATGCCTTCATCTGGTTTTCAATTTCAGTCTTCTTGCAATACTCAGTTTGCAAAACTGTTATTTCAATGGTGATCCCTGTCACTGTAAACTCTCAGAAGGTCTGTTGTAATGCATTGTTTATGAGTTTGCTCTTTTCCTTCATATCCTCATATATCCTTAAAACAGTCAAGTGGCTAATGTACAAGACACTGAGCATCCATACACTCATTTATCTCATACAAAAGTATATTCTAACATGTTCTTCCTTGCATTTTTCAGTCCTTTTGCCTGAAGTATTTCAGTATTACCAGATTATAGCTCATATTCATGTAGGGTCAATATTTTTATGTAATTACAAGTCCATGTATCTTTTTAAAAAAATAATTGAAGACTATTAATGAATATTACAAAATGTTTTACTTTGATATCTGTTAACTACTTTTTTTTCCTTGTTGATCCTATCACAGGGAATTCAGTAGGAGACTGTCCCAGCGAACCACTAGACCAAACTTCTAAAATTGTGGCATTGTCATTAAAGTTAATGCTTAATTTAACATTAGTGATTTCAGAACAAGCATGGCCTCAAATCTTATGCAATTCTACCATAATAAATAGAATTAAACAATGGAAGCACTATGCATAAGTTTCTTCTAAGAAATCTTATTTATTTGTAAATTAACACCTGCGTACCAATTTCTAGCAGAATACTGTTTAAATTTCTGTTAAAGGACATCCAATGGACGAATTCTGCCTATTGCAATGGTACTACTAGTGCAAAGATTTCTTATCAGTCTGAGAAGGGAACTCATGTCATATATTACAACAGTGAACTTGACTGGGAAATTTCTAAATGAAAATATTAATGACTTAATTAATTCCAAACAACTGGCAAAACCATCAAGAGAATTGTTTCAGACTTAGCTAGGCAATGAAATTTTAGTTTTCCCCCAGCTTTGGGTGCAAAATCAAAATACTAAATGATTCTTGCAAAATAGAATTTTGGAAAACACCCATTTTGTATTATAAATTCAGATTTGAAACGGAATTTCTCCATTTCATTCCATCTTATTTCATTAACTTAAATGCGAAATTAACTAATCAGGGGTTATACACTTCAAAAAAATCCAGTTGATCAAAACTAGTCATTTCATGAATACAGACAGATTTTCAGTTCATTATGTTCTTTCCAGCTGTGCATTTCCAATCAAACAATCAGACTGTTTTCACTACATACTGGCTATGTCATTTTTTGAGGACCTGAAGCTTAAAATATATATATTTTATGTCACTTTTTCAAATGATTGAAGAAATCAGCAGTATCATTAACTTTTTTACTTAGGGAGATAAATAGGACCTAATTTGGAGGAAAAAAATCCTGAATTCCTGAAATTAAGGTTTCTGAAGAAGACTTTTAAAGGTAGAGATGCGCAATACCAATGAAATTCAGAATACTCCACAATTTCATTTTCTTTTCTTAAAAGTTAAAAGAAAAATTAGCAACGTAACAGTAGTATATTGGATAATACAGAATTGTATTCTGCTACAGTTTTACAGATCGTCATGTTTTACTGTATTTCTGAAAGACTCCATCTTGTTCAAAATTCTTCGGTCAATATTGCTTATTCACTTTTTTCATCCTTTTCCTCAATGCATTTACAATTACAAAGCTTAATCAGAGAGTTGATTCTAAAGTTTAAACACATGATTATTTTAAAAATTACTATAGGACCTAATGAAATGAAAGAGAGTGTCCTGGCAAATAATTTTGCAATGTGACAAATAAACTTTATCTGCAGAACCCCCCCAAAAAAACCCCAAAACCAACCAACCAACCAAACAAACAAATAAAAGCAGCATGGAAGACCAAATTTTGCTGTGAGTTAAACTAATGTTTGGAATGAATAATGGAAAGAAACAGCTATTTTGTTAAAAACTCTTCATTGTTTGACCAATGACTCAAGAAATATGCTTCCACCAGATCCTCATCTGATGTAAACTGTTCTGGCTCTGTTACCTTCTCCTTTGGGAAGGACTGTTCATGTAGGCATCATGGCAAATTTGAGTGAGTGAGGGTCTGCCTACTGAACAGGGCAAATATACTTATTTTGAACTAATTCACTGATTCAGTGACTTGATTAATCTTTTTCCAGGACTTCTAGTTTTGTGTCTCTTTGATTCAGCTGTAAATTGAAGTCTTATGCAAGGTGAACTACCTCTTATCAATCAAGAAGTTCACATCTTTCGTGACTGCAATTCTTTGAAGTGCTGGGAAAAGCAGAAATATATATCATGTTCTCAAGGTGGTTTCTGAACCTTTCAATCTTGTATCTAGCTCACAGCCAATACCTCCTTCTTCAGCCCTTTCGTAGACTGTGAAATCAGCAGTTTAAAAAGACATTCTCAGCAAGGGAAGCACAGGGTAACTAGGACACATAATCAATCTTCAGACTCCCACAGAACCTGCTAACAGGTTTTTATTTCTGTAGTCATCGAAAGGATTAGACTGCTTGGTAAAGCAACTTCACTGTCTCTCTGCCTCTCTCTCTTTGTGTGACTTATCCTTTTTTCCTCTCTCTGTGATACTGCTACATGTTGCCTATATTTTCTTTTTAATTTCTTTTGTAAAATATCCATTACTACTTTTTTTACTCATACAGGCACATTCTGCAGTGACATCTCAGCTGCTTATACACACTTGAAAGATACACTCAGCATGGTATCCTTAGAAAAAAGAAAAAGAACAACAAAAAAACCCTACTACAGGGTTTATTTTTTGCTGTTTCAAAAGTTCAGCCAGAAATAAAACAGCAACAGCCCAGCCAGTAAAGCTTTCATTAAGAGTGTGTGCAATGCAGAGCTCATGCTATGATAGAACTAAATAAGTTAATATTATCTTGACAACCTAGTGGTGTCTTAATCACTGATAAGCATAAGCTGGTATTTAATGTGCAGTGTTTTAATTCCCCCTGGCACCTTAATCACTCCTGAATGCATAATTTGGTTTACAAGTATTGTTCTACTTTCTTATGTGCCACACTGTGCTCACCCATTGTTTCTTGTTGCTTTCAGCCATTTCCCTGAGATCCTGTAATAACCTTGATCTCTTCCAGTCACTTTATTAGGCTCCCCTGGTAGCCATCCTCATAGTGAGCTCTTGACAGCACTCGTCAATTCTGGATTCTTCAAATAATTGTATCAGAACCTATCTCCTGGCTGCTTCTGTTAGCTCCTTCCACCAGTACTTCAATACCTCCAACCAAGCGACAGTGTGGGATTGCAACAGCTCAATGACTTCAACGCAGCAAGAATGGGCGGATAGTTTAAGCAGAAATTTTACTCAGAAATATCCTGCCATCTCCCTCTCCCTCAAATTCAATTTTCAGTCATGTTTCTATGGACTTATAATAACACAGAAATCAAGAAAGACTGTTGAACTAGTCTTTTTTGTATTCTTTTTTCTCTTCTTGTTAGTAGAGGGATGTTGTTTCCTTCATTGATGATCTCCTAAGGGAGTGAATTCAGAGGCCTTAAATACAATTTGTAGTCCTTTCGAGTTGTCCTCTATTCATGTGTTTGGGATCAATGTGCAAGAGTTTGTATGTGTTAGTGGTTTTACACTTTTAACTATTACAAAGATTTTGGAATCTGACTCAATACGGATACAAATTAAAGCTACCGTTCTTCTGCAGCTGTTCAGTACTGATGTCATCAAGGTTTAATGGAAGGCAGTCACCTTTAACTACAAAAATTGTAAACTCTAAAATAGTTAAATGTTGAATCCTGTTATTGGGAGGCTAAATACATAGACCACACAACCACTTCTACATCAAAAAGAGATACTAAGATACTGAAGTGAACATACACAAACACTTTCTTACAGCAAGAAAGAGTAGTCTTATCTAAACTTATCTGTTACAGCCTTTGGTGTTATCTCACTCTTGGCTCATCTTTAACATGTACACACGTGTATATTTACCTGAAGTATCACAACCATGCCTTTCTTTCTGTATAGTTTGTAAAACTGAATACAGTGGAAATATCATCGTCAAACTCAAAACTCAGATGTGCAAGACGTGATCTCATCTTTGTTGCATGTTTTGAAGGTCTTTTTTCTGATTTCATTCTCAGAATGCTGCAAATTCAGTCATATGTATGTTTGGGCTAAATTCTACCCAATTTATCTAGTATATTTCAGTTTCAATAAAGCCAATGGAAGCCATAAAAGTTTGTCCAGGAAGAGAATTAGGGTTTTCACAAATACACTTTCTTGGAAATATTTGATTACTTTTTTTTTTTTTTTTTTTTTTTTTTCTAGCAAGCAAAACTGTTACTGAAGTAACACATTGAAATTGAGTGCATTTTGCATTTGAAAGACAGCAACATTTTTGCTGTAGTTCTGATGATTGTCTTATTGTAAAATGTACTGTTTCTCTAGAGGAACTGGGATCTGGTAAACAATGGAGTTGAGTGCCTTGTGTGCAGTTTGTAACTTACTGACAGTGAAGCAATGATCTAATTAGTAGGTGATTAATCACAGGTTGCTGCAGGTCTAAGACTGTATATTGAAAATTTATGGTGTAAAAGAGTGATTCATGTACATGCCTTCACCTAACAGGTAATCACCACCTGGAAATGAAAACTACATTAAAAAAAAAGAATAACATGCGCAGCAGCACAAAGTACTAATTATTTGATTAATTCTCATTGTCACTGAGGAGCGTACCATTACCAGCCAATCATAATTATAGTGACAGCATCTGTGTTGCTTTGTTACCATTTTAAATATTATTTCTATTTTATTGTCAACAAACTGAAATGGAAATATTCAACGTTTCCACCTTAAATAACTCTTTGGCATTTCAACAACACAGGAAAATAAAAATTGTTCTACAGAATTTAATCATGAGATATGAAACATAATAAATTTTGCAGCATTTTGAAGAAGATTTAAAATGTTAAAATGTTAATTTTTACAGAAACTTAATTAACATGCAAAGTAACATGCTTTATTTTGTAACAAAACCACTGAAATAGTAAAATAAACCCATAACCCTTTAAATAACGCAGCAAATCTTCAGATTTTTATTTTGTGGATTGGTCTTCATAAATTGAGATACTGTAACAATAATTCTCATCCTTTTTTGTGCATGATTTATCTAACTATCTTATACAGCCCTGTTATTATATGATTTCCAGTTTTCAATTGTTTATTTACTGAAAATATCTGTCAATTTTTTTGTTTCAGGCTAGATAATCATGACTAAATTTCAGAGGAGTAATAACCTTATGATGCTTAGATCTGACAGTAAAGTGGAATAAAATAATGATATTTTGATAAAGTAGGTGATGAAATAGGATAGGAAAAAAAAAGAGACTTGACAGTGCTGAACCATACCCCCCAAACATTTTTGGTTCTGCAGTTAAATAATGCAAATCATATTCAACATAGAAAAAATGGAAATGTGAAAAATTGCTTAATTCTAAGCTAAAATACCAATTTGCAGGTGAAAAAGCTGGATAAATTTCCATCATCTCTAATTGTTTTGTGGCCTAAGTTAGTAAAACAGTTCCTTTGAGTATCATAGTAAGAGACTGAAAAGGAAAACTTTTAGACAAGTGTAGAATCCTCACAAGTACTTCTCAAAATCATATTTCATATACTGCTTGTTTACATCAGTGTATCCTTAATATAGGTATACTGTCTGTGGCTTAGCTGCAAAACTGACCTACGTACCCTGGGTTCCCATCATAAGCAATAGAGAAAACCAGGACTGCATTGATGTGATTCTTTTCCTCCCAAAGTAAACAGCTAAAATACGCGAAGTAAAACCGTTTTTTTTGTCTGAATTGGCTGCAAGGATACCCAAAAGTTAGCTAGATTTCACAGAATCACAGAATCACTGAATGGTAAGGGTTGGAAGGGACCTCTGTGGGTCATCTAGTCCAACCCCCCTGCCGAAGCAGGGTCACCTGCAGCAGCCTGCACAGGACTTTGTCCAGGCGGGTCTTGAATATCTCCAAAGAAGGAGACTCCACAATGTCCCTGGGCAGCCTGTTCCAGTGCTCCGTCACCCTCAGAGGGAAGAAGTTCCTCCTCATGTTCAGATGAAACTTCCTATGCTTCAGTTTGTGCCCATTGCCCCTTGTCCTGTCACTGGGCACCACTGAAAAGAGTCTGGCCCCATCCTCCTGACACCCACCCTTCAGATATTTCTAAGCATATATTAGGTCCCCTCTCAGCCTTCTCTTCTTCAGGCTGAACAAGCCCAGCTCCCTCAGCCTCTCCTCGCAGGGGAGATGCTCCAGTCCCCTCATCATCCTTGTAGCCCTCTCCTGGACTCTCTCCAGTAGCTCTTCATCTTTCTTGACCTGGGGAGCCCAGAACTGGACACAGTACTCCAGATGAGGCCTCACTAGGGCAGTGTAGAGGGGAAGGAGAACCTCCCTCGACCTGCTGGCCACACTGCTCTTGATGCACCCCAGGATCCCATTGGCCTTCTTGGCAGCCAGGGCACACTGCTGGCTCATGGTTAACCTGTCGTCCACCAGGATACCCAGGTCCCTCTCCGCAGAGCTGCTCTCCAGCAGGTCCGCCCCAAGCCTGTACTGATGCATGGGGTTGTTCCTCCACAGGTGCAGGACCCTGCATTTGCCTTTGTTGAACCTCATCAGGTTCCTCTCTGCCCAACTTTCCAGCCTGTCCAGGTCTTGCTGAATGGCAGCACAGCCTTCTGGTGTACCCACCACTCCTCCCAGTTTTGTTTCACCAGCAAACTTGTTGATGGTTCTTTCCAACTCTTCATCCCGGTTGTTGATGAAGAAGTTAAACAAGGCTGGGCCCAGTACTGACCCCTGAGGGGCACCACTTGTTCCCAGCCTCCAATTAGACTCAGCACCGCTGATGACAACCCTCTGAGTTCTGCCATTCAGCCAGTTCGCAATCCACTTCACCGACCACTCATCCAGCTCACACTTCCTGAGCTTTCCTAGGAGGATGTTATGGGAGACTGTGTCGAAAGCCTTGCTGAAGTCCAGGTAGAAAACATCCATGGCTCTCCCTTCGTCTACCCAGCCAGTCATGCCATCGTAGAAAGCTATCAGATTGGTCAGGCATGATTTCCCCTTGGTGAATCCATGATGACTACTCCTGATAACCTTCTTTTCCTCCACTTGCTTGTTGATGACCTCCAGGATAAGCTGCTCCATCACCTTTCCCGGGATGGAGGTGAGGTTGACCGGCCTGTAGTTCCCTGGGTCCTCCTTCTTGCCCTTTTTGAAGACTGGAGTGACATTTGCCTTTCTCCAGTCCTCGGGCACCTCTCCTGTCCTCCAGGACCTCTCAAAGGTGATGGAGAGTGGCTCAGCAATGACATCCGCCAGCTCCCTCAGCACTCGTGGGTGCATTCCATCGGAGCCCATGGATTTGTGGGCGTTTAGATCACTTAAGTGATCCTTGCCTTGGCACTGAAGACTGAAGCAAAGAAGGCATTCAGTAGCTCTGCCTTCAACCCTATTCCTTTGTCTTTCACACTCCGCATAACATCATAGATTCATCAAATAAATTAGGTTGGTGAGGCACGATCTACCTTCAGTAAACCAGTGAAAATCAAGGCAAAAAATATTTTGCTTCCTTAGGAAGACTGCCTTCATAGTCCTGTCTATAGCTATCTTTCATAGGTACAATAGGGCAGGAATGACGATAATCTAGAAGACTTGAAGACTTCTTAAATCATGTAGATACTGAAGAGCTGGTTGCTCAGTTTTTATTTGATATATGATTCTTCTCCTGTTGTTTAGCCTGTGGGGTTTTCTTCTTTCCAAAGATCTAGGTAAATATTTTGGTGCAGGGTGTTTTTGCTACTTTCAGTGAGTGTTAGCTCAGCTACTGCTCAAAAAGTTGTTACCCCTTTGTCAGTCCTGATTTGTTATGATTTGATTCGTCACCACATCTAACTTTAATGAAACTCACAAGGTGCATCAAGAGTAAGCAAAAGTGCAGTTGGACTTACACAGCATTTGAATGAGATCTCTGAAACTCACTTTAGACAAGACTGAGGTAAAGCTGTTCAGCTGATGATGAATAGGGCAGGAATTCTTCTACCTTTTCTGAGGAACCTGTGTATGTTTTTCAAAACTGTATTCATGAGTATCATGCCAGTATTCATAGAATCATAGAATCATAGAAAGTTTTGGGTTGGAAGGGACCCCTAGAGGTCATCTAGTCCGACCCCCCCGCAGCGAGCAGGGACACCACTAACTAGATCAGGTTGCTCAGAGCCCTGTCCAACCTGGTCTTGAATGTTTCCAGGGATGGGGCCTCCACTACCTCTCTGGGCAACCCGTTCCAGTGTTTCACAACCCTCATTGTAAAGAATTTCTTCCTTATATCTAGCCTAAACCTACCCTGTTTTAGTTTAAAAACATTACCCCTCGTCCTGTCACTGTTGTCTCTGCTAAAAAGATTGTCCCCATCTTTCCTATAGGCTCCCTTTAAGTACCGATATGCTGCAATCAGGTCTCCCCTCAGCCTTCTCTTCTCCAGGCTGAACAAGCCCAACTCTCTCAGCCTGTCCTCATAGAGGAGGTGCTCCAGCCATCGGATCATTTTTGTAGCCCTCCTTTGGACCCGCTCCAACAGTTCCATGTCCTTCTTGTGTTGAGGGCTCCAGAGCTGAACGCAGTACTCCAGGTGAGGTCTCACCAGAGCAGAGTAGAGGGGCAGAATCACCTCTCTCGACCTGCTGGCCACGCTTCTCCTGATGCAGCCCAGGACACGGTTGGTCCTCTGGGCTGCCAGCACACATTGCCGGCTCATGTCCAGCCTTTCGTCTATCAGTACCCCCAAGTCCCTCTCAGCAGGGCTGCTATCGATCCTTTCATCCCCCAGACTTTATTGATAGCGGGGATTACCGCGACCCAGGTGCAGGACCTTGCACTTGGCCGTGTTGAACCCCATGAGGTTCACACAGGCCCACCTCTCCAGCTTGTCCAGGTAATTCTTTATTTCTGTTGCCTGGGCTGGTCTGAATTAACCAGAGTGTGGAGGACAAGCAGATCTTATTTTCATTGTGGACTGTAATGCTGAATCTTTTGAATATAAAATTTAGTTTATTGAAATAAAATTTTTATTGACCAATGACTAAAAATAATTGAGAAAAGACAGCTGGCCCATACTGTATGTGAGTGCTTATTACAGAATGTGTTAAGCAGAGTATATGCTAGACCCATATTCCACAGACTAGACAGGTTTTTGTTGGTTTCTGGGGACATGTACATTCTGCAAGACTGTTTTCTTTTACATTGTGACAGAACTTGAACTTGCGGATTTTCAGGGCTTGTTACAAAACACTATTTCTGAAGTATTTCTTTTGAGACATTTTAAGAGAAAAATATTTTTATTTGGGGAGAAATGATTGAATACAAATATTGGTTATCTATGCCATTAATTTTTGCAAGATATTTAGGGCTTTGTTAGAAATTTGATATCCTGGGTTGGAGTATAGGAATGTTGTTTTAATTTCATGAATTTAGTAGAATTAACACCTTTCTTCCTGCAAATTCATTGTTTAAGAGCTCGTACTTCTGCTTTCACAAAGAGTAGGTGTCTTTCATAAACCTCTAACCTGAAACTGCCATGCTGTGATCTGATTCTGGTGTGAGTCTTCTGTGATATAGATAACAGGTAAGAGAGGTAACTTAACAACAGGAGGTAACAGAAGAAGCCTACAGAGAGGACGACTTTCCCTTGGTAGAGGAGGACTGTGTGAGGGATCGCTTAAGCGATCTGGACATCCACAAATCCATGGGCCCCGATGGAATGCACCCACGAGTGCTGAGGGAGCTGGCGGATGTCATTGCTGAGCCACTCTCCATCACCTTTGAGAGGTCCTGGAGGACAGGAGAGGTGCCCGAGGACTGGAGAAAGGCAAATGTCACTCCAATCTTCAAAAAGGGCAAGAAGGAGGACGCAGGGAACTACAGGCCGGTCAACCTCACCTCCATCCCGGGAAAGGTGATGGAGCAGCTTATCCTGGAGGTCATCAACAAGCAAGTGGAGGAAAAGAAGGTTATCAGGAGTAGTCATCATGGATTCACCAAGGGGAAATCATGCCTGACCAATCTGATAGCTTTCTACGATGGCATGACTGGCTGGGTAGACGAAGGGAGAGCCATGGATGTTTTCTACCTGGACTTCAGCAAGGCTTTCGACACAGTCTCCCATAACATCCTCCTAGGAAAGCTCAGGAAGTGTGAGCTGGATGAGTGGTCGGTGAAGTGGATTGCAACTGGCTGAATGGCAGAACTCAGAGGGTTGTCGTCAGCGGTGCTGAGTCTAATTGGAGGCTGGTAACAAGCGGTGCCCCTCAGGGGTCAGTACTGGGCCCAGCCTTGTTTAACTTCTTCATCAACGACCGGGATGAAGAGTTGGAAAGAACCATCAACAAGTTTGCTGGTGAAACAAAACTGGGAGGAGTGGTGGGTACACCAGAAGGCTGTGCTGCCATTCAGCAAGACCTGGACAGGCTGGAAAGTTGGGCAGAGAGGAACCTGATGAGGTTCAACAAAGGCAAATGCAGGGTCCTGCACCTGTGGAGGAACAACCCCATGCATCAGTACAGGCTTGGGGCGGACCTGCTGGAGAGCAGCTCTGCGGAGAGGGACCTGGGTATTCTGGTGGACGACAGGTTAACCATGAGCCAGCAGTGTGCCCTGGCTGCCAAGAAGGCCAATGGGATCCTGGGGTGCATCAAGAGCAGTGTGGCCAGCAGGTCGAGGGAGGTTCTCCTTCCCCCCTACACTGCCCTAGTGAGGCCTCATCTGGAGTACTGTGTCCAGTTCTGGGCTCCCCAGGTCAAGAAAGATGAAGAGCTACTGGAGAGAGTCCAGGAGAGGGCTACAAGGATGATGAGGGGACTGGAGCATCTCCCCTACGAGGAGAGGCTGAGGGAGCTGGGCTTGTTCAGCCTGAAGAAGAGAAGGCTGAGAGGGGACCTAATATATACTTATAAATGTCTGAAGGGTGGGTGTCAGGAGGATGGAGCCAAGCTCTTTTCAGTAATGCCCAGTGACAGGACAAGGGGCAATGGGCACAAACTGAAGCACAGGAAGTTCCAGCTGAACATGAGGAAGAACTTCTTCCCTCTGAGGGTGACGGAGCACTGGAACAGGCTGCCCAGGGAGGTTGTGGAGTCTCCTTCTCTGGAGATATTCAAGACACGCCTGGACAAAGTCCTGTGCAGGCTGCTGCAGGTGACCCTGCTTCGGCAGGGGGGTTGGACTAGATGACCCACAAAGGTCCCTTCCAACCCTTACCATTCAGTGATTCTGTGAACCTGGGCAGCGGATAGACAAGGGTTTTGCATTCCTCATAGAGTTCCACGCTGTTTTGTGTGTGTCGTCGCTCAGGTGGAATACACACCTAACTACTTGATTTACTCATGCTATCATATAGATCACTTTATAATGTAATTTATTTTTCAAAGTATTCGAGGATAAAGACGGTGAAATTATAGCTCAGATTTATACAAGCAGGCCCTCCACGCATTTCAAGGTTCCTTTAAAACACTCAGAAAGAAAGAAGGAGTTATTATGGCTGAATAAATTGAAATAGTTTTTCAAAATTTTGTGGCCCTAACTTTTAGAAACACAGCAAGACAGTGAAAGGAAGCAAGCCAAAACTCCTTGACTTGAACCTCAAAGGACCGTCGCTTAAAACCTTCTGTCTTCATGAGTTGCGTGGAATGAAATAACATTTCAGAACATGAATGGTGCCCCAGAAAGTGATTTATTCTTGTCTTGACTGTCAGGGAGACTATAAGCAAAGAGACACAGAATATCCTTTTAGTCCAAAAGAAAATATTTATTTCCCACTTTTTTGTTGAATCTTAACATTGCACAGACTTCAATTAAACTTCCCCCCAGACAGGCTTTTGGGTGGTTACTGCAAATATACATGATATTAAAAGAGAAATTTGCCAGTGAAATTAAGTGTGTAAGTTACGGCAACCCCAAGACAGTAGTGAACTCCATACTGGAAATTAATGTAAGTTTATAAACATGTTTATTCTAGTTTAGTGGAAAAGCACTTTGTTATTTGCCCTGATTAATATTTGAGGTACTCATCATCTTTTAAAAGCACCTTATCTAAAAGCAGAAGTAGAGAAATAATATAATTTCTTCATTGAAAGGATACTTTTCCCCTTCTTTTGTACATTATTTGTTTGTTTTTCCTTTGCATTTTTGAAAGGGGTGACTTTTTTACATAGCAGAAAGGCTACGTCACCTAGGGTGCCAAACTCTGCATGTCTAAAGTAGACTGAAGTTTTCCAGAACTGACTCTGTAACATGAACTTCTGCAGTCAATACAGGTAGGCAGTGAACACAGAGCCACAATACTGTTTTTCCCTCTTCAGATCTTTTAAATAAAAAAAAAAAAAAAAAAAAAAATTACAGGCTTCCTGGATTGTTTTCTTTGTCTTTAAGTTACCAAGATAAATTGTGTAAAATGGGTCCTTTATTTGGAAAGGTGTCTTTTTTTTGCCACTCACTCACAGAATCACAGAATCACAGAATAGTAGGGGTTGGAAGGGACCTCTGTGGGTCATCTAGTCCAACCCCCCTGCCGAAGCAGGGTCACCTACAGCAGGCTGCACAGGACCCCATCCAGGTGTGTCTTGAATATCTCCAGAGAAGGAGACTCCACAACCTCCCTGGGCAGCCTGTTCCAGTGCTCCGTCACCCTCAGAGGGAAGAAGTTCCTCCTCATCTTCAGACGGAACTTCCTGTGCCTCAGTTTGTGCCCATTGCCCCTTGTCCTGTCACTGGGCACCACTGAAAAGAGCTTGTCCCCATCCTCCTGACACCCACCCTGAAGATATTTGTAGGCATTTATTAGGTCCCCTCTCAGCCTTCTCTTCTTCAGGCTGAACAAGCCCAGTTCCCTCAACCTCTCCTCGTAGGGGAGATGCTCCAGTCCCCTCACCATCCTCGTAGCCCTCCGCTGGACTCTCTCAAGTAGCTCTTCATCTTTCTTGACCTGGGGAGCCCAGAACTGGACACAGTACTCCAGATGAGGCCTCACCAGGGCAGTGTAGAGGGGAAGGAGAACCTCCCTCCTCCTGCTAGCCACACTCTTCTTGATGCACCGCAGGATCCCATTGGCTTTCTTGGCAGCCAGGGCACACTGCTGGCTCATTCCTCGCATGATGGTGTACTTTATGAAAGAAAATGTGTCTGAACAAAAATATGTTGATGTGTTTCTATCCCTAGATTAGGAGACAGTTTGTGCTGAAATGCAGAAGGAAATGGGGGATATTGTTGTTGAAGCATTAGAGAACATGGTGTGATTCAGGAGCATGTAACATAGTGCTACAATTAGTACACATGCAAATTGTGTTCTGTCTGTTTAGTGTTCATATCCCTGTGATAACAGCATAAGTTAATGGGTTTTTTTTAATATATTACCAAATATGCATCTCCAAACCTAAACAGCAGATATTGAGAAAGGTAGCCTGCATCGTCCACTCAAACTTCACAGAAAAGACAGAACTCCTGAAAAAAGTAGTATACACCCCCCCTCCAAGATATTTCATTTAGCAGTGAGAATAAAAGGAATCCTAGTAAAATGATAATAATAATAATAATAGTAACAACAACAATAATAATAACTCTACCTAAGCCCAGGCAAAATACACTGTGAAAATCCGGCAATGCACATAGCACCTTTGTACACTGTGCTAACACTAAGTGCTGGAGTCATAAATCCAGACCAGATCTATTTTCAGATAAAAGTTCTCACCTGTTAAAAAAAAACAAACCAAAAAAACGCGAAACTGGCAATGACTGAGGATTCATCCAGAGCAGTTAGAATTTCCTGTTTTCTGCACAGGACAGAATCCTGCCTGAGTAGACAAGGAAAAACTGTTGATGAAACACTAGATCTGAATTCAGATAGACAGAACTTATTTTGAATGCTGTCAGAGGTACTGAGCTTTTCCTTGAGTGAACAGGAAAATGAGACACTTCTTTTAGGAGCATTTCTTCGCTAGACTTCTGGAACTTCTGCCAGTTAGACACCCGAGTTAGAGAAACTGGCTTCCTTCTTTAATGCCTTTTTGAGTTGGACAGTCTTTTTCAGACACTGTTCCCTAGGACAAACTCTTTCATCTTGCAGACACAGGTTAATTCTTTCTTTGTGGATGTGCATCGTTATCAATTGTACTGAAGTACATGCACAGTGCATACATAAAAATCTGCTTCTGTCTCAGCAGCCTGGAATATATTTCTCTTTTTTTCACAAAACAGACTTCAATCAATCAACATTATCTCCTAGAAGCAAAATTCTAGAGAAACAAAGAATTCCTGCATGCAACCAAGAGCTGGCAAACTAAGAGGAAAAGTGAGTTCAGACTGAAAATTTTACCTTAGGCCAGCCTGCTTCATATAATTCAGACCTTCTCTGGCAATACGGGTATTCTATGACCTGACACTGGCAGAGAAGCAAGTCCCAGCTAAGCAGAATTCAAACTGTTTTGGAAAAGGTCAAAGCCAAATCTATAAATCTATCCTGAAAACTGACTATTAAATATTGTGGATGAAATAATAGGATTACAAAGGACGCATTCTAGAAGAAAGCATAGCTCAGGCAGATGTCATATTTTTGAATGGTTATGAGGTACACAACCTGATGAGGAGTCAGAAGTGTGAATGATGGAGTCAAGGTTCTTTGTACCAAGAACAAGAGGATAAAAACTTATTAGCAAGCTAAGAAGTAAATACAATAAGAATTTCAACTGGGTTCTAGGCAACAAAAACCCAGACTATCCTGTGTCAGCTAGGTTGAAAAAATTAAGGTCACCTCAGAAAAAAAGAAGCTGTGATAGCTTCTGCTACTTCTTCTTTTTGTTTTCTTTATTTTTGCAAAGACGCTTTCAAATGTACTGAACTTTCATTTCCTACCTTTCTCCTAATATATGAAACATGTCCAGGAATATTCTGAGCACAAAGACCAGCTGGCATAAAACAACCTGTGTTTATGCAAGTCTCACAGTTTCCAAAGTGAGGCTGGCAAAGCTGCCTTTGGAGAATGTTTCCTGAGACCTTGCAAGTGCTGAATCATGCCCAAGTTTTGCCTGGGAGAGTGCTGGCTGGCCTGAGCCTAAAGCATGTCAGGAACTATTCTCACAGTTCAGTGGAATAGACTTTCAGGGTCCAGTGGCTATTAAAGTCCCTGAATGCTCTTCAGTTTACTTGGCTATCGTACACAAGGTTTCATCCAGTGTTCTGAGGGCAATTGTGCTACCTAAGCTAATGTTGGAACCCAACCTACAACGATTTGTGCATACTTATACACAGGCAGTTGCTGCTTGCTCTGCTGGGTTAAGATTTCAGAGTTCCTACATGCTGACATTTCTTTTGTAAAAGGCTTCAATCTGATCCTGAATATGAGAGGCCACTTTCTGTGTCTGCATTGCAAAATTACTCAGTTCAATCGAAATTTCAAGTGACAAGGCTTCTAGATGTTTCTTTTGGAGATATAGTTATCTGACTAAATATTCATCATTAACTTTCATGCTAACATCTAATAAAGGTAAGTATTTGCAGTTATTTGCAGGTGTGAGTTTGCATATGCAAAAGTAAAGGCCCTAAATTACATAATCATTCTCTTTTTCATCATAACACAAGCTTGTGCTAACAGGAGATATTACCCCTACCTAAATATCACACATTCAAACCTGCCTTTCTTCACCTAAATCCATACTCACCTGGTCTCCATTCAAACAACCTAATTTTGCTGCACTGTTTCTATCCCAGCTGCATGAATTCACAACCAAGCAGGGTTTAGCACAGTGTAGTTGTCCTACGCAACATATAGCATGTAAGTAGTACACAGATGTAAGTAACAAAAAGGCAGGAAACTAACATCACTAACTCCGACTTCTCAGTACATCTGTAGCACATGTAGTAGTAACATCTGCATTTCTCTTGGCCATTGTGCCAAGCAGCTTCTACTTTTAGACCTGACTGGAATATGCAACAAAACATACAATATTTAATTACTTATCTGATAAATACCTTGCTTTCCTGATTATACCCACATGCATGAAAGAGGAAAAATGCAAATAAACTTATATTCCTTATGAACAGAATTGTTTTCAAAGAGAATGGTGTCCATGAGTCATTGGTAGAACTTTAACTTCTATGCCAAAATTATTCAGCCTGAGACTGTCTGCCTAAGAAATTATTTTTTTCCATTAAAGCGGTGATGGAAAATGTTTTTAAAACTAGCACTTTAGAAAAATTAAATGGAACATTGGACTCACTTCATAATGTCAGTCTGCAAGCCTTCTCTAACAGAGCTTCCTCTTCTGTCCCAAAATGGGCCATTAGAGAAGAGTGACAGCTGTTGAGGTGGCAGATGCCAGTATCAAACTAGTGATAAAAATACTGATTTTTCTTTTCAAAAAAAGAAAACTTTTCAAGTAGTGTGGTGGAAAAGATACAACAAATCTTCTTGAAGTGGCAGACTGGGGTTTCTTAGCCTTTCAGTTCCAAACACTTGCTTTAGTTTTGTGACTGTACCTAGGGACCCAGAAAAGCTAGACCCAGAAAAACTGTCATAGCTGCCAGTATAGGCCTCAGTCTCATACAATACTACATGTGTGTTTGCAAAAGAAGATTTATTTAAGAGTTGGAATAAATGGGAGGAGAAGGAATACTGTGGAGAGAGTGTACAGACGGGGTACTTCTAGGAAGATGGAGGTGACATCCATGAGTGTCTTCAATATATTAAATCTTAATTTATCTAGTTACTAGTTTTTCTGCCAAGCCTCCATGAAGAAAAGGGAATAAATTGTCTTGAGCACTTCAAAGTTTACGTGAGACTGTTGTCAGAATAAAAAGGGAAAGGAAGGGGAGGGGAGGGTCTAAATAACAAGTTCTTTATTCTTCTACAGGAGAATAAAAGTTAGCAAATTAATAAAATAACCAATTCCCAATATTGTGATTAAGATGGACTCTTTTGTTTCAAGCACTCTTGGTATATGGACCAGCTTCCCTCCAGGTTCTACTTCACCTTATAAAACTTAATTCCAGAAGTCACGATCAGTTCTTACTTTTTTTAAACGCTGCTCACTGTCCAATCATTCTGTTTTCAGGCAAAAGAGGCAAAAGTGTTCAATTAATGGAACTTGCAAATAGGTAGGATACAGATACTGTATTTTATGTATTTTCCAGCTGGGCTTCTCACCTGGTGTTACAGCAAGGTAGAATTAAATAAAGCTAATTAACACCTTTTTACCCTTTTAATCCCTTAACACCTAGCTCACGGAAGTAAAACATTGCTAAAACATTCCCAGGGAACTACAGGCCGGTCAGCCTCACCTCCATCCCGGGAAAGGTGATGGAGCAGCTTATCCTGGAGGCCATCATGAAGCAAGTGGAAGAAAAGAAGGTTATCAGGAGTAGTCAGAATGGATTCACCAAGGGGAAATCATGCCTGACCAATCTGATAGCTTTCTACGATGTCATGACTGGCTGGGTAGACGAAGGGAGAGCCATGGATGTTGTCTACCTGGACTTCAGCAAGGCTTTCGACATGGTCTCCCATGATATCCTCCTAGGGAAGCTGAGGAAGTGTGGGCTGGATGAGTGGTCGGTGAAGTGGATTGCGAACTGGCTGAATGGCAGAACTCAGAGGGTTGTCATCAGCGGCGCTGAGTCTAGTTGGAGGCTGGTGACAAGTGGTGTCCCCCAGGGGTCAGTACTGGGCCCAGTCTTGTTTAACTTCTTCATCAATGACCTGGATGAAGAGTTAGAATGTACCCTCAGCAAGTTTGCTGACGACACCAAACTGGGAGGTGTGGTAGATACACCAGAAGGCTGTGCTGCCATTCAGCGTGACCTGGATAGGCTGGAAAGTTGGGCAGAGAGGAACCTGATGAGGTTCAACAAGGGCAAGTGCAGGGTCCTGCACCTGGGGAGGAACAACCTTATGCACCAGTACAGGCTTGGGCTGGACCTGCTGGAGAGCAGCTCTGCGGAGAGGGACCTGGGTGTCCTGGTGGACAACAGGTTAACCATGAGCCAGCAGTGTGCCCTGGCTGCCAAGAAAGCCAATGGGATCCTGGGGTGCATCAAGAAGAGTGTGGCCAGCAGGTCGAGGGAGGTTCTCCTTCCCCTCTACACTGCCCTAGTGAGGCCTCATCTGGTGTACTGTGTCCAGTTCTGGGCTCCCCAGGTCAAGAAAGATGAAGAGCTACTTGAGAGAGTCCAGCGGAGGGCTATGAGGATGGTGAGGGGACTGGAGCATCTCCCCTACGAGGAGAGGTTGAGGGAACTGGGCTTGTTAAGCCTGAAGAAGAGAAGGCTGAGACGGGACCTTATAAATGCCTACAAATATCTTCAGGGTGGGTGTCAGGAGGATGGGGACAAGCTCTTTTCAGTGGTGCCCAGTGACAGGACAAGGGGCAATGGGCACAAACTGAGGCACAGGAAGTTCCGTCTGAACATGAGGAAGAACTTCTTCCCTCTGAGGGTGACGGAGCACTGGAACAGGCTGCCCAGGGAGGTTGTGGAATCTCCTTCTCTGGAGATATTCAAGACCCGCCTGGACAAGGTCCTGTGCAGCCTGCTGTAGGTGACCCTGCTTCGGCAGGGGGGTTGGACTAGATGACCCACAGAGGTCCCTTCCAACCCCTACTATTCTGTGATATTCTGTGATAAATAAAGACAACTACATCTGTGATAACTTCTTAGTAATGTGTCAATAAAGTGTGATAGAGAACATACAGCGTATCTCCTGGGATCTTAGAATTAAAAAGTCATTTTGCTAAGCATTGCAAATAGTTTTGTAGATAAGGCTATTTATATCAACATGAGAATGTATGAAGTGTAATAAGGGATAGGATCAAAGATTAATTTCAATAATTACCATGTCCAATAATAATCATGTATGAGAATGGCCATTGCTGACTGCCTAAAGAAGAATTTAAGAATAGAAGAAGAAAGCATTGATATTTACCCCAAATACTCACATTGTTACAGATCTGTGGCTTAGAGAGTTTCTGAGATAAAAGTGATTTATTCTAGACAAATAATTTTTTATTATTATTATTTGCTCATTATTTAGAAGACAACACGGAGCCAGAACAAGCCTGGATCTACTAACTAGGGTATGTACGGTTTATGCATATGCCATCTGGCCATACCAGTTGAGGTGTTGCACCAGCTTCTAATTTTTTTTAATCATTGCTAGCTGATGTCAGTGCAAGGTCAAGATTTTCAGCAGGTGAATCTTTTTCATTTTGGTGTAGTTGTGGTTCTGAGACCCAGTCTCAGGAATGATGGTATATTTGGATAAAGGTAGCAGAAGCAGGGTGTGTTTTGCAAGCTCAGCACATTTTCTTGGGGTTTCTTTGGTGGTTTTTTTTTTAGTATTACAAGAAACGTAAATGTCTCAGAAATGCTGAAGCAGTTCAACAGTTTGAAATTCCTTTACATTTTGTGAACAAAGTTTCTGACACAGTTTGACACTTTTGTTTCAGCCAAAAATAACCATGAATTCCTTGATTCCCTTGAAGCTGTATTTTTCAGTAAATAAATAACTTTTTTTCCCATGTTAGCCATTATCTGACTTTTTTTTCTGTGCTGAGAGTTATTAATACTATTTTGAAGGCCTGCATAATGATATTGCGATATGTGACTGAAACAGAGAGACTGCTACTGCAACAAATAAAACAATTACATTACCTCCTAAGGCACTGGTTTATATTTTAGCAAAATGTGCACATTAACTTTGTCACCTTCTACATTATCGTAGGACTACAGTGGTCTTCCAGCAGATAAGGGAAATTGTGAGCTGATATCCTTATCATCTGTCATTTTTAACATGGCACATACGTATGTGAAGCAAAAAAGGATACAAGAAACAGTAGAAAAAGAGATTCATCTCACAGATGACTGTCCACACAGACAGTTTGCTGGACATCTCATACTCAGAGAGTGAAACATATTTATTTAGAATAAACAGGTATGATTTGAGGGAAAAAAAACCAAACATGATCAAAGGAATAAGTTTGGCAAGTATGTGGATTGCCTTTCAGTATATTTATAAATGTTGGGCTAATGAAGGTAATTATTACAGTATAAAGCAGATTCTGTCATGACAGTCTAAAGAACCTATTATTCAGTTCTGTTAGTGTTCTGGTTCGGCTGCCGCCGGCAACAAAAGCGCCATGTGGCTGCCCCTCACCCCGCCAGCGTGCGGAGGAGAATGGAAAGAAACAGGCAAAAACTGGTGGGTCAGGATAAGGGCAGTTTAACAGAACAGCAAACAGAGGGAAACAGGAACAACAAAGATACAGATAAGGAGAGAACACGACAAAAATAGACCCGCTCTCTTGGACCGCACCGGCGCCGCACGCTCCCGAGCCGCGAGTGAATTCCCGCCACGCAGCCCCCCCCCCCCACCGGAACCCAGCGTGACGTCACAGGGTATAGAATACCGGGCTCTGTTTGGCCAGGTGGGGTCAGCCCCCACCCCCCAGCTGTGCCCCTTCCTGGAGTCCGGTGAAAATTAACCCTGTCCTGGCCAAACCCAGGACAGTTAGATTTTCAAAATATGTTAATGTCTGGCTTCTGTCACTGTTTTAAGGATTAAGGATTATTTCTACTTTTTAAATGCAAATAGTTCTTTTGTAATTATGGTCTTTTAGCCTTTCTGGCCTTTATCATATTTTAATTTATTTAACTCATTTGCTTTTGAAAACAACTCCGTTTTACATTTGGGATTTAAACAAAGGAGAAATTATCTAGCTGCTCCATTGACAATATTGACTTTAATTTTTCTTCAGCTTTGAAGTTCATTGCATCTTTATACCCATGAGCAATGAGTCTTAATATTATCTTGACAAGCTTATTTTTACATTTGTCGAGGTCCAAGGAAGTCTGGTAGAGATCGCTGTGGCTAGTCTGCTGTCCTGGACCTTTTAAACAGACAAAGACATCCCATAGAATGGGAGAACTCACATCTGTCCAAAATTTCTGTCCCCTGTTACTGTCACTTTGTTCTATTTTTTGAAAGGAAACTTTCAAATATCTTTTTACTTCTTCAGTTTAATGGCTGCTAATACTCCTGAATAAAATTTTCACAGTGTCAAGTGTCTGTTAACTAATTGCATCTTTTGTAGTAACAGAAGAAGACATTTCTCTCCTGCTTCAGATCAACGAGGAAATTCCACCACTTACAGTCAGCCTATTAGACATCATGCAACCTTTATGCCTTCCTGTGCCTTTCTCTAAGAATTGTTGTATATATTGTTCAGAGTAGGAACTCTGTGGCAACAGATTAGTCATGTAATACAGAGTCATCAGACTAGGCAAAAACCTGCTGAATTTGCTGGTAAGAGAAATGTACTGTGCATGAATAAACTCGAGCATTGAAGTGAAGTGTTTGGAGAAACGTTTCTCAGGCCTCTGATGTCTAAGAAAATGAGGTGAAAGAAAGATATGTTTTCAGTCTTCAAAAATCCATTGTTGAATGCTTATCCACTCCTTCAGATTTTTGAAAAGCCTTAGATGACCTTAAATCTGACCTAAAACACTATTCAATGTTTCAGAAATCTTCGGGTTTCGAATGTGTTGTTGGGTCTCTAAAAGCACAGTTAAATTGTGTCCTTTGGTCCCAGGAGAGACATTCACATCATTATCTTGTGCTACAACAATCAGAAAATGTGCTGGTTTTTACCATCATCTTGTATACTTCATAGAAGTAGGGCATGCTTAACCGGAAAGTTCCCAAGAGAAGCGTAATGATGCTTAATTAGGATAGTTGTGTCATCAGGCAAAGGTTGCTTTGTAATTAAAGCTCAGAGCTATGTAAATCACTTCATCTCTCCCTCCTTCATTCCTCCTCTGTCTTTCCCTCTCTGCTTCACACACATACTCTATCAGTCACGTGTATAAACCCGTGAAATGAGGTGAATACCTCTTTCACAAGGAAGCTACTCCTCAAGGGTTAGAAAGTGCTCTGAAATTGTAACACGTAAGGCAAAGGTGTTCAAATACCTTCAGGATTCTCCGGTTCTACACAACAGAGCATAAGCCAGAGTGACCACAATAGCAGAAATAGCATCTCTTTACATATCGGGCACTGCAAATTTTCGGGTTTGTACTGGGATCATAAAAAAACCCCAACCCTCGTATCAACAAGATACCCGACAGGATCATCAGTCCATGCTTGTCTTTGGCTTCAGTAACTTCTCACATTAGTATCAGATGCTTAAGGAAGGAAAGATGAACAGTTTTAGCAGTCTTTTTCCTGTGTAGCATGGGCAGGGCTAGTGAGTGTGTATCCATTTAACAGTCTAGTTACACCCTATTAATTTTTAGATTCATGTGGCGGGACATGCAGGTAGTGACATAAAGGGTTTCACAACTTAATCTCCTTAAAAAGTAAGATTGTTACTGCCGCACCATACGTCTCAAAACAACTCCTTGAAGGTCAAGGTCCAGACTCTTGTTCCAGTTAATGCCACTCAGAAATGTCCTTTTAATGAAGAATTTGGGACAACAGAGAGAGGAAAAGGGTAGCATTCAATTTTTAAAGAACTGTGAACGTATGACTGGAAGATTTTTGTGATTTACATATTTGCGGCAGAACTCTTGTGGGAGAGTAACAGTTCAAAGACGAGATTGCTGTTGCTTGTGAACTTTGTAAGAGCTGAAAGGATCTACACTGAGAGGTTTAGACTCAGTTGGCCTCTCCAAGCTAAAAGTGATCATTGGTATCTAGCTTGTGGGAAAGGCAAGGACACATATATCTTCTTCGGCTGACTATTTTGTTAAATAGGAGCAGGCATATCTTGCTACTCAGGGAAAGAACTTTCCTCTCTACGTGAATGCTCAGTAATATAAAAATTGTCATGTACATATTTTCTCTGCATTAAGTTCTGTTCACTGAATTTTTCTAAACCTGAAGGCAATTTAGGGTTAACATATTTTACAAAACCCAAAATACTTGTCAGTATGTGTTGCTCATTACAGACTCATTCTCCTAGCACCACTGGTAGCCTGAGGATGGCAATACATAGCCTTTCATAATTGTCTGTTTATAGCTGGGTTGAAAGTCATTTTCTCATGGTGTAATTTATGGGCAGTGGCAGGCTCCCCTCATCCCTGCTTTCAGCAACAGTGCTAAGAGCAATATGCCAAACCTTATGCAACAATCCCTGTGGCTGGAATGCGCTTGTGTTGAAAGCATCACAGGAACAAAGCTTCACTGCCAAAGCTTTATCATGTAGCTGCAACAGATTCTATCCTGTGAGGAAATCAGTCCCCAGGGTGCATTAGCCTGTGAGGAAGAGGAAAAAAAATAAAGCTGGAATATCTGTGTGGTTGTTTAAATAATTTCCCATATCCAGAGAAGCAAGTGATGCAACTTGGCACCCAGCAAAAATGTCTTTCTTGCTGGAGAGTTTATTTTGGTTCAGAAGGTGGGGGTGGGGAAATTTGTGTACACATACCTAAATATATCTCAAGTTTATTTCCAGTACAGCCCAGTGAACCTGTTGTTGGGAATGAGGTTAAAGGTCTCTTAGACATAAATCTTCCTAAGAATTTTTTTTTGGTACATTATGAATCTTTCCATAGAAAAGTGGTTTATAACAACATTATCTGAGATCTAGGTGAGACTACCCCATAGACATGCTTCAGTTCAGTGGACTCTGGGCTGGCAACCTTATCTTTCTTCCAGTTCTTCCCTATGCCCAACAGCACGTCAACAGTTTCTAAAGTCCTTGCAGTGCATTTTTTAATTTATAGTGGGATATGTGCTTCCCCTGGGTACTTCTGGAAAGACAGAGAGAGAGAGGAAAGACAGAAAACCTGAGAAGAACCAGTGACAAAGTGAGGTAGGGCAGACAGAAGGAGGGATGGAGCAGAACAAGAAGGTGGTCTGGAAACTGTCCAAATGAAGCACCACCCCAATCCCTGTTTCTGATACTCCTCCCACGCATGGTTTTGTTGTTGTTGTTTATTTACAAAGCTGTGAATTTCTATTCCCATTTACTTTCTGTATTGCACAGAGAGAAAAATGTTAGCAGAGGATAGACAATAACTACTCCCACACCTACGGACAATTTCTTCCAAGCTGGCTAGGCAAAGCGAGTGTGCTACTGTGTCTGTGACTGGAGATGAAGGACTGAGAGCCCTAGAAGCCAGGACCCATAGAGCACAGAGAGTCAAAAGACCATTTGCAGTACCTCTTCACTTTCACAGCGTGATTCTGTGGCTTGTAACTGTCATATGAGGTGACAAGAATGTGCAGCAGGAGATGTGGGAGGTTTTGCCCATTTGTACTGGTTGAGCCTTGCATAAAGTACACTGACACTACAAAGCCATACTCTGTTGTCTCTTAGTTCATATATAGCTTAACAGCAATGGATGCTTTCACCTAGATCATGTCCAGAAAAAGGAAGGCAGCCTGTCCCAGCACTGAAGACAGATTCAGATTAAGATACAGCAGTCTGGTAGCAAGCATCATCTGAAGTTGTGTGCTATGAAAGGTTTTAGAATGTGTATGCTGTTGGTTCTTGGTATTCTTTCTCCTTGGCTACTGCCTGAAAATTCTATCTTGGGTCTTGTTCTTCTGAAATGATTAAATAAAGTATAAAATTTGGCCTGATGCTGGCAATGGTGGACATTGCCAGAGCCTATTAAAAATGGGACTAACCAGGGTACTATATTCTCTTTGAGATGGCACCAATTCATTGGCAATTTCAAGACTTACGAATGTAAGCAAAATGTAGAATTTGTTTTTTTTTTCTGTCTGGCTGCCTGCTTATCACCAACAGAGAGAACTCAAGTTGACTGTAACCTTCAGAAGCAGTAACAAAACAAGCTTTGCGTCTGAGATACTGGTGTAAGGGTATGGACACCAGCTGAGAAATGGGAGGTGAGAGCAACGTCTGAACCAGCCAGCCTTTTGCTGATGCTCTTTGCCAGTTTGCAGTAAGCCTGTATTTTGTTCAGAGGCCAAGGCTTCTGTCACCTGTGAATCATCATGTCACTCTGCACCATTCCTCTGTGGTAGCTTGTAACCTGCAGCAGTGATATAGGTTACTGAGTTCCTGTAGGTACAAAAGTAGTAATTCATATTGAATACGAATTGTAAGCAATAATAATCTGCACAATAACATTGCTTATATAATCTCATGATAATTTGGCAGAAAATTTTGTGTTCTAGAGTCTCTGAGATAAAATTTGCATGAAACGCCTTACATAATTTACAAACTCTCACAGCTCTGAGCAATATCTCAAGCCATTCTCTATGCTATTACTACTGATTATTTATAAATAACTGTTTCACTTCAAAGTTCTGTACACAGACTAACTAACTAATTCGACATGATGGGAAGGAACATATGTTTTTTTCCCACTATTAGATATGTTTCTGGGAGGGCATAGTGTCTTGGCTGTCAGCTGACGTCAGTGTGACTGTTGGATGCCCATAAAAATAAATACCATATAAATAAATGTCCACATAAATCAATACCCATATATAAATAATCCACCCTCACTAGGAAACAGAGAAGCTGGAAAGCCTGGCTGTGGCTATGTTATGAGGAATTCCTGTACAAGGAGATTCCCTGGTGCATTGTTGTAAATGTCTGTGATGAGCTTAGGGGAGTGAATGTGCTTTCAAGATCCAAGTTATTTTCAGTAGGAAGAGTGAGTGACGAACAAAAGTCTCATGGTCATACATAAAAGAAAGGTACTTCATGAATGAACAGGGGTCTCTACATACTGATCTTGGAAGTCTCACATAGGCCCATGCTATTTTTTCTGCCAGCACAGCTAAAGCTACATTTAATTGCCATGGATCTGAAGATTTTGGAGTATTTTATTTTCACATGTCAAGTTATCTTTCTGTAGTTTTAAAATTTGTAAATAATTCATCACTTAGGTGACATAATGAGGGTATCAGTGATGACATGCAGATGAGCTCACAAATCTGAGCAAAAGTTTATGATACTATGGAAGTGTCAGCTGCGCTTGGCTGAAGTGTGAGACAGTTTGTAACAGGTGTTTTTTAAAAAAGACTTTAGTGCATTTGGGGACATACAGAATAATCTGCATAAGAACAATGAAATCTAAAGGCATACAAGTATAAATTAGGATATTTTCATAAATGAAAACTCACTTAGAAAATTGTTTCATTTCTTTTATTTCTAGAGAATGTTTTCTCTTTCCTGCTTCACCTTGTTCTGTTTTCATCCTCACTGATACATCTCCCTCCTGTTGCTATCTCTATTTTTGTTTGTGACCAAATCCACTACTGCAACCTGTCTTTAGTTCTGATGATAGTTTTGTTCAGCCATGATTCTGAGTTAAATAGTGGAATGGCATAGCAAAGCCTGTGGACACCTAATCAGAAGTCAGAAAGTCAAATGCATCTGGTCATCTGACCTGGGGTTATATTTTTTTGATGTGCCTTGTTCTGATGGGGCCAAACTAAGAATTGCACAGGTGACTCCAAAGACAAAATTTTCTATTACTTGCTAAAATGTGTCTCTGTGCTCTTGCAGAAAAAGTTCACATTATGTGAAGGTAAAAACAAAAACTAATAAATGCTTCTGGTTGGTAACACAATAGTGAAACATGTTTCATCTCACCTCGAAAGACAGATACTAGAAGGGCATAGATCTGAAAATAGAGTCGCCCCCAGTGAAAGCAACACAAATTATTCATATGAAGCTCCAGAGGTTTACTTTAGTGACATTGCAGCATATATTCTTTGCAGTAACTGAGGCCTTGCTTCACAGTGCTCACCTTGGGCTTGCTTAACTCCAGCTCATGAAAGCAACATGTGTCTTCCCCACTTCCATTGCCTGGCTGCACTGACCACGCCTTCACTGCCAAAGTCTTTACTCAGTGAGCAATGGGTCCCAAGGTTCCCATGCCTCCAAAATGGAAAGGTGTGGTAGTCTTCTGACTCTACAAGCTGTTGGACTTTTTGGTTTCATTGTGCATTTTTCCTGGGATCCATGACTGAAAAAAGGCAGAGTTGAGACCATGATGTTTCAAATTAAATTTACCAAGTATTTTTCATTTTAAAAAAATGATATTGGAATTGAAATTAAACTAAATACTTACATTTAAGTAGCAAAAGTGAAACCAGATTCAATCAAAACAAAACAAAATATAGTGGGGACAATGGGATTATGTACCTAATATTCACTTAATGATTCTGTAAGCATGACTAACTCATCCTGTGTATACACTGAACCAACACATATTAAATCATCTGTAAACAGCATTTACTGTCACTTGTCTATCTCTTCCAACTAGTGAAATTTTTATTAGTGGCAACAACTACAAGACAATAATGGTTAGTTATTGTTCCACAAATACTGATGCAGAGATGGCTGTGAAACAAGGAAGGGTTCATTTGTTGGTACCTTATTTGGGTTAGAAGGTTTTCTCTTGAAACACTTAATTTTTTGTTTAGCATGTCCTGATCAACAGACCCAATGTTTTCACTTCAAACAGTGGTTGTTGCTGGTCCCTTGATGAAAGCAATTGCTAAAGGGGGTCCTAAGGAAGAAGAGTCTGCAAGTCAACATCTTGCCAGGAACTGTAGCCTGAAAATTCAGAAAACTAATTTCTTGACAGCGAGACTCCCGTTTTCTTTTATATTGAATATAGACTAATCCTATTCTATAACATTGTATACAAAACAGTTATTTGTGAACATAAGAAAATAAATTGTTTTATGCTATTTTGGGGAGAGTTATTTGGAGAAAGGAAAAAAGTCACATCACAGCTAAGTACAAGTCCTATTTCTGCTACTGGTAGCTATGCTATTTCTGAAACAAAGATATGACTCACAGATGTATATTCTTCAGACAATAATATATATTCGTAGATAAGACCGTAAAGCACAACTTTCTCCTCTGGTAACCAAGTAAGTCTGTTCAGCTTGCTGCTTCTTTCATGATATCCATCACGAAAGCTAGGATAGAAAACAATCTGGATTCAGTCATTTATAAATCTGGTAAGCAGGAACAGCTTTGAGAAAAAGAGCAATGTTACTACTGTCAACATTTTGTGATCCTTCTACCACGTGCAAAGCCCAAGCTGATACAACCTATTACTGTCTGTAATGCAGTCTGCATTCTCTAAAGGGGGGGGGCAGTTGAAAGATTAGTTTATTTGAAGTGTTCTCCTGAAAATGCTTTTTCTGCACTAAGATAGATTAGCAAGGGATAATATAAGACAAGGTTTGCTTGTATTTCTCTGCTTTAATATTATACTCGGTCTCTAGGAACAACGGAGCATGTGGCCATAGTCGAATATAAGAATGCGTCATCAAAGACTAATCTTACTCCCCCTCAGGTCAGCAGACGGGTCTTCAGTGTCATCAACAGGAAATGAGTAAGATGCCATGTGCCCTGTAATGAAAGACAAGCAAAAAAGACTCTTAGAATATTGTTGCCTCTTGAATTTATATTGCCATCTCGGTATGGTCTCACTTGAGAAAAAAAAAAAAAGCAGGAAACAGGGAACAAAATCAGAAAAAAACATTTATCGTAAGATAAAATTTTCAACAGAAAACAGAACAAAAGAAAATACTGAGCATATTACTATGAATCTCTCAGTAGGCTGAAGGGAACTGCAGGACACCTGGTTATACCACATATAGAAGGAAGGTTTGAGCTACTCATGTGGGTGCTAATATGGGTTAGATGAGTGGACAGTGAGGGGGATTGAAAATGCCTGAATAGCCGGCCCAAATTATGGTCATCACTAGCGCACAGTCCAGCTGCAGACAAGTCACTACCTGTGTATCCTAGGGGTTGATACTGGGGCCAGTACTGTAACCTCTTCATTAACAATCTGGATGATGGGACAGAGCAGACCCTCAGCAAGATTGCAGGTGATGTCTTGATGTTTTTAGGTGAGCAACTTACAAAGAAAGGCCAAAAATGCACAGGAAATTTGCCTAAAATATTTTGTGATCAACAAGAAATAAATGCAACATTTTAAGCAGGTGCCGCATACTTGGACATCTCAACAGTTTATGGTGAAGTGCTGACATTAAATTGTGCTAGAAGGAAATGATTTTTTTTCTCTGTGTGTTCAAAAAATACTGAAGGCAAATGAGTGGAAAGATTCAGACCTCCTCATAACAGGCATTACTTTAACTTTCTTAAGCTCAGAAAAACTCAACTGAAATGATTCCTGGGAAATACAGTTGGAGCTTCTACACGTGTCAAATCACAAACATGGTACCAACAGATACGAATAATTCCAGCAGGCACAGACTTTGGAAACCTACCCAGGGCTCTGTGGATTCCCTGATTTCTTGCCACAACGTCCATATACATAGCAGGAACAACAGAGGTTGGTCCAAGACAGGCATATGATACCTACAGATTGAGACAATAAAGTTGAAGTGTTTAGACTTCAGTGAATTTAGGGAGTGATTAGTAGGTAACTCTAGAATTCCCTGGACTTCCAGTATTACCTGAGATGTGCTAGTGTACTGCCCTTGGACCCCACAGGCTACCTCAAAAGTGCACAGGTCTTCCAAACAGCTTGTGTCATAGCTAGAAACCCTATGCGGATGCCTGAGGCACCCTAGGACATGTCCAATAGCACCAATGTTTAGGCAATCAATTCCTGCTGCTACGAGCTGATCAGCTGTATTCCTGTCTGGATCCCACTGGCTTTACTGACAAGAGGTTCATTTCTTCTGCTCAAGCACAGTATTTTGGTGTCATCCGAGGTGCTGCTCCTGGCCTGCAGGTATTGCTCCAGAAAAAAAAAATGGGTTTCCTTGTAGATCCTGTGTTTTATCTGTCAGCTCCACAGAAAAACCTAAGATATATAGAACAGCATCGAAGGCCTGTGTTTAGGCAACTGAATCACTTCTTTAGTGTCTATGCTAGACACCAAATACCCCGACAACATTTAGGATTTCCAAGGTCTTGGTTCGGAATGTTAATTTTAATGATTAAAAGCTTTAAGACTTGTAGATGCAAGGCTGAAAGCCAAGCTCTGAGCACTGGGCTGAAGGGTATCTTGCCAGGGTAAATCCTGAAAAAGTCTAATGTCCTGGCTTTTACAGAAACACAGCCACTGAAATGATATGCTCCTTCACAACACTGTTTGCTGGAGGAGACCTAGGCAGTATTCCTACCTAAGCGTCGATTCTCAAAATAGAAGATAATGGCAGATGCAATAAGTTAGGAGATTAGTAATGTAAAAAAAAAAAATTGGCAACACCTAGTTTTATCAGTGGATATTAATTGTTTTAGAAACACTTATCTTTCGATGAGGCCAAACCCAGAATAGTAACTACCTTGTGTCTTAACCTGTATTTTGTTCCGTCTATAACAAACATTCTTCTGCTATTGCCTCCTGAAAGCACTGGCAAATTAAGGATGGAGAAGATAATAGCTTCATGGACAGGTTTGGAACTCTGAGACTTACCACTCCATCTGTTTCTACTGTTTTTTGAGAAGTTTATCAAAGTTAACAAGAAAAATAAGAAAAGGATATTCAGTAAAAATATCCAAGAACAAAAAACTGTAAAAACTACAGCTGCATTATTTTATTTTCAGCTCTAATAAACCACGTTAATTCAAAGGGAGGTGTTAAATCTTTTGTTAGTATACAGTCTGTTCTTTCCTGATACATATATTCTCAGTGCTGTTTCACTCTAACTGTGTATGTGGAAAGATAAATTGAGAAGCCAAAGAAGGAAATAAAGAGGGGAAAAAAGAGAAGGGCAAATCCTAATCACACAGGGTTACTAACAATTCCATAAATCTTTGTATCCTGTTTGACCTTGGCATTACCTGCAGAAATAGCATCTTGATCTGCATTACTTTCACTCCCCATAACAAATACTGAGAAAAAAGATGACTTCAACTTAGTGTTCATTATATTTTCTTCCTCGTGTGAACAGTGGCTGAAGCAGTTGCAAAGTGCTCCAAGAACTTTACCACTCTGTCCTTTTAGTAGTGTAATTGATTTCACATCACTTTATTTCTTTATGTGGAAATTTTACCTCCAAAACTATGTCTATCACACATACATCCAGAAAATCTCCCTTCCCCTAGTGTAATCTCCAGTGGTCTGCTGTCACTGAGTTGCAATAAGGCTTTCACCACCATAGACAATTTTAGCCTTTTAAAGCACCTATCACTTAGATTGTTTCCTTTGAAGTCTTAGGCATTAGGTATGGAGATGCTGAAAGCATTTTTTAGTCTCTGCCTAGAAAAACACATAACTCACACATGTATACATACATACAGAGAGAGAGAGAGATATAAATAGCAAAGCTGGGTTGAATGTACTGTGCTTTTCTTCTTTGTTTTCTCGCAACCACTTATCTAATAAAGCAATTGCAATTCTGGGGTCACTCAAAGAAGCTGTAAACCTCTGTCTTATGATATGAAGACCTTCAGTTTAAACTAAAGCAAAGAGAAATCAAAAACTGTTTCTCCCAGATAGAGCATTTAAGGAAGAAACTGTACTCTGCTTTTGCCAGTTAACAGCAGCCTGCAGTCTAATCTTCCAGAATGAAAGAGATTACAGATTTCCTGGCTGTAGTTAGTTGCAGACATCAAAATACATCCAAATCAACTCTCCTGGAATAAAATCTGTGTATTTCCCACTTCCACCCAGCATCTCACTGGGAAAGAAAGAGTAGGCAGCAAGAAGGAGTGCTTCAAGAAGGAAAGCATTGACAAGAGATGCTTTTGATTTCGAACCAGAGGTGGAGCATCCCAAAGCCATAGAAATTGTATGTTGTAAGGAAGTGCAGAGAGGAGAGGGCATGATGATCTACACCTCATAAAATATTTCCAGTTTTTCAGTGAGACAAGTATGATCACGGGTTGCTGCTCTAACACTTGTGCAGATCCCCAAAGCCATTACAACGCAAAAAGGGCACAAGAGCAAAAGTTTCAACTCAGATCAAGCAAAGAAACTGAAAAGTCTGCCAGATGAGTTATCAGACACATTTCTGATATCAGAAGTAAACTCAGTCTCGCCAAAATATAGCAAATGAGGATTCATAACACATTTGGGGTTGTGTCCTGTATTTATTTCAAGGCATATGGACTGATGTTTGCAGCCTTCCTAGAATAAAATGGGGCCATAACATTAAAATACATACATCTTCAGCTTGTCTTGTTTCCAGAACCATCAAGTCAAAGATCTGATCAAAGTAAGCAACTGTGCAGGGTTTCACCAAAATCAAATATTATCTGAATCTGTGCAAACAGAAACACAAATAAAATATTATCTCTTGAGATAAGACCATTCCAGTAAGCATGCAAAAAAGATACCGTGTGCATATAGTAACACGGAAGAGCATTGTGTTGGTGTTTAAAAGGTCTAAAATAGATTACAAAAATCTGTTGGATCAAACAGTGGAGTGTACCTACGCAAACTTAAGCAACCAAAAATATCTAAGCTTAGTCATAGTGCTTTTCTTTCTCTTTCCATGAAGAGAAGTAAGACTCTTAAGAGGGCAATTCATCTCATTCCATGATTTTTGTCTAAGGAGTCAGAGGATTTCTGCTCTGGAAGTGCTTATTTCACTCCATGCAATGTAGCAGCTTTTTAACATCTCTTTCACTAAATCTGAATCAATATTCATGAAGTATAACTAATCCAGTCCTAATGAGTCCCTGTACATACAAGGGCATCAGGAGGGAAAAAGAAAACAGAAGGCAAATTCAGACATTAGATACCTCCTCCACTGTAGCTCCTAGGATATGGAGGGTGTTTTTACTACAGTTTTCCAGTTCATTTCAGAAGTACAGAAAAACCCCAGCAGATTCCCTTGTTATTAGCAGGCAGCAGATCCGAAGGCAATGTTCCGAGGTTTCCACTCAAATATATTTGACTTCAATAAGGTCTTTTGTTTGTTTAAGCATTTCCCATGAGGAAACCATATCCTTGCCAAAAGGTTTTACTGAAATACTGAAGAACCCTAGACAGCAATCTACACAAGCCAATAAAATGGCACCCCATGTCATCAAAGAAGCGGTGGAGTTTTATTACAGTATTAAGTAAACCAAGCCTCACCCAGTGCAATCCATAAAATTAATCAGACACAACCTATCCCATACAGCTTAGTACAGTCTTCATGGCAAAGGTTCTAAAAAAACCCCACTTCTGAGATATGTAAATACACAGCTATACATTTGTATTAGTTTGACATGTTTTATGGTATTTTTCCTCAATATAGAAATACATTAACATTTAGTTTATCATTATGAATGTCATAAGTAATATAATCATGAACACATAGGACATGCTTAATTCCTTTTGCTGCTCTTTGACTGTTGCTTACAAGTTTTTGTAATGTTTTGCACTATGTAATACAGTTTGGAATGTCAGCATGAAACCTCTCATTGCTCATGCCATTTGTAAACACTTGCCTAGTCCATCAGATGTGAAAGATGTGATGTGAGTTCAGTAGGTCTAGATCACCAGTGCAGTACCTGGAACTTTATCTTACAAATGTTTTGCTACACAATGTCTTATATCCTTTAGTCTGATGAAGTCTTCACTGCACCTCTCATTATGTTTCATCTTCTGAAAGAGCAGTTGAAATTTCTAGCATGGACCAATTTTCTATCAGGCTATGCTGATTCAGTTTGGCATCACAGGATAGAGTAATCGAGGTGAAATAAGCTCAAGAGCATGGTAGATACTCTTGTCATGACACATCCTACAATATTGTCTGAACACTTAAAAGGCAGACTTCACAAGCAACACTCTTGTCTTTCTTAATAGCAGCAACTTGGTGAAATAGGGATTAGATTTCGGAGAATAGACCTTCCCTACACCCAGCCTCCCCAGCACAAAGCTGAGCAGAGTGTCAAACGCTGTTATAGTAGGTTTATATTTTATTTTCTTTACACAAATGAATCCAAGAAGCTGTCAGAAGTCACTTAAAGTACTATGGAATTTTTCAGAGGAGGGTAAGTAAGACTAGATTTTATTAAAATGTTTACTAAAGTTACTGAAAAATATTATTATTCTGTGTTCTCAATATCTTAAACTTACATTCAGAATCTAATCAAATTCCAGTGAAATTCAACTAATCAATCTTACCAAACATATACTTGTTAAGAATTATTCACCTCATAGTAATGATAAGGCAGTGGTATTCTGACTAATTGGAAAGCTAGAAATTTTTCCCCAAGACTACTTTCCAGTGGGAAATAATGTTTCAGAAAAATCAAGTTTTTTCACTTGCAGGGAAAAAAAGAATTGCTGGAAATTTTGTTTTTTCTGTTGAGCAACCAGAAAAAGCTTCACTTTATTATGACTGATCACAGTGCAGTTTTAAACAGTTCTTATATTTAACCAATAGTTATACAAATCTGTTATTCTACTATCCTGTTACAATAAAATCTGTTGTTCAGAAAAAGCATGAAAGGATTGAAAAGAATGCCACAGAGGTCTGCACCTAGGTCATGGCATCCTATTGTCAACACAACCAAAGACAGTCAGTTGGCCCAGACTTTTTCATTCCATGGCTCCTTCATTCCATGAGAAGAGATCACCAGCCATAGCAGCCCGTACATCATATTTTCATCTCTATCCAGATGAGCAAACAGCAATAAGATCAAGGTATATTAGCACTGAGAATTTTCTTGTCAACTTACAAAAGAAGGGAAAATATGAGATTGTTCAATAAAAAATTAGATTACTTATATCAACTAGTAAGGTTTTAAGGAAACGCTGTGCAAGTCCAAGACTTTCAGAAACTACTTCAGAAGCAATGAAATATGGAAATATCTTTCAGTAAAAGACTGGGCCAGCATTTTTGCATCAGTGTTTTACTCTACTAATTTCTGTAGGACTTTTCAATAAGTTAGGTTTTAGTCACTGTGAGCAAAGCTGAGCCTCCTATAATGAGAATTACTGTAAGAAATTGAATGATTCATCCAAAGCTGACATTGAAAAATCTACGAATAGAACCTGAACTTGTCATTCATTGATTTTTGGCATGTCCTGACTTGTTTTATAGTTCATACAGCCTCATTTTCTCAAATATTTGAACAAAAAACTCATAGAATGAGTGAGGTAGGATGAGAATCCACCATGCAAAATTCTACTTAACTTTTTACATCTCCTCTAGGCTATGCATTAGAAGCAGCCTTTGAAGGGTTGCTGTGAAATGGCCCTCTGTGATTATTAATGAAAATGACTCAGCGTGTTTTATGACCTGTAGAAATATTAACAAAAATCTTGACTGAAAGACCAGATTCAAAGAAGACAGAGAACATGTGTTCAAACAGCAAAGCTGAACAATGCCACCTACATTATCATGGAAACTCCAAAAAGAAATGTTCCTTCTGTTCCTTACAGTTCACAGTGGTTGCTGCAGACTAGCTCTCTGCATCGGGAGGTGGCTACCACCCCACCCCATCTTCCAGTCCCTACACTTCTTTCAAACATGGCAACAAACACACACAGAGTGCCATTTGAATTGTCATTCTCCCACCGCATCTTTGTCCTAAAAAACTCAGTAGAAGGCATTGATAAGTAAATTTTGTAATAGATGAAAGCTTGAAAGAGTTGAATGTTTGTGCATCACTCTGTTATGGTTTGACTGCATCCGGCAACAAAAGTGCCACGCGGCCACCCCCCCCCCCCTCACCGGGGTGCGGAGGAGAATGGAAAGAAACAGGCAGAAACCGGTGGGTCGGGATAAGGGCAGTTTAACAGAACAGCAAACAGAGGGAACAGTGACAACAATGATACAGATAAGGAGAAAACACAACACAAACCGTACAACCCAGAGAGCTGCTCTCCTGGACTGGACCGCAGCTGCACGCTCCCAAGGCGCAAGTGAGTTCCTGCCGCCCAGCTCCCCCCCACTGGAACCCAGCATGACAGCACATGGTACGGAATACCCTGCTCTGTTTGGCCAGGTTGGGTCAGCCCACCTGGCTGTGTCCCTTCCTGGATTCCGGTGAAAATTAACCCTGTCCTGGCCGAACCCAGGACACACTAATAAATGTGTAGTATGGCAGATGGAAGGATAAAGTGAAGTTAGTCCATGTTAGGAAAGGAGAGGTGTTGCAAGCACTGAGGAAGCCAAGTATATGTCTGTCCATCACAGTGGTTAATAATGCTGGATGCATTGTCCATATCAATAAAGTTACCACAGTTTTTGTCTCATATTCATGGAGGATGATTATTCATTGGCTAATTGATTTCACTGTCAGCTGTAAATAAGTTACACAACAAATAGACAACAGCATTATGTAAACAAGTAATCATCAGTCTCCCAGTTAAAAGTATAATTGTATGAAATTGCCCTGGCATTACTTTTTAATATGCTGCCTAATTTAGGCAATATATCTTGATATATTGAATCCTTGATGAGTCACAAAATAGATACATTGAATTCTTGTTGAGTCACAAAATAGTATCTTTGCAAGAAAGCTGAAGAGGTTGCTATGGATTATGTGGATGAGGCTGGTAGAGCTATTTCTGACAGTTCCCAAATGAGCACCTCTAATATATTGTATAGCCATTATTAAATTAACATCATATGCCTTGAGATTCCTATTTGCTAATATTTTCTACATGTTTGCCTTTTTACAAGCAGTGGTTCTTAACAGATAGTGAACGATGGAAAGAAGTAATAGAAGGCATTACAAGGCCTGGTGAAACTCAAATTTCTCTCAACAAAATCAACAGCAGTTCTGAGGGCACATCATGGAGAGCAAGAGGACATGCTGACCTGACTGGAAGCTCTCCTTGCAGTCAGTAAGCTTTGGATGGATTTTAGTGTGCCAAAAAAGCAAAGTCCATACAGATCAAGCTAGAAGTCAGAAGGGTTTATGACATGATATGAACACACTCAGATGCCAAAGGGTCCCTTCTCCTAATGAAACAGTTTGAAGAAGTTGACTATAGTACACAAAAACCATCATTATAGTTGTATAGTTGTGTACTCTGGCCAAATGGTCATCTTCTCTATACTGCAATTTGGAAGGAAAAGTATTATTTGCCATTTCAACGATATTTCTGAAAAGATGTCACAAATCCTACTCCAAGTATGAGAGGAAAACCTAAAAAGATGTATTCTGTATGAAAAAGATAAGAAATGAGAATTGTGAAATAAAGTTGATCCAAATAAACATCACAATTGTAAAGTTAAAGCTCTATTATTTTAGCACATATCTACGATTTGATATGCAAGAGTTCTGTGTCATTACCATTATGCTTAATATTTGATCCATGCCGCAAAACACTGAAATGAGTCTTTCAGAATTTGCTCCTCTAATTTATTTCTTCTGTGTAATTTCTTTGCACTCCAGCAAGTAATACAATATAGCAACTCAAATAGGTGAATACTCATTTTTCCAGAGTGGATATTCCTCAGGTCAGCTTCACTCTCCAGGGAAGTTCTTATACAACAGCCTGCTTCGGCATTTTCTGGAAATGTCTATGTAGATGCAGCATCTAACTTCGGAGCTAACATGACAGGTTTCCTTATGATTCGTAGCATCCCATAAACTTGGTTTTCTTGGTCAGTTTTTACAGGTGACATTGTTTAATAATAACAAAAGAAGCCCTTGCAAGTGAGTGAAATACTACAAACTGCAACATATAAATATCTTCTACAGCTTTACACATTTTTTCATGTCAGTTTAGGTAAGGTCTGAGGTGAGTTCAGAAGAGTCTAGCCTACCACAGGGTAAACAGAAACAGCAGAAGGAGGTAACTGCATAAAAAAGCCGGGCATTACAATAGATAACAAGCATAACAACAGCACAAATAGAAATCTGGATGGCGGCAACAGCCTTGTAAGAGCTATTTGAAACCTGTGTGGCTGCCAGGCAGAGGGACAAAAACTCTGGAGTCAGTAACATGGGAGAGGAAAGAATACAGAACAGAAATTTTCCTGCATGTATTTTCCTTGGTGCTTCTTATTTGGTGACAGAATTCTAAGGTTACTGTGTGAATTTGTCTGTTCCAGTTACTGAAGACTCTCAAGAAGAAATGGTGCTTGATGGTGCACCATTAATAAGAGATTAATAATCAACATCTGTTCAGGAGTGCAGTACTGACAGGGAATCCTGCTGTCCGCTGGTGGGCAGCACTAATGCACTGAAAGCTGCAAGCACATGCCAAAAACTAAACAAGTCAGCAGTGCAGTAGTAAAAGTATCTTGATTTTACATGTGGATTTTGCATGTTTATCAACATTATTGCTGTAATATTAGTACAAACCTGCAGTTTATGTGAAAGAAAATGTAGGTGCACTGTCTTTCAAGGCAAAGTTTAGATACTTTACTCTAGAATATTATTCTATGAATTTCAGACATGTTTTTATTGCAGGCCCAACAAAAAATGGGGAAGGGAGATGAGCTGAAATTGAAAAATACATCCTATTCTGTTGGATATTATGGATATTGTGTGAGGCTATAACTTAGGATAGATAAGTATAGAAATTATAACTACTCTCCTGTTTAGGCAAATCTTGAAAAGTAACAAAGATCCTTTATGGACTATACACATGCAAAAATCAGGCCTATTTAGGAAAGTGTAAGCTACACGCCTTATGAGGCATCAGCATGCAGAAGGCAGGGTTTAACTGAAAGCTGAATCTCAGTCTAAGAGGCTGGCTGTTGTCCATACTAGTGGTGTAAAGAGGTGTCTTTACATACTGCCTGGAGCTGTAGATAGTTCAAGGTGCATCAGCATCTCTGAGAGCTTCACATCACTTATTTTTTTGTTTCCCATTCACAGTTTGTCCACTGTGGCTTGCTTGAAGAACTGTCGTCTTCTCTTCCTTGAATTGCCTGTTGTTTTTTATGGGGCAAAAAATAGCAAAAAGATACCTACTTGTACTTTATATAGATTAATATTTTCTTTGCCCAGGTCGATTAATCAAGCAGATTTCGACAGTCTACAGGGAAAGTTGAATTTCTGCCCTTACTGCCTGTCATCTATACTGTAGCAGTGTCATGAACACCATGAAAATCACTCAGCCTGATATCATCACTGATAGGAATTGTGTCTTTTTTTACTATTTGAGAATTTTTTATTTTGAGAGATGGACATAAAAAAAAAGTGAATAAACCAGACTGTCAGTGTTCATCTTACGTGTACCTCTTCACTCCTATCTTCAGGGCTGAGGATACTCTCAATGCCAAAGCATGGCAGCTGCCAGGGAAGGGAACATTTACTTTTTTAATCCTATTTCTTGGACACTTCAAATGAAAGCTAGAACCACTGGATTGTATGAGAAGCAGATGCATTGATATTAAGTTCTACAAAGTTGAGAAGAAAGCAGGTCCCAGCCCCACCAGCAAAGTCTGAAGCTCTTGACTCACACAGAGTGAAGAACACCCAAGTTCAAATCATTACATATCCTAATGCAGGCAACTGTTGAAATATGGAAGACTAAATTCATTCATGTTCTGATGGAAATACCATCATTCATTTTCCTCTGCTGATGTAATTTCTTTTGGTGTAGCTAACTATTCACAGGATCAGCGACAAATCAGTTTTAGAGTCCGACATTATCTGTGGAGGGAAGAAAAAGCAGCTCTGACACAATATAGAAATCATATTGAGTTTGGGTTAAGAAGATATATGCGTAAATGATAGCCAATTTAATGTGGCAAGACCACTGGGACCTTCTAGAAAGAGAATGTAACTATTTCTGTAAGAATACTCTAAAATTAGGCTTTTAGCTATTGTATAACACACTTTGTGGTAAATTAATTTCAATAACATATTTGTATAATACTCTGTTAGCATGTGAACCAAGAGATTATTTGAAATTTAGTATCACATTATTTCCATAATACTCTTAGATCAAAATTTCTCTACGAGCAGATAATCAAAATCTTGTGTAGGAGTAAATGTATAGCAAAAAAAAATATTTTAGATGTTTCCATTTGATTATTTTTAAATACTACTTTATTTTTTTAATTATTAAACCATTTCTTTAGCACCAGCACAAATGGTACTTGAAGATGAATTGCTAGGACCCACTGCAATGTGTTGAACAGTCACTGGAAAATGCAGTAGCTCAGGTGAGGAACTTCATAAGCTAAAATTACAGCTCATAATGGATAGAAGTGAAATGGAGCTGCAGAAGGGATACAAAAGCTCAGAGGATAATCTTTCAGTCTTTCTGTAGGACTTCATCTGACCTGTAAGGAACACACAGAGATTTACACACTCACATTTGGTTTATATGTGCAACGTTTGTTGGCTCTGAAACGGGAATCCCTTCCAATGAAAAGCCAAGATATCTTACTGCCAAGTGAATGTATTTAAGTGGAGTAGATTTCTAGAAAAGTTCCGCTTTGTGAGAAAGAAAATTACTCTTTTTCTACCTCAGGCTAGCTCCTTGAAAACTCAGATGTCAATAACACATCAATGTGACAGAGTCCTGCCAGGCTGAGTGACCAAAAGGAAGAGATTTAGGCACGAAGGCTCCTGACCGCTGCGCCCCCTCCCACCCCCACAGGCAAGGGGGCACTGAGCCTACACCTCGATCCCCCTGTGCTCCTCCAGAGACTGAGCTGCTCCTCCATCTCTGCCCTTCTTATCTTGTACTTGTCTTTTATTTATTCTGCAAATCTAACAGCTGAAAGTGGAAAAAAAATCATTCTGCAGATAGCCTGCAATTCTCAGTCAGAAAATCATTCTGTGTTTGTGAGAGAAAAAAAGGTGGAGTCCTTTGAGAGGCAGGTATTAAATAACTGGTTTCTTTCACAATTCTTTGATAAATGTAGAGGATGATTTTCAGTAGACATTCTTCTGGATTGGTAAAAGCAGAAATTACAAATAAAAGTTAATACTACACTTAAAGAAATTCAAGGGAAAGAGGTATAGAAAGTCCACTAGGGAAAATAAAGACTAGAGGAAAGATGTAAGGCTAGCCAATAATAGAGGGTTTATTACGTACACTGTGAAAAAAAAATTTTTTTTAAATATAGTTGCCAGAAGCCTTGTAAGAAAGAGCACAAGGAAAGATAAGAAGACAGAAAGACAAGTGTTTTGTCCAGTACAATATTCCCCAAACACGACAGCATGGTCACCTATGCTTCGTTCATGGACATGGAGGGGAATCTCTTATATGTGATCTGCTCTGCCAGAGGAAAGAAAATATTAAAGGAAAGAACTACCAGTTTGATATCTTCATAGTAGATTTGGTTTGGATTTATTTCTGGATAAAGATAGTTAATTTGCTATGAAAAGATAATAGTGTGAGAGTATATATGTATTTCTGAACTGGATATTGGAAAAGAAATATGATATATTCCTACTGTGTGGGAAGATTAAGTAATTAAGTACTTTCTTGTCTTTCACTCACCATCAGAAAAGTAAGGTGATATCTGCTCTGGCTATCTCAAGTTCAAATAACTTGTACTTGAGGCCCAAAGATTTGTCTGAAGAAATAGCTAACTCACTGTCAATTTTTTAATTGCCTTAAAGCACTTGGCAGTTTCAAAGACTGGAAATCCACTGAAGTAATAATAATATTAATAAAATCTAGTGCGGTGATTCAGAGTTACCACAGGCTGTATCTTCTTATACATCAATCCACAGAAGGATGGTAGTATAATTGAAAGGATTTTTTTATTTGGTATAGGACTTCTCAACAAGAATTTCATTAACGCTCATGAGCAGGATTTTAAAGAGCAGAGATACCATCACAGAAAATTGCTTTCATTCTTTGATGAGATTACAAATTGTTCAAGAAAGGTGACTAATAAAGTTACTCTAGAGGTAACATAGATTTTGTATGGGTTTTGAACTAGTGTGGCATTCTGGCTAAGAAAGTACACCATACAATTGCAATAAGGCATAAACGAATTAACAACTGCCAGAGAGAGAAAAGGTCAGTAGTAAATCAACATTATATGAGGCCTTCCTTGTAGGTTCTTCAGGGATTTACTATGTAATGAGTTGAATTCAACATCTGCATTAATGACATTGAGACAAATATGAAATCACAGCCAATAAAGTACACAGGTAAGAAGGAATGCTCAGATGATAAATGAAGAAGAGAAAATGACAATCATATTATATGACCTGGTTACATTTTCAGGGTCAATAGGGCCATTCCTATAAATTTCGCTTTAAAAAAGATTAATACAAAACAATAAGAAAAAAAACAATATGAGCCTACCTGGCTCTAAGCTCTAGGTTAGGCTTCTGTTGTAGTCAGCAAAATGTGCTAAAACAACTTCGTAAGATATATGTATATGCAGGGAAGCACAATATCTCTGCAGCACAACAGTGTTTAAACTAACATTAAGATGCTGTATGCATTCCATAATATATATTTATATTTATTAAAATTATATATAGAAAAACATGCATGTATTTGTGTATGTATGTGTATGTAAATATATTATTACTAAACAGAGTATTATTTAGCTGTCATGCACAATTAATTACTGAAAAAACCTACCCACTGCTGAAGGAATCTCTAACTTGGTAGACTGAACTGTAAGAACAACTGTTGGGTAGAAATTAAATCAAGATGTATTTAAATGAGAAGTAAAGCAAGAATTCTTATACAAGGGACCACAATTTTTCCACCGAATCAAAATACCAAGACAAGTGCTATATTTACATGTCCAGATCAAGACCAAATGCCCGTATAATAGATTTATTTGAGCTAACCAGCAATTAATGGAGTTTGATACAGATGAAATGCAATTGTCTGGTACACAGGAGGTCAGACCAGATGATCTAATGACCTCTGTGGTAGGTCAAATGAAAAAAATATGCCAAATCTAAACACAGAGACATATGACTTAGAGGTGATATTGATTAAGTCCACAGTATACTAAAAAGAAAAAAACCAAAACAAAACTTACAGGACAGCATGCAGTTGCCTCTAACATAACCACACATTGAGAGTAGAGTCAAAGTTTTCATAGACTATAGCAATAAAAAAACAAGGTACAGCCCTAAACAAGGACATGATATATTACTTAATTGCTAGTACATCTGCTGTCATGGTTTAGCTTTTTAGTATTGTTATAGCCTATTTAAAACAATGCCAGGCACATTTCAAAAGCCGTCATGTGACCAGCCCTGTTCCCAATAGGGCAGTATGACTGCAGCCACGATCTTTCCACAGAGAAGTGTTTAGGTGGGTAGAAGTGAGGCATGTACTGTCACTTGGCTTTGGGGACAAAGAACACCAGGTTTTTTTAGTACTACAGTCTAGCCTTGCTTTTAATTTTATCTGAGACTCAGAGCTGAGTGAGAAAAGGTGATTGTTCACCAAAGGTCCCATTAATTGCAGGCTCCAATGTCCTTCACTTAGGTAATGTCTCTTCTGGATGATCACACCAAGCATTTCACAACTTTTAGGTAACTGACAAAGTTTAGTGAAATTAGACAAATCAGAGCTGCTACTCTGGCCTTTTGGAGCTGCTCTCAGGAAAGACAGTAAATCATGAGCACTGCTAATCTGCCAGAAGCTATTTTTATAGAACAACATATCCTGATTTTACTTAGCCTCTTCATATGCACCTGAATCCTGAATCCTGAATGAGGAAAAACTTAGACCACAGAAATGCCCTATAGAAATATGTCCTCGGGGTCTTCCAGGAGGCATCTCTGGAGGTCATTTCCACAGAAATACCGTTAAAGTATCAGGGAGGAGTTTACAGAACAAACCTGAAACTCTTTGTCTCCCTTCACAAATTTATCCAATTATCTTGACTTTAGATTAGAGATGGATCTGAAGCGCTTGTCTGCCTGGGTGCAATTTCAGCCCAAATCAATCCCCCTCCTCTGTCACCATGACCTAATCATCAATGGGGTGAATTCTCGGTCCCATCTGTTGGAGCTGCACACCTGCATGTACAGTATATGCTGGGGTCGATGTAGCTTGAGAATTAGCACGACTAGGCCGTTTAAGTAAAACAGCATAACTGAACAGGCCGCTGGAAAGGACAGCTAAGAATAGCAATTGAGAAAGTTCTGAGAGTGTACATGATGTGGGTTAGCAAAAACAAGAGGTGTTCAAGGACGTGGAGGCAGTCTGTTGCTATTGGCGTTAGTGCATAGTTACCAATCATAAGGGAATATGGGGTGCGTGAACAGCGTGTGATTTATGTCTGTAGCCTATACAAGTAAGCGTGATCGCGTGTGCAGATATGGTAAATGTATATAACCACGCAAGCAGACCAATAAATCGGGATCAGCTGTGCATTGTATCAATGTGTGAGAGTCATTCCTGTCCCTGCATGGATGCTGAAACTCGGCAAGTATATATCCTGCACATTAACTTGTCCAAGTGTGCACGAAGTTCTGTAGTGTCTTGCAGGGTAAAGCTGGGTAGGGGAAAGACTTGGCAAAAATCTTCAGGGCAATATTTCCTGAGAGAAGAAGTGTGTACCAAGGGTCTCCCTCACTCCCACCTGGCTGCACTCACTGTTGGGTAAAAAAGCGAAAACATTTCTACATCATTTGACATTTAATTACAGTTTTCAGTTTTTTTACAAAGCTCTTTTCAGTTTAGTTGCACTGGTTTGCATAAGAAAAGGGAATATAAACCTAATTTTTGCTACATAATGGTTAGCTGCCAATCCGGAATGATAATGAATAAATCAAAACCATGTTACTTAAACATTTTAGTATGAGTTCATTTTCCCCATATCTGTGAAGTAAATTGAGTGGAGGAGATAATAAAAATGTAAACAATCTTAGAAACTCAAATAACATTTTGAAATAGGAAGAAATGTTTAAAAATTAAGTTTTAAAGATGGAGTTCTGGGACGATGTTATACCTTATCAAGAACAAGTTAAAAATAAAGATCTTGAATATCCGCTGAAAAAAATAATTCTTGAGTAAGAACCAGTAGCAGATGGAAACATTTATTCACTCAAGACATTACACATTCATTCATAGAGACACAGATGCAACTCAGTCTGATGGGTTATGCATTAGCCCCAGATTAATCAAAATAAATTTAAACATTACTTTTTTCTCCTGTTTAAAAATGTGTTGGCATGTTTAAAATCATGAACCTAGATCTGTGACTGTAAAAAGTGTCCTGGGTTTGGCCAGGACAGGGTTAATTTTCACCAGACTCCAGGAAGGGGCACAGCCGGGGGGTGGGGGCTGACCCCACCTGGCCAAACAGAGCCCGGTATTCCATACCATGTGACGTCACGCTGGGTTCCGGTGGGGGGGGGGGGGGCGACGCGGCGGGAAGGCACTCACGGCTTGGGGGGGGCGCAGCGCCGGTCCTGTTTCGGGAGAGCGGCTGAGTTGTACGGTTCGTGGTTGTGTTTTCTCCTTATTTGTATCGTTGTTGTTCCTGTTTTCCCTCTGTTTGCTGTTCTGTTAAACTGCCCTTATCCCGACCCACCAGTTTCTGCCTCTTTCCTTCCATTCTCCTCCGCACGCCGGCGGGGGGAGGGGCGGCCGCGTGGCGCTTTTGTTGCCGGCGGCAGCCGAAACCAAAACATTAAATTGGCGCCCAGACGTGGGGCGGGGATAACGGCAGGGCTGAGCAGCGGGTGTTAAAACTGCTTTCTTACATTTTGTTAAATTTTGTTATACGCATTTTTCTGTGTTAAAATAGTCGCCGGTAAAAATGTTTCTGACTTTGATCAAATATCTCTGCTACGTAAATCCTTACTTGCTGTATGTGTTTGCCGCCGTGCTGTTTGTTACCTCGGGAAAGAAGATCAGGATGATGATTTTGCTGTACTGTACGATATCGACTTATGATATGATAACATCACTGTGCATGAAATTAGTCTTGTATTTGCATGCGGCACTGCGGTCATTTCCGTACCTCGGATCCTATGTCTTAGATTTTGTTAATTATCAAACCCAGTCTGTGGGGAAAACCGAAGGGGATACCTTCCCCCACTCTTTCGCCCCCCCCCCCCCCTCTCCCTCAGGCTGGTCCTAACTGCTTTTGAGAATTTCGAGTACCCGTGGGATGCTCAGGGCAGCACTCTCCTTTTGTTATGCCTCCTGAATGGGTTGCAGGTTTTGTTTAGGGTTAAGCAAGTCGTTAAGAACATCGTGCAGAGACCTGCCCCGGGGCTGGATAGCTGTGAGTGGCTGGGTGTGTGGGACAGCATGGGCAGATGTCTAGAGCAGTGGGCACCTGCGGTGTGTTTTAAACTCACCCCTGAACAAATACAGAATCCGGACAATCTGGTAAAATATCTGAAAAAAGTGTGCTGCCACCCTGGGAACTCCAGAGAGACACAGATCACCACAATGTGCTGGGGTCTGGCCCACGCCTACCGAGCCCTGTTCAACACTGTTCAGTGCCTTAAAGGGGAAAGGGGGGGAAGCGAAGCGGCAGGCGCTGCAACTGGCGCTGCCCCCCCAGCCGGCCCTGCAGCCCCTCCAGCCCAGCAGGCAGTCACAGCCCCCCTGACTGGCACCACCGCTGCCACAGCTGCAGGGTCTGCCTCGGTTTCCCTGGCAGGCACAGCAGCTGCTCCAGCCCCAGCTCCAGCCACAGGCACAGTGACTGAGCCCAGTGACCAACCTGTGCAGGTAGCAGTCGCCCCCGTAAAACTAAAGAAAGATGCAAAGAGAGCAGATCGCTCCGGGAGGGATGATGATGAGCCAGGGTCATCACGGGAGATAGAGACAGAGATCATCACCCGGTCCCTGTCCCTGGGCGAGCTGCGAGACATGCGGAAAGATTTCAGCCGCCACCCAGGAGAGCACATTGCCACCTGGCTGCTGCGGTGCTGGGATAATGGGGCCAGCAGCTTGGAGTTAGAGGGCAAGGAAGCCAAGCAGCTGGGATCCCTGGCCAGGGATGGGGGCATTGACAAGGCCATTGGGAAAAAGGAACAAGTCCTCAGCCTCTGGAGGAGACTTCTCTCAGGGGTGAGGGAGAGATACCCCTTCAGTGACGATTTTGTATGCTATCCTGGCAAGTGGACCAATATGGAAAGGGGTATTCAGTACTTGAGGGAATTAGCTGTGCGGGAGCTGGTTTACTGTGACACAGACGATGAGCAGGTACCCACAGACCCAGATGAACTCCAGTGCTCACAATCCATGTGGAGGAAGTTTGTGCGGAGCGCACCCTCCTCGCATGCCAACTCACTGGCAGTTGTAAACTGGAAAGGTAAAGACGCACCAACAGTGGATGAGGTGGCTGTCAGACTCCGCCAATATGAGGAAAGTCTCTCTTCCTCCCTTGTCTCAGCTGTGAATAAACTGTCCCGACAGTTCCAGCAATTCAAAGAGGATATGTCCTACTCCCCACCTGTGCGGGCCCGCATCTCAGCTATTAGGGGCAGGCGTTTCTCTGCTCAGGAGAGGGAATACAGAGGCTATACACCCCGGGGCACCCTGTGGTTTTACCTGCGTGACCACGGAGAGGACATGAGGAAGTGGGATGGAAAACCCACCTCAAGTCTAGAGGCCCGAGTACGTGAGTTGCGAGGTAAAACAATCACAGAAGGGGACTCTGTTAGGAAAAATGCCGCTCCAGTTTCCAAAAGCCAGCTCTCCAGACCAGGTAGACAGTTTGACCTTGATTCCGATCCTCTGGAGGGGACCTCCAAGTCATTTTTACAGCAGGTGAGCAGCAATTTCTCTGACGAGGATTAGAGGGGCCCTGCCTCCAGCCAGGTGGAGGAAAGGGACAACCGTGTCTATTGGACGGTGTGGATTCGGTGGCCTGGCACGTCAGATCCACAAGAGTATAAAGCTCTAGTGGACACTGGTGCACAGTGTACTTTAATGCCATCAGAGTTCAAAGGGTCAGAGCCCATTTGTATTTCGGGAGTGACAGGGGGGTCCCAAGAGCTGAGTCTACTGGAGGCTGAAGTGAGCCTCACTGGGCAGGACTGGCAGAAGCACCCCATTGTAACTGGCCCCGAGGCTCCGTGCATCCTTGGGATAGACTATCTTAGGAGAGGCTATTTCAAGGACCCAAAGGGGTATCGGTGGGCTTTTGGCATAGCTGCTGTGGAGACGGAAGAAATTAAACAGCTGTCCATTTTGCCTGGTCTCTCGGAGGATCCTTCCGTTGTGGGGTTGCTGAGGGTTGAAGAACAACAGGTGCCAATCGCGACCACAACGGTGCACCGGCGACAGTATCGTACCAACCGAGACTCCCTTCTCCCCATTCATCAGCTGATCCGCCAGCTGGAGAGTCAAGGAGTGATCACCAAAACTCGCTCACCCTTTAATAGTCCCATATGGCCAGTAAGAAAATCTACTGGAGAGTGGAGACTGACAATAGACTACCGTGGCCTGAATGAAGTCACACCACCGCTGAGTGCTGCCGTGCCAGACATGCTAGAACTTCAGTATCAGCTGGAGTCAAAGGCAGCCAAGTGGTACGCTACAATTGACATCGCTAATGCATTCTTCTCCATCCCTTTGGCAGCAGAGTGCAGGCCACAGTTTGCTTTCACCTGGAGGGGCATCCAGTACACCTGGAATCGACTGCCCCAGGGGTGGAAACACAGTCCCACCATTTGCCATGGACTAATCCAGACTGCACTGGAAAAGGGTGAAGCCCCAGAACATCTGCAGTACATCGATGACATCATTATATGGGGCGACACAGCGGAGGAGGTTTTCGAGAAAGGGGAGAAAATAGTTCAGATCCTTCTGAAAGCCGGTTTCGCCATTAAGCGAAGTAAAGTCAAAGGACCTGCACAAGAGATCCAGTTTTTGGGAATAAAATGGCAGGATGGGCGCCGTCAAATCCCAATGGATGTCATCAACAAAATAGCAGCTATGTCTCCACCAACCAGCAAAAAGGAAGCACAGGCCTTCCTGGGTGTTGTGGGTTTTTGGAGGATGCACATCCCAAATTACAGCCAAATTGTGAGTCCTCTGTACCACGTGACCCGGAAGAAGAATGATTTTGAATGGGGCCCTGAGCAACGACAGGCATTTGAACAAATTAAACGGGAGATAGTTCATGCCGTAGCCCTTGGTCCAGTCCGGTCAGGGCAAGATGTCAAAAACGTGCTCTACACCGCAGCCGGGGAGAATGGCCCAACCTGGAGTCTCTGGCAGAAAGCACCAGGGGAGACTCGAGGTCGACCCCTGGGGTTCTGGAGCCGGGGTTACAAAGGATCCGAGGCCCGCTATACTCCCACTGAAAAAGAGATTCTGGCAGCATATGAAGGCGTTCGAGCTGCTTCAGAAGTGGTCGGCACTGAAGCACAGCTCCTCCTAGCTCCACGATTGCCGGTCCTGGGCTGGATGTTCAAAGAGAGGGTCCCTTCTACGCATCATGCCACCGATGCTACGTGGAGTAAGTGGGTCGCTCTGATCACCCAGCGCGCCCGAATGGGAAACCCCAGTCGCCCAGGAATTCTGGAGGTCATCATGGACTGGCCAGAAGGCAAAGATTTTGGAGCATCGCCAGAGGAGGAGGTGACACGTGCTGAAGAGGCCCCACTGTATAACCAGCTGCCAGAAGATAAGAAAACGTATGCCCTGTTCACGGATGGGTCCTGTCGCATTGTGGGGAAGCAGCGGAGGTGGAAGGCTGCTGTATGGAGCCCTAGACGACAAGTCGCGGAAACTGCCGAGGGAGAAGGTGAGTCCAGCCAGTTTGCAGAGGTGAAAGCCATCCAGCTGGCTTTAGACATTGCCAGTCGAGAGAAGTGGCCAGTGCTCTATCTTTACACTGACTCTTGGATGGTGGCCAATGCCTTGTGGGGGTGGCTGCAGCAATGGAAGAAGAACAACTGGCAGCGCAGAGGCAAACCTATCTGGGCTGCCCCATTGTGGCAAGATATTGCTGCCCGTCTGGAGCAGTTGGCTGTAAAAGTCCGTCACGTGGACGCCCACGTCCCTAAGAGTCGGGCCACTGAAGAACATCAAAACAACCACCAGGTAGATCAGGCTGCTAAGATTGAAGTGGCTCAGGTGGATCTGGACTGGCAACATAAGGGTGAACTCTTTATAGCTCGGTGGGCCCATGACACCTCGGGCCACCAAGGAAGAGACGCGACATACAGATGGGCTCGTGACCGAGGGGTGGACTTGACCATGGACACTATCGCACAGGTTATCCATGAATGTGAGACATGCGCTGCAATCAAGCAAGCCAAGCGGGTAAAGCCTCAGTGGTATGGAGGACGATGGCTAAAATATAAATATGGGGAGGCTTGGCAGATTGACTACATCACACTGCCACAAACCCGCCAAGGCAAGCGCTATGTACTCACAATGGTGGAGGCCACCACCGGATGGCTGGAAACCTACCCTGTGCCCCATGCCACTGCCCGGAATACCATCCTGGGCCTGGAAAAACAAGTCCTGTGGCGACATGGCACTCCCGAAAGAATCGAGTCGGACAACGGGACTCACTTTCGCAACAGCCTCATAGACACCTGGGCCAAAGAACACGGCATTGAGTGGGTGTATCACATCCCCTACCATGCACCAGCCTCGGGAAAGATCGAACGTTACAATGGGCTGCTAAAAACCACTTTGAGGGCAATGGGGGGTGGGACTTTCAAAAATTGGGATGCCCATTTAGCAAAGGCCACCTGGTTGGTTAACACCAGAGGGTCCACCAACCGGGCTGGTCCTGCCCAGTCAAAACCTCAGCGCCCAGTAGAAGGGGATAAAGTCCCTGTAGTGCACATGCGGAACATGTTAGGGAAGACGGTTTGGGTTAGTCCTGCCTCGGGCAAAGGCAAGCCCGTCCGCGGGATTGCCTTTGCTCAAGGACCTGGGTGTACCTGGTGGGTAATGCGGAAGGATGGGGAAGTCCGATGTGTACCTCATGGGGATTTAATTTTGGGCGAGAATAGTCCATAAATAAATTGTATAAAGTTAGTTGTTAAATAACCCTGTCACTGTCTGTTATCACTGTTATAATTGTTATATTTTGTACCAGTAGTAGCATAGTAAGAATTGTCCAGATTAAAGAAGGATGGACTTTTTCGATGAAAACCTAGCAGAGCACAGCGATGATGGAACTGGACCTGGTTTTCAACAACTGGCATCCAGCAACTTCATCAAGATCAACATCTCCTGCAGACTGTGGGCATGGGCTGCACCAGATACATCAGCCGTGAGCTCCGGATGCAGCAAGTGACCGCCCATCACCACACATCACCTCTCCCGCCATGGAAGACCATTACGACAGATGGAGCCTGAAGTCATGGATTAAATGAACTCAACGGACACTTTAGAGTGATGATCCATAGATTAAAGGAATGGTATCTGGAGACAGGAGAAGTGGTGGTGATCAACTGGACAATGGGGGACCTGGGCATGACGTAGATGGTATGGAATAAGGGGTGGATAATGTCCTGGGTTTGGCCAGGACAGGGTTAATTTTCACCAGACTCCAGGAAGGGGCACAGCCGGGGGGTGGGGGCTGACCCCACCTGGCCAAACAGAGCCCGGTATTCCATACCATGTGACGTCACGCTGGGTTCCGGTGGGGGGGGAGCGGCGCGGCGGGAACGCTCTCGCGGCTTGGGCGGGTGCAGCGCCGGTCCGGTTTCGGGAGAGCGGCTGTTGTACGGTTCGTGGTTGTGTTTTCTCCTTATTTGTATCGTTGTTGTTCCTGTTTTCCCTCTGTTTGCTGTTCTGTTAAACTGCCCTTATCCCGACCCACCAGTTTCTGCCTCTTTCCTTCCATTCTCCTCCGCACGCCGGCGGGGGGAGGGGCGGCCGCGTGGCGCTTTTGTTGCCGGCGGCAGCCGAAACCAAAACAAAAGTGACTGAAAAATATTGTCACCCTGCACCATGCTTCCTCTTGGGTAGCAGCAACAAACCCTTATGTAAATTGCTAGTCAAATAGCAGTTGTCATAGAAGTAAAAGTGGGAACAATATTGTACTATTTGTCTAAGTTATACACTAATAAATACGAAAATTATTTAAAAATTAAATTGTCATCTTAGTTTGTATACTTCAGTCACCACTTTTACTGACAGACAGTTATGCACAGTTTTCTACTGAATTTCATCATTTTGCAAATGTATTAATGCAATGCCACAATGTTTATCTTTTATGCGCAGAAGAACATTTAAATCAATGGAATGGAAGTCTTTTAATCTTTATAATGCACGTGGATTTTACTAAAAATATAAGATGTTGTCAGTTCCTCACTTTCATTTAAAAAAAGAAAGTAAAATCTTAACTATTTTTAGTGTATGAAGGAAAGAACGGGGCAGGACTGGGAAACCTCAGAGATTTGAAAATATAAGAATATAATCTGCTTATACAGGGGAAACATTTATTTTAGTCACAGAGGATGGTTCATAATTTTTGAAAATATTAATTCACATATGGTGTCCAAAATATGCATAATTAAAGTTGGATGAAATTTCTCCTTAAAATTGAGTTTAAATTGTAATCTTCATTACAACTAATTTGGAGTCTTAAAATAAGAATCCTGAATATCCCTGTTTACTTACACTTAATTCTTGTAAAATTTCTATAAATACATTGAAAAATATCGTGTTTCTCATGTACTAATTGCTCTTTCAACTTTGCATTTTTTACTTTGCTAGGATTTCTCAATCCAAAAATTTATTTTCCTTGAGTAGTCAGAGAAACACTAACTATTAGTAAAACTACTTAGACTCTTAATTTTCTGTAACACGGAAAAAATCGTGCTGAAAATCAGCCATGTATTCCTTTTCCATTTAAAGCGCTTGCCATGGCGAGGAGTGATCAACCTGACACAAAGTAGACACAGCTGAAGCAGAAGATCCATGACCATGGATCAGCAAAAAAAGGCAAATATTTTAACTTATTCTTGCTGACCAGCAAAGGGGGTGGCAGTCATTGCCAGTCCGTAAGCAGTTCTGAAGATACCTAAGGCTGCCAGCTAATTGCTGCTTCTTTTGCATTTTGAGTGAGGGTAGAAGAGCTCTGCTTATCTTATTTGGCCAAGAACCTGTGGTCCCAGTTAATCAATGTCTAGGCCTACACCAACAACACCTCAATACAGAACAAATCACTGAACAAAAATTAATTTACAGATGACATAGGTTTCATACTCTCCCAACTATTTAATCTCAGAAGATATTATTAGTATTTCTAATAATAATTTCCAGACTAACAAGGGCCATGGACGAAGAGCAGCGATTGTCCTTATGAGGATACTTTGATTGCTTCTTTGTTATCTTCAAGTGAAACAAGAGCTCCGAGTACCACATATTCTGCTGGCACAATCTCTGTTAACTGAAACCCATTGCAGAATCATGAGTCATTATGTTTAACTTCCTGCTGAGAATAGATGGAGCATTTTGAATTGTATGTATCGAACAATTTTCCTCATACATATCAGGAATATAGGAAATCTATATAATTCATTATTTCAGACAATTTTTTTTTATTATATAGATCCATATTTTCTCATGTTAAGATAAAGTATATACTGCCCTTGGAATCTCAGACAGTGAAAAGGAGAAGAAAGACTTTAAAGATAAACACATCATTAAAATAAAACCAAACAGAAATCCCTTTAGTCGTATGTCTAAACTATCCAATTACTCCATTAGCTTGTTGTGATGGTTATTTCTTGGAAGACTGTAATAGAGATACTGTGGATATAATATTACAGGATGCAGAGGCATTTAGTAATATGTTTTTTAATCACTATGTCTAAGAAAAAAAAAATCAAGGCAACAAGGAACATTCAAGACCTGCCTGGACAAGGTCCTGTGCAGCCTGCTCTAGGTGACCCTGCTTCGGCAGGGAGTTGGACTACATGATCCACAGAGGTCCCTTCCAACCCCGAACGTTCTGTGATTCTGTGAGAATAAGATTTTAGGTATTACCATCAAGGAGGGCTACTGTACTCATAATACAGGAAAACGCAGTGTGTTTTTGCTGTATGGTGGACATTTTTTCCCTGGGAGAAAAGACAGATTCAACCACCCTATAACTGGACAGTTGCATTTTTTTCTCACTTGACTTAGCAGATGAGGGCAAGAAAATTTATGCCTTCACAGCACTTGAGAAATGGAGAAAAATTTGAGGGTACTGAAGGGGGACCCACATCTGTTCACATAAGCTAGCTTTGACACTGGAAGCACAAGAAAATCTGGTAAAGAGATATCCAAGCTAGTTCCACACAAGCCAGTTTGCACCCAGAAGCAACACAGCCATGTGCATGCAGCCTGGTGTAACATACAAGCACAGCTCTCAGCTGCTCACTGCTTCTCACAGCTGCTAGCTTTACACATCCGTGTAATGTGCCACTGAACGTAGCAGTGCGGGTCAGTGTTTGTGGAGGAGTCTACTCAGTGAGCGTGACTGGTGTCAACACAAGCTTTCTTTCCAGAACAATACTATCAAATGGGCAAAGTGGCTTGTAGAGGAAGGCTTGACTTTTTGGCAGGACTGAATGAAAACTAAGACAGAATATAACTTTCTCTATTAATAAGCTAGGGAAAATTGTCTTTATAATATAAAAGGCATTGCTGACTGAAGAACAAATAGGCAAAATAATCAGGAGTAAGATTATGTTAAAAATTAGGAAAATATTTCTGACTCTCAAAGAGGTGGGAATCAAAAATCATCTTATTGCAGTGATAGGTGAAAGTGATTAGCAGCTTCCCTCATGTCGCTCTTATTAAACCGCAGAGAGGAGCCTGCACTGATGGAGCCTAGTTCCCAGAGACTCCAACATTTATTATTGTTAAGACAGAATGGGTGGCAAATGAGAAAAAGAATTCATCTGATTATTCCAAGCTAGTTACAAATAGAATGCACTTCTTTCTGTCATTTGTTTCCAAGTAGATGTAACCTTCCAGAACCTGTCTGCCAGAAAAGAAGAGGAAGAAAACTCCCCAGCCAGGCTTCAGACTCACCTGAGTGGCAGTATTATGGGACAGTGGGTGCGACAATGGTCCGTAAATAAACTTCTTGGGCCAAATCACAGAGATTAAGTGTGGACATGACACATGATACAGACATTGTTCCAGTATTATAGTATCACCTCAGTCCTCTACACAAATTCCTCTCAAAACTTCCCAGTCATATTTCACACAGAAATCAGAAAACAGCTAGAATTTATAACAAAACCACAACAACCTTATAGCCTTTAAAATTCAGGACAAGGGGTAATGGGCACAAACTGAGGCACAGGAAGTTCCGTCTGAACATGAGGAGGAACTTCTTCTCTCTGAGGGTGACGGAGCACTGGAACAGGCTGCCCAGGGAGGTTGTGGAGTCTCCTTCTCTGGAGATATTCAAGACCCGCCTGGACAAGGTCCTGTGCAACCTGCTGTAGGTGACCCTGCTTCGGCGGGGGGGTTGGACTAGATGACCCACAGAGGTCCCTTCCAACCCCTACTATTCTGTGATTCTGTGATACACATGCAAAAAGCCTATGGAGACTTAGGTGCATTGTATCTTCTGTCAGGGACGGCATGAAACATCCAAAGCAGCTAACAGTTGAAGACAATTCTTGGCATAGAAAACACAACAGGAAAAGAACAACAGAATACTTTAGCTGCAATATTTTCTCACTTTTTGTAGTATTATTTCTAAAAGCATTTAGAAAAATGCCTACCCTTAGATTGAGGTGGCCACCAGACTAACACCCTACCAGGTCTGTATGAACCAAAACTTCTCTGACTACGTAGACAGGTAATATTGTTTTATTTTCACTAACTGCTTCAGTCCATCGTGCTGTGAAAATAACAAATAGAGTAAAACAAATTTAGTACCAGAAGGGAAAAAGCCCAAGAAAATCACAGGAGCAAGCTTTGTAGTAAAAATCCATTCTAGTAAATTCTGGGCTGTCTATTGATATCATCAATCACGAGACAATATAGGCCACAAATTACTGTTTTGAAATAAGTTTCAAACTACTGCAAATTATTGTACTTTAACGGCAGTTCAATAGGAACAGAAACGTTACAGCTTAGACAGTTTTCAGAGATTATCTTCTCCGACCTGGTAGCTCCCAAACTTGACGTTATAAAAGGAGAAGCTGTGTCACACAGTAAAAATGGAGTGTGGTTTTGGACTGCAGGCATAATGACTGTAGGTGGAGAAGGAGAAGGAAACAGAAGCTCTTTCAGAAAACAGCTGGGCCAGTGGGATTTAGGTATTTTAGTCCTAACGATCACTCTGCTGAGCATATTTGTGAATAAAGATAACAGTAAGATTGTTCTTCAGTGCATTCCTGGGTAATCACCATTTTACTTCACACAGACTCACTGCTACTGTAGTATAAATTTTAGACCACTTATAAAGGGTTATACTTGTCATAAGCACTCCACTTATTGGAGAGTGTGTCCAGGACTGAAATCTTCTAAAGCCACATAAATATTTACTGAAGAATGTCTTTATCTTAAAAATAGTGTAGATGATTGATTTTACCTACAGAATAGACTGATTTTAATCACACCTGGATATATTTGCAAAATCAGAAATTAAAAAAACATCTGCTGAAAATCACTTTTCTGGATTTCTTGGCAGTAATTCACTGTTCAAATATTTTCTTTACATGGAATTTGCTAGTGTTACTCTTTACAGCTTACCATTTCTCTGACAGTTTTTTCCAGACAGAGCTTCCTGCTAGCAGAGGAGGAGGGCTAAGTAAATGCTAACTGTAGAACATTCATTGACTGTTTTATTGTGACTGAACTCAACAAATGACAGGATTAATGCAGGAAGTTTGAATCGCTTTCATTTATAGGGAAATCTAAGCAACTCACTAATAACTAATCATTAATAACCCACAACTTCGAGTTTCTCACACATATGCACACTGTCATATAAAATATCCCCCCAAAATTCTATTTTGTTTTCTTCAATGTTATTCACAGACAAGAAAAGCAATTCCTGATTTGTTTTCACTTTGTCTTGAGAAGTGATTCCCATTATCCTGTACTTTTTGGTTCCCTGTGATATACTTTTCCAATCTTTTTGAAGTCTTTTTGAATAAACATTGATTTAGTAATTAAAAATCAAAATTTTTATTACAATGTGATAAAGATTTACAAAGAAACTTGACTTTTAAAGACACATCAGTGTCTTTGGATGGAGGTATATGTCTTTTGCCAGATTCAAACTGAAGATTGAAGTGTTGCAAGTATAGAAATAGTACAAATAATTGCTGGAGTGTAGAACACATTTCTGTCTTTTCACATTGGATATTTGAACTACTAGATGATAAGCAAGATAGGACTCTCTTCAATTTTCTGTAAGCAGACATGTTTCAAGCACACACACTTACTACATATTTGCATTTCATAACTGAGTTGTTCACCCATGTATCTTTTAAATATTTGTTCTATAAAATTGATGTATAAATACATATACATAAATGTAGATATTTTACATAAAAATCATGATGTAGACAGTATGTTCTATACCCAGCTGTGAGGGTCTGTCCCTTGTCCTATGTCATTTATACTAAGACACATAATGTTGCAAGTTGGTGATTTCTGCAATCAATGGGAGATGACAATTCAGTTGTTTAGGTCTCTTTCTCACCATCTGGAACACGTTCTGCTTCTGGGATCATTCCTGACTGTCATTACAACTGTTTTAGAGCTTAGAACACTCAACACTCAACTTGGGACAATCAACAGGCACATGACTCTGTACCACGCAGGGGTCTGCAGAACTGTTTATCCAGTGAGAACCAAGTTTTTCCTGTGTGCTTTTTTCAGACGTCTCTTACCTTTAGTGAAAAAAGGGAAGACAACGAACTTACTCTCTTCACTGAGCAGCCTCCGTTAGGAGTCTAAACAAGGTGGCATGTATGAATTTGTAAGCATTGCTAGAATTTGGATGGTGGTTCAGCAATGGCATTTACAGATTTCAACACTGGAAATGCACCCAGGAACTGAAGGCACATCTAACACTGGGCAGCATACAAAGTTCCTCATTTTTATTCATTTGTTTTTGTCTGGAAGAGTTGTGGCTTCTGTCTGCTTATGCCCCAGCCCTTCTTTGTGTCTATCTCCAGATAGACTGCGGCTTTAAAAGTGTTTGTACTGCTGCACTTCTAACTCTTTCGTAAGACTTGGCTAGGAGGATTGGGAGTGCATGGATATTGCCAAAACAGTGTCCGAAAGTCATGAGTCAGACCATCTAATCTTGAGAAATCTTTAAAACTGTGGAATTAATACCACTAGTTTTAATTTCTTTTACTTGTCCCCATGGTCATAGGAAGTCTGTACAATTTTGCAAATAATTCTGTAAGGTTGCATGACTCCAGAAGCTGGGGGTTTAAGAAAACATCACCAGACTTGGATAACATGGTGAGAGACAGCAACACTGATCTCTCTGCGGTTTCTGTACAGTTACTTTAATCACATACTCTATTTTATCTGGTGAGATAGCAAATTAACACTTTTGAATTTAAAAGCAAGTATCAGAAATAGTGCCTAGGCACAAATCAAGTAATCTTTTGTTGGACATATAACAAATGCTTATACTATAGCAAACAAATGATAGTATATCGTGCTGGCTATCCAGTCTGAAGGAAGTCTTACTAAAAAGGTCAGAGTGTATAAAAAGATCATAGTAATACAAATCAAAGAAGGCAGGGAAAGACCTTATGTGACCTTTTTTCATAGAAGGCAGGGGAAAAGGGATAGATAAGTAAAAGCAGGTTGAAAAGTGCTGTAATTCAGCAAAATTTTTAACCTTTAACCTTTTATTTCATGCTTTTCTAAAAAATGCTAGAATATAAACAGCTATACATATTTGGAAATGAGATATTTCCCACCTACTGAAGACCTCAACAGCCTTTTCACCAAAGCAGCAGAAGGTTTCATGCTATGTGAAATGTCTTGAAAATTCTGACATCTGCAAATCTAATTAAAGTTTACACACAAATATGATGAACTTGGACTTGCAGAATTGGTATCATACATAGAACAGTCATAGGAGAACTGTCTTATAGATTGAAAGATTGAATGACATTGACTACATATTGATATAATGCACTACAGCTCTACTAATACTCAAGAAATTCTAGAATTAGAAAAGTGTAAGGCTTTCTGTTATAATACAGGCACAAAAATATTTTCCCAATTTAACTTACGAAAAATCTCCTGAAAGACATATGACACACACTGTCAGAATACCTCCCTTTCTTCCTGAATAAATGAAAAGGAAAGTTACTAACATTTAATTCTACATAAATGTCTATAGTTGTGTTTATGAACACTTCCGAGGAAAATATTTGGCTTTGTAGATTTAACTCATAGAATAGCTGCAATGCGGACTGTACAAAACCTGTGCAGCTTCTTGATCAGGCTGTTTATGCAGGCAGGTGTAGACAAATCAAATCCTCTGACCACATTTTATAACATGCCAGGTGTAGGACAGCACATGACCACACTGTCTAAGACAATTAATAAACTGTAGTCAGTTTAGAAGAACCAGTTTTCTTTACTCTGTGGCTCTGGAATGGTTACTCACAATAGCACACAAATCAAATAGTTCATTTTCAAGCAAAATTCACCCTGAAACAAGGCTCTGGATTAGCTGTCTTAACGAATGTTTCTAGGTCTTTTCATCAACAGTAGTCAGTATAAAATTAAGGTAACATTATTTTTAATCTTTTGTCATGTTGGATGTATGGGATATATTGGTCAAACTTTCCCTCAGTATGCATTTAGATTTGTAAATTTTGGATAAAAGTGTTTCCCCAGTGATGAAAAAAATGGCCTAGTACAGACGTATCAGTAGTTTACTCTGTAGCTTTCAATTTCTTAATATAAGTATGGTCCTATCCTGTAAATTCCCTGTGCTAATGGCAATCATGGTTCCACATAATTATCACTCAAGAATTTCTGGATCAAATGTGCTTAGCTTACAAATAAATTGTTTTTTTGGGTGTTTTGGTTTTGGTTTGGTTTTATCATTGTGTTTTTTTTCTTTCTAAATGCTTTCTCTGCATTCCTTAGAATCAAGCTAGATGTTCTATCGTGGTTTTTTTCACGTCACTAATCATTGCTAGTTATAAATGTTCTGCAAAGCAAATTTGCTCCCAGCTATATCTGTGGAACACTAAATTCCAAATTAAACCCTCTATGGATGGCACCATCACCGTATTTCCCTCAGCAAAACGGCACAGGTGGATCCATCTGGAAGTTATTAAACAGGTCTGTTGATGATACACAAGATGGAACAAAATTTGCAGCTTAGTATTTCCTAGATGCGCTGGCTCTGCAGGAGAGAAAGCTTATTTATATTACTGGCACAGACAGCTATGCATGGAGAAAGGAGATTTGCTGAATAAAATGGTGCTGTTTGGGATGAGGAAGGGTTCATGCTAGAGCTACTCTTTACGGTCTTTTGTACTAATATTCTGTAATCACAATAGTCTTTCTTCTGAGATGGTAGAACAGGGTCAGATGTCAACAAGAAAAATTGTTACGAATGAGAACTTTATAGCCTTGGAAAGAGGTAATAAAGTGTTTGTGACTTTCTTGTCAGCTGCATCTACAGAAAAAAGATATGTAAGTCAGTTATAGATGACCTTGTTTTGGAGTGATCTCTACAGTCATTATACTCCAAGTCTTATTTCAAAGGACACTTCAAAATCTTTTTTCATTAGACTTCTAATATTTTGCTACTGTGATTTATTTGATCCTTCAAATTTATGTATTTTTGCTGTTGCTTGGAGTGTTACCCTATAGAGAGGGAATTCCTACTGTAGCTTGTAGTGCGCTCACTAACTTTTGCCACTTGTGAAATTCTTGAGAAAGTTTAGTACACACAGAATAGCAAAAAATAACTCTTCTTTAGAAAAAGGAAAAAAAAAACAACTTGAAAATGTTTCGCTTTAAAATCAGTGTGACCTTCCAATAAAGGCTTGGGGTGGCTCTTTATATTCCTGAATCAGTCTGCGTCTTTCCAGGTAAAAAAACCACCCTGGACTTTTTTCTTTGAATTGAAAATTTATCAGTCAGCCTAAAGTAAAGGAGCTTCTGAGAGCATGAGTTCCTCTACCGTTTCCCCCAGCCCTCTCAATAAAATCAAATATGGAAACAGCAGCCTGTATCAATATGTTTCTGTCTCAGGAAGTCTCTGTTCACTATGAAGTTTTCTAACCTTTTCTTGAATATTTGGAAATGTATATTACTCGGCTGTAATTATGCCCAGAAAAAGTCAGCAAAAGAACAGAGTGTTATTTGAAATACCTAAATGAAAATACACTGGTCCAAAACTCTCACCTTGGCACCTAACTGCATATGTTTCTGGAGTACTTAGATGCTTACATGTGTAAAACTTAATTAAAGTTCACTATTGACATTGACATTTTCAGACTGATAAAAAGTCATTTTTAATAAAACCACTATACTCGGCACCAATGTTTATATAAAATTTTCAAACATCCTCTACAAAGAAAAAATATTGCTTTCCACAGTCCAAAATGTCTGATAACAAGCAAATATTTACAAAACAAACTAGCCTAAACTTAGCACAAAAGCAATACGAGGAATCTCTGAATCATCTCTGTTGATCCCAAGTACATAAAATGTAATCAGCTAACCTGGCTTTATTTCACTCCCTGTTTGCTTGCTAATTGGTCTGTAACAGAAACATGTATCTGTAGCTTTTTTCTTCGTTGTCTTGAGACTTTCCATTACTTCGCCTAATTTCTGAAAGATTTTGTTTATTAAGATAAAAGCAGGGAGCAGCCAACAATTGCCTAGAAGGGAGTCCCACATCTCACTGCAGCATATAGCTACTGTTATTTTGTACAAGGGCAGCATGTTCAAGATCTCTCTGTATGAAAACGAGCAAAAGACAATGCCTTTGGTTCCTGAAGGCTTTCAAGACTACCATTGTTCTAGAATATTTGAAAATAAAAAAGGTGGTTTTCATACTTGCTTATAATCTATTCTGTAATCTTGCGAGAACAGCTGCTTCTTTTTATTTCAATTTCTTGAGGATTACTACAAAATAGAATTATGAACTAGAATTATAATCTAATCTTATGTGTTACCATATTGACTCACATTCTAAGAATTATAATTCAGTTTTATCTTATGTTTTGCCATACTGACCTCCATTCTAACTGTTTTCCTACAAAATTCATACAACCATCCTTTTCCACCCACAAAAACTGCATATGCTCTGAAAGGACTTCACAACTAAATGTGTGAGATGTGATCCTGAGGTGTGCAGATGAAACTCAGGGATTGCTCACCCAGAAAATCCTGCAGCTGGCCAGTCCATCTCAATGCTGGTGTCAATTTATGGCTGCTTCTGTGTAGCTTGAGGAGCACCTCTGTCTATTATGGCGTGACTGGGGAGTGGAGTTTTTCTGGCTACATCTGTGTTACACCTGAGGCATGATTCCAGCCTAGAAAACAAAACCCTAAGTATGTCCAATACCTTAAGCAAAGGCCCCATTAATCTGTCTTCTGTGCAAGCCTGATGGACCAGGTAGAGTCAAGCATACATGTGGCCTATCTGGCAGCTGGTACCATGGTTTCTGCACTTCCTACTTCCTTAGTATAGTATAATTACTTAGGTTTTGAGCTTTAGCCGGTGACAAGAATAGAAACCAAATGGGTTACAGCTGTGCTTAAGCTGCTTTCTGGATGATATAATTATAAACGGTCACTCCTGTGCATCCTTATTTCTCCCTTCTCCTCTGCTTCTTTTGCTGTTATTCACAATCTACCTGATCCACTTACACGTACACATAGGCCACTACTTTTATTATGACCTTGTAATGTACAGATTATTATTTCACAAGTTTTCCAACCATTATCTTGCACTTTTATGTTATGAAATGTGAGTCTAACAATGCATTTGCTGCATTAAATTTAATAATCCATTGACTTACCAGATATGATACATCTGAAGCTGAGCTAATTCTCTGTCTCATTAAGCAGTGTAGGGAATACTACAATCATCCCACATTTGTCTTTCCTCTTAAAATTATACTGTTAAAGAACCCACGCTTATTCAGTGAAATTATGTTCTAAAAAATGTATCTAAGCTCAGTTATCTTTTACAGGTGTCTGTACTAAAGGCTAGAAAGCAGCTTCTTGGTGAAGCGTCATGTTAATGATGTTGGTCTAAATACACCTAGTGGGAGAGCAATTGTTTTAACATGTCTTCACTGCCTTCTTTCTGATGTGCTTTAAATAACAAATAAAATGGACACTACGGTCTCGCTAGCAATCCCTCCTTTGGGTGTGTGTCTCTGTGTGTGAGAGTGAGTGAGTGTAAGGAGATAGCTTGAAACATTAAATTCCATGTATTTCTATTTATTACTATATTTTCTGGTTGCTTGAACATTTTACATTGAAAGTCTTTCAATGAAAAATTAGGCTTTTGACCAATCCTTTTTTTTCCCTTTGCAAAACCTGTGTGCGTTCCATAGAAAACTTCTTTTGTTTTATTTCATTTCCCTTCAAGACCAGAGGCCTGAAAACTAAATATTTTTATTTGGCTGTGTTCCTGTAAAGACACATGAAAGCCCAACTGAGGTTCTTTTTGTCTCTGCTAGGGTCTGGAGTCCCAGTCAAAACACTGCCATAATATCACAGCCAGAAGTCATCAGGAGAGGAGACTGTGATACTTCATGAGAAGACATCAACCAAACGCAGATCTGGATCAATGAAAGTATATTTCTTACTCCTAGTTATAAGTCCGAAGGACCACGAGCAATACTTACGGTTTTAAACCAATCCAGTTTTGTACCAAAAAGAAATCGAGGACAAGTTAATATAAGCAAACAAACTTAACAATTTATAAACTATTCTGCAAATACATATGTCTAGAGAACAGACAGTTAAACTTATACTTAAAACCATACATTGGCTCTGAACACCGCTAATAATGACCAGTAAAATCTTGGCCATCTTGAGGCCTCCAATGTTAAGTTCCACAGTGGCAAATCAGCTAGCAGAGGTGTTTGTCTTATGCTGTGTGTAAACCTGCACAGATGCTGGCTTTGGTGAAATAATCCATTCAGTTCTGGGTGTTAAACTTTGTTAATAAAATGCACCATGCGAAGAAGACTGACAGATACAGGCAAAATACAAACAAAAGGGAAATGTATTCGTTTCATTGTTCAATTTTTGTTGATCTGCTCATCAAAATGCATATCTTAGAGGACATTGTGTAAGTTAGAATGCAATTGAAGATAGCGGTCTATATGATAAAGTGCATCCGCTGTGCATGAATCTTCCCTTAGAAATGGCCAATGTTTTACAGTCAAGATAGGAACACAAATACAATGTGTGCAGCAGTGCAAAAGTCGTTGTGCTGAGCCACATTTGTTACGTGAAATGTGACAAACCATTCGCAAGTATGTAACTTATTCTGTAGCTCCCCATAAAGAATAAATCTCAGTTCGAGTCAATACAGGTTTTAACTGAGGAACTAAAGCAAAAGATTTGGCTATTAAGAGTGTCTTAATAGTCCTTCTTTCAGCTGGAAATTACGTGGGTAAAAGTAATAAAATTAAAGCATCACTTCTAAGTGTTCCTAGAAGACTCCGCTATGTTCCTCTCCTGGCTGAAATCAATACAAGCACATGCTCACTTTTCATCTGGGCAACAGAAATGTAACCATCCACTTCTGGTTACAGCAGCTGGGAGGTGCAGGACTAGAGTTGTTTGTTGATGGCTGGTTAAAAACTTTCTTCTAAAGTGGTTTCCATCAGAAAGATTTGATTCATTAAAATGTTAGGGTTTTTTTTCCTCTAGAACATACAAAATTCTGTAAAATGTTTATTGGAAGAATTTTTGGATGCAGGCTGAGAAACTTCAGAGCGTGACCCTGAATACTCAGAAGTCCAACAGCTAAAACATTTTTGTTAGATGTTGTTAGTTTTAACTAAAGTCCCTGAGCTCTCTGTTAACTTATGTGAGAAAAGCTCCCCCCCCCCACAAGGGAGAGCAGAGGAGCACTGCAGCTGGGGGAACCCCAATATCTCTCTGCCCCAGCTCCTCTTGGGTCCTCACTGTGGAACCACCGTCACGTGAAAATCTCATCCCCACAGCCCCAAACACAGGATGGCAGGGGGACACCAATGCCCCAGTCAGGGACAGGAGACCCCACTCCAGCCCCAGGGCTGTCCCAGGGCAGGCCCAGCCTCATGTGCTGGGGGACACCCAGCACCAGGATTCAGCAACGAGGTTCTTGGGGTCACCCCACAGACAAGGGACACTGCCTGGGGTGCAGAGTTCCCTGTGGAGTGCAGGGAAGAGCATTTGGAAACTGCACGGGACGTATTGTGGGATGTCTAGGGGAAGCAATGAAGATGGGAAAAGCCATGGATGGAGGTGGTTTGGGGAGGAACAAGCGTGGGAAAACAAAGGGAGAAGGGGAGAGAAGAAGCCAGTTTTGTGTAACAGGCATAGATCAGGATGCCTGATGAGCGTAGGGTGTCAACAGCTTCTCGTTAAACTGGATGTCTAGTGATTTTTGTGGGTGCAGGGCTCTGCGCTGGGTGCCTGTGTGTATGGTGGGGCTGAGTGCCTGGGGTGGACCCGAGGTGGGAGTCCCATGGTGCCAGCACAGCGCATGAAGAGGAAGTGCTGCCAGCTCACGACCCTGTCCGGCATTGAGCTGGAACAGCTGGCAAGTGAGGCACGTGGCCTGGGGGCCAGGGGCTGTTCCTGGGAGTGGGCCACCTGGAGGCATGGGCTGCAGGGAGAGAGAGAGTGGGAGTCCTGGACAACTGTTGTAGACACCCTGGGGTCTGGGGTCTGCTGAGAAATCCATTTACGTGCACACGTGTGTGTGTGTGTATACACGTGTGCCTATGGGACACACTCAGCCTCTTTGTCAGTCAGACCTGCGGGCATCGTGGAGCTGCAACAGCCTTGCCCTTGCCGGGCTTCCAGATCTGGCAGATCCTAACAATTTCTATTTCTGTCTTGTGACTTTAGCCCAGTGAGTGTTCCAATCACAGGGCTGCTTACTCTTCCTTGGAACAAAAATCTGTACATTTCCCACATTTGCAAGCTAATAAGTCTGCTTGCTCTAATGAGTATTTAGACCCTAAGGCTCAAACAATTACCACTTAATTGTGATTTTTTTCTTTGCCTTGTTGTCTCTAATTAGAGCCCATTTTTGGCACACTGCTGGTTCTTGAGACCTGGCAATTTGGTTGCAATTCCTGAAATATTAGACTGCCTAGATTCATTTCAATGTCTCCTACTTTAAGACAGAGATATTTATTTTAAGCAATATGTAAGTTATTCTTCCCTTATTCCATGGAAGAGAACAAATTTTCATTTTACATATTCTCCTTCAATGCAAACCTTCAATGCCCAGAAATCTACTTCCATTCAATCAAGGTAAAACAGCTTATAAAAGCCCAGATTCATCCCAGCTACAGTTAATTACTTATCCAGTGTTGTAGCCTTGTTACTGTAGCAACTACTGCCTATATGGAAATGATTTTCAGCTTGTGATCCATGGACCCCTGTATCCATGGCCAGCTATTGAAAAGTCTGACAACTAAGAAAAACACTTTTATTATCTGCAGGTTTAAATAATATGAACCTCAGTTCACATCTCTATTAGAAAAGCCATGATAAATCCAAAAACTGGCAGGGGAGGATCAAGAAAATGTTTCACAACCAGCAGAGGAGGGTAGTTAAAACAGGCAACTCAGCCCACCATCTGAATCACTGTCTGGAGGCATCTATTACTTTCCATCAACAATAAGGGAACTTCGGGTGAGTAGGCTTATGATGCAGTTATCTTAACTTAGCATCTGAAGTCAGGTGGGCCGAATAAAGATCTACACTTCTATGGGGAATTTGTGGTACTCCCTAGTTAACTCAGAATCAACCACAGTTTCTTAAAATACTCTCCACAACTAAAAAAGGCTCTTCACTTAATTTCTTTTATTCTCGGCAAGGGTAAACAGGAGACATGTATGATAAGTCTGAAATACCCAAATATCCTGACCCTCACACTTACATTACAGGGAAGAAAAAAGAAAAACCTCATTTCAGCTTTGTTCTCCAAAATCAGTTTGCTTTGGGGAAAAAAGATACGTTCATAGGCCATTAGTGTACAGGTCTCTCATTCATTCTTTCCAGCAGTGGTCAGCAGCCTGGACTGTGATGCAGCCCAAGAGTAAGGCATGGTAGGTAACACCAACACATTATGGTAGATGTTATTTCCAACACTGAGGACAATTTTTGTGATTTCTATGTGTCATTTTTATGATATATTTACTACGCAAAATATTTAACAGCATGACTGTAATGATATTATCTTTTAAATATTTTTAAATTGTTTGATATAAATGATACTTTGAGGCTCATTATGTTGCAACCAATGACAACAACACGCTCTCTTAATGAGTCTTTAAAAAAGGATGTCTGCAGCAGGTTATTTAAAACCGTATATTTCTTTTAAATAATTACCCGGATATATGTGCTGAGCAGTAAATAAAGAAACTCTGATAATCCTGAAATAAAATCCAATTCCATAAAATAGCAAATCAAAATAACCTTCTTGAAACTTAAACTCTTGCATTTTAGAAATTATTATTTCCAGCAACGGTGAGTCTCAGAGGGATAGGTGTTTCACAGTCATTTTTACACCACAAGGGTTCATAAAGCTGTTATGAGTTATTTTCTGTAAACTCAGTGCATGGTCAAGTGGCTCATGCCTTTTGCATGCATACATTTCCAGCATCCCCACCTGGAAATTTTATGTGAGTGAACATAAAATTTGTTTGAGGCGTTTGGACTTGGAATCTCAAAATCATTAGTCCCTTTTGAAAACTTTCGCTCTGGAATTTTCATTAATGAATCAGCAGTTGGATACAAATGCACAAATACATTCCACTCAAAGAAAAGCCAGTTCTGTGTGTTACAGATGTATGACCAGTCGCAGCAACGCGTTTGGAAGAAATTGCATTCTTCATAGCAATGTGTACAACATCTGTCTCTACATTTTCTTTGATGTGCTCTTTTCACAATCTCTGTTAAACAGAATATTTTCTTTTGCAAGACATGAATAAATACAGAGATTCCTTGTAGCATTATTTTTCAGACAGTTACCAAATTATTTTAGAAATAAAGGGCAACAGTGCATTGTCTTTCAGCATAATGAAATGTATGTTGCTGCTAAGAAGGAACTTAGAAATGGTGTAATTGCAACCCTAACACTTCTCTTTCCCATTTTCACCTTCTGTTTGGTGAAAGGGTCCCTAAGAACTGGTTCAGGTTAGAAAAAGCAGAAGAGCTCTGAGTAGCCATAAAACTGGAAAAATCTCTTTATCCATGTGAAGAATTATTCACAGATCTGGCTAAACTAGAGGCAGGTCTTTTTTAACCAGAGCTTAAAACATCTCTAAGAATCTCATCTGATGCAGTAAAAAGCTGAAGGACTGCAAAGACCTCTTGAAACTCAGACACAAATAGGTACGTGAATGAACAAGGGCGATTAAATGTTTGATCATTTTCTTCTTCTAGTCTCTATTTCTGCTTGACAAGCCTGTGACACGTAATAACTACATTTAGCACAGTTTTACCACTAGAGGGCAGGAATGCTTATCAAACAGGTTTGCCACTGGTTGTTTCACCACTTGTGTGTCAGGAGGGTGACCCAACGTGCTTTCCCTCTGGTGGTATTATGCGTCTAAGCAGGTACCCCGAGCACTTGACAACATGACAAAATGCTTTGACCCAACAGACTGACCTGTCATTAGTGCGGCAGATTAATCCCCCTGGATGGTCGTGGGGCTCAGGGGCATGGCTGAGCTGCAGCTGTGTGTGGCTGAAAGCGAAACCAAGACTCCCCACTCTGGGCTGGCAAAGGCAAAGAGCCCTGCCAATGCATCAAGCTTGCCAAGGCAGGCTGGCAGGTAGGTAGAGCTGAATTGGTGCCTGATTTTCTTCCTTATGATGTGTAACAGGATAAAGAAGGAAGACCTTTAGGGAGCCTTTTTTATTCATTATTAGCAGCACTGGCTTATTCATGAAAAGTATTTAAGCTTTTCTGTGAGACTAATTTTGATTGGAACATAACAGTAGCCAGATCTGAACAGTAGAAGACTGTACTGGACAGAATACTGTGTAGAAAAGTTCCAGACTATTATTAAAGTGAAACAGATTTGTGTGGAAAGTCCTGGTTAACTCATAAACAATTTATAAACTGAAGCATTTAGCAGAGCTTGATTAAAGCTTTAGATTCTTGTAACTGTTTGCCAACAAATTATAGTGTTTCACTGTTCCCAAAACCATGTTATGGAAAAAAAAAATGTACTGTGGGGCCACTCAGAGTTGTAAGATTTTAATCAGCTAAAATTAAACTCAGCAACACACATGGAAATATCCTTTCTTTTGCTTGTTTTGCTGTCATGTTAAGTAGTTTCTTTTTTAAAACAGCAAAGATTTTCACCATGAAGCAAATATTTGTGGAGTTGTGATAGTGATTGGATAAACTATATTCAATAGGAACAAACAGAACAAAATGAAACAGTAACCTTACTCTAGTCATAATCATAACCTTACTCTGGTCATACAAAAAAAGATTTATACAAATTATTTTCCATTAGCTCTGCCAATTCAATTATGCTTTTACCATGCCCTCCTCCAGAATAACAGTGCTCAGCAAATATATCAGTTGTTCAAATCTAAAGATTCTTTGCTACTTCTGTCATTGGGATAAGAAAGGTTTTCCCTAGCCATAAAGCAGAAAAGGGCATTGCCTTCCTATTGTGTGTCTTGGTTGTTTCCTATAAGAAGCTCTTGACTTCTACTTAGAGGGTTACATACCCGCTAGGAGATCCATATTCTCAGTGTGATTTTACACACCTCTGTTCCCCAGAGGTTTTCAAGAGCCATGCTGCAACAGCATGCTAGCAGGGTGACGGGGTAGAAGAGTAGAAAACCCTACAAGATCTCCTCATTCAATGGTTCAGGATTTATTTCGTTGGGCTTTTAAATAGCCCTAATGCTGTGTGGCTCTTTTCAAAGCCCAAGCAAGGGCGATTCAGCCCAGACTTAATGACAGACAGCCACCTGGATTTTTGCAGAGAAGGGAAAGGGCATAACTGGACTGCATGCACTAACATGGAAGTCGGCAAATGGCATAATGGCAAAAAGTCCCTGTTTTGTGTGTATTATCAGGATGCACAGAGAAATCAGTACAAGTCAGAACTTCTGCAGGATCTATGCAATCCCTGCACAGATGCATCATCCTATAACTTTTTCATTGAGATTTTGAATCTGTGAAGAAGGAAAGGTTATGCTTTAAGATATCCAGCATTCATGTGCAGGAGAATACCACCCACCAACATCCAAAGGAATGATGCACAAGGTGTCTTGCCCAGGGCCTCGTAGATTTACACATGTGGAAAACCTGTATCATGCTTTGCTCAAAGACCAGAAAGAATAACTCATTGCCTTTGCTTTCTATTGCATTTTCTGTAGCATAAGATTATAACAGGTGCAGCACCCACATCTGGGTGAATCTTGTGATTTTACTCTTACGGTTTTTGTTTCTGCTAAGGATATATAGCAAAGAAATAGCAAAGGAAAATTTGGATTATTGTTCTTTGCTTTCCCTTTGTTTCATTTCAAGAGGTACACTGCAAAAGCAAGTGAAAATAGAAATTATGTTTGTTCTGACATTTCTTTTTCTGTTAACTTTTGAACAATGACAACATTTTGGACACGTATATGACCTTGTCTTTGAGCCTTTATTCACGTAATGAATCTACTCACCTCTACATCCCTCCTAGTTGTAGAAATCCCTCCTTGATTTGTCATTCAGTGTCTTTCCCATTAAGTGCTGTTCTGGGGAAATCAAATAGGATTTCACAGAATGAAAACTCTCCAGCAGACAATCACTAGGCAATACCTTATACAGGGAGCAGAGCTACAAAAAGCTCTCTTGTCAGGCAGGGCCACATATGGTTAATGCTATTAAAATTCGTACTTTCTATCAGAACGATGGAAACACCAGGTGTTTTAGAGAACTTTTTGTGACAGCAGCACCCATTCAGAATTCCTGCTGACAGGCTCCTCACCCCTACCCTTTTGCTAATTTCATAGTCTGAAAAAACATGATGCAAGATTAAGAAATTTAATATTCTCTATGAAGAGTTCTGCTCCTTGAAGAGAAATGAGACTGCTTCGTAAAATTTACAGCAATTTTATTGTAACATGAAGGTGTCTGAAGAAATGTCTAAGTGGAGTGTCTCAGGTGCTAGAAGTAGTTTAGATGTTTCAGGTTTTTTATCTCACCTGAATATGACTGGCCTAATACAGTCCATTTATAAAGTGATAGACTTAGGAAGGCTTTTAAATTCGCAGGTGCAGAGAAGTCCGTTAACCATCTCCCAGTCTCCTGCCAAAGCAAAACCTGAGCAAGCACCTGTGTTAGGAAGCTGCAACTGATGACCAATTTAAAACAACCTGAGTTGAAACTTCATTGAAGAAGACACTATTTAATCCTGCCCTTTGCTGTACGTATCCATGCCCTCATTTGTCTTGGTGCTGGTGGGGTCATGTGGTGAGTAAAATAAAAGAACCAACCCAGCTGAAAGTTCACTGAACAAGCAGAACAAAAAAACCCAAAAAAACCCCCCCACAAAAAAAAAACCCACCACCACCCACACACAAAAGAAGGCTACATCAGTTGCCTAATCTGGATTACTGTGCTGCCAGAAAGGTGCTCATGGCAGCCCAGAGCAGGGGAGGGAGCACCCAGTCCAGGATGGCTGGCATGATGGCACTCCTCTTTCAGCAGTGCACCAAGCCTAAATTCATTTACAGTATTTATTAACCTCTCTGCCTAACCAGCTGACATTTTGAGTGAATTTCTCAGGATTTCCTTCCTCAGTCAATGAGAGTTCACTGCCACTGAAAGACCCTTTCTGTTTCTTCCCCTTGCTCTTCCATCTCTTCTCCGAGTCAGGCTGCAGGGTCCCATTGTATCTCCAGCATCACACTGACACTTTTTGCATTCTTGCAGTAGCCAGTGCAGCTCATGAATCCAGCAGAATTTTTTCAGATCTCCCTTTCTTCAGAAGCATTTGTTTTCTTCTGGTTAACATGCTGGATCGGTTCATGGAAATCTCTGATGAGAACAGGAGCTGGTATAAGACAGATGATATGAGTGCACAGTCAGAAGTGAGGGTAAAGAGGCAGAAATTTGGTGGGAGTAGACTCTTCCACTTTGGACGCTACAAGCTGCCAGACTGGGTCACCCCATCTCATGAACTGCATCATGAGACTCCTACTCTGCTCTGTAGAAATCACCCCTCTGATAATGCACACCCATGCAAATAATTCTAGATATTCTGCACTGGCCTTCCTCTCTTTGATCATTTAGTGAGGTTCTGGCAGTTTTCCTCATCTGATGCATTTGAAAATGTTTTTATTTTAGCTCTTCTTCCTTTAGCAAGCTGCTCCTTAAATCTATTTCTGATTTGCCTTACCATGATTTTAAATTTAAGTTATCTCTATAGTATGTTATTTATACTACTTCTTTGAAAGGCTGTTTAATTCTAAAAGCTTTTTTTCCTCTTCTGCTTAACAATACTGGTTATTTTTCAGTGATCATTTTAGAATATCTTTTTGTATAGCAACTAAACTTACGGTTTTAATAACTGGAGACTTGAAACAATCTCATCCTTGCTTGCATTTTAATCAGTGGAATATTTCCATGAAAAGAAGTAGCATCACATCAGTGGGGAACAAAAACCAAAAGTCATAAAATCAGCAGATATTTTGATACATAAAATTAGTTAATTAATCAAATTTCACCATGAATTGTTTGTTTGTTCCTTCTTAGCAAGTCACAACATCCTTAGCACATTCATACCTTCAAGACTTAGTCTTTTCTCTTTCCCTGTCTCCACTTCTCTGCTCTGGGACAAACTACAGATTTTACACAGAAAATCTGTATAACAGCCACAAAGTCACTAGAAGAATTCATATAAGTTGTAAATAGCATTTTCAGAACACCAGCAGTTTGGAGTAAAAAACCCTCTGTTATTTTAAAGAGAGTTTGGGTGCAACCTTCAAGGAACATTTTCAGAGAAATTCAGGAGATAATATTCCAACAATATTTATTGAGATCTGAGTAGTGACTTCTCTAGGTATCTATTATGAATCACAGACCAACCAATTTCCAAGGATGGAAACTGCATGAGCTGCTCTTTCTCCCCAGCTGTTTGGGTGTTTTTTTTGAGGGGGGTAACAGTCTGAGTTCTCACTAGGACCACACACAGGGTTGAGAAGAGCTCAGTATGAATGAGATTGTGGTATTCTCCAGATGGAAGTGCCAGACGTTTCATAAAGACATGTTAAAAAATTTTAGCTCAGTTTTGCAGATTAACAGTAAAAATATTTCTATTGTTTTCATAAAAAATCAAGCTCCTCAGTGCTTTACTGGAATCTATGCTTTTGTTCTATCTGAGCTTTTCACAACTTATAACATCTTCTCAAATTTAAAAGTAGGTCACATATTTTGCCATATGTAATGCAAACCTGTGTGCCAAATGTTTGTAAAAACAGTCACAGAAACATTAAAGAGACTACATTCAAAAATGTGATCTTGAAATCATTCTATTCAAATTACGTCTGCTCCTGGAAGTACAACCTCCGTATACACCTTGGTTTTCTTACTGGCAACCTCACATCCACAGAGATCTACATTCTATAGTTTAGCCTTATTTTCTCTGCTTATATAGCAAGTCTAGAGGTTAGGCAGTTTAACCAAAAAATGAAATAAAGGTAGTTGTGAGAAAAGTCTAAAGTAGTTTTTTTCATTTGAACTTGAAGTTTGAAACAGATGAATATCCAAGGTTTTCTCAGCTTCTGTGATAATATTCAGCCTCAGACCCCATAAAATATTCAAGTGCTATTATCTCACTTAACAGACACTTGGGAGAGTAGATATTTGCAAATCCCTTTCCAAATAGGGAGTCACAGAAACACAGCTATCACAAGGCCTGGATCAAGAAAGGTGATGATGTTTTTAAGCGAGACTTAGAATTTAAGACCTCAAAACTGAGCTCTTGAAAGCTCATGCTTAACCTTTGGAGGTGCCCAGACTCTATCAGCACCTCATTTTTCAATGCTGCATTTCCTCAGATGCCTGAATTTTAGGTCTGCAAAGGCTTAAAAGTGTATCATTGTTAACATGACTTGATAACAGCTTGGCTTCTGTCTCATATTTAAGTCTCATCAACAGCAGCAAGCTTGATTCTCCCATTCATTTCCACTGCGTACCTCAACTTGAAAGGCATTCTCTCAGCAAACTTGACAGCAAGAAAGGGCAAAAGTAGGAGAGAGGTTAGGCTTGTAGCTGAATGGAACAAGAAGCTGTTAATGAGACCCTAAACCCTCCTTGGATCTGGGCCTACACAGTTCACCATCAGTATTGCAGGATCTGTGATAACGCAAGAAGCTGAGCCCTACTTTCTTCCCCCCAGGCAAATTCTTTAATCACAGAACTATGACTGCAGTTGCCTATAGGCTCATCTTCCTGTCTAATGAAAGCCTGTGGAGAGCTCAGAAGAAACGTTACATCCATTACTTGGTACTGAACCGAAGCAAACTGTTGAAAGAATCTGCAAATAATAACAGAATTAATAGAGAGCTAGAAAATACTGTAGGGAGGTTTATGTAGCAAGGAAAATTCATATCAGATGTTAGGAAAAACTTCATGGTAGAATTTATGGGGGAAGAACAGAGACTGTGGAAGTCTCTATGAGACAATTCAATGTTTTGGAGAATGACAGGGATATTATAGATCATGAGCAGAGTATCTAAGTTTAGCTCTTGCACTCTTTTATCTCCTAAGGAATGAAAAAAGGTGGTTTCTTCCTGTTGTGTGCTACTCCAAACATTTTGGAAACTTGTGGAGAAATATGAAGTTTAGGATCTATGTATTAAATTTTTCCTTATTTTTCCCTCATAGATAATGCAACCAAAACTTGGGCTACAAAGATCTGGGCCAACACATTAATTAAATTTACGTGTTGAATAAGCCTACAAGAGAAGCTCTATTTATCTGAAGTTTACATTTAAAAGCAGACAAACATCCTAAAGAGCTTTACTGAAGCCAGAGAGGTTGTGTCTAAACCAATGTGACACCACATGGCTCCCAGGACACTGCAATACCTTAAGAGACTTGAGCAATGCTCATGTTACTGTATTAAACCGACAAAAGACAAACTAGAAAATCCTAACCATGAGACGTACAGCTCCATATGCAGTCCTGTACAGTAACATGAGTTATTTGGAGGGGGAACCATGTGATAATATACCTTTGGCTCACAAGCTATGCAAGCCTTTGGTGTGGGAAAGAGTTTTTGCTGAGTGTTAATGAACAGCGAAGAGGCTCAGAAGCTCGGCAGTGCTGTACCTGTGCAGACGAAAGGCCTCCTGAGGAGACACATCTGGAGAATCAATAGAGACCACAGCAGACTCCAGGCCTTCTTTAATGTCTCTCCACCGCAGAGCTGAAAGATGCCCTGGAGTAAATTCAGCAGCAGGATAAGAATAAAAATTAAAAGAAAAAAAATTTGAAGTTTACTCCAGGGAAGTTACTTCTAGTCACTGTGGCAGACTCAGCTCAGCCTCTACATTTTTGAGCGATCTATTCTGTTTTTGCTTTGCACCATATACATCTAGCAAAGAGCAGCCTTATTTTAGACGGTTGCAGCTGAGGTGGCTGGAGAGGCCAGATGAACCCAGCCCGTGGCTGTGGCTACACAGGGAGGGCTTGGTAAGAGGACATAACTCTGTCCCTCCTCTGGTGACTCCACAGGCATTGCGGGGAAGGAGGCTCTCCCTGGCCTTGCTGGGGGGGAGGGCTGGTGCCTGGGAATGGGTCCAGGCGCTGTGCTTTCCCACAGCCACTCCCCTTCATGCCCCTCAGCCCCCAAGAACTAGGTGAAACTGAAGTGGTAAAACGGGGGGAGAGAAATGCCAGATATTCCTCAATAACCCAGCAAAAAGCTTCAGCAAAAGCCCCTTGATTTCCTTTGGATGTCTACTGGAATATATCACGCATCTTCACACAGGCACCTATACACATGTATATACACTCAAATAAGTAACCAGAAAAAAATACTTTAAAAAATCAAAATTACCTTTTTAATCATCTCCTCTTGCTCATCTAGAAACTGTAGAAAAATCACAGCCTTTGCACCTACATCTACAAAGAGTTTAAATGGCTTAGAACCAGCCTGTGTCTACAATGTGTGCTGCTGTTGCGGTACTAGTAAACAATACGATGTTTTGTTTCCCACTGTTATGAAGCTCTAGTGCTGGAGCTATTATAGCGATAAAAAGATTCTTCACCTCTTACAGCAGCTTTTCTCAAGTGCCTCTACCTAGTTCTCCCCCAGTGAACTCCAGCTTCACTCCCTCTCCAGTGAATTTCCCCAACTACAGCTAATATTTCCAGTGATGTACATCTGAAATAATATATTTTTCTCACAACCCCAAGCTAAGTGCTGCCCCAAATCAGCTTGGGAAATGCATCTTTGTGACATTGCAGTACAAGTGAAAACCAACTACATAAAAATATAACAGTGCCTAAGCTATGTGCTATAGGGTTCTGCTGCCTCAGCTAAGATGGGAGGCAAGCAGAGATGTGGCCATGCCTGACCAAAAGCTTTGCTAGAGAAGCGCCAGCACAGACACAGGCACACGAGGAAAATTGTGCCTTGACAGGAGCAGCTGCTTCACTGGGGGAATGCTGTGTGTTTATAGACTCGAGGTTTACCTGCAACATTGCATACAGACCAAAGGTGCTTCACCAGTAAACAAACTATGAATCCTGAACAGCTGAAATATTTCTAGGAAAGTATGTGTTAGGTGGCTTGCATTGCTCAGCCATACTGATGTACTTCAAGTACTACAGCTCTGTAGTTTCTGTGTGCAGGTACTGAGAGCTGTCATATCTACACCTACGTACTCAAAAATCACTGAGCCATGGATCTTCAGAAGTGCTTCAGTGCCTGTCTCCTCTTCAGGTGCCTCTGTTAAGGGATCAGCAACATCTTAAAAATGATCAGTCAGCTGCCACCAGCACCAGCCACTGCCTGTTGTCTGCTGGGGACCAGGATGCGCAGATCTGACTGAAGCATGGTAATGATGCTGCTTGTCATAAGTCACTTTGAGCCTGACATCGGATGTGATCTGCACTTCTTTTGGCATCAGTGTGGGGTCAGCACATTCCTCTGTTTTCACACTCCAGTCATTTATTTCTGCCCTTGCATTGCCCCCTTAAGTGTGTTGGCACAGCTGCTTGGGTGGCCATGTACTGAACTGAACCTGGAAACTGGTGGAGTTGAAAATTCGTATTTTCCACATCTTTTTCTTTTTCTTTTGTCTTTTTCCTCGTCTTCTTCTTTTGCTTTTGCTTTTTTTATGTGACATACATATACACTCCAGTGCTGTACCCCACATTTTAATAATTTTTAATTCTATTTGGGGCAATGAAATATTGTTTATAGTTGAAGAAGGAGTGATAGAATCTGCCTTCCTTACATTTTTTTCTACTTCTGTACCCATATTTCCAAGATATATATTTGCCACCTAGCTGTCATAAAGCAAATTTCTTAAATTTAATATAATTTAAAACAATAATTCTCATTGGGCACTAAGAGCTGAGGATGACTCTGCTTGTTTAAATATTATTAAAATTATGTTCATACGGTTGCAGCCTGAAAAAAAAAAGGTATTTTGAGCTTCCAAAGCATTTAATTAATATACTTAGACAGTCTATATTTCACTGTTGTGTATCCAAACATCTGGACTTGTTCCTGAATTTGGAGGTACACTTTACGCTTCTTCTTCTTCTTTTATGTCCCCTTCACTTTTACAAATCCTGCAAATTCACACTCCAGAAGCTGATCAATATCCAGCTCATCTCTGATTGTACTGCTCAGAGTTGCAGTCCTTTTACTTTTCATCTGCACGAGAGAATTCATCTAGTATCACACATAAACACTACTGTCTGTTAATGTTATTTTGCTTCTGAGTATACGTGGGCTTTCAGTATAGACAAAGTCATGCTGTATTGACTTCTATTTCTGTGAGGCTAATCTAACCTACTGGTTTAGGCTGGCTGCACAAATAGGTATGCCGAGCCATAATTTTTAATTCAAAAGAATAATTTTTGATGTTTTCCTTTTGTAATGAAGGGAAATGCCACTGAATGACTTCGTTGGGAGGAGCTGAATTGCAATATCTTTTCTTTCTGGAAGAAATGGATCCTGGTTCACTGATTTTAGGTGAGGCTGTCAGTGAAATACTTTATCTCAGAAGTTCCTTTCTTTATTGACTTTAACCACAGAGTATAGAAAAGTCCTCACTGACTTCAATTTTGAGGCTTTCCACCTCTCGATATTAGGTCATACACTAAGATTTACATCAGCACTAACCTCCCACACATCAGTATTTTCTCTAGTTTTGAATAGCTGGTTGATACTTACCTAATAAAAGAGCAGAACTCCTGATGGCACATGGATACTGATTTTTGAAAAATGACAGGTCCATGGCACAAAATTTGGGCTTTAGTCTATGGTGTATAGCAAGTTCTTTTCAAATGAAAAAACGAACACCAGATGGGTGATTCTTATCACAGTACATAGCATTCTGGAGGAAAAAATAAGAAAGATGTGAAGTATATTTACAACCTTTCTTACTGTTGTGGTTAGAGATGTTTATGTCTCTTGTTTTACGCCTTCATAACTCACTGAACTTTCTAAAAAACAAATTTCACATAAAAAACAATTTTTCACATAATTTGTAAAATGTCCATCCTGTAACTACTTTCTGCAACTCAGAAGACCAAGATGTCTAAGCTAATATATAATTGTTTCTGAGCTGGGATGTTTGTGCTTTACCACAAAATGAGATCCACATTTTGGTTTTTTACAACTGTTTTCTGCAGCTTCCTCAGAACTTTTTAAAAATGTGTTATAGCTTGATGTGGTTTACTTGTGCTGGAGTCTACATTAACAATTATTTTAATACATTTTGACATTTAATACATTTGAGAGATTTTTTTACCAAGGCCTGTAGTGACAAGACAAGGGGCAGTGGTTTTAAACTGAAAAAGGGTAGATTTAGAATGGACATAGGCAAGAAATTTTTTATGATGAGGGTGGTGAGACACTAGAACAGATTGCCTAGAGAAGCTGTGGATGCACCATTCTTGACAGCATTCAAGGTCAGGTTTGAATGGGGCTTTGGGCAACTTCATCTAATGAAAGTTGTCCCTGCCTGTGGTAGAGGGGTTGGACTAGATGATCTTCAAAGGTCCCTCCCAACCCAAGCCATTCTATGAGTCTATGATTAGATTTCACAAGGTGGACTTTGATTATAGGAAAAAAGGTTAGTATAACATGTGCAATTGCCTGGGATTCATTTTTTCATCTGTACCAGTAACAGAATAATGTTATCAACATCATAGTTTGGTAAAATCCATTAGTCAGAATATTTTTGGTTTGTCTAGTTAACTGCAATTTTTTTTCCTCTCTCTCTCTTTTAGTTTGCTCTGGCTTTTATTTTTGTGTTTTACTTTGAGCTTTAGATTTAAGTAGTAGTGAAAATTAGGCAGAAGTGGTTATGTTCCCCAGGTTATGAGTTTAAATATGCCCCATAATGAAGATTTATATTAATATAGTTCACAATCATCAGTCTCTTGACAAATAAATTTTGGTATAGGTTCACTCAGAACTTTGAGCAAGGCATATAAAGCATTTTGCAAACCTTTTCGATATTTCAGCTTTCTAATAAAAATATCAAGCAAGTTTGAAGTTTTATTTTTGAACTTTGCTTTATTTTATGGAAAAAAATGTTTTGCAGGACCTATAAACTCAGGGGAAACTAAATCAAGAGATTTCACGGTTCTAGAAATGGGAAGAGTGGTCTCAAAAACAGTTCTACTCAGAAAGATATCCTGAAAACTTATCTCTTCTTCTGGAAAAGAATAAGCTGAGTTCAGTCCAAGTTAAGACATGGACTGAAATTTTGTTCCTATTTACCCAGATGCGACCTACTTGGTGTCAAAGATCCATTAATGAGAGCAGAGTTTGGCCTGTGCTGTGTGATACACTTCACACCTGGAAATTTTTTATTCAGAGGTGTTTACAGGACTTGGAGAAATGGCATGAAACTCCTGACCTACAACAGAATATGCTGTACAAATTCTAGTTTAAGTTTAAATTAGATCTTTAATAGATTTATCAAATGATAGTATAATCATTTTACTCTAGAAATTGGCTAGTATTAGGTCCCATATCAGTACAGATGAGTGAATCTCCTTTTGCAAAATTATCTGTCAGAGAAAAAAGAAAGGTTTTGAGGGACTAAAAATTTTTCTGAACTTGGGGAAAATCAAGTGATTGTTTCAATTAATGTGAAAAAGACTAAATATTTTCTAAGAATAATTTTGTTTTCGAAATATTTCTTCAGCACTTGAGAAATATCTTGCTTTGTGGCAGCTATGATGAAAATGAGGGAATTAGATTCACTAAACTGCTGGTAATCCTATATCACAAAGCCCAGTGGTTAGAATAATCACGTAAGAGGTGGGAGATCAACATGGAAATCCATCTGAATCAGAGGTCTGATCCAGAGCATGGATTTAAAACAATGTTTGTTACCTCCTTTGTGTGTTTTAAACAACTGGCAAATGCAGCAGTTGCAGTTCACACGGACAGCATCAACAGAAAGCAAATGAGCTCAGAATACCAGCTCTCAGAATACTGATTGGGTCATTGGCTTGGGAGATGATTGACTTTTAAATTCCTTATTAAATATAAAGACACAACTCCCACACATTGAATAAGTATTCCAACAAGTCCTTGTGGCAAAGGTTTTACTGGGGAGGGAAAAAGGTCAGGGTACCAGGGTCTGCTCCTCCATTGTCACCCCACTTTCCATCCCTTTGCAGCTGCCGTGAAGCTGCCAATCACACACTCCTCAGTGCTGTGTGGTGCCCCAGCTTCTCACAAGCTTCTCTACAGTTGAAGAGAACCTGAATTGCAAAAGCGATCAAGAGTATAGGTGTGTCAGGGTGTATCCCTGCTCTTCTGTTATTGACGTGAGTCTATCACACATCTTGGCATATGGATGTGGCACCAACACGTAATCCAGTGCAGAGTCACCACCCATGGGTTGCAGAGAAGAAGGAAAGAAGATTCTCTTCTGCATGTCCATTTGTTTCGGGGCTGGGTGCTCCAGAGAACTTTTGGGTAGAGTGGGATTTGTCATTTCCTGTAATGCCATAACTTCTGGCTTGGGTTTTTTTGAAGGACACTGATTTTGCAGCTAGGTACTTTCACACAATCTTGTTTACTGAAAAAAATTTACAAAAACCACATTTCTCCTGAACAAAGGTCATAAAAAATAAAAGAAAATCTATTTAAATTTTAAGACTTCTCCCAAGAAATACTCTGCTCAGTTTTGTTTTGTCTTTTGGCTTTCCTGCAGGATCAAGATCTTCTTGCTTTTCTGACCTTCTCTTCACTTTCTGAGGTCATCTGCTCTTAGTGCATGCAAATCAAACAAATGCTTCTAAGACTTATGACCTTCATTGAAACCTCCTCTATAAAATCTACTTGCCTTTTGACCAGTCTTGCCATTTGACCTTGGGCAGTGGCACACAGTGTTTCTATAGTCTTACTTATTTATCCCGGATATTTTGATGATCAGTGATTCTGTACTATGACTTTCTATCTGCTGCTCTGTATCCTTTATAGTGTACTGTCCCAGATGTGCAAGATCACGGGTAGAGGGTAAAGTACACACAGAAGGAAACAGGTATATTTTTGACTTGTTAGATGTGGTCCAGTGAGTGAATGGAGTCATATCAGCAACATGCAGGCTTGAAACTGATCATACTGTCTGCAAGAACTGGAGTAGCAGAAGGCTAACAAACCTCATTTGACAAGAAATTTCTCATATGCAATAAAAAATTGGAAAGGGCTTAACTTGGGTCAAAAGAGAAATCCCTCAGAATAATTAATTAGTCACTTGTTGGGTCAAAATTTTCCCCTTTTCCACTTTGTCATGCTCACCCTTTCCTATGTAACCCCTACTGTTCTACTTTTCAGATGGAAGAATTGAATAAAATATGCAGATACTGGCAGGTCTGATACTTCATATATACAAAGCCAAAAAGTGATTAGCCGGTAGCCTTCTCAAATTACACTTGAGTTTGGATTTTGAATTTCTTGCAAACCATTGACTGCAGCTCCAATGAACCCTGGGTAGTTGTTTGGAAATACAGTAGTTCTGTGAGTGAAGAAAAAATGTTCATCTTTTACTGTGGCTCAGGACCACTTTCTTCCAAAACCTTCATTCCCAATCCTATTTTAATTCTTCTGTGGACAGAATTTGCTCAGGAACCTGTGGTAAGAAATATCCAGGTGACCCCATAGTCCTCAATAAGTTATTTTGTGTCCCGCCTATCCTATGAGTGCCAGTTGAAAAGGAAGAAGCACCCTTTGACTGCATTATTTAATTTACACTTTGGAAGATCATGCATAGGAAAGGGAGTAGGGTATATTTTCCATCTGGGCCTTATTCTATAGCCCAAATGTGATAAACAGTTTGTCTAATACTTGTCAGGTGTTTCCTTTTTGATCATTGTCATTAACAACCTAATACTGAGCAGGCAAAAGGAGAACTCATAAAATTCCAAGGCAAACATCCAGAGTGTACTGCAGGATGGTGGTCATTACATGTTTTATAAATGTATAGAATAAAATATCAGCATCCAATATAACATAGTGCATAAACATTTGCCACTAAGGTATTAACACCAAGTTCATAATAATTTTCCTATTTTGCCTCAAAAGCATGGAATATTGCTTATACCAGCAAGGTCAACTCAAAATGACCATGCCGTGCATGAGCCAGCTATAACTGATACCTTAACATTTTCTTTGCTTACCCTTGAAGGTAATGTCTCAGAAGCTGCAGTAAGCTGTCTGTCTGGGAAAACTTCTGCTTCAGACCTCAACCTCTCAAATAAAAAAAAAAAGACAAGAAAAGAAGTGCTAATACACTGGAATCAGTGTGTTGGTCCCAGTAAGCAAAAGGAGAGGATGACGAGGACATCAGCTAGTATGGCTGGAGCATACCAACCTGTGTGGACAGTAATACACCAGGAATTAATGTGGTGACCATCACGCCCAGAAGTTTTTGATATTCCTGCCTCAATCAGTATCAGACTGAAATATATCAACTAGGAAGAGGCACTATGTAAGGCTGGACAGATCTTTATTCCTCTTTATTTGAAATAAGGCACCTCAGCTTCCTGCTGCTGTTCTGCTATGTCCACAATAGGGACTGTACGCAAATAGGTGCTCACTCTGGTTTAAATACGCAAAATACAATTGAATTCTGTCTTCTGGGTCTTACTTACTTTGACTATGCAGAAAGACTGGGATCACTTTCCCAACAATCACAGAAAATCTCCAAGAATGAGCTGAGGGACAAGAGTAGGTAGCAATGGATATGCAGCCCTGACCTGCCTGCCTGGGCCTAGCACTGATATGGATGTTTTTTATGTGATGCAGGAACAGGCACAGGGCAGGGACTAAAGCATCTCTCCCCTGTAGGGTGTTGGTGTGTAAGTATTGTCTCTCTCTGCATTAACCTGCAAGGCAGGTCCCATTTACACGTGGCTGTGACAGCAAATACTGGGCTTCACAGAATCACAGAATGGTAGGGGTTGGAAGGGACCTCTGTGGGTCATCTAGTCCAACCCTCCTGCCGAAGCAGGGTCACCTACAGCAGGCTGCACAGGACTTTGTCCAGGCGGGTCTTGAATATCTCCATAGAAGGAGAATCCACAACCTCCCTGGGCAGCCTGTTCCAGTGCTCCGTCACCCTCAGAGGGAAGAAGTTCTTCCTCATGTTCAGCTGGAACTTCCTGTGCCTCAGTTTGTGCCCGTTGCCCCTTGTCCTGTCACTGGGCACCACTGAAAGGAGCTTGGCCCCATCCTCCTGACACCCACCCTTCAGATATTTCTAAGCATTTATAAGGTCCCCTCTCAGCCTTCTCTTCTTCAGGCTTAACAAGCCCAGCTCCCTCAGCCTCTCCTCGTAGGGGAGATGTTCCAGTCCCCTCATCATCCTTGTAGCCCTCCGCTGGACTCTCTCCAGTAGCTCTTCATCTTTCTTGAACTGGGGAGCCCAGAACTGGACAGAGTACTCCAGATGAGGCCTCACTAGGGCAGTGTAGAGGGGAAGGAGAACCTCCCTTGTCCTGCTGGCCACACTCTTCTTGATGCACCCCAGGATTCCATTGGCTTTCTTGGCGGCCAGGGCACACTGCTGGCTCATGGTTAACCTGTCATCCACCAGGACACCCAGGTCCCTCTCCGCAGAGCTGCTCTCCAGCAGGTCCACCCCAAGCCTGTACTGGTGCATGGGGTTGTTCCTCCCCAGGTGCAGGACCCTGCATTTGCCTTTGTTGAACCTCATCAGGTTCCTCTCTGCCCAACTTTCCAGCCTATCCTCTTTTGGCTTCACTCATATATCTGATGTTTTTCTTCCATGTACTTATGACCTACCAATACAGTTCTGAATTATGAATTACCTCACACCTTGATAGATACCTGTGTTTTGGGTGGAGGTCATTCTTGTTTCTGTCACCTGATTCCATAAAGGAATGTATGCGTATTTTACATGTCTATAAATTGAAATCTGAATGTTATACTCACTAATTTCAGAAGATGTCCAAACCACAAGAAAACAAATATATGGGGGAGGGGGATCTCCCCCATTTTTAGTAGGAAGCATATGAATACTGTTGCCTTCTTTAACATGTTTCTTTTCAAAAAAGTTCTTGTGGAGATATTGTATATAGGTAACAGTTCCAGGAAGTCTCTTGTGATAACTTTAAGGGTGAGTTCCAGCTACACAGAGAATCCAGGTGACAGCAAATGACTTTGGCTTGTCAGGGATGAAGGCTTCCTGCATATTGGGCTTCATTAGCAAATTCATAGCCAGCAGATTGAGGGAAGTCATTATTTCTCTCTACCCAGCACTCATGACACCACAACTGGAATACAATGTCAAGGTTCCCCTCTCTGTACAACAGAAAGCAACGAACTGGAGAGAACCCATCACAGGGGCACCAAAATGATGAGGGGGGTGGAGTACTCATCGTATGAGGAGAGGATGAGAAAGCTAGGTTTTTTCAGCTTGGAGAAAAGAAGACTAATGAAAGATCAGGTTTCAGTCTTCAACTACCAGAAGGGGGTTATGGTGAAGATGAAGGTGGACTTTTCACAGAAATGCACAGTGAAAAGAGAAGCTGCAGCCCGGGAAATTCAAGCTAGCTGTAAACAAAGAATATTTTGCCAGAAGAGTAGCCAAGTACTGGAATGGGTTCCCAGAGAAGTCGCGGAATATCCAGCCTTGGGGACAACTTCAAAACTTGAACAGGCAAGGCCATGGACAATCTTACCTTATTTTGAAATTAGTCCCTCTTTGAGAGGTCTAAGCTAGATGACCTCCTTTGGTCACTTCCGGTCTGAATTACTCTAGGGTTCAAAGCACTCCAATGCTTGGCAAAAATAAGACATCTTTAGGGATAAAAGAATGATTTTTAAGCAGGACAACACACAGCACTAATATATAAAAATAAAGAAGGAAAGAAATATCTTGCAGTTTGACAATATTCTTTTAGCTTTCTTCCTGTCCTTCATTAAGCATGTCCAGAAGATAAGAGTCCATTTGCTTACCCACATCTTAACCCCTGCTCATGGAGAAAAAACTTATACAGTTTTATCACTGTGTAAACAAGCTTTTCACCAGAGGATAAGAACAAACCCTCTCTACCAAATCAGGACAAGAATCCACTATGCAGCCTCAAAAATTGAGCTTACCACGTTATCAAGATCTCCCAAGAAAATGTTTTATGCAAAAAAAATTCCCTTTTCATTTATGGGGAGTGAGGACAGATCTTTTTTCCTCTCAGTCTTCCAGCAGTTGACACTTAGTCTTTCACTGAACTTTTCTTGTTCTTCCTTAGATATATGATTAGCTTTTATCTTCCATGAGGCACTTTATTCCACTTTTAATTGATACATCAAAAAACATGTGAGGTTAGTGACACATTCAATTATCCTGGCTGAACTTATTATTATTTAATACCATATAAAGATCAGAGGCTCAGGAGTCCTTTATTTCCTTTTAATTATCTCTGATCCTCCTGTTCTTTTATCAGTTTGAATCAGTTTTATCAATTTCACAGTAGCAATGAACAAAGCAGCAGTACATCTTAGAGATGAAAGTAGTTATTAAAAAAAAACTATAATGTTAACATATTTACCTGCTAAACCTGAGTGCACCCTGTTGAAGCCTATCCTAACTAGCATTTAATAGAAACAACAAGGAGCTCTACATCTTGACAAATTTTAAAAACTCTAGATATCTAAATATAGTTATAGATCCAGTTAGCCTAGGATCCTGAAAATTTAATGGTTCTTTTACCTGTGAAATTTAATTTTTTTTTAATTATCATCTTTTGATTCTTTCTTATTTAGTGTTTCCCCAAACTTTGTCAACTACACACATTTTTACTGTCTTTTAGAGCATGAGTTACTCTAAATCTTCCTTTCTTAGATATAGATATCATTTTCACTCTCCAAAAGTCCCAGAGCAGGTGCTGCCTGGGTGGCGATGCCTACAACAGACTTTCTGAGAGACAGTAGGACTGTAGTGGCTGCAAACTCCTCTGCAGCCAATATCAAGCAACAACAACAGGCCTGGCACCCAGGACCTCAGTGAGCACATGAACAGACCTTGCAGGTTTAATCACCAAAGAATACCAAGATTTTTTAGGGAGCGGTAGAAGTTGCATATCTTTGGGAAAGTTCACGATATTTTGAAAAGCACTGTGAAATTCATAGATTTTAAAAAACACAGTGAAAATTAGAGTATTGAAACTCAGTAAGCTGCCCCAGGTATGATAGAAATCAACCTTGAGAGACTGTTGTTTTGTTTGCGGATGTAGTGTTTGCTAATAGATACCTGACTGATCTAAAAACGAAATAAAACACAACATAAAACTTCATTTGACTTACTTCTTTGGGGAGTTAGATTTCACATAGTTCCACTGCTGTCTCTATAGAAGGGGTAATGGTGGCATTTGCTGGTTCAAGTGGAATTACTCAGAGAGAAAGATCTGGGAAAAGAAAGAAGGTAAAATCAACAGGGAGCCTTCCGCATGATCATTCTCTTACTGGTCTGTCCTATCTGCAGGCTGCGTGTGTCAAAAATGGACTTTGGCTAGATACTGTTTAAATACTAAAGCAGACAAAGACAAATACTCAAATTTCTGAAACTACAACTTTCCTGATCTTCCTAATTTCTAAACACCATCATCTATGCCAATTACAATTTTTTTTTTTTTTTTTTCTGGATCATCCACATTTCATTGTGTCTCCTACGTGCTGTTGCTTGGCAGCTAGGTACTTACTAAGATTACAGGATGTGAGAAAGCAGGGATATTTTTCTCTCGGCAGGCATGAAGGAACCTTTCTTAGGATACAGGTGCTTGCTATCAAGACTTAAAAACCCTTCTCTGGGGAGACGGGGTACTGTTCATGTTATAGAATTTGTTTTTAGAAATGAATAACTGCTGTTGTATGCTGAATATGTTTGTATGTATAGATATTGTTATTATCTGGAGAGTCAAGATAAGAAGGAGTAAATATCAAACATAACAAAAACATGGTTAAAGTTATCAAGCACCCAAATACCCAAATGAATACAAATCTTTTCCTTTTCTGTCTAAGAATTGATGTTAAAATACTGTTCAGAGCAAATCACAGAATCACAGAATCACAGAATAGTAGGGGTTGGAAGGGACCTCTGTGGGTCATCTAGTCCAACCCCCCCGCCGAAGCAGGGTCACCTACAGCAGGCTGCACAGGACCTTGTCCAGGCGGGTCTTGAATATCTCCAGAGAAGGAGACTCCACAACCTCCCTGGGCAGCCTGTTCCAGTGCTCCGTCACCCTCAGAGAGAAGAAGTTCCTCCTCATGTTCAGACGGAACTTCCTGTGCCTCAGTTTGTGCCCATTACCCCTTGTCCTGTCACTGGGCACCACTGAAAAGAGCTTGGCCCCATCCTCCTGACACCCACCCTTCAGATATTTGTAGGCATTTATAAGGTCCCCTCGCAGCCTTCTCTTCTTCAGGCTGAACAAGCCCAGTTCCCTCAACCTCTCCTCGTAGTGGAGATGCTCCAGTCCCCTCACCATCCTTGTAGCCCTCCGCTGGACTCTCTCCAGTAGCTCTTCATCCTTCTTGAACTGGGGAGCCCAGAACTGGACACAGTACTCCAGATGAGGCCTCACCAGGGTAGTGTAGAGGGGAAGGAGAACCTCCCTTGTCCTGCTGGCCACACTCTTCTTGATGCACCCCAGGATCCCATTGGCCTTCTTGGCAGCCAGGGCACACTGCTGGCTCATAGTTAACCTGTCGTCCACCAGGACACCCAGGTCCCTCTCCGCAGAGCTGCTCTCCAGCAGGTCCACCCCAAGCCTGTACTGGTGCATGAGGTTGTTCCCCCCCAGGTGCAGGACCCTGCACTTGCCCTTGTTGAACCTCATCAGGTTCCTCTCTGCCCAGCTCTCCAGCCTATCCAGGTCACGCTGAATGGCAGCACAGCCTTCTGGTGTATCTACCACACCTCCCAGTTTGGTGTCATCAGCAAACTTGCTGAGGGTACATTCTAACTCTTCATCCAGGTCGTTGATGAAGAAGTTAAACAAGACTGGGCCCAGTACTGACCCCTGAGGGACACCACTTGTCACCAGCCTCCAACTAGACTCAGCGCCGCTGATGACAACCCTCTGAGTTCTGCCATTCAGCCAGTTCTCTATCCACTTCACCGACCACTCATCCAGCCCACACTTCCTCAGCTTCCCCAGGAGGATATCATGGGAGACTGTGTCGAAAGCCTTGCTGAAGTCAAGGTAGATAACATCCACGGCTCTCCCTTCATCTACCCAGCCAGTCATGTCATCGTAGAAAGCTATCAGATTGGTCAGGCATGATTTCCCCTTGGTGAATCCATGCTGACTACTCCTGATAACCTTCTTTTCTTCCACTTGCTTGATGATGGCCTCCAGGATAAGCTGCTCCATCACCTTTCCCGGGATGGAGGTGAGGCTGACCGGCCTGTAGTTCCCTGGGTCCTCCTTCTTGCCCTTTTTGAAGATTGGAGTGACATTGGCCTTTCTCCAGTCCTCAGGCACCTCTCCAGTCCTCCAGGACCTCTCAAAGATGATGGAGAGTGGCTCAGCAATGACATCCGCCAGCTCTCTCAGCACTCGTGGGTGCATTCCATCGGGGCCCATGGATTTGTGGACATCCAGATCGCTTAAGCGATCCCTCACACAGTCCTCCTCGACCAAGGGAAAGTCATCCTCTCTGTAGGCTTCTTCTCTTACCTCCGGGGCCTGGGATTCCCGAGGGCCAGTCTTAGCACTGAAGACTGAAGCAAAGAAGGCATTCATTAGCTCTGCCTTCTCCGCATCCTCCGTCACCAGGACACCCGCCTCATTCAGCAGCGGCCCCACGTTGTCCCTAGCCTTCCTTTTGCTGCTGATGTAGTTGAAGAAGCCCTTCTTGTTGTTTTTGACATCCCTTGCCAGCTTCAATTCCAGGTGAGCCTTGGCCTTCCTCGTCGCATCCCTGCATGCTCTCACTACGTTTCTGTACTCTTCCCAAGTGGCCTGTCCCTCTTTCCACATGCCATGCACCTTTCTCTTCTGCCTGATCTCCGCTAGAAGCTCCTTGTTTAACCATGCAGGTCTCCTGCCTCCTTTGCTAAATTTCTTTCTCAGGGGGATGCATTGCTCCTGTGCATGGAAGAAGTGTTGTTTAAAAAGCGACCAGCACTCATGGACCCCCCTGCCTTCGAGAGCCCTGGCCCACGGGATTCCTCCCAGTAGCTCCTTGAAGAGGGCAAAGTCAGCCCTCCTGAGGTCCAGGGTTTTGATCCTGCTTATCGCCCTGCTTCCTCCATGCAGGATCCTGAACTCGACCATTTCATGGTCACTGCAGCCGAGTCTACCTCCAACCTTCATGTCCTCCACCAGTCCCTCCTTGTTTGTTAACACGAGGTCCAGCAGCGCGCCTTTCCTTGTTGGTTCCTCCACCACTTGCATCAGAAAGTTATCATCAATGCTCTGCAGGAACCTCCTGGATTGCGCCTGCCTAGCTGTATGGTCTTCCCAGCTGATGTCAGGGTGGTTGAAGTCCCCCATGAGAACCAGAGCCTGTGACTGTGAGGCTGCTTGCAGCTGCCTGTAGAAGGCTTCATCAACCTCCTCCTCCTGGTCGGGTGGCCTGTAGTATACACCCACCGTAATGTCACCCGTGTGAGCCTGTCCCTTAATTCTAACCCACAAGCTTTCAACTCCTTCTTCACTTGCCCCCAGGCCAAGCTCAATGCATTCCAGTTGCTCCCTCACATATAGAGAAACTCCACCACCTCTCCTTGTTGACCTGTCTTTCCTAAAGAGTCTGTAGCCATCTATGACAGCATGCCAGTCATGCGAGTTGTCCCACCACGTTTCTGTGATGGCGACCAAGTCGTAGCCATCCTGCTGTATAATGGCTTCCAGCTCCTCCTGTTTATTGGCCATACTACGTGCATTGGTGTAAACACACTTGAGCTGGGCTGTCAATCTCACCCCTGGCCTTGGCACTCCAAGCCTAGGCTCATCCCTAGTGAGCTGGGCAATATCCCCTTCCCCCTTCGAACCTAGTTTAAAGCCCTCTCAATGAGCCCCGCCAGCTCGTGGCCAAGAATTCTTTTCCCCCTTTGTGATAGCTGAGCTCCACTTGTTGCCAGCAGGCCCGGTGCTGTGTATACCTCCCCATGATCAAAAAAGCCAAAATTTGACCGATGGCACCATTCCCTGAGCCACCTGTTAACCAGGTGAGTTTTCCTGCCCCTTTCAGTGCTGTCCCCTGCCACTGATTGGATGGAGGAAAACACCACCTGCGCCCCTGATCCCTCAACCAGTCGCCCCAGTGCCCTGAAGTCCCTTTTGATGGCCTTGGGACTTCTTTCTGCTACCTCGTCCCCGCCAACCTGCATTACCAAGAGGGGGTAGTAATCAGAAGGCTGCACCAGACCAGGGAGTTTCTTCGCAACATCCCTAACCCGGGCCCCAGGGAGGCAGCAGACTTCCCTGTGGGATGGGTCCGGTCAGCAGATCGGGCCCTCTGTTCCCCTCAGAAGGGAATCGCCTATGACAATGACCCTCCTTTTTTTCTTAGTTGAGGCAGTTGTAATACGTAGGGCTATCTGACTCGTTCTAGGCAACCCCCTGGATGGAGCCTCACCTTCACCCACATCCTCTGTGGCCAGTCCCTCACATTCCAGAGCCCCATACCTGTTGCTTAAGGGCAACTGAGCAGGTGAGGGAGGCCGGGGGGAAATTCGCTTGCCCCCCCGAGCAGGGACCCGTTTCCATTCCCCCCCATCTCTTAGGCCCCCTCTTTCTGCTCGGTGGCAAGAGGGATGGGGGTTCTCTGCTTTCTGTGGAGCCGCCTCCTGCTGCCGCTGCCTCAGGGAGGGCAGGGTGCAGCTCCACCAGTCGATCTCCCTCTCACACTCCCGGATGCTCCTCAGCCTCTCCACTTCCTCCTTCAGTTCTGCCACCAGGCTGAGCAGGTCATTCACCTGCTCGCACCGAACACAGCCGTTGTCTCTGCTGTCCTCTGGTACGAGCGCCAGGCTCAGGCACTCCCTGCAGCCAGAGACCTGGACACCCACGTTCTTGCGTGGGGCCTCCGTCTGGGTGCCCACACTCCTTCGAGCAACACCTTTACCACGGGTGGAAACCATGGCTAGAATATCTCCTGGAAGAGCGATGCCCACTACTTGAGTTGCCAGAAGGGGCGGCTGCACCCTGCCAGTCGCCTTCCCCGCTCGCCCTGCCCGCGCAAACTGCTGCGCCGCTCCCGGGCTGCTGCGCCGCCTCTGTTTGCCGGCTCTGTTCGCTCGCGCTCCCTGGGGGCTGCTCTTATCCCTGAGGTGGTTTGGCCGCTGTCACACTCGACTCCGCCCCCGCTGAGTCAGAGCTGCTGCTCGTTGGCACTTCCCGCTTTCCCGCTGAGGGGGGGGGGGCTGGGGTCTCCTCTCTCTCTCGGCGCTTTTTGCCGCCTCGCCGCTGCGGTTTTGCCACCGGAGAAAAGGTCCCTCGGCGCGAGCCTCTGCTCCAGAACCCTTCACCTTCAGTAGCTTCGCCGAAAAATGTATAAATGTTTGTTATACTCTCATTAAAGCACTCCTTCAGTCTGAGCCATATTGCTTATGCTCAAAATTAGCACTGTATTGTGGCTGCGACTGTCAAACTTTTGTATGTCATTGTCACCATCATCTTGCTGTACATATAGAACAGGTTTGCAGATTCTCTGAGTCACAAATCAGTTTTTGTTATCTTGCTGTCTTTCATGTAAATTAATTAACTGTGATACTCACAGATTTTTTGAGACAGCTGTTCTTACACTTACAATTCCACGGGTGGAAACTGAAATGTTTACGAATACAATCCTAGAACCAGTAATTATGTAAATTTTATGCTTTTTAAATGACAATCCATCTGCAAGATGCCCCGTTTCCAGTGGAGGTAGGTTGTTTCTTAAACAACAACAAAAAAAAAAGTCTACAAACATTTTTCTTATATTTTAGAGATTTGTCTCCTAGCTTCAAAGTTTGCAAAACAAGATGGCACACTGTGACACAGCATGGGAGAAAACAGTGCATCAGCAGTGAGAAATAAATCCGTTCGCAACTTGCTATTTCTGTAAAGACAGTGAACATTCAGGAAGAGTATATTGTGTTGAACTTCTCCAATTGTCTCAGGACTTCCTCAGGAAGAGGTTTTTTATTTTTATTATTTTCTTTGCCATTTCTTTTCACATCCATCAGTAGAGGAGATTCCAATATGATTGTATCAAGCATATGGTAGAATAGCAAAGCTATAGACAAAACTATCAACATCAGAGATAAAAAAATGCAATACAATCTGTGTTCTCTGCTAATGTAGAGATCAGACTCAGTGATGTCTTCTGTGTCATTCTGCTGCTTTTTATCAAGTTTAATTTTAAATTGTTTTCCATAATGGACTCTACATGTTAGTCTTTTCTAACTAAAGCATGTTCCCTGAGAGGTCATCTTAAAGATATTTTCCTGATTTTTTTCCTTTGAACTTACCCAGACTACAGAACTTCTTTATTTCAAAACTTTTTGAATTACAAAATACAATTTTTGCAATGAAAATAAGAACTTTTAGCTATAGCAGTGTAGCAGTAATGTTAAACAGAAGAGCTCTGAAGTTTCCTTTCCCAGAAGTGTGCGTATGCATTTAAGGTAATTTAAATATATTTAAGTAGCATTTCATTGATGGAAACGCAAAACCACAGAGATTCCAAAAAACATTTCTTTATGATTTTAAAATACATTGAAATACATTTAATGGGCAAACTAAGGGAAAAAAAATTAAGAAGTCAATCCACTGTGTTTACAATAATAAAGACTAAGCTGTAAAAGGAATGAAGATTTCATTGTGCAGCAGTCATAGAGAAAAGAAAGCAAAATAGTATCTAAATAACAGAGTAACATATTTTAAAAGTACATTAAAAAATTTTAAAAGATCTAGTGAAATTGCTTGTAAAATTAAAAGGTGCTTTTTTCTAGGAGTTTGCAAAAAGAGAACATATGAAGAACAGAAAAGACTCTGGCAGGTCTCTAAGATTGGCATCTTGAACAGGAATTTCAGAAACCACGAGAACCATTTTGTCACCACCATCATGTCTTTGACAGAATATGCTCACTGACTTCTCTGCAAAATATTTACCCTAGTAAGTACAGAATTCCACACTTTCTTCTACAGAACAGTTCTGCTCTGGTCCTGATCTGGTACAAAGAAGGGCAGGGCAGGGCAGGGCAGGGCAGGGCAGGGCAGGGCAGGGAAGGGAAGGGAAGGGAAGGGAAGGGAAGGGAAGGGAAGGGAAGGGAAGGGAAGGGAAGGGAAGGGAAGGGAAGGGAAGGGAAGGGAAAGGAAGGGAAGGGAAGGGAAGGGAAGGGAAGGGAAGGGAAGGGAAGGGAAGGGGGAGGGGAGGGGAGGGGAAGGGGGAGGGAAGGGGGAGGGGAGGGGGGAGGGAAGGGGGAGGGGAGGGGAAGGGAAGCGAGGGGGAGGGAAGGCGTTCTGAGTTGGAGCAGCTTTGTCAGCCTGGAGCATAACAGGCAACTATATGACTGTTAGCACAGCTCTAGATGACAGACCCAGGAAACAATGTTTCTCATGAAAACTGAGTAACTGCTAAAAGATATCAAGACAAGAGAGATACCACGGGAAGTCAAAGCCATGTGCTTGCTCTCTCTCAGTCCATTTTCCCCTGTATTTCTGCTAAGCCATATGGCCAAAATCCAGGTTTCTTATCTGTTGAGCTAATAAGAACAACAAAATATCAAGCTATTCCTAAATAGTTGCGGGGAAGTTTGGGGGCCTTTTGAGCAAAAACTCATGGTAAAAGAGTGGAGTCTCTGTCATCCTCCATCCTAGCCCTAATCCTATGTGTGTCCACCTGAAGAAGTTTCAAGATGGTTCAGAACACATAATTACTGTCCACATATCTTAGTTCAGAAAGTCTTTCAGCTGGTCTTCTGCTCATTCCTTCACTCATAATGAATCATGATTAGAAAAATTAACACCTATAGAGCAGTTTTACTGGCAGAATCTAAGCCAGAGCTTCCCATTTCTCACTGGAAGAGGAAACCAATACATCAGTCCTGACAGATTTCTCTTCTTTCTAAATGGAAATAAACCAGCTTTCTGTTCATTCTATCATTTTGTCTTCTTTCAGCAGATTGTCTCATCACTTAATAGCAAGACTTCTTCAGTAATCTTAGTAGATAAATTTTCCAGTGAATCTGCTTTTGTTTTAATGTAATAATTTATTTGATTAGGTTTTTTGTGAATGTTACGCATGTTATTGGAAACTATTTTGCAAACAATCTATTTAAACAAACCGCAACCCATGATTTATCAGTAATCTATTCACAGAAAGTTTTCAGTTGATTTTTATGTTACTGGTCTCCTAACTCATGTTGCACAGTTGCTTTTTGTTGATTTTTTTTTAGTTTGCTTAACTGCATAAAGAAAAGATATTTCTTTTTGAAATAAATCTAATTTAGATGCCATTTTAAGTTTCATTAAATGTATTTTCTTTATTAAGTAAATCACTACTATAGTCCTGAAATTAACTTCCTATTATCAGACATTCATATTATCAGATTTAGCAAAGAAAGTTACAAAAAAATGTGGAGTCAGGGTTTGAATAGGAAATCTGAAAAAAAAAACCAACCACATTTATTTCTTCCTGCCATTACACATTCATTTTTAGTGAGTCATTTATTGACATATCATCCTAAAGAATATCCCTACTTTGGAAATAATCAAAATTTCTCAGCTTAACAGAAGAAAACTGTTTATCACTCCTGAGATTTGCATGGACAATTCCAGTGGTCTCTTTTCAACTCATTTCATCAGCGGTCCCTTCATCATAATTCTTAGAGTTGAATGCTCTTGCTTGTAGTTCACTGCAGACTGGTTGGCATTACTTGTTCCTCCCGTTATTGTGCAGTTGCAATATTGCTGACTGTGACCCTTACACTTCTCGCAGACAGTCAGAGAACTGGAGGTGGGCAAATCAAAGTTTTACAAAATAATAAAGTCAGCCTGCATCAAATAAACAGCCTGTCTCCACAGCAGAAGGGCAGTTTATTTTAGTGGTTTTCAGAGACGAAAGTGACTTTTAGCAGCAGACTCTACTTGTAACACAAGGAGGTGGAAAGAAAGTAACAAACCCAAAGATTACCCTGCTCCAAAGATATTTCAAGGCTAAAGAACCAGTGAGTGCAAATGTTATTCTGCCACAAATAAACAGACTGTAAGGAATCACACAAACAGAAAGCAGGCATATCTTGTGGCTATTTTGCATTAATGTATCGTTCTTTTTCCAGATCAATAGCCAGTGAAATGTGTGTGGAAAGACTCAGTGTCTTTCACTGTCTTCTCCTCTAATAAGCCTCATTTCAGTTACACAGGAAAGAACAGGCAGAAAAATTCAAACTGCTCTTTTTAACTCAAGAGTAACTGAATTATGTAAAACAAAAAGGTTCCAGTCTGGCCAAGTCTAAATCATATTACAGCTTTTAAATTATTTTTTTTAACAGTCCCAAACCTCTAAAGACCTTCTGCATGTGTCCAGCTGTCTTGCTAACTCTCAACCTCAATTACTGTGTTATTGAGGAAGTGCTTTAGCAGCAGGATGTAGTGCCCTATACTAAATACAGGCCTTCAGCTGAGGTCGCTATACGTGTGTAGTATAGAGCATGCCTATTTTGACGCCGCAAGGGAATTCCTGGGAGTTTTATTCCTTGCAAGACTATCTGCTAAAAGAGAGAGAGTAATAACAATTATATAGTTATACATGGTGGATTATACATATGGTTATGTGCTACTTGAGTCCTCCAAGTGCAGATGGAACATAAAAGGGCAGGAGCAGAGTTAGCAGAAATCAGTTCATACTATTACGGGTTTGGATGGTTAATACAGAGTTGAGCATACTGTAAATCTACCCTGATTTCCTCTCTGTCTAATTCAAGAATGCCTTACAAATCTCTGATTGCTATAAATATCAACGAGGGAAAAATTTATTTAGAATGTAAACAAGAAAAACGTATCTAGAAAAAGTACAGCAATGTCAAATATAGGCCACAGATGTGAAACTACTTCCTGATCTTAAGGATTGTTTAGCATGCTTTTTTTCTGAGGAAATCAGTAGGAAATCTTGTTGTGGAACTATTAAAATGTAAGAGGACAGTGAATGACAAAAAAAATGTGTCTGAGGGGGGGCAGGGGAAGTTGCCACTGATTTATTTTTTCCATCTCCACCTTCCACAATCTTGTTTAAAGAAAAGCAACACAATTGTCACCAACAGGGAAAATTACAGAGGTGGAAGCTACCGTGGAAGCTACCGAGTACAGGGCCTATTCCAGGAACAGTGTATGATCTGTGGCACCAAGTAATTCAACTAATCATTAAAGGAAATCAGTCTCTTCTTGTAAAAATGTGAGATCTCTGGATTAATTCCAATAAAAAATACAAATTTTACAATTAAAAAAAAAAAAGAGGTAACCACTGATTGGTAGAGATGGTGCCTGGAGATCATTTCCATCACTCTCTTATTATTCTTAACCAATTATCATTTAATCCTCCTGTTCTGCCTCAGTGTGGGGGTTTCTGTCAAGCAGATTAGAGTGAGACTTCCTGGAATTTTTAAAGCATCTTTTAAAAAAGTGCTCATAGGTGATACTATTTGTGTGCTCATTCCCATAGCTTAGAGATGGCACATTTAGATTGCTCACTTATGCCTGCTGTGCCAATAAAATACAATAAATCTGGAGATAAAAGCAGGGAAACAGATTTGGGGTGTCAGAAGCTGAAGAATGTCCTTTAGTTTGAGTTACATAATTTTGCAAGCAATATTTTAAAAAAAGTGAAAAAAATGGGCTCTTACTTTTGAAAATGCCCTTTCTCTGAGGAAGGTGGATATTTAAATGTTCATGAGAATCTTATATCTACAGCTCTATGTTCTTGTTCAGCCTTGTCATTGGTCAGAAAAGGTCAAAATTTGTGGTCAAAAATTCATTTACACATGGTCTACATCTGACTCTAGTTGCTATGGCAAAGGGTAATTTTTTGTTTCTGTGTGAATGCTGTTGAAAAATTATAGGGGCAAAACTGGCAAGAAAGAATACTTTTTCCCAGTGTCCTATAACTAGCTAGAGATATAGCTGATTCACCAACAAAAGCAGAATATTAAGAGTTCAATGGTCCTCTTTAGGTTTACGCATTAGGCATTATTGAAATCATGACGATAATTCCACAGAGGCAGTGATGACAAGGAAGGGAAGTTCCTGTTTTCCTTTGGATTTATTTATATTTACTGTCCTGTGATGAGTGGACCCTGGCTGAACACGAGGTGCCCACCAAAGCCACTTTATCACTCCTGTCCTCAGCTAGACAGGGGAGAGAAAACATAATGAAATGCTCATGGGTAAAGATAGGGACAGGGAGAGATCATTCACTAATTATCATAAAGGGCAAAACAGACTCAACTTCACAGAATGACAGAATGGTTTGGGTTGGAAGGGACCTTAAAGATCATCTAGTTCCAACCCCCCTGCCATGGACAGGGACACCTTCCACTAGACCTGGTTGCCCAAAGCCTCATCCAACCTGACCTTGAACACTGCCAGGGAGGGGGCGTCCACAGCTTCTCTGGGCAACCTGTTCCAGTGCCTCACCACCTTCACAGTAAAGAATTTCTTCCTTGTATCTAACCTGAATCTATCCGCTTTCAGTTTAAAGTCATCACCCCTTGTCCTATCGCTCCACACCCTCGTAAAATGTCCCTCCCTGGCTTTCTTGTAGGCGCCCTTCAGGTACTGGAAGGCCGCAATAAGGTCTCCCCAGAGCTTTCTCTTCTCCAGGTTGAACAATCCCAACTCAGCCTTTCCTCATAGGAGAGGTGTTCCAGCCCTCAGATCATTTTTGTGGCCCTCCTCTGGACCCACTCCAACAGGTCCATGTCTTTCCTGTGCTCAGGGCTCCAGAGCTGGACACAGTACTCCAGGTGGGGTCTCACCAGAGCAGACTAGAGGGGCAGAATCCCCTCCCTTGACCTGCTGGCCAAGCTTCCCTTGATGCAGCGCAGGATACGGGTGGTCTTCTGGGCTGTGAGAGCACATTTCTGGGTCACGTTGAGCTTCTGGTCAACCAGCAACCCCAAGTTCTTCTCCTCAGGACTTCTCTCAATCCATTCTCTGCCCAGCCTGTATTTGTGCTTGGGATTGCCCCAGCCCAGGTGCAGGAGCTTCCACTTCATGAGGTTCCAATGGGCCCACTTCTCAAGCCTGTCAATGTCTCTCTGGACGGCATCCCTTCCCTCCAGCATGTCAACTGCACCACACAGCTTGGTGTTGTCAGCAAACTTGCTGAAGATGCACTCAGTCCCACTGTCCATGTCACCAACAAAGTTTTGAAACAGCACCAGTCCCAGTATTGACCACTGAGGAACATCGCTTGTAACTTGTCTCCACTTGGATATCAAGCCATTGACCACAACTTTTTGAGTGCAACCATACAACCATTTCCTTATTCACTGAGTGGTCCATTCATACAATCCATGTCTCTCCAAAACACTGTGCCTGGAGTCTAGGCAGCATTTGATGATTACGTGAAACATGAAATAAAACTGCATCTTTATTGCTTAAGTCAATCTGAAAGAAGTCAGACCTGCTTGCTACTCAGCCTGCAGCTTGGAAAATGCCTATATTACTGGTCATAGCCCTATTAAGGCTCTAGATACCTAAATAAACAAAAGTACAAGCTTACTGATCCCTAATAATGGCAGCATTTATCTTTCTTTTATTCTCCAGTCATCCAGCTCTCCTGTGTTCCCCATGTGTGCTCCTAAGGCTTGCCAGAGCCAGTGCAAAGTGTTCTCCAGATCATTCTGTAAGACAGTTGAACACACCGGCTGGCCAAGCTTTACCTGTGAAAAATGGCTTTTCTTTTGCATTACCAAGTTGAGTTGCGTCAGAGGAGAGTCTTAAGAACATCAATGTTTATACTGGAATGAAGCAGAGAAAGAACTCACAGAGGCAGATCCTGCTTTTATGTGAAAGTTGTTGGGCATTGACTTCTCGACACTAGTTGCTGCCTTCTGATGTTTGAATCACAAGTGGTGCTTTAAAAAGGCATAACAGAAACCTCTAAACAAACTGCCTCATGGCTTCCGAAACATTTGTCATGTTGACCAAAATGGCTCTTGAAATTCAACCTCAGTTCGCATATGGTTTCATCTGCCCCTGGAGCTGTATTGTGTAGCTAAAAAAAAAAAAAAAGGATTTTCTGTAAAAAATTAAAAATTTGCTCTCCCTTTCTCCCAGAGCTTCACACTATGTATATTACACAATTTGTGCAAAGAATTTCTCTAGACGTACATGTTAGGTAGGTTAAATGCAGGATTCCCAGCATGACAGCAGACACTCACTGCCTCTTGAAGGCTTTGTGCTTTGAGAGGTAAAGATGGTGGAATTAATATTGTCCTTGACTGGTAATTTTATCATGGATTATCTTGATTTTATTTTGCATACATTGTAATGTCATCTATTTTAACTTTACTAAAAAGACTGACTATATGAATGTCAGATGTGCAAACAAAAAGAAAGATCATATGAGTTCAATAGATTGCACTTGTCTAAATTCAGTAGTGCATCTAGGAATCTAGAAGTTGGCTAGTGTACAATGTAAAGTACAGAGCACGGGGCAAGGCGATAAGCAAGTCAGCTAGAGTGCATAGAAAGTGAAAAACCACTCCTTTGTTCCTCTTTTAAAGAATCCTGTCTAATTTGACTCATACAAATTAAAAACTTTACTGGATATCCAACAGTGTCTGTAAACTTTGCAGGTGGTTGAAATGTTTTTGCTCACTAAAGCAAGTTGCATTCTAAATGTAAAGAAAATGCCTTGCTTGGTAGAAAGCTTTAACACTTTGGCAGGTCTTAGCTTTTCAGAGTCCTGCAAAAACATTGACATGGGAGCATTGACTCCTGTGAAGCAGGCAGATATTATTATCCTCCTTTTATACATGGGCAACTTGTGAGACAGAGGCTGTGGCTTGCCCAGGCCCAAGACCACACAGCAAGCTGGCAGAAGAGCCAGCACTAGGATTCAAGCATTCCTGGATCCCAGCCTAGTGCACAATCCACTAGACAGCCTGTCTGCAGCCTTTTGCTATTGCTGCGTGAAGCTACTCAGTTTTTGCCTTATGAATATCTGACTGCGAAAAAATGTGCTTTTTGCAACTGTTTATGGGATTGCTCCAGGGCAGGCTGTGCTGCCATTCAGTGAGACCTGGATAGGCTGGAAAGTTGGGCAGAGAGGAACCTGATGAGGTCAAATAAGGACAAGTGCAGGGTCCTGCACCTGGGGAGGAACAACCCCTGCACCAGTACAGGCTTGGGGTGGACCTGCTGGAGTGCAGCTCTGGGAAGAGGGACCTGGGAGTGCTGGTGGACAACAGGTTGACCATGAGCCAGCAGTGTGCCCTGGCTGCCAAGAAAGCTAATGGGATCCTGCGATGCATTAGGAAGAGTGTGGCCAGCAGGTCGAGGGAGGTTCTCCTTCCCCTCTACACTGCCCTAGTGAGGCCCCATCTGGAGTACTGTGTCCAGTTCTGGGCTCCCCATTTCAGGAAAGATGAAGAGCTACTGGAGAGAGTCCAGCAGAGGGCTACGAGGATGGTGAGGGGACTGGAGCATCTCTCCTTTGAGGAAAGGCTGAGGGAGCTGGGCTTGTTAAGCCTGAAGAAGAGAAGGCTGAGAGGGGACCTTATAAATGCTTAGAAATATCTGAAGGGTGGGTGTCAGGAGGATGGGGCCAAGCTCTTTTCAGTGGTGCCCAGTGACAGGACAAGGGGCATTGGGCACAAACTGAGGCACAGGAAGTTCCGTCTGAACATGAGGAAGAACTTCTTCCCTCTGAGGGTGACGGAGCACTGGAACAGGTTGCCCAGGGAGGTTGTGGAGTCTCCTTCTCTGGAGATATTCAAGACCCACCTGGACGAGGTCCTGTGCAGCCTGTTCTAGGTAACCCTGCTTCGGCAGGGGGGTTGGACTAGATGACCCACAGAGGTCCCTTCCAACCCCTACCATTCTGTGATTCTGTGATTCTGTGATTCATTATTGCTGCTGGAAAATACAGATTACTCTAGCAAAAGTGGGGGAAGGGAGGGAAACGTTCTAGAATAAAATTATGAACCAACTGTCTTACAACCAGACATTAAGCAAATAATATAAAATAAAAGTTTCCATCAAAACTGTTTTTTAGTTTTACTGACTCAAAAAAAAACTGTGAGAAGGTTATTTTATTGTCATCACCTGTAAGGACAGATTTTCATGTTTCACTACTAAACAATGAAATCACGTGGTCTCAACTCACACAAAAGTCCAGTTAAGGAAATAGAGGTAGAAAGCTATTGTTTGCAGTTGATGAAAAGCTCTGTGGCAGCCTCTGCAAAATGCAGCTGCAGCCTGAGGAACAGGGACAAACCAGAGATCCGTGTGGGAGGGAAGGAACTGCACAGCTGCTTTACAGCAACACTGCACAGCTGCTTTACAGCAACCCTGCCATGCAACTAGGAGGCACCTATACCTGTGCTGTAGGTACAGCAAGAAAAAACATTTGGGCCTCCTTATCTTGCTCAGTAAATTCATATGTGTTCAGCAGAAATGCTACAGGCATGGAAACATTACAGAAGAAGGAAGAAATGCATTGATAGGGAAAGTCTGGCAAATGTAATTTTTGAAAGTGGAATTTGGCTACCAGATCATGAAGCAGTGGTTCAATGAAGGAACTGCTGGAGCTTTAGTTAAAGGAATGGGGTTTTGCTCCATGCTGGTGGGCTACCCAGGACCCTCTAACAACTATTTTAGGGCATGATTTTTGCAGCAGCTCAGGAGGAAATGCTGCTTTATGAATATTTACTATTGATTCTGCTGCCTCTTTTCAGCTTTACAGTACCAATTCCCTATAATCCAGTTCAGGATGACCCTGAGAAAATAATGCTAGTTATCAGCACGAATCCTGTATCTGATAAACGGCCAAATTTGAGAGACCTGCCTTGGAAATAAGCACCATTGCTTGCTACAGTCCTGGCATTTATTGCCAGGGCCAGCCCAGGAAAGCAGGTATATGCAGGAAGGCTGCTTGGGACATGAGGAGCAGATAAACAGCATCCAGGATGAAGAAAAGCATGATTCTTCACTGAGCTAGGGAGAAAAGTAGGACTCCCCAAGCAGCCTGTTACTCTTTTTTGGAGCATTTGCCTGGACAGATGTAAAGGGATAGCATTCCTTCCAACTCTCCTTCAAAAAGGTTTAATAAACAGTGCTTCATTATGCTGGCTTCCTACCTCCAGATGATACAGATAATGCTGTATAGCCTGCAGTATGATATTAAACACCTAGATCTGAATTCCTGCCTCAGCAATATGCTGTAAACTGTTGAACTTGCTCTTCTGTTTTCATCTGAGACTTTCCTCCTCTTTCTCATTTCTGTTGCACCTCATTTTCTAACAGACTACATTGGCTCTTAATCTACATGGTGGTTACATCTACACAAGAAAATTACGTAGAACTGACACATTGGCCTGTGACTATCCATACCACATAAATGTTGGCATGCTCCCTCGCCCATTTTTAACCTCTGAGCACTATCCCAGTCACTTCCAAGCACGGTTCAGGGGATCACACAAGTCAGGGTGCTCTCCAGAAGGCAATAGGAACTAGGTAGGGAGAGGGGTCACATGTAACTGTAGGCATGCCTGCCATGGCACTCACACTTGGGGACAGACAACAGGCTCTGGTGTGGGGTTTTTTTAATATAAGTAATGTGTGTGACTGACATTTTTCCCACATTCTTCATTCTTTCACCAGTGTCAAAGAAGAAAAGCAGACCTCAGCAAAGGCTTTGTTTCGGTAGGGTTTTTTGTATGTTTGTGTCTGGGCTTATTTGGGATTTTTATTATTTTGTTTTAATATAAAGCATTTACTGCTGATATGGTTTTATAAGTTAGAGGACTCAAAGATTTAGGCTTTGCAAAACAGAAGATAATGCAGCCTATGATGGTCCTAAGTCCCTGTAAGAGTTCACTTCAGAGTTTTGGGCCAATCCTGAGAAAGCTCCAGTTCCTGCACAATTTAGCATTATGCTTTGGTAGAGAGATCTGTCCTTAAGCAATGAAGACATAGTATCTTGCTCATTGTACATTGCTCATTTTACTTGAGCAATAAAGATGTTGTTGAAGATTATGTAACCTTCTCAACGGGTTACAAAATCCTTTAAATAACTTCTGTCTTCAAGGACAAGAACCTTGAGGATCAGAGCTGAAATGACTGGTCTTTTCATTTAGTATCTAAAAATGTACTCTAAGGAATATTAGTCAAATCTTCCATTAACTCTGCTGATACTGAATCAGACAAAGATCAGCAAGCTTTCTAAAATTAATACAAATTTATTTAAAATATCACATGTGGGGATGATGATTGATTCAGAAATAAGGAGAGGCAGGGTGCCTGGACCTGGAGTCAGCCTGGAGGCTGACAGTCTAATGTAATGAGGGAGTGAGGTGCTGAGCAGCCGAGTTTGTTGTGGTCACATAAATGCGGTGTTCTGAGAGCATTAGCCAGCATCCATGGACTTTCGTGCTGTCTGGTTACCAAGAAAAAGAAATAAATGTATAATAATTATAGACATCAGGCTCCTCTCTTTCAGTGAAGTCAGTGATTTAGATAATTAACAAAAATTCCACATCTCTGAGCCAGCAGATCCCTGTTCTCCGACGTGCTGTGAATATTTGATTTTTATGTTTCCAATTGATATGAATAGTGGTGAGAGACAAAGAATGGAAACTCAGATCATCCATTGTTCCTGTTCCATTGTGGCCATGCTTCAAACAATTGGGAGCTCAGACTGCATTTATGAATCCTATTTGAAAAAACCTACTCTGCTGCAAAAAGATAGATTTCACCAAATGCCACATTCAAATAAAGGTCTCTCTGAAAATTTATGTAGTAAAGGGGCAATGGCATTTGCACACATAAACAACACTCAGAAGCATTTAAGAAAGTAATTTTTTTAAAGCTATGCATACACTGCTGACTTTTCAGAAAGGTTAGAACTTTATAAGATTCAGAATCAAAAACTGATGTGACCTACATAAAAGAATCACTCTGATTTCTTAATTAAACCAAGCTGTAACTGCACACTTGGTTAACAGTCGCCAAAGAAATTATGCAATAAATCTTCTGACTGTCCTTCAAGAATGCGGAGAGGCAGGCAGTGATGAAGAGAACGGTGGTGAGGAAGAACAGGATGGGAATGTTCCATGTTATCGTCTTTAACGTCCCTTTGCAGAGGGTCTGGGGCTTCCAGCACACAAGCCAAACAACTGAAATGATCACATCTAGGTTGGGGGAAGAGCCCAAATGTTTTAACAGCTGCTTTTTCCTTTTTTTTTTCCTTTACCTAGTTTGCTTCAGGATCTGGTTTCCTTCAGAAGGGGTGGGCTCAGTGCCTGCCAGGAGCCCAGCAGGGAATGTTTACTCTGAGACATGAAGAGATGTTTCCCTTTCTTCTCAAGTGTTTTTTTTTTTGTTTGTTTTAAGGAGGAAGGGTGGGGAATTCTCTCAAGAAATGTTCTGTTAAAACAAACACAACTTATGAAAATGTGTTAATTTGAAGGTTCTTTTTCTGTCTTATGAAAAATCAATATGAAAAATAAAACAAGGAAAACCACATCACACATCACTGCTGCATAGCTGTCTTCTCTGTCTGCTGGACCAACCTTCACAAAACGCTTGTCATTCGCAGTGTCTCAGGCAAGGACTTTAACTGCACTGTGGATTTCCTGCGATTTCAGGCTTTGCTTGCTCTCCACCAGAATGGCTGTATCGCTGACAGCCTCTAGCAGAGCCAGACAACGCTGCTCTGAGCTATGATTTGCACCAGTACAGCTTACTCCAGTTCCATGTAGATTTCTATTATTAAAATTGGTTATATACACCAGATGCAGCTGCACTTATGGTGAATTTACTGAATGGACAAACACTCCCATGCCAAGGTCGAAAATGCTGAGTGATGTTCATTGGAGATAATAAGCAATGCCAAAGACCCTGACAATGTTTCTATTTCCTTCTCCTCATCCTATAAACAGAGCGTTGTTCTTACATTTGAGAGATTTCCAGCCGGTGGATATACACACAGCATACAGGGAGCAAATATCTTCAAATCATTGATGATAAATGAACAGTGTGACAAGATCAATATCCTTCATTCCTTCCTCCGGCCTCCACACATGCCCACTGTTTACAGCCACATGGGAGAAGAAAAATAATTTTTAAGGATGAAAATAAGATTTTCAGCTTAATGCAGTTACCCAAGATGGCATGCTAGGAGTAAAACAAACAAAACAAAAAAGCCCAACAACAAGGAAACCTGGCTGACAGTAAAATTTATTAGTCTGGTGGTGATTCCAGTGTAATTTTGTCTTGTTGCTTTGAGACAGCAGAGCTACATGTTCATGTGTGGTCCCAGCACTCAGGGTGTGGTCAGATCTTGAGCTCTGGGAAGGGGTTTTGGAACAGTCCTGCTAATTTTGTAAAGCAGTCAGTGTTTCATCCCACAAGAAACATTATGAACTCCTGATTTTTACTGGTCTCAGTGTCTGCCAGTCCTCACTGCAGCATCAGTACAGAACAATTACGTTTTCAATGCCCTGCTTGTCAGGGATGGTCAGATCTTTTCCTGGTTTCTTGAATGATAGGTCTCTGATGACAAGGGTTTTTTCCCTGTCTGTCTCCAGTTGGGACTATGGAGAGAAATCTCTTTGTTCCCTGGTGGCACTTCAAGTCTAAACTATCTTTAGAAAATGTGTTTTGGTTTAGTCATCTGCTTACTGAGACCCATGTGCTTGACTTTACTAGATGGAATTTGAGAAATGGCAATCCAAGTAAATTCGTGACTTGCTTCTTGGAGATTACTACCAAAAGGGCAGAGGAAACAAAAGGGACACCAGTTATCTGACAACTGCACCAACTTCCTCACTTCCACTACTCTATGAAGTGTTGGCTTTGATCTAAAAAGCTCTTAGGTGTTGCCAACCAGGATTTTTGAGACATGTCCATTCATTCTGTGAACTGAGACAGCTCAGCATAGTAGACTCTAACCACCTGCGATGTTAGTGTAGCCTTCACTTCCCTCGGTGCTCTGTAACAGACCCAGTGTGTTGCTTGTAGACAAAGTCAGTGTAGCCAGACTTAAATCCATACTGCTGACATGAATGGCAGTCTTGTTCCTGTTGTTACCTCTGCTGACCCGTTCCTGTCCTCCTTCTTCTATCCAAATTGTAACTGGGAAACTCTGTAACTATCAAAACAACTCTCATCTGAAAACTGAGCCTAACAACTCCTAGTGTGCACATACAGGAGGAGGTAAGGCTGTTTTTTGGATGGCAACATTGCCCGGGCTCAGGATCATGTAATCAAGTAAGTTGTAAGGGTCCTCAGGAGGTCCTACAGCATCAACCCCTGAGCAGTGCCACTTGTACCCAGCTGCCACTCTGACTTTGAACTTTTGGCAGCTACCCTTCAAGCCCCGAAAACAGAGTCAGCTCTTCATTTACCTTGTAAACCACCCATCTAGGCCATATTTCCCTAATTTGGCCCCACAGATACTATGGCAGACCTTGTCACAAACTTGGCTAATGTCAAAGTAAGTCATAAGGTTAAGTCAGTCACAGAACTGCACCTTTAAGCTGTAACTTAACAAATGCTGGAGTTAATATAAACTAGCACTAGCACTGAAAGGTGTTGCTCCCCTTCTCACCACCACCTGGCCAGCGTAAATCCATGTGGTGAGAATTAAATCAGAGAATATGCTCTGGCTGGCAATGAATAAAAGATCACATCCCTACCATACCATTTCATGATTTGATTCCTTCTGAAGCTGCAGAAATGCTTGTGCTAGAACAAAAGATGGAAAGGCACAGAGCAGAGAACAGAGGGGCTGAGAACGTCATGGAGGTGAAACTGCTTCTACACATGGCAGTATTAGTGCAAGTTGAATTAACATGTCTGTCCAGTTGTAGACTTAAGTACTGTGTCAGTGTCATAGTTTTTTGTCAGTTACTTGTTGTTTGCTCTGAGTAACAGTGATAGCTTTGTTGCACATGCTTGTATTTCTAAATTGTGTTCCCTAGTTTACTAATAGGGGACATCAAATGAATCCAAGGCATAAGAAAATCGAATAACCTCACTGACACTGTTGCAGTGCTCATCTTGCACCAGCAGTAGTGACCAAAGACCAAAACCAATATATGGGCTGAAAGCCTTTTTAGGCAATCTGCAAAGTGGCTTTTTATGTCAGACATCATCAGTCATCTCCTTGCCAACTTTGCAGCAGCTACCAGGTCTTTACCTCCTGACAGAGGCCAGCATGAGTACTGGGTACTTGGGATACCTTCTCAGTTGTTGGTCAGCCAAAGCCTACATGAGGTGAGTGCAGGTGAGCTTCCACCAGAGACTGCTTGGAGTACCCTCTGCTTGATATATTTAGTCTCCAGTTCTCCTCCACCCCTTTGTATAGCAGTCAAGGGCATGGCTTGACCCAGGCTATCATCTCCTTCAAGGACAGTGATGCAGACAATACACAGCTTAATATATAGACCTTGACCTATGGACAGCTGAGAAGAAATGGGGATGGGGAGATCCCCTCTTGACCTGGGGTAAACGGACACAGAAATCCAGAAAAGCAGAGGAAATTCTACTCAGTGTGGTGTTAATGGCTTCTCCTGTTCTCCAGGCCTTGAATGGAGCCCCGAAATGATGAGTTTTATGTTTCCCTTCCCAGCCTTTTCTCACAGCCTGAGCTCTTAGCCAGTGAAGAGCTCTCTAAAGACACACCTTCAGAAGCTCTGGGCCTTCACCTCATGCTTCAGATTATACCTACCTTGACTTCCTCAGCTGTCCTGGGGACCACATCTGCAGGCAAAGCAATGGGGCACTGAGGGACTGCTGCTCCCTTAGGACCTGGAAGCCAGGAGCTGCGGGCAACCCTGGCACCAGCCGTGCCCTCACCCGTGGTTTCTGTCTGGCAGGGGTTGACCACGGCATCCAGAGACAGGGACTGATAAAGGAGTCCATCAACAGCCCCAGGTGGGGCAGGCAGTAAAGCAGGGCTGGGGTCCAGCCAGGAGATGGAGATGGAGCAGGAGACAAGCATCCCCCCAAGGGGTCTGTCCCAGAGGGCAGATGCCTAGCTACCTACCACAAGTGCTGAGGCCCATCTGGGAGGCCAGACAGGCCAGTGGGTGCCCTCAGCCCTCTCCCCAACACACAGGGAGAAAGAGCCTTAAAATAAACCTCAGAGTCAGGGCAGGTAAAAGACACACTGGAATTCAGAAATAGCTCAGAGTTGTAATGAAAGCAGCATTAGTGGAACTGCAATTGTTCAAGAAGCAATTAAATACATCCCTAATGAGAATACTGTATGGAAACAACAGCTAATGCACAAGGTTTGATGAGGAGATCTGTGGGGATTTTATTAATTGCTCACTCTTGCTTTCAGCAGGGCAGGGCCCCACATCCAGGGCTCATCCCATCACCCCAGCCGGGACCAGGACTGCTGGGGGGCACTGGGTAAGCCCCAGCCATCGGGCACCTTCCTGGGGATGGGCACAGGCCAAGCTCAGCAGGACCCAGGGCAGGGCAGGGCTGTGGGAAGCTGGAGACTGGCACTGTTGCAGCAGGGACCGACAGCTCTGGGGGGGGCCGAAGTGGGGCCTTGGGCTGGTGGTGGAGGGGGGGAGGTGGTCAGGACCAGCCAGGCCTGTGGGTGCCCCCAGGGCCCCGGCAGCAGCTTCCCCTCCAGCAAGGTGCTTTGCACACCTCACGGACTGGGGTCAGAAGGGCCCTGCAACACAGCGATTCAGCTGCAGTGGGGCACCCATGGGCTGCTTCAGGGGATAGAGCCAAAGTGCGGACAGCGAACTGGAAAGGGACATGGCATGAGAGACTTAGGGTCGAATGGGGAGGTTCAGGCCACCCTTGACAAACCCCAGAGAGGAGAAGGGGGTCCAGGCTTCCTGTCACAAGCCCCAAAGGCTGGGTAGGCTAGGCAGAAGAGGAAATCTCTAAGGAGCCTGGGACGGCTAAAGGGTCAGCACAGTGGAGAGGTGAGAGCCCAGAGAAAGTCCCTCACGAAGGTTTATAGAGGCAAGGCCGTGCATGGGTGGAAACCAGGTTCCATGTTGCTCAGCTTAGGGCTTGGGGAGGCCTGAGGTGACTTGTTAGGAAGCAGCAAGAGCAAGGCTGGTTCCCAATGGTGGCAATCACAGAGCCACAGGGGACCCCCAGGCCAGGGCACATCCCACGGCTCCCGAGTGAGGAAATGGGACAGACCAAGGGACAGTGGCCAGGTGCAACCAGGAGTCCCAAACATAAGGCAGTATCACAGCGATGAGGCAGGTCTGAGGTCAAGCTAGAAAGCCAATTTGTAGGTCAGTGTTAGGACCAAGTCCAGGCTAGACAGAACCACAGCAACAAGGCAGGGCCAAAATTCAAGCCAGGAAGTCAGTCTATATGCTGAAACACAGACCAGCTGGACCCTGCAGCTCAACACTCACCCAGCATGGCTTAAGCCAGTGATGAAAGCCTTGGGCTGAGCTTCAACAGAGCTCCTGGGCTCATGGGTGTGGGTGCAGGCTCCAGATAAGGCTGGCCATGGCCTAGTCCTCTAACAAAAGTATGCATAGAAGTGCAAGTGAAGCAGAGAATCATTGGTTGTCACTTTGTTACTAACTTCATAGTTTATATACTTTAGGTATTAAAATAGTAAAATCCTGTTTATCCTGTGGTAAAATTATTGCAAATCAGCTTCAAATCATTCTAATATGTACATATTTTTACCAGACAGCAGAGTCCTGAATGGGAGTCATTCTCTGCTGGTCCGAGCAAAGTAAACTGATTTTTTGCTGATCTGTACATTCATGTTTGGTTTTATTCCATGACCTTATTCTGCATAGCAATGTCTTTACCTAAAGTTTGGCCAAAAATAAGGGTGAAATACACTCATAGGTTGAAAAAAACATAAAACCATGGGTTTGTCTTAGTATAAATCATGGTGTCATTTCAAACAGATATGACATATGTGACATACACCGTCATCTAGACATCGGCATTCCATGTAAACCGTGGTTTAATGCAAATCACTTTCCACATAACATGGACAAAACAGGAAGAAAGCAAAGCAAGAAAGTAAAAATCTACGATTATTTTCAGGGCAGAGGGAGAACTTCTCTATCTTGAAGTCATTTCTTTTTCAAACTATGCTGAAAAAAGCTTTCTGTATAGACAGAACACAGGTATGAATCACTCCCACTTAAAGAGGAAGAATGCATTTGTATTCAGCAGACTTCAAGGTCAGAAATTTACTGTAGAGTTTATTGTAGTTCAGACGAAGATCTCACATTCACATCTTGAGTGAAAGTAATTACATTTTACTTACCAGTCTGATTCAGCAATAAATATGTCAGTAATAAACTGTAATTCAATCAAAGAGCAGCAAACAGGAACAGGTGGTCTCATGGTCTATGCCTCACCTACCACACCCAAGATGGGAGACCTGGGAAGGCTTCTTTACTCTCAGGTCCTGTTGAACACACATGATGTGTGTCAGGGAAAGACCTGCATGTGCACTGTCTTTTCCTTCTGGTTTTCAAGAACAGGAAAATTAAGTGCATGGATAGGAAAAGAATCATGGCAATCTTTAGCCTGATCTGAAGCCTCGTTATGGAGGGAAGTCTGATACAGATTATCATACTGACTTAGTACAGTGATAGTAACTGGCCCTTATTTCTGCATCTACGTACCGTTTTCCTTCAAAATTCCAGAATTATCTTGAATTTTTTTATTACTCTTTAGAAAACAGGAAAAAAATTCGCAGAAAATAATGATTGCTTTTTTCCAGTTGTATTCTTAACAAGCCCTTCCCTTCTCCGAGATGCTGTGTGTTTTCTTAAATCGAATCTTGAAAGACAGTAGAGAAGATCCTCTGTGCTATCCGGAAACCAATGACTGTATTACCTACAGTGCAAACCGCTTAGCAGAGTCTCCTACCCAAATTCTCAAACTGAATTTTGAGAACATTCTCAAAGACTAATTTTATTCTCAAAGAAAATAAGTAAACACTTGCTTCATTAAGCAGGACTTAGGTCACACTCCGGTTCAAATGGAATCATAGAATCATAGAATCATTACGGTTGGAAAAGACCTCTAAGATCATCAAGTCCAACCATCAACCCAACACCACCATGCCTACTAAATCATGTCCTGAAGTGCCATATCTACATGTTTTTTGAACACCTCCAGGGATGGGGACTCAACCACTTCCCTGGGCAGCCTGTTCCAATGCTTTACAACACTTTCAGTAAAGAAATTTTTCCTAATATCTAATCTAAATCTCCCCTGATGTAACATGAGGCCATTTCCTCTTGTCCTGTTGCTGGTTACCTGAGAGAAAGGACCAACACCTGCCTCACTACAGCCTCCTTTCAGGCAGTTCTAGAGAGCAATAAGGTCCCCCTTCAGCCTCCTCCAGACTAAACAACCCCAGTTGCCTCAGCCACTCATCATAGGACTTGTTCTCCAGACCCTTCACCAGCTTTGTTGCTCTTCTTTGGACAAGTTCGAGCACCTCAATGTCCTTCTTGTAGTGAGGGGCCTAAAACTGAACACAGTACTCCAGGTGCGGCCTCACCAGGGCCGAGTACAGGGGCACAATCACCTCCTTACTCCTGCTGGCCACACTATTCCTGATCCAAGCCAGGACGCCATTGGCCTTCTTGGCCACCTGGGCACACTGCTGGCTCCTGTTCAGCTGGCTGTCGACCAACACCCCAAGATCCTTTTCCGCCAGGCAGCTTTCCCGACACTCTTCCCCAAGCCTGTAGCGTTGCATGGGATTGTTGTGGTCTTGTTGAAAATCCTACAGCTGGCCTCGGCCCTATTTATCCAGCCTGTCCAGATCCCTCTGCAGAGCCTTCCTACCCTCAAGCAGATTGACAGTCCCACCCAACTTCGTGTCATCTGCAACCTTACTGAGGGAGCACTCAGTCCCTCATCCAGATCATTGATGAAGATATTTAACAAGACTGGCCCCAAAAGTGAGCCCTGGGGGACACCACTCGCGACTAGCCACCAGCTGGATTTAACTCCATTCACTACCTCTCTCTGCGCTCGGCCATTCAGCCAGTTCTGTATCCAGTGAAGAGTATACCCATCCAAATCATAGGCAGCTAGTTTCTCCAGGACAATTCTGTGGGAAACAGTGTTGAAGGCCTTACTAAAGTCCAGGTAGACAACATCCACAGCCTTTCCCACATCCACTAGGCAGGTCACCTTGTCATAGAAGGAGATAAAGTTGGTCAGGCAGGACCTGCCTTTCATGAACCCATGCTAGCTGGGCCTGATCCCCTGGCTGTCCTGCACATAATAATGTCCCCAGTGGAATAACTTCCACTTGAATGAATGGTGCAGAACAGATGTAGACCAGAGAAGGAAACTACTTTGAATGCAGTTAGCAGGGCACACTAAAAGTATGCACTGTCCTTCTGAATTAGATAAAGTTAACTCTTTAGCAAAGTACTTTGGAAACACTCTCAATTTCTTAATATAATTTCATTGCTATCTCATTTTTCTGAGGAAGGTAACCTGACATTACAATGAGGGAACATCAGCAATAAAAAAATGTAGGTTATTTAATAGGTTAATAATGTTGGCTCTGAATTTACCATGGGATTTACATCCTAATGTCTTTCAGAAAGATAGCTGCTTAACACACGAGGACAGAAAAAAGAAAACTCCCCTCCTTTACTGTGGTACTAAAGTGCTCTTTACATAATCCCATGGCCTAAACATAACAGTTCTATCTGAGCATCTCCCAACATTTGCACTAACATAAAACCCACAGTCTTTCACTTTTGCTTCTTTTCAGCCTGGTGAAGGAACATAGTCTCTCTGTTTGGGATGTGTGTGACTAAGAATGGATGAAGATGCACAAGTGAACCTCTGTGAGTAGTGTACTGAAGAAAATTAAAACAAAAGGATAGCACAAGATGTCATCCTATCATCTCAAAGTCAAAAGATTGGATCCTAAATGACACACAAACTAGAAGTGGGGAATTTTAGCCACAGGGAAGAAAATAAAGCCTGAGTTGTTATAAATGAGCTTTTGAAAATATTGATACCAGACCACAGAGTCAAGGTTTGAGTCTGAAGTGCAATGTGCAAGCCACAGAAATCTGTACTTTGAGAAAAAAGAATATATTGCATTTAGAACCTTCATTTTCTCATGAGGTTTTGGGATTGAATTGAAATTCTGAAAGGTAAACAAACCAAGACAAATGAGAAAGTGTATTGTTTGGACTTCAGTGAGAGAAAAAATAATTTCAGATTGATACCTATTCTTTTAACTTTTCTCAATTTCTTGTTTCAGTCTTTGGCCAAAAAAAAATCTCTCTGCACAACTGCTGAGAAGAATTTACTCTATGAAGGAAGAAGAAGTCAGGAGGAGCTAACCTCTCCCTGTAGACCTCCCTTTCACATCAGTGTCAAATGACAGCGGAGAGGCTGAAGTAGAGCGCAGCCCTAGCAACATGAAGGCAGGAATGCGACAGCCAAAACTGCCAAGCATTTCATTGGAACAGGCAAGAAAGTCTGTAATAGGATCTAGTGGATAATGTACTCTCAAGGAGTTCCTTTTGTAAGTCCTCCCCATTGTCATGAGGAGAGGCTATACTGCACCTAGATCATTCATAGACTCTCTAAAAGAGTCTTCATTTGTATTTTTTGTTATACAAACTTCTAATCACCATGAGAAACTTGCTATGGTTTTGCTCCATGGAATTTGAGTTTCAAGTCCCATAGACAAACTATAGAAAATCATTTAGATCAGATTAGGGTCTTAGTATAAGTAATCCAGTCTTCTTCAATAGTTAGTAGAGGAATGGGCACCTCCAGGAGGCATGTCATCTCGTATTTGTATATGTTAAAGGGAAAGGAGTAAAAGAGCTTCAGGAGGTCCTTCTCTTTCTCTGTCTCGAGTCTCTCCCTGCCAAGGAAAAATTTAGGTGGCTATTTTGAACTAAACATGTAACATCAGCCTAGGTGCACATCTTGTCTCCAGTGGCAGAGAGCAAAAAAAGAGCATGGGAATCAGTACACAGATACTGATTCCTCCTCTGCTGCCTATAGTGTGATCTCTTCCTGTCAGCATCTGGCAGACAGTGGTTTTGAGACTGCCTGAGCCACAGGCAATATCTAGATCATCTCTCCAAGTAAGCTTAGAAATCTATCCTGAATGTTTGTCTAACTCCTTCTTGAACCCGTGTTTATACGTAGTTCATAAATGATAACCTATAGCAATGAGTTCCACCAGTTAATTATGCCTGGTGTTCTTTAAACACAAGACCTGATAACAACAAGGAATGAAGCAAAACAAAGGCTTTCTTTCATATTAACCCAAGCTGTTCCTAGATTTAAGCTTAAATAGGAATGTGACTGGGTTTTAGATACTATGAGGAATTCTGTTGCCTGTACGGGCAGCCTCTTCTGAATTAAGGTCTCTGTCCCAGTTCCAAGTGAACAGCTGGGTAATGGTATTTGCTTCAGTTTAGGTGAATCAGAGCCCATAGACTTTCATGCATGAGAGAAGCTTTCCTTTATTTCTAATGAGAAAGAAAGAAAGAAAGAAAGAAAGAAAGAAAGAAAGAAGAAGAAAGAAAGAAAGAAGAAAAGAAAGAAAGAAAGAAAGAAAGAAAGAAAGAAGAAAGAAAGAAAGAAAGAAAGAAAGAAAGAAAGAAAGAAAAGAAAGAAAGAAAAGAAAGAAAGAAAGAAAGAAAGAAAGAAAGAAAGAAAGAAAGAAAGAAAGAAGAGAAAGAGAGAAAGAGAGAGAGAAAGAGAGAGAAAGAAAGAAAGAGAAAGAAAGAAAGAAAGAAAGAAAGAAAGAAAGAAAGAAAGAAAAGAAAGAAAGAAAGAGAAGAAAGAGAGAAAGAGAGAAGAGAAGAGAAGAAAGAGAAGAGAAGAAAGAAGAGAAAGAAAGAAAGAGAGAAAGAGAGAAAGAGAGAAAGAGAGGAAAGAAAGAAAGAAAGAAAGAGAGAAAGAGAGAAGAAAGAAAGAAAGAAAGAAAGACAGAGAGAAAGAAAGAAAGAAAGAAAGAAAGAAAGAGAGAAAGAAAGAGAGAAAGAAAGAAAGAAAGAAAGAAAGAGAGAAAGAAGAGAGAGAAAGAAAGAAAGAAAGAAAGAGAGAAGAGAAAGAAAGAAAGAAAGAAGAGAAAGAAAGAGAGAAAGAAAGAGAAAGAAAGAAAGAAAGAAAGAAAGAAAGAAGAAGAAAGAAAGAAAGAAAAGAAAGAAAGAAAGAAAGAAAGAAAGAAAGAAAGAAAGAAAGAAAGAAAGAAAAGAAAGAAAGAAAGAAAGAAAGAAAGAAAGAAAGAAAGAAAGAAAGAAAGAAAGAAAGAAAGAAGAAGGAAGAGGAAGGAAGAAGGAAGAAGGAAGGAAGGAAGGAAAGAAGCAAAGGAAGGAAGGAAGGAAAGAAGGAAGGAAAGGAAGGAAGGAAAGAAAGAAAGAAAACCCCACCCACTCCAAAAAGGCAGTTTTATCACTGCTGTTGCTGTGAATTTTATCACTGCCACTGATAGAAATTTGAGTAAGTGTGATGCATACCATGTTGGCAACGATAAAATCCTTGGACAGAGATTTATTACAATATATTTCTAGCTTAGTGATCTTTTGGAATACTGTTTAATCGTATGTGAATCTCTTTTACGGCTAATACAATTCTTTGAAATCACTAAACATCTTTCTAGTTTCATGCTAAGATGTTCACATGATGCTGTGTAAGTACCATCTTTCATACTTTTGCAATAAATATATATAATTTGACTACTAGAACTTCAGAAACTCTTCTTGTGATTGTGGGTCTTAAAAGTTGGACTGGCTGTAAAGAGTTCATTTTCATAAACACCTTAGCAACACAGAAGCACAAGTTCCACTGATATCAAAAGGACCTGTGCTCCTAGCCCACATTACATGCTAGGGAAGATGATAGTCAGTAGTTTAGCATAGCTCTACACAAGTATCTGCAGTGTCTTGTTCAGTGTAATTTTTAGCCTCTCTGAACATAATTTTAGTTAGAAAAAAGAACTAAATTAATTTTGGAAGATTAAAGCCCAAAATATTTTATTAGATGGATGAAAAATATACTGGTAGATAATAGGTTAGGCATAAATTATACAGTCTTAAAGTATTTCCTTCCTAGTAAAAAAAAAATTATGGTTTCCGCAAGCCTGATCCTACTTTTTTTCTACAGAGTTTGTTCACCTCAGTCAGTTCTGTGTGTGCACAGGTGTTTAATCTAACGTATTTGTCAATGTAAGATACATAGTGTAGTATTCATTAAAACACCATGTCATCACTGTAGCTTGTCAAAGAACAAAACTATACAGTAATTCTGGTTTTGAGAAAGGAACTCTGCTGCTGTCACATTAACAGATACAATCTTCAGTCTCCCCTGTTGACAAAAACCATGTATATTCAGAACAGCTGCCACTTGTAATTAAGCTGAATAACTTCAAACCATTCAACTTGTAAGAAAATGACTATTTAAAATTGCTGCATCTTTAGTAAAACACTGAAAAGTATTAAAATGTCCCTAAGAAGTAGAAGCCTTTTTTCTTATACTGTTTTTGTTCAAATTAAGTGTGATCGTCTTATGGCAAAGGAACGTTTGTAATATTAAAAAGTTCAATCATTTTATTTCTTCTTGTTTACAAGTGTTACTGTGAAGAAAAGCCACACTGGTAATAGATATCTAAAAGCCTGTCTTATGCTAGGGAGAATCTGATGTTAGCTTTGTCTGCTATGACTGTGTACCCCAGGAACTTGAGTGCATGTGCGTGCATGCACACACAAACAGGGGAATTTCAATCCCACAAATATCAAAGCATGCAAGCTGACCATAACTGGTGTACAGCTAAGATCAATCTGTCTGAAAAAAAAATCAGACATAGATAATCAGGATGATGTTCTTTCCTTAGATACACATGGTATAATTTTATCTCTCCCACATACTGACTGAAGAGCTCTGTATGCAAGTACATTGAAATGCTGTCAGTGATTAGCATTTAGGCTTCAGTTCTGATTACCTGAACAATTCTGAAGCCAGTTATGTGCTGTCTTTATATCTCATCATACTCACAGAATCACAGAATGTTAGGGGTTGGAAGGGACCTCTGTGGGTCATCTAGTCCAACCCCACTGCTGAAGCAGGGTCACCTACAGCAGGCTGCACAGGACCTCATCCAGGCGGGTCTTGAATATCTCCAGAGAAGGAGACTCCACAACCTCCCTGACCTAAGGATTCCCGTGGGCCGCACCTCTACAGTCCTGCACTCTACCAGCTGACCTATGGAAGGGAGCTCAGTTTACACTTAAAATGAAAATTTTGAATAAAGCAAAATGAAATATCTGCACTGCTATATCCATCCTAGTCATACCTGCACGTACCAAAGTCTGATTTCTGCAATGTGGAAGCTGGACTTTTGAGTCTTTAACAGTGAAACAATGAAAATAGTATGTTTCACAATACATTACTGTGGAATTATACGGTTTTATTATTTAAGTGTCCCTTTACAAAACCAAAAAGATGAGATCCTCCAGTAAGAAGCTAACAAATCTGCATTCCTGAAAAGAATACTTGTGAACAGTTTAATTATTTTGTTCTTTCTTAAATCTTCTTGCCAAGAATCTTTACTGGATTAAGTATTCAACACCAAGAGATTAAAGATGTATATCCCTGTAGCTACCACTGCACATATCTCCACGTAATCACCAGGATTAGCTTTCTAAGGAAGTAGATCAAAGCTTTATTTCCTTGTGGGTATCTGATAATACAGGATGAGGATAAACCGGACTCTCATCACTTTTGCATCTATCCCTCCACTACTAGATCAAGACTAAATAAGAATGTGAATAAAGATAAAGTCAATGTAGAAAGCTGCAGTAGTGTACAACAGCAATAATAATAGAAACACAGCAGAGTAATAAAAACAAACTAGAAGGATGTTGAGTTACATAAAATCTTTAAGGGTTCATAAAGGAAGGCAATTAATAAACTGCAGAGTCTTTTGAAAGTAACAGAATAAATATTCACGAGAAAATACTACTTATGTGCAGATCTGTGAGTGTGTGTCCATGAACCACTAAATCCTGTACTGCATTATGATTTGTACTTTGAAAGCAAAAGCAAAATTTTATAAAAACTATCCATACCTGACAGTGAACAAAGTGTTCATTCTAAGCAAAAGCACAAGGGAGCTCCATAGTTAAATGCACAATGACCACGTAATAATTCAAGTTGGAACATTGCAAAAAGGCCGGTGCATATTTGCTTACTTCCCTGTACAGTTCTGGACAACAGACCAATAAAAAGATGTGTATCTGGACATAAGAACATTAATTTCTGCAGTGCTGTATGAAAACAGGTACTTTTTCTGAGGGCCTAAAGCAAAGCATTCAGGGGAGACGGCTGAATTCTCCTTCTTCTGCCTGGTTTACCTGAAAGTAAGCCCTCAGTGACTTTGCGTTAAGTTAGAAGAAAACTAGGACTATTACAAAAATGTGCATGATACTTACTTGTTTTTTAAAACTCTCAGCATAAATAAGGCAATTGTAGTTTTTACTGCTGGTTAGCTAAGGAAGTTTATACACACTCTGCCTTGCTTGTGGCCAGTCATGCACTTGAAGCCTACAGGTGTCTACTGTCCTTCTGCCATCTTTACTTATCCTGTGGTAAAAACATTCCCTTTTGTCAGCAAAACCACTGAAAGTCAAGGCTTCCTGTGACTTTGACAAATCACTTAGTGTCTCTGATCCTTGTTTTACCCACAAAAATCTACCTCAGAGAAGTGTTGTGAAGATCAATTAATGGTTGCAAAACTTCTGAGGTCCCTGAAGGACAAAACTGTAGAAAAATATTCTAGCATTTTCTTTTGCCAAAAAGGTTCCATTTGAAATTCAGTGTGTTTGGTAAAGTACATAAACTACAATACATCCATGTTGTGCAATTCCTGATGAAAAATTTCTTGTAACCTACAAATTGAGGACCATTTTTTGTATTCGATCACTTGAGTTTCTTTGCTTGTATTGTCCTTTATCCTAAAAGTCTGTGAATAGTACTAAAATACACAAAGCTTTTTACAGACTGTAACATTCTCAGCTTCTGCACAAATACATGCACGCACACGTATACATGTGCACGCATACACACTTCCTCCTGTGTGCATTTAAAGATTTTTTTTCACAAGCTATGTAATAAAAATATCAAGAATTTTTATTTCATAGGAAGTAATTTCTTCTTATAAAATTGTGTAAAGAATTCTATAAAATCCATATCAATGTATATTTAAAATTATGTCCTGCTTTAAATAACAGCATAAACTCCTGAACCATTTTTTTCCACATTTGCTCGCATGTTTTTCTAAATTTAATTAAAAGATAGTACCACTGAATAAGCAGAAGCAACAATTTGTTTCATTGATGCTTTATGAGATCTTTGAATTTTAATATACGTTTCACTATCAGACTGGGTGTAGAGATTGCTATTTATTTATTACTCATTCCTTCAGAAAACCAAACCATTTCATTTTCTTTCACTCTAAAGTCGGTCAATTTAGCGTGCTTTTCATCCTCAATTCTCTTAGACACAGCTCATTTATTTAATAGACTTGTTCTTATAATTATCACTGTGCTAGATGTGTTTTTTTCCCTTCTCGTTGTTCTGACTCAGTCCAGATAGTGATGTGTAGCTCTTCAATACAGAACAGTAGCAGTGAACCTTTCCATTTTTCAGGCTTGCATCTGGCCCTCCCTGTCATGGCAGGGACAAGTTAGATATTCAGCACCGTAATTTCTCTCTAGCTCTTCAGTGCCACGTGTGTGGTGTAGGGGCCTGCATGACAGGACCATGGAGGTGCACAGTGGCCAGGAGCATCCCTCTGTTCTCAGCTTTGTGCTGCGCCCGCCTCACTTGGGCTGTGCGGGGAGGCATGGGACATCACAGGGCTCTGCTTGGGTGCAGATGGCCCATCTGTGAGTATTGGCTTCAGCACTAGCAATGCATTAATCTTCCATGTAAAGTTTCTTTCCCAAAGTCTTTGGTTGGCTTCAGCACCTGAGGTGTCCTTGGTTACTGAAGGAGTAAGGCTGAGGAGGATTACCAGTCATTCAGCAGTGTACACGTGCCAGATGTCACACATCCAGCGTTCCTCCTTTCTGTCCTTGTAGATTTATTAGCAGGGGTGACTTTGTAACACATCACCATTTGCACAATTGCACCTAGGAAAAAAAAAAGAGAATTTCTGTTTTGAAAAGCATTGCTAGAAGATAATGCTAAAGAAAGCGGTGAGAAGGTGCCATGTATCAGACGCTCTGTCTGCACCTGGGGACATGCATGCAGAGGCATACAAAACGCAGACAGTGAATTCAAAGTTACAGTCAGGGCTTCCTTCTAAGCTACTGTTAGATACCTGGATGCCATTTTTGAATGAGCATTTCTTTAACTGCTACCTACAATGCCTAGACATCTTAATAGGATGCCATACATTAGTTTGCTGTTGGAGGCAGTAAGGCAAAAATCTCAGACTTCTCCAGACTGCATCTTTTTAAGGCTAGAAAGACAAACTATAAAAGAGGCCCGGTTAAAATATTTCAAACCGGATGTATCCAGTACATTTAATCTGTTTCTCTCCTGAAGAAAAATTGCCATCCAGAAACTATATTATGTAAGAAATTGTTAAGTGCCTTATGCAGTGGGGGGTTTTTTGGTTATTTTTGTGAAGTATTAACCCTTTGCGATTAGAATTGCTGACACTAGTTTGTATAGGTAGATTTTTTTTTGTAAATTAAAATATAACATTTTTTGCTTAGTAAGTAAAATGCTGATACTTTATATGTTTATATTTGCAGTTGAAAGATTGCAATACTTCCAAAATAACTAGTGATACAAAAGTCATATGTAGTTTTTACTTTGTTTCAATTACAAAAACAGTAGATTTATTTCTTACCAGGTAAAAGGTCCATTAAACACCAGATAGAGTTTGCTACCTAATCAAAATGGTATAGCCAAGTAACAACAGTAAAATTACTGTGGGGATGGCAAATTTTTTTTTCATCTTTGGTGCATTGTTCCAAGGCATGTTATGCAATGTTGGGTTTTTTTTCCAGCATTTATTTGTTTTTACACAAAAATCCACAGCCTCAACATTCTAAAATTCTAACTATGCCTTTCCTAAATTGATGATGAAAATCATTACCTTACTAAAATGAAAGCCATTAATTTGTTTTTATGCCCTGGCAAACTTAATAGTAGAAAGTTTTTTTAGGTTCATGAGGTTTTTGTGAATGCTGTGAGTGAATGTGAATGAAAATGATGGAGAAACAAAAAACAAGTAGAAGAGCAATTCACAGAAAAGTACTACTGAAATTTTAAGCCTGACCTGCTGCCAATGACTGTGGCACAAATTTTATCTTACAATTACTCACCAAAATTTAAAAAACTTGTAACAGTTAACTTTCTGGAAGCTGATTACAGAAATTCCTTGGAATAACAATGGTATATGATTAGATAAGACAGCTGATTAGACTACTTATCTTCATGACATCACAAGAATTTGTAGTAAAAGAGCAGGCCACACTTTTTGATCCACTGGGAACTCATCATCTAGTGCGGCAAACACAAAGGATGAGCCACTGACATGTGTAGCTAGTCAAAAGTGTTTCTTGCTGAATATTGTTATCCAGTGATGACTCCAGCACTAAGCAATATGAAGATTGTATCTAAAATCAGAAACCAACATTACTGCAAAATGAGATGAAAACGAAACTAATTAACTGAGTCAGTGTTAAAACACTCCGAGGAGAGTGTATCATCACAGTTCTTCCTCCTCAGTACTGTTCCCAGTCATTACAGAGTACAATCCAGATAAAGGTGATCACAGATCTCATTAACTACACCGCTAAATTAATCTTCATTTGTCCTCAAGAATAAAATATAACTTTCTTGTTTGATTTTTATAGCCTTGTGGCCCTCTTGGAAAGAGGTCCTGGTGTGGTCATACTTACCAGCAAGATCAGTTTGCACAGTGCAAATATAATGATGTGAACTTCAACATCTCCTGTGACACACAAGAAACAGATGTATAAAATATTGAGATTTTCATCTTCATGGAAGAAGGAATGCATAAAGCACTGCAGTGATTCCACATTGGATTGGTAGAAATTCTCATCAGGGATAAAATACGATGGGATAAATTGCTGATTTAGTTCCCCTGAGTTTCTCCCCATTCTCTTGCCAGCTACTGCCACTTGCCACTCCTATATTGCTTCATGTATTTTCAACTGACTTTTGACACTAATGAGCACATGAAAAGAGCAGGACATGTTAGCACCATGTGATTATCTAGGTCTTTACGGAAGGCAATAAGATGCACTACATACCATCAGCAACAAAGAACTACAGTCTGAAGACAGATCTGCTGTCTGAAATTGATCTTTTATCACAAGGGCTCTTTCATGTGAGGTGTACAGATAATCCATTTTTAACACGCAGCACATCAGAAGTTCCTATATTGCTTTCATATTGCCTGTTCATGCCAATATAAAGTCAGCCTAGGCAATTTGGGTCTGATCTTCAACGACTTTAGAGTATTTGCAATCTATATTGATTCCAGCTGGAGTCCTAGGTGTTCACTGCTCTTCCTACAGCTCCATCAGTGCTAGCAACAATGGGAATTCTAATGTAGACAAGACATTTGTCTTTTTATCGCTGGTGTTAACTATACAGCAATAAATCTATATGGTGAAGTACAGCAGCTGCTGAGAGGTTTTGCATGCTCGAGGTGAAGTCACCGCTAGCAAGAGTGGAGCTGTGCTCATGTTAGTGTAACGGTGGGAAATCCTGGTAAAAGGCTCGTTGTAGACATGCTTCTCCATACTGTACCTCTGCTCAATAGATCATTCATGAGCACCCAGCCCCCACTCCTGAGAGCAAGTAGAATCTGGTCATGAGCAGGAAGGGATGGAGACAAGGCTGAGTTTCTTACTTACAGCTCAGGCTTGGAGCTGGTTTATTGTTGTCATGGCTACGGGCTCCACACGCCTCCAGTCCCTGCTTTATGAAAAGAATGATGCAGTGTCTAGCCTTACAGCTGAATATATAAACCAAATTAGTCTACCATGTCTCTACCTGTTTTGTGGCTCACAATGAAAGAAGTAATATATCATGCAATCAGTCTTGTAGCAGTTATATTCTGCAAACACTAAGTCATTACACCCAGACTTTTTTATTTGCTCTTTAGAGTCCCTTCTTGGTATAATAAACTGCAGATTTCAATACGAAAGTTAATTCAGAAGAGTCCTCTGTGACTTCTCAGAATTTCTGTAATGTGTAAGTTAAAAAGGGCACTTCAAATCCCTTTTCACACTCCATTTTTGCATAATCCCACTCACTAAACAAGAATAAGAAACACTTGATGAATGTCTTCCAGTGCTGCCGTGCCAGGTTATTACTAGAATCAAACTAATTCTAATATAAGAGGAGTTATATAGACCTCTGGGGAACCTTTACCTTTTATTGAACAGAGTAAGAGCTTCATATGGTCCCATCTCTGCTATGAGATCAAGTAAACCTTTAATGGTACTGGGATAAAGCAGTGAGGGAAGACACGCCCTGTGATGCTGATGTTGTCAGTGTGGTTTAGAAGAGGGGGAAGGACAGAAAGCCTTAGAAGTGTGGTCTCAATCGAAAGATAAATGTATAAGAGGGGGAAAATGGGTATCAGAAAAAAAAAAATGTGTCGATCTCAACATATGATGGTGTAGCCTGCACACCAAAGGTTTGGAAGATAAGGTGGCAACAGGAAAAGTAACTGGCATGAGGGGTAGAGAAAGTGTAAATTTGCTTTAATTTCCACCTCCTTACGCATTCTTGTATTTTTCCCCAGCTGGTACATTCCACCAGTTTTGATTCTCTGTAGGCTCATTTAGGCTATACATGTCAGTAAGTGGAGATGTGTGGTCACACAGTTCACCAACATTTTACACCCTATCTCTGTGTTTAGCAAAATGGGTGTTATCCTCACATACCTCCAAAATCCATTAAAGTACATTGGCAGTGTAGGCTGTAAATGATTTTTGTAGCCAAGGAAGTGTAAAGTATCTCGGTGTAGATAAAGAACAGAAGAAAGTGTTACATTTTTACAGATCTGAAGTATTTCTTAAAAAATAAATAAAGATAGCTTTATTATCTATCGGGAGAGGAACAATGTAACACAGCATAAATTGAACGTAGCCCCCCAAATTAAATTCACCTTGGCTACAGCAAATTGAATGTTTTGACTCATCAGTGTATCGTCACTATTTCATGCTACACAGTCTCCCATGCTGATATTTTCTGTTCCTTGCTGCTGTGGAGAGAACTGAAAATAAAGAAGGGTGTTCAAAATAATATACCTGTGTGTTGTAGAATAGTGCTGTATGTCTCATCAAGGCTGCTACATGCTCTGCAATCTCATTCTTGAAGGGTTTAATGACTTGGCCATTTCAGAAAACATCAAGACTGAAAAAGCAAAATAAAACCCAAAGAATGTTTTTGTTGTAATTATGCAACTTTTTCAGTTTCACAAAAGAAAAGTTTATTGCATTATGCATTTCTGATACTTGGCTCTAAAGTGATATGACAGAAAAAAATTGATTTTTTTTTTGTTCACCTTTTTAAGAAGTTTTGGTTACTGCTCAAGTTAAAAATTGTTCAAAATAAAATAGTGACTCAAGGAAGCACATTTAACTAAGACCCTTTATGGCTATGTGCAGCTGCAGCATATTTGCTTCTTTAAAAGACATGTCTACAGACCTGAAAGAAATTATAAACCCAACAGGAAAATAACCATTATTACCATGAGTTACATACACGTGTGTTTGAATAGGAATGAATATTCTGTATATAGAATGTAGATACTGACACCTTTTGCAGCAATAAAATGAAGTAAAATTGTTTTTACGTCTATATTTATTGTGTGCACAATTTCACATTCTGGTTGGAGAGACACATTCAGTTTATAGGTTTTTAAGCAGTGTTTTCTGTGTCATATAGGTGGGAACTATACAGTACTTTCTCTGCAGCCCTTAGAAATACTGTGCATATTTTAATCAGTGCTTTTATTTTTTTATTTAAGTTACATGAAACTTTACTGAAACACTTTTAGTTATTTCAAACTGTTAAATCGTATTTACACAAAATATATGGTATTGGGGAAAGTGTTTGATAGGTATGGGCACATACAGCCCACTGCATTTTGGCCTTGGAGCAGGAAGTGGTTTAGACTCCTAAGCAGGCAGTGAGCTTCACGTTAAAGTCTCTCTTCTTTTGTATATGTTTGATTTTGATTATTTTTTTAAAGAAATTTATTGTTTTTTCATGCCACAGATGAAATGGTAGTAACAAATTTAGTAACACACATTCATCAGCTAAATTTAATATAAATAGGAGACTATAAAACTAAGTAATCAATGAGGAAAACAGATTCTATAAATATTACATTTTAGGATGGTATAGTACAAATATTTTATAATGCATGTGTTGTAAGGGACAGCATAATGTGAAAGCAGGATAGCTATTAACTCGCTGACAGATTTAGTCTGTGTCCTAAAGAATAAGTGAAACAAATTCTTTGAAACTCTTTATATTACCTATATTTTCAGAGCTTTCACATGCAGTGTGTTCTATTTTTTCTTCCTTTTACCAAAATAATTGAGGTACGACATACATACAGAAAAGAAAGGCATTTCTCAGAGAAACTATACATATAACTGCTAGTAGATTACTGAGTCTGTAAGTTTTAAGCGCAGTTAAGACCTTTAGATGATATCTTCCAAACTTCTGTGTTCACAACCTCCCATTCACAACCCATTTCACCCAGATACCTTATACTAAGGCCAACAAATTAAGTTAAACAAAAACATTTCAGCTTTGGAGAGCTGAAACAACTGTTCTCTCCCAGCAGCAACTGGGAAAGACCCAGGTTCCACCAGAGCCTGAGGCTTCTGAGCAGCAAGGAGTTCATTAAGTAAGAGATGTTTTGATGATCTGAGCAAGATGAATCATATCCCATGCCAGAAAGGAAAGGAAAACCATGAGTAAATAAACAACCTCTCCTCCTCAATAACAAAAACAAAACAGTGAAACAATAATAACAAAAACCCATAGGCCAACCTGGTCTGCAAAAAGCGAACGTATTTTTTATGCGAGACCTGACAACTAGTTTGAGCTCCAGCATATGGATGGGTACCAGTCCTACCCAGCCACATAAGATTCTTTGTACCTTCTCTGAATTTTAATCTGACCTATTTTGCACAAAGTCTCCATTTACTACAGCTTCAAACAAAGATCTGGCCAGACAAAGAAACTCAAAATTATATCTTTCACTTGTAAAGGGAGATTAAAAATTATTAATTTCCTCCAGCATGCAACTGCCTGAAACTCTGAAGTATGCTGCGTGAAACTCGCAGCCATGCTGTGTTTGATCATAGTCATTGCCATGTGTTTTCTGAGGGCAATGCAAAATGTTCTCTTTTGACTCGTAGAAGAGTGGAAAGCAGAGGAGAGCTCCCTGAAATGCAGAATGAGATATCAAGGCCAAAAGGACCATTGTGACCACATTACTCCTCTGTCCCCTCTGATTTTCTCACTCATAGATTTTCTTCCAAGAGTTTGACTTGCTGTCCTTAAGAAAGAACTGCAATCTTGTTCTAACGATTCCAAGTGATCTTGCATCTGCTGCCTTTCTGCTGTAAGCTATTTCTACATTTAAGTACTGCTAGGAAAGCACCTTCCTTTAACATTCAGTTTGCCTGATTTGAGCCTCAGTCACTAGGCCTTTTAACATTTTTCTTCTCATTTGGTATCAAAGCTTTCCTCAGTATCACCTGAACACAGAGGCTGCCTTCTATGAACAAAGAAGTTCACAGAAACCCAGCTGCTTTAAACTTACATTATAAGCTTTATACTCTCAAGTTCATCTTCAGGACTGTTTGAGACTTTTAATATAGCTGCGTTCTTTTCAAGTATAGATGATAGTGCTGACGTGTCAATCTAGTATAGAAGTGCTATGTATGGAAATAATACTGCTTGTCTCCTTCCACCTGGTACCTTGGTTATCCCTTATATAACTAAGATTCACGTGGATCCTTTTTGCCATAGTCTTTCATTTATGGTTTAGTCATGCTAAGAGACATTAGTTGCTCTAAACTCTCAATTCTTATGTGTTTCATTGCTTTCCAAGACAGGGTTTCCTGTCCTCTTGTGCTCATCTCCGTTTGTTGTTCTCAGTTACATTTGCCTGCACTTGGATACCAAGAAAAGCTTTTGGCTGAAGGACACCCATTAAAATCATACATAATTCTCTGTAATAGTAACTCTCCCTTCTCATTATTTCTCCTCCCACAAACTCTTTTGCACCTACAAAGCTTGCCATGAAAAATATTAATATCTTCTTGACAACCAAAACAAGTGCTGCATGGCCTTTACAGCAAAAGCTGATCCCTGCAAGACCTACTATTGATCTCATTTAGAGAAATGCTTTTGTGGTAACCAGAGTTTGGATCCCACTGACTACTTATTCTGCCTAAAATCATTCTAAAATCAACATCTCAGGCAGCATTTTGCAAAGGCTTCTGTCTTCAAAGTTAAACTTGGGATTTAAATGGGCAAAATACCCTTCCTATTTACAATTTGAATCCAAATGTGTATCACCACCCATAGTCTGGAGTGATCTACGATTTCTGATTCTGAATCATATTTGTATAAATCCAGCATAATTTCACTGACATCAGTGACAAGTATGAGAGCAGAATTTGGCACAAAGTATGCACCCGGGTTTCATTGTAACAATAAAACTTTGAGTGGAATCCGGTTGACCTGAATTAGATGTCAAAACTCTTGCGCTACCTCGCTGAATGAGTAGCTGTCTACTATGGATAAGTGTGTGTGATAAGGGGTTTGTAAAATGACCTAGACCAACTAAAGTAATTACCTAAGTGCCGAGTTTCAGCATCCGTGAAAGGACAGGAACGACTCTCACACGCATTGATACGATGCACAGTCGGATTCTTTATTATCCCGCTTGTGCGGTTATATACATTTACCATATCTGTACACGCAATTACGCTTATATCGGATAGGCTACAGACATAAATCACATGCTGTTCACACGCCCCACATTCCCTTATGATTGGTAACTATGCACTAACGCCAATAGCAACAGACTGCCTCCACGTCCTTGAACACATCTTGTTTTGCTAACCCACACCTTGTGCACTGTCAGAACTTTCTCAATGGCTATTCTTAGCTGTCTTTACCATCAGCCTGTTCAATTATGCTGTTTTGCTTAAGTGGCCTAGTTGTGCTAATTCTCAAGCTACATCGACCCCAACACCTAAGTTACCCATAAAGTCAACAGACGTATTTCTGAAAACATACAGAAGGAAATCCAGGCAAAGTAATTTAAGGCCTGTCCAGAGCGCAATCCAGTCTGGTTAAGTAGTACATTTGAATTTTCCAAGAAAAGTGGAAGGAAGACACAGGAAAAACTAGGCAGGGAACCCTATTTGGAGTCTAGTCTTCAAAAACTGAATACCTACTGCAAATATCATGGTAGAATCACTATCTAGCCACTGCATAATGTGTGCTCAAGCACCCCACTCATGAAAATAGGAGGCTGCAGTTCTTTTCAGACCGTATATGTGGGATCTTGGATACATGTCAAGGAGACCATCAGGCCATGAGATGCTCCTAGTCAGTATGACTTTCATAGATTCATAGAATCATATAATATCCTGAGTTGGAAGGAACCCAAGAGGATTGTCGAGTTCAACACCTGACTCCACACAGGGCAAACCAAAAGTTAAGCCACATATTGTCCAAATGCTTCTTGAACACTGACGGGCTTCACCTGGGAAGTTTGTTACAGTGCCTGACCACCCTGTCAGTGAAAAAACAAGTGAACTTGGAGTGAATCAAGACGTAGCCAAGTGTGAGAATCAGAGGGTGAGCTACAGTCATGAAATTCAGCTTGAGTTCCTTCCCCATTTCCTTCTGTTACATGAGAATGTATAGGCATAGCTACAGTCTAAGTACCCATTTGACTAGAGGTAACAGTAATCCCCCAGAGTGTGAGTTGAAAACCCAATGGCCTACAGAGAGCCTAGAGTCTATATCTCCTCTGTGAGTGGGCTGATCTCTGCAGCATTTGCAGTACTTCTTGCTAGCAATTGAATTAGGAAGTGGTGGACAGTAAATGGACTAGATTTCTGTCTGGACCTTTGTTCGGTTGGATGCCTGATTCTTTAAGGAGTTTGTAAATTTAATACATTTTAGTTCTCAAATCACATTTGACTCAACCAAATGTTCTACACCACTTCATAAATACTCCAGTCCTCCACAGACTATGTTAGTACCATGAGCATCCCACCATCTAAGACATCCCTGGGAGTTAGATTCTGCATAGCTATAACTTGCTAGCATACCCTAGCTCATACTTACCTACTTTTGATACAACTATCACCCTAAATTTTTCAGTGCTTAGACTCACATCCTTAGTACCTTGAAAATAATGTTGTTCATTTTTAACTGTGTGGATAAACCAGACAGTATATCTAAAACTTGTGAGAAAAAAAATCTGTTTGGTTGTCTAGGGTTTAAAATCTGAGCATGAAGGTTCTTTAGTACCACAGCAAATATGAAATTACTAAACCATTGTGTTATAAGAAAAATATGAAACGTTTAGAGCTGTTAAATCATGCACTTTTTTCCCTTCATGAAGTGGATCAGCACACAGAAGGTAAATGCAAGGGGTTTGTGATCAATATACAAAAAAATTTGGTGGGGTTCACTGGCCAGAAACTTGCACTTTCTCCAATATAATCTAGTCTTCATGTGGATTTAGTATTAGACAGCACACAACTATATAAACAAATACTGAAGCACTGAGATTCAGAAAGAGAAAGGGAAATGTCATGAGGGAAAGGAAGGTAAAACCATGAAATCTATTCAGGATCCCAATGCCACACTGTATCTGAATTTCATAGTAAAGATTATTATCTCAAATACTCTGAATACACACTCATAGATCCTGAAAATCCTCACAATTTTGTAGGTTATTTTTCAAAATTCGTCATCTGGATTTGATGTTTTGAGATCCTCTTTGTGGTAGTAAATTATTGCAAAATTATGCTAAAATTTACTTCATATGCTGCCCATGCTGGTTGCTTTTGCTTATTTTAGAAATGTTTATGTATGTTTCATCTCTTCAAAAAGGGAATGTGAAGATTTGAGGAGTATGCCTTGAAACCCGCTGTCTCCTGGTAGACTGAAATAAGTTGCCTAGGTTTCCTGGGAATACACTGCAGGAACAGATGAAGATAATGTGGTTGCATATTGTGTGATAATGATTATTCTGACTGATGTATTTACCCCAAGGTACACTTGAGCATCTGTTGTTTATTTAGGCAGGACTCGTCATTCTTATTTTTAAGATATTCAAGTGAGTGAACATAGTTCTCCTCTAAGACTATCAAATGGGGAAAAAAAATAACAAGAGGCACATGGGATTATGTACCAGTGATGACATGGAACGTGAACCCAGGTGGGATGTGTACTTTACTTCTAACATTGTTCATTGCCTTAGGAAGTTAGAGTCTATACGTGAGGAAGATGTTAGTTTGGCTTCTATTGACCTTACAAAGCAATGAAGCCACATTAAGAGCAAGAGTTGTGCCTGTAAAGCCTTACTCAGTACTGTACATATTTAACAATAAGGTTGATAAGTCCCTAGTAAAACACAGTGGAGTATGGGGTGGTATCCTCTCTGTCATATGAAGCCTTAATATCTGATTTTGATGATTTTCTAAGATACTGTACCTCAACAAGAAATTATATGCTATATGAAGTAAATTACATGGTGCAAGTTTCTGTTCTGTTATAGAGAAACTCAGACTAAGTGACATAATGGTCCTTTTTAATCTGAAAGTATAGGATGTCTGAATCATTTGAGTACAAGTCTACCTACTATACTAAACATAAACAGAAAAAATATGGTAGATTCAAGTAGTACACATGACAGTGTAAATGGTTTCCTCTTTTTCTATGAATTGTTCCAAATGTAATCATTGTATTACAAAAGCATCACATTATCATCTAATTCTGATTTCTGAATACTAGTATCCTCAGAACTATTAACCTACTAGTAGGAAAAGATTGAGTTTTCAATGTCAATCCAGCTTCATTTCACTCTCTTTTTGGACTGCAGCAAAGCCCTTCAAAGCAAACAGTAGGAAAAACTGCAGAAACACTGTCTACATTAATTATTTTTCTTACTTTATTTTCCCTGCTAGTTTTATCATTTCCAGTGGACATTTATACAAAAAAAAACCCCAAAAAACAAAAATAAAACAAAAACAAAGACTTAAGTATGATGTAACCAAGTCAGGTAGAGTATTTACATCTGTCACCACATAAAAGTTTCATAAGCATTGATCCAACCTTAGGGATGAACTATACGTAAAAAATCCTGAGCAGAAACTGGCTTAGTATGTCTTTAAGGATATCTAGTGAAGAAGAGTTCACAACAACTCCAGACAATCTACTCCTGTAAACCAAGACAAAGTGTCCCATTCCATTCTAAATAGCTCTTCCTAAAATGTAAACCCATTATCTCTCCATACCTCTGCAGATATGCAGAGAACTTGATTTCTTTCCCTCTTGCAGCTACATTTAAAAATTTTCAAACATATACATGGCTTCTTCTGACTTTGTCAAACTAGGAAAGTTTTACTTTGTTCAAGTTTTCTACACAAGCATTTTGGGAAAGCCTCTGTTTTCTACACCTCTGACTATTCTCATTGATTTCTTCTCAGTTCATGGAATCACAGAATAGTTTGGGATGCAATGGACCTTTAAAGAACATCTAGTCCAACCCCCCCACAATGAGCAGGGACATCTTCAACTAGATCAGGTTGCTCAGAGCCCCATCCAACCTCACCTTGAATGTTGCCAGGGATGGGGCACCTACCACCTCTCTGCACAGCCTGTTCCAGTATTTCACCACCCTCATTGTAAACAATTTCTTCCTTATATCCAGTGTAAATCTACCATTCCTTAGTTTAAAACCCCCAGCCCTTGTCCTATCGCAACAAGCTCTGCCAAAAAGTTTGTCACCATCTTTCTTACAAGCCCCCTTTAAGTACTGAAATACTTAAGGTCTCCCTGAAACACTTAACGTCTCCCTGAGGGGTCTCCCCAGAGCTTTCTCTTCTCCAGGCTGAACAGCTCTGACTCTTTCAGCCTTTTCTTATAGGAGAGGTGTTCCATCCCTCTGATCATTTTTGTGGCCTCCTCTGGACCAATTCCAACAGGTCCACATCATTCTTGTGCTGAGAGCTCCAGAGCTGGACACAGGACTCCAGGTGGGGTCTCAGGAGAGCTGAGTAAAGAGGCAGAATGACCTTTCTTGACCTGCTGGCCATGCTGCTTTTGGTGCAGCCCAGGATACGGTTGGCCTTCTGGCCTCTGAGCGCACGCTGTCAGGTCATGCCCAGCTTTTCATCCACCAGTACCCCCAAGTCCTTCTCAGCAGGACTGCTCTCAGTCCCTTCATGCCCCAGCCTGTACTGATACCAGAGGTTGCCCCAGCCGAGGTGCAGGACCTTTCCCTTGGCCTTGTTGAATCTCATGAGGTTCACATGGGCCCACTTCTCAAGGTTGTCCAGGTCTCTTTGGATGACATCCCATCCTTCTGGTGTGTCAACAGTGCGACTCAGCTTGGTGTCATCTGCACATTTGCTGAGGGTGCACTTGATCCCACTGTGTCACTGATAAAGATATTAAGCTGTACTGGTCATAGTATGGACCCTTGAGGGACACCACTTGTCACTGGTCTCCACCTGGACACTGAGCCATTGACTACTAACTACTCTCTGGATATGACCATCCAACCAATTCCTCATCCACCTAGCATTGCACCCATCAAATCCATATCTCTCCAATTTCAAAAGATGGATGTTGTCGGGGAACATTGCAAAGGCCTTACAGAACTCCAGATACATAACATCCATAGCTCTTCCCTTGTCCACTGATGTTGTCACTCTCCTCCTTTATCCACTGATGTAGTCACAGTTGCCTCCAGCTGATACACATTTTTGCCTAAAGACAGCACAAAATGCTGGAATAGAGCTCCCCACCTTATCTGTGCTGGGTTATAATTACTTCCATTGCATTTCTTCACAGGTGTTGGGACCTTGACAAGCGATCACAGGGGACTCTGTTCTTTGTAATTTAAGGTGTTACTGTTCCTAGCTGCCAGTTCCACTCTTTTTCCAGCAGTAACACTATTGTGGCAGAATTGTCAGGTGAGGATATGTCTGTGTCAGCTACTCCTCAAAGGTATGCACTGAACCAACACATTGCTTTTAAATGAGCAAAAGAGGGTCATGCACAAAAGCTTCCCCCCTTCCGCCATTATGAAAAATGTTTCAGAAAAATCTGTGCAACTTAAATGTATAAACAAGATTTATAAACAACTTTTTCAGAAGAATGGACACACTAAATCATACCTAAACTCCATCTAACCTGCAATCCTCTGTCCAGCAAAGGTCGACTGGTCTCCTGTGGTCTGATAAAAATGATCTGATTGATGTTGCTTCTCTATGAGACTCTCTTTCATCCTACTTTGTATTCAGCTGTCTGCCACATCCATTTTCATTCTCAGTTCTGTGGCCTTTCCCCTGATACTTGGGAAAACTTACAGTGTTTTCAGATAGATGTAGTTTTCATTTCTTTTTTCTGATACTTCAGTTAATAGAAGATACCAAGGGAAGAATACAAGAAAAAGGGAAGTATACACTGATTTTTATGTCAAGGAGGGTATAAATCCCTTTAGAATGACAGTGGTTTGCACTTATCTCTTTAACTTCATTCACACATCAGTTGTTGAAAGTTTTCTTGACACTTGCTCACAAACACTTCAGTTCATTCCTTCCAGGATGCTCAAAGTAGCCCCAGGCATGGTCATTTGATTGCAGACAGCTGGTCTCTACAGCTAAGAGAGGATGCTGAGAAGGACATTTTCAGAACCCTTGCAAACAGTAAGTATTTTTATGCGGGGCAAGAGCAATAAACTCCAAAGAGTCTGGGGCAGCAAAGACTGCTTGGGAAGCTGGAGATAGTGAAGAACTGTAAGGAGGTTTGCAGCTGGCTGGAAAGATTTCCTTGCACACTTAGTTAAGGGAAGTACAAAAATTGCTTATGACCCCCACAGAGTAATTTCTCAAAACCCAACTGTAAGATCAATGTTGACAGTTTATGCAGGCTGAACCATTCACAGTGAAAAGAAAGGCACTTTGAGATCTCTTTGCTGCTATGGGCAATAGGAATTACATCAGACTGAAGCCGGCTGAGGGAGAGTTTATGTATTGTGTTGTTTCGACCACTGTTCTTATTTAGCATATTTTGTCACATTATAGACCGTGAATGGATGAAAGCTGTTCAGTGGTGCCCGGCAAATCTCAAGTATCCACACATCCAGAGCACTAAACACCTGACTCCTAGTATTTGCTGACTCATTGGGTTTTAATACCTTGGGGCATTTCGACTGTTTATGGACAGGTAGACAGGCCAAGCACTTAACGAAGGCCTGAATACACAGAAGCAAATCTTTCTTAAACAGAGAGTCTTCTTTCCCCTCTCTCTCTTGCCTTTTCAGGCTCAGATTTTCACTATGAGATTATTTTTCAAGAAAATTAAGGTTGCTTAAAAGGATACAGGAAAAGTTTGTGGATATTTTCTTTTGTTTTATTATATTTTGGAAAACACAGATATGTCATTTGCTCAGACTTCGTAAAAACAGTGGAACTCCTTAAAACCTGAATGGTATTTTTAGAACCATTTTTTGGACTGAATTTCTATCCTAAAATCCTTTTAAAATTATGCTTCAGAGCAATTAAAGCTGACTAATCCTTTAATATTTATAGCATTAAAAGTTAAGCATAATAAGGGTATAATGATTATTGGTTAAAATAGACCAAACTCTTCTATAGGTTGTTACCATGATCTGTAACATCACTGCAACAAACCACAGTTGGTGAGTTTGATTAGGTCTCCCTACGTTCCTCTTTCATATGAAGGAAGTAATAGAAATCATGTCTCTGCTAGTCCAGTTTAATATACCACTTGAAAACCCAAACTACATGCAGCGTACAAGCGGATAATATGGCCCAAACAAATACTATAAAACCCAGTCCAGATAAATAAAAACAAAATTGCCAAGGCTTAGCATGCCTAGGCATAGAAACCATACATTTATACCTCCAGAGAATAGCTAATAAAAAGTTAAAATTTCAAGTTTATTCCAAGACATGGAAGTAAGCCTAGTATTCAAAGTTAGGACTTATTCTTAATGAACACATTTCCCTGCCTTGTCAGAAAAATCTTGAAGGTCAACATATTTATGAAACTTGTTATACTTAGAATCATATACTCCAGGCAAGATCAGCCTCTATTTAGGATCATTATATGAAATTATATGATTATATGATTTCATTATATGAAAAGTTTAGACCTTGGCAAGTATCTTTGACTGACTGGTCCATCAGATTTTCTTGTTTCTTAGCGCAGTTCAAAGTCTGACCTTTAGTTAAGGTTATGTAAGGACAGAGCTTTTCTGAAAAGTTCCTTTGAAGTGACTGAGAACTTCCTGTTAATCTTTATCATTCTGAGGATCTCAGGCACCTGCTGGTGACAATATTCAGAACTTTGCTGCACATTCAATGCTTGATGAATTTCTAAAGGACAGAGAACATGGCACTGTGCACAGCCCCTCTCATGCATACAGGCAAGGACAGAGACAGTTGGGGAAAACTGAAATAATATATGAATACCAGAAGATGAGACTCATTTTTATTTGCTTGTCCATGAAAGGAAAATTGACAAATTCGTGAAAGCATTTTTTGTGTGTTTGTTTGTTTGTGTTCTCCCCTCCCCTCACCTCCCCAGGCAGTTGATTCTCAGCTTCTAAAAGCTGAAAGCTGTAAAAGCTCTCACTTTCTTGACCCTGACAGATAACTTCAGCCTCTGGCCCAAGCTGAAAATAGTCTAAACCCTTAAGAAAGCAAAATCAGGCAGAAGTCTTGTGGCATCTTTAATTAATTTCATAATTTTCAAAGTGGTTTGTGTTCATTAGGGGGAAAGAGGCAGAGGAATGTAAGAATTAACTGTAGTTTCTGTAGCCAAAATAAGTGAGGAGATGTAGCCAACAGTCTGCACCATGCATTCCCAGGCATGTTGATCATACTTTCAGAGTGGAAAAAGAAGGACGCTGTAATCAAAGAGAAGGAGGTTAAAGAAAAGTGTTTTAGTGAGAACAAGGGAAGATCGACAACAAGGAGATGAAAAAGGAGAGTGAAGATCCAAGACATTTCGTAGCAAAGAGTAAAAAGGGAAAGATACCACCTCTATAACTCTTTTATTGTTCATTCATTTCTCAACATCTTCTTCAAATATATTTGTCTTGTATCAGTTGCAAAACACTGCTTCAGCTCATTTGCCACATTATTGAGCTCTCTTTCATTTGGCCTTGATCAGCCAAGCGCCCTAGTCATAAACTTGCTGACTCACTTTCTCACATCAGCCTGTTTTCTAGTGTAGGAAAATCAAAGAACAAAAGCCTGATGTGATAATCCCTCCTCTTCACTCTTCTCCATGAAAAAAATTCCCTAAACTCTGATCGTTCTTATGCCTTCTGACATACACAAAAGTCTGTTTAAAATCATCATATGTATACGAGCATCCCATGCCAATGTCAGAAACTCCTGATCGCTGGCTCTTTACCACTAACAGCCTCAGAAGATTTAACATGCTGGATGAGAAAAAGCAGGACCAGAGAATGCCACTGTTCTGCTTCTGTGCACTGGAGTGAAAGAACTTCATATTAGCATAAGTTTCTTGCTCTGATGCCTACACATATTAACAGGAAAAAACAAAATTTTTATGAATTTTCAGCCAGTGATCCTTGTGGTCTCAGCATCAAAGGAGGAAAAGAGCACAAAGGCAGTCAGATTAAATGCATCTCCAGGGATTAAGGCCTCTATAGCATCATCCATATTCCTCTATGGAGATACACACTGGCACACTAGCAGCTCTGCATATTGATAACATAATTTGTAGCCATCATTTGTAAGACTCTTGTTTGCTATGGACTTTCTGAGTCATCAGAATAACTCTGACAAGCCTCAACCCTGTCCTTGTGATCAGCCAACCACTAGTAATGTTAATGGCTGGTTATCATGGAAATAACAATCAAAACAGTTTCATATATAAAGCAGTTTCAGCTTTATATAATCTTTTATGTAATTAGATACTTGTCTTCAACCATGGGCAAAGATTAATCTCCTTCCGATGATCTAAATTAACTGGTATAAATAAGCCTAAGAGATCAATGAAACTTTGGGTAATTTTGTCTTTATTTTCATTTCTTTGCAGATGAATCATTTAAATTACTGATAACAGAACACTTCCACTGAATGACTTGGCTAAACAAAGCTTCAAAATCAGACTGGCTTGTCCCAGCAGGAACACAGGATAAGGGTTCACAAGTACTAGGGATGATATGGAACACAAAGAGATATGTACTAGAACAGAGTCAGAATATTTTTTTCTTACTGACAAACTCTTCAAAACTCTTTAATGTAATCCTAGAGTTTCAATAAGATCTATTGATTTAAGGAATGATTCACATTTGGACTGGAAATGAAGAAGCTTTCAAAGGGCAATCACCAAACCCATATGGTTTATTTCACAACGTTACCACTCAACTTTAAAACAAATATAACTCGAATCACAATACAATGATGATTGATGTTTTTCATCAACGCCCAATTATCATTCCATCATGGCACAAGACATTAAAGCAGAGCTGTCTGAGCCAAGTAAAACACAAAGTGAGCATCTGAAAATCCAGATCTATTCTCTTACAAAATGACTTACCAAACCACATTTATTATTTTCTAACATGTTAGGTCATGTTAGTTGTATATGGGTATACAAGATGAGGCATTTATTTTAATCTTATGTTCAGGTAGCTCATTTCACTAATTTCTGAGTAAGAATCATATCTGCAAAGAGATTTTGGGTTTGTTTTAAACAATATTTGAACTGGAATTCTTCTTAGCATTGGTGGCATCAGTTCTCAGTTCTTTTCGATTTCACTGGACTTCTCTAAATATTCGATACTGAGCATTCACAAGGCAACTCACATATGTTTCTGGATATTTCATGGGTGTTTCATGATCAAATCATTGCAAGTCCACTAAACTTCCCCTTTTATGTGCAGAATATGTTAGAACACATATTTCACATTTTTTAATATATTTATAATATGTATAGATAGCCTAACATCTAACAGGGAAAGAGGTACCTTTTGCTGTTTCTCTGCACTGCCTGACATGACCTAACATGATTTTAGGTGGAAATTAAGTTCCATAATTCAGAAGCAGGTTGTTTGGGGTTGGGTTTTTTCAGCATTGCACAGTAACAGCAGCAAAACGACGGGAGGTTATGGAAACAGGAGGAAGTGGTTTAAACATGCAAATATTTAAAAAATGTAGGTGTTAAAAGACATACTAATAATCTATGTAAATTCTTTTAACCAAGATAAGTATTACCTTATTTTCATACTATATATTATTCATAAACTTTACTTGGAGCACAGTACACATTTTGTCCTCAAGGACTGTAAAATAACTAATATACAGTTTGCTTAATAAACACTTCATATTTTTCTGAAATGCAGTCACCTCAGGTGGGCATAAAAGCAACTACTTAATAATGTTCAAAACTAATGAATACCAATTAAGAAAAAAAAATAGAGAATATTATACTCATTAAAAAAACCCCACAGTACATCTTAGCTAAGTGCAATGACAAAAATGACCAAAGATGGAATTTATTTAACACATTTTGCCTGACAGTTACCTCAAAAAGATAACATTTTTTATTTTCATCTTTGGAAAGGACTTTTGTTTTATCCTACAGCTCAAATTATGGTATCTCCTATACTGTATTTCCTTAATCTGAATTGGTGCTATGATTCAGTGCTAAAGGTGTTTGGCGGGTTACAGATTTTCGTGTGAAGAAACAGAAGAAGTATTCTAATGGAGGGAGAGAAGGGTCATTTTAATGCACTTGACCTTTTGCAGCAACGAAAAATGTGTAATAAAATATTTGCTTTTCAAAAGTGTCTTTTGTTTTTCCTTCCAAAAATCTAACAAGCTCCAAAAAGTATTCAATTTTTTATTTAGTTTACCACATAAACCAAATTTGAGTGATTTGGTACTTACATTGTTTTTTTCAAAAAGCAGATTGACTTGCTTCTTATTTGCATTGGAGGAAAAAGGAGAAATGTGTTGTAACACATTTGCACTTTCTAATCAGGCCTTTCTGAATGAAATAATTTTTTTTCTTGATCCACTAGAAACTTTTATTGTAAGACTGAGTGAAATCATATACTCAGATAAAAAAGTCTTCAGGTACATGCTCTGTAATCATTAGAAGTTATCATTACAGCATCACATCTGACATATGACACATACCTTCTGCATTTAGTTGCCTGTTCTTTTCAGATAACAGTTGAGAACAGAAAAAAGCAAACACACTGTCACAGAGAGGTTTACGACAACGTTCTTGACTAACTGCTTGGGTGAAATTTTGATTCCAAATCCATTTTGCTTTTAATTTTTGTTTGTGTTTTACTTCCTGTATTTTAGCTTGTGGAAGAAAAGATTAAAGATAATGCCTGTTGAGTTTAGCTTCATATCTTATGAAAACCAATGTGAATACTATATATTTTCCCTTAACAACTTTGACAATTTCTTCAAGGATTGCCAAAGGCCTTTTTATACCTGTCCAGCAGTATAAAGCAGACTTAAAATGGAATCAAATAGAATATTCATTCCTTTTAAAGACAATTTGCATTGCTTACACATAGTATAAACAAAAGCCATGTCCCAGACAGCTTGTTTCCAACAGGACTGATTTTTGTTATTTGTTCAAAATTGAATTCAAACAAAATTATCTTTAGGAAAGGGAATTTGTTGACCTGAAAGAATCCTATAACTTAACACATTTTTATGGCTCCATTTCACTTATACAGGCACATTACCAGTTGTCTGCTTACACTATAGCCCTGTGGAAAATAACTTCATTATGTGCAGGTAACAATCCATCATTAGCCACCAATTAGAAATTCATGAGAGAGTCTGAAAACACTCTACATTCAGTCTGGTTCCTTACAGTGTGTGAGGCCTATCTTAAAAAGAAGAGTTCAATGTCAGACTGAGTTTTGCACTGTGCTGCAGTTCTGAATGGCAATAGTACCACATGCAGGTCCCCATTCTTCTCCTGCAAATACTCATTCTCCTCTTTCTACATACCATCACCCTAACGTATTTCAGCTGATGGTTGCCAAACTGAACATTGTGGCTCTTACAAGTGGAGATTGAGACACTAATAGAAATACTTTTTTTTGCTCTTATCTGGTATCATGAGTCTAGCAAATCGTATGTTTGCTTGCCTGTCCATGCCTGGGTTGATATCAACACAGGAGATGTCAACCTTCGCACCACCTAGGCGAAGCTCATAACCGTAACTCAAAGCAATGTGATATCTTAAAAAAAGTGTGATCTGCCAATTAATAGCAAAACAGATAAAGAGTGAGTAGTGAGTAGGAACAACTGCATGGTTTTAAATTCCTTGCAGGAAAATTGCTTTCCCTGTAACCAAGAAAATGTGCAATATAGCCTCATCAGATTTAAGTACAGCTCTTCTCAGTCTATGGTCAACAAACCACGGGTGCTGATATTGCCTCATTTTTTGGTCAAAAGTTAAGTGATGCATCGACTGAAAATGCTGATAATTGTTTGGACTAATCTCTTATGCATGTATCAAGAAAGAAGGTTAATCACTCACCTCTTCTTCCATGCTAAACTGTAAATGGCATCAGGCATCGCAGAAGAGGACAGAGATCACTTATGCACCTGGTGTATCAAATGAAACATGGTTCATCCAGAGCCCACTTCATTCCTAGGCAATAGTTGTGCCTGCTTCCTTTCTAGGATTATTTGTCTTGTAGGCACCTCACTTCATGTTCCTGGCCACTCAGTTTCAGCCGCAATATGAACCCAGAGTAATGCCCTATTTGGGGAGGACAGGCATGCCTCTCCTATCCAAAATTATCACTATCAAAAATTATATAATTTTTTACAATTATCCCGCAGTCTAGGATTAGGCAAGTGCTAAATTATGCCAAGAGTGTATATGAATGCAAATTAATCTAGCAGATTTTCAGATATGTCCTTCCTCTGGCAGGTTGAATGTTGTGGCCAGGAAGACAGTGATTTGCAACTGGTAGGTGAAGGGAAATGTGAATGGCGTCATCCATACACACAGATGCCTCCTGGTGCCACAATCACAGGTCAGCCTTGATCTGCTCTTTCTAAGCTGCTGCACTGTCTTGTAGGCACATCTGCACTATGTGGAGCTCTATGGACACTGCTCTACCAGCTGCTTGGACCACACCTACACGTGGCTCACATAAAGGCCTATATGAATGGTGTAGGCTGTAAAATGTCTCTTATACCTAAGCCACCATAGTCTAAACCAGGTGCTTCAGCCAACGTCAGACAGATATCTGCCTTCTCTAATTTTATATGAACTGGTAAAGCAGGAGAATCTCTGGGCTCTCACACAGGTCTAAAGATATTTTCACTTATGATATTTTCAGGACTATGTTGAGTGCTAAATTTTCAGCAAATGCTGATGTACATCTTGACATTTGTATCGCCACTGCTTGGGCTAACTTTTTAAGAGGGGATTACATTCAAAGATTAAGACAATGAATATGAGTGATAGCAAGACTACTATATAGAAATGAGTAAGATGATAGCCTAAATGCAGCCAGGATGTGTTTAGGGTATGGCAAGTAACCCTAAGCAATTCAAATTTCAACACTGAATAGTGAATAGTTGCTGTACAGTATGAGAAAAAACCATAGAGTATTTCTGTGATGCCCACTGCATACCACTGTTTATATAGTACACTATCTGAGCTGAGACATTAGCTTTTTAACACACTTTATGTTCTAGGGCACATTCACAAAAAAGCACAATGTAAGATGAAGAAATTTCAAACTGCTGAGGTGCCAATTTTGGCCACAATTTCCTAAGATTATTCAGTTCATAATTGTGCATGATAATCAACACAAAATTAAATATCCATATTGCCTAATTACTTGTATATACTCTAATGGCATAATTAAGATACCAAATTTTACAATTAGAATGTGGCATTACTTAGTAAACAGCTTTTCAAAGCTTTGTTTCACTCATTTTAAATTAGTTCCAGAAAACACAAATTCATATGCAAGGTGTGGTAGGCATACTTGACTACCTGTATCTTGATTTTTGAAAACTTACCTGTACAACTTTCATGTTCTGATATTATGGTTTGTGTCTGGTTGTTTGAAATAGAGCTTTTGGTTTTGGCTCTTCTGGAGAAAAAAAAATCCGTGCTTTAGAATGGTCTAACCAGTCAGAAAATATTTGCACATACTGTAAGTAAAGACAATACTATTTTTCATTATATTAAAAATATTTTTTGAAGGAAGTCAATGGACTAACTTGAGAATTGTCACTTCTATTTCTAAGCAGATGTGAATACGTAAGTATGGAAACACCTACCTTGTATACTGTTCATTATTGTGTTCAGTGATTCAGTGGATACTTTCAAAGATGAATGATTTTGCAACAGCCATTGTCTGATGTCTTTTTTGGTTTTGGAAATCTTGCCATTAACTTCACCAATATTTGACTTTTACAGCAAGTATCAACAGCAATAAAGAGTAGCAGCATGCAACACAAATTTCTTTTGCTTCCAGATACCAACAAGGGATAAAAGGCTGTAGTCCCAGGATTCTGCCTTACAAAGAAATATTTGGAACACTCAGGACATATAGCCAAATTGAAACCAATACTGAGTCTTTGTCATCAATGTCTGTTCTGTACTCATGTTTTTCAGTATCTAAGACAATTAATAATTCCAGAAATATTTATACTGCAGAAAATACTAATTTTTCAATGCCTTCTCTTGGAAGTAGCTGAATATTTTAAAATTAAAGAAATAATAAAAAAAGGTCTGGATAGTGCTATCTAAAAATGATAGATGAGTCAAACAAACTGTGAGACTGACACAAGCATAGAACCCAACATATAGATGCCACTAGTGGATAAAATGTCGCTAGAAGATTAAAAAGATGTGTCTTTCCTCCTGCACAGCTCTTTGGACTGATTCCCCCCAGATGACTTACCTGAACTACCACACTTATGTTAGAAAAATACCAAGTATTGACTTAAGAATGTGGAAGAAACATATAATTATCTTTTTCTTCAAATGCAGAAAAGGAGTATTTGTCAAACACATGCTTTTCTGCTTATCGATTGCATAGTAAACAAAACAAAAGAATTATTTCTCTCCCTTATGAAGTGAATCCAGCCATTATAGTCCAGATGAAAATGATATCCCAGTACACGTCAGCAATGGCAAAGTCCTATTCTTCATCTGAAGGCCTGTATACTATGTATCTTCCAACTGCTTTCAATACCAAATGTAATTAGATGAATAACAACTGACAGCAGCTTGCAGTCCTATTTTGCATCCTAAGTTTAATAGATGAACATAAGTAGTGATTTTTCTGGATTTATCATACGGAATTCAGAAATGCTGGAGACAAAATTGCTGGTTAGCTTCTAACAGTAACTGAGGCTTGACAAGAAAGGCAGCTCTCCAGCGGGCTGACAGACTGTCACCATTTTCCTTCAATAACTGGTACAGAGGGGAAAAAAATGCAAATTCAGAATTGTGCAAGGGAATAAAAAAACAGCTATCCATCTTCTTGTTTGGAGAGGTATGATTTCTTCTTCCTTCATGTTCAGACAGGCCCTTGCTAGCTTCAGACTTACTTCAAATTCCCTGGAAATTATGTAATAATGAGTTTATTTCCCACAACGGCAGCACAATTTTAACTAGGTGATCAGCTCAGCAGAACTTTTAAAATGATGGTACAAAATTTGTTGGATTTGCCCCTGAATGACCTAGAATTTATAGCTTTCTGTAATTATTGTCATCGGATTGTGACATGAAGTTCTCACAGTGATAAACGCTGATAGGCTTATATGTGATGTTAAACAATGTTTTAATGGTTTTGGGGTTTTCTGAAGAAAGAATTTCCTTGGCTGGGCTTCAGCCTTCCTCTGTATCCCCAACTTGTCAATAGAGAAGTGTGAAAGAAGTTAAGATACCTTATAAAGAGTATCATGTAGGGCATTAGTAAGGTAAGTAGGTTGCTTGAAAGGTCTTCTCTCTCCAACTGGCATCATGCCCAAAATGGAAGAAATCATCTGAAGATGCTTGGTAGAACTGTCAGTCACCCAGGCTGTGGGTATCTGTGTATAGGCATATGCATGCACAGACACAAAAAGTGTCCTGGTATACCAATACACTCAAACTGATCATTTACCTGTTTGCTTTTTATGTTGCTGCTTGATTTTCTGTTGATGTTTTGCATGCATTATTTGTTATTTTGTTATTATTGTTATACCAGAAATACACAATACTCTGAAGGAAAATTGTAGAAGGGTATACTTCAGAACAAGGGTAAGAAACACTATGTCAAAGGAAGCCAGTTATTGCCAACAGCCTACATTTCCTGATTTTAAGGAGGACAATGGGCATATTAGAAAAGAATTAGACTATTATTTACTATCTAATGAATGAGGAAGAAACTGCATGTGGAAATCAATCACAGTTTAAGCATTCTGGTCATTACAGACTCTTTAGGTCTTTGAGACTGAAGATGGAATGGCTCCATATGGTGTGACTCATTATTCCAGATGATGGGTTCACTTGGTAACCAGCCCTTCTTCTGGAGTAGCTTGGCTACAGTCTGCTCATTGCTCTAAAGCAGAGGAGTTTTGAATGCCAACATGATATTACGCTTTGCCTTATGAACAAATATAAGACAGCTAAGTCCTGCCGGCTCATTGCCAGCAGATATGCTGTAGAAACAGATCAGGCCATCAGTCCCAGCACTGGCCTGATCACAGGATAGAAAGAGAATCTTCACTCACTGCAGCGTTTCACTGCAGGGACAGCCGTTGAACTTTGCACCACACGAATTCTACATTCTTCAAAACTCTTTGATGGCAGGTTTTCTGTCTTCTGCCTCAGTCTATGTCTTTTCAGATGCTCATAACTATCCCTTCCTTTACTGCAGAAGGTTCCTATACATCCACTCTTTCTAGCTCCGATTTTTATCCCACTCCAGTCGCGAAGAGATAGATTAGTTTGAGCAGGTTATATAGGGACTTCTAGACAACATGGATCATTTTGACAGAGGATATGGTGAGCACTGGGAACAGTAAACTGTGGAAAAGCACATGTGGTCCAGCCACAACCAGTGTTGCCTCTGTCATGTGCTGGCCCAGAGTTCCCAAAATGGAATTTAACCCATGGCTTTTACAAGCAAGGACAGGCTTTTCAACCAATTTCCCTAATTATAAATACACTGAGAAAGCAAAGAAGGAGTAAAAGATATGCGTGCAGTGAGACCAATTCCAGTTACATCAAGGAAACCAGCACCTCACGTACAGTCGGGGGGGGTTAAAAAAAAAAATAAAATAACAATAGAGATTAAAGTAGCAAACAGTGGAGTAACAGATTCATAACTAAACATAGAAGTGATAGTCATGACTACAAGATGTCACATTCCACTATTGAAATACTGCTCCACCATTGTATTTATTTTAGTACATCATCCAGGCCTTGTGAGCCGTCTGAAACCTGGAATGAAATTAGTAAGAACAGTAAATTTTCTTTTATCTTTTTATCCCCTTAACTCATACATATTTATTCAGATTTTTTTTTTCAAAGTAATCCAGTTTGTAGGTGGAACAACCCACCTTGTTTTTGCCAAGGAGAATTAGGTTTTCCCAAGTGATCCAAGCTCAAGGGTCTCAAGTCACGTACACAGCTAGTGAGAGTTATGTTTTTAGGTTCAAATGAAACAAAGGTCAGGGTTGTTGTTGGGGTTTCTTGGGTTTGGGGTTTTTTGGTCTGGTGGGTTTTTTTTGTCATAGGCCTGATAAAGCTACAGAAAACAAAACAAAAAACAAAACAAAACAAAACAAAACAAAAATAAAACACTCTTTTGTTAAAATGATTATGCAAAATTCAAAGCTCTTGCAGAAAAAAACCCCTCTCTTCTGACAGTTGCACACATTCATCCAAGGGCAGAACATGTCCCTCTGGGAAGGTATATGTTTTCAGTAAGACGAATGTCTTCTGGAGAGTAATAAAAGAATAAAAGCAGCCAAACTCCTAAGTGACAACTTACAAGTGGGGAAAATTTGGTTAGAAAATATTTGCAATTCAAGATCCCTGGCCTGGCTACTGCTATGCTGTTCTGACCTGAAAAGGAATGAAACTCATCTCTGAAGCACTGCTTACATTTGTTAAAACAGAGGATTTGAGGAGAAGTACAAGCACACCGAAAAATTCAGGACATGCAATAAAATGGACATGCAATTACATTGAGAAAGGCATTGTTACTGTGGTAAAATGCTATAAAAGGACATCTTCTCTTCCTGCTTTACCTAGTGGTTTGCATTTACAATTTTAAGAAATAAAACTGATGGCACAATAATATGAGATGCTCAAAGACTATAACAGACACAACTGGAAAAAGAGAAAGTGAGCTCAAACCTTAGTTTAATTCCACTAATCCTTTCACTGAGCTCTACAACTTTTACCTCAGCTGCTAATGGGGAAAACCGACAACTCTAGGATTCTGGGGTTTGTCATATTTAAAGATATAAAAGGGCAAATACATAAAATATAGTCTGGAAATTAGACTATCCATTCCTTATAGGGATTGCATTTTCATGCTTCTGTGAAGTGATCCAGCTACTGGCTAGTCCATTGTAATAGCAATACTGATTACTAATAATCAGAACCAAAATACCATGCCAGGTATTCATCTTCTTATCTCAAACATCGCCAAAATATTCATCCTTCATTTTGGGATTCTTTCATCTAACTGCCAGTTATGTTAATTAAGGCAAAGTGTGATTATTTTCTTGTGCATAGAAGCCTTTGAAATAGCTCTGACTTCCTGAAGCATTATTCTTGGTTTTCTTCATGGAAGAGCAGCACTTTTAGTCCCAAAATTTTCAGTTATAAAACCAGCAGCACTGTACTTACAGGTAGACTTACATATGGATTTAGTAATTAAAAAGTGTGGGGTGAGCATACAGAATGGGATTTTCAGTGCTAAACCCTTTTCCCATCAACTCGCTCCAACAAGCAGACACTAAAAATGCATACAGGGGCATTTTATAGCAAATGGAAAGAGAGATTTCTGTGGTCTTGCTGATACTCTCCATTGACCATATCATGAGCTTGGACACTTCACCCAATCTTGTTAGGCTCCTACTTTTAAAAAAAGCCTGAACACATTTAAAGACCACCATCTGATGTAAATATGCTGGGAAGTCTGGGCCCAAATTAGTTATGTAAGTCTCTTTCAGTAGTTATCTGCATCTTTAGATGGCTGAATACATCTCAGACTCAGCCTGCTTGTTTGAAAAGTTTGTAAATATATTCAGAACCACATTACACAAAAGTGAATTTGGAAATCATTTGATATTGGTTAACAGGTCTTTTTTATTTTTTTTTCTCAGACCTTTTGCCAGCAGACCTTTTTTACTGAAATATGTAATAGTGTGAGTGTGTGGGTTCACAGCAACCACTGCAAGGCACCTGCACCCTTGTATTCACTGACACTCCCACTGCTAACAATCCTGGCACATCCAGGTATCAAATCAGCCCGTGGCTTCTACATGTTCCAGCACATTTTCAGGTGTGAGACGCTCGATGAGTTATTGACCTGGATGTTTTATCTTGCAATTCCACCCTTGGTTGTTCTCTTGACGAATGGCTCAATTAGTGTCTAAAAAAAATAAAGTCATCAATAACAATGATAGTGCCAATGAACTGCGGTAAACTAAAGGATATGGCAGATTAACAATCATTGCATGTCAGAGGCTTATGATATGATGATGATGATTGGCATATGTGTTTACCTCTACAAAAAATAATATTGTAAATAATCAGAATAAAGGACAGCTTTAAATTATGTATAGCCTGCTTTATCCTTAGCAGAGAATTAACAATAAAGTTATAGAGCAAAAATCAAGCTATTTTAATTATTAATGTTACACAGATGCAAGGCGAAACCTAACTTAAACCTCACTGTGATATTCATAGGGAATATGTATTTTGAGTTAAAATATATTTGATACATAATATCATCTGACCTAGATTCAACCCTGATTAAAGCAAAGGTCATCCAACTGTTTAAAAAAGATCTAGTTAAAGAAAATTTCAGGGTTTTATCAGTAAGATTATTGCTTTAATTTGGGAATTAATGCTACCTGTACTCTACCATAAATCTTTTAGAGAGAGACACGTAATGCAGCCTTCTTTAAATCTAAAGAAATTAGGCCCATTGATGTGATAAATACTTTTTTATTTCTGCTGCTGATATGAAGAGGGAAGCTGTCTTTTTGCCAACTTCAACTTATTCAGTATACAAAAGATATTAAATGATTTAAAACTCTGTTCACATGGTTGCATAGTCACTTTCCAGTCAAATGAAACCAAAGTCTAAAGCATGTGTTAGCTCTCTCTTCTGCCACACAGTAATTGGTCTAACCTCCCAAATGAAATGAAATTTAACTTTCCTTTTGATGACTCAAGTCTGAAAGGAAATAAGCATATGCATATTTAAAGCTCCTATTTACCTTTTCCTTTGTTTTCTTAACAGAGATAATCTGGAGCTTTGTCCCAGCAATATAGATGTTAATTTTACTATATGGGAAAATCACAGCCTGTGACTCTATCAGACCACATAGAAAACTCCACAGCTGCTCTCCCATTGTTGGCATCTAAGACAAATTTTCGTGAATTATTTACTTTTTTCTCTCTTTCTCTCTGACTTTTATACAATTCATATTAGTAATGTCTTTACTTCTTAGCACAGAGTAGAGAAAAATATATAAAGACTGAAATGACAGTAGGAATCTGGAAAAGCTGCTTTCTCTTTGCAAAATAAATATATATCAGGTGACCCCTAGTAAACATGCTAAATGTTTTCATCAAGAAATCTGTAACCTGGAGCTTACAAACCCAAAAATACACCCTTAGACCTTACTCCAGGATGATAATTTCTTCTGAAATTGCTTAATATTAGTGAGATGTAGTTTCATGGCAGCAATGACCTTGCTGGAACACAGAACTGACATTGCACTTTCCCTTTTGGCCAAAGTTAAGCTTGGTCATAATTTATAGGTACCTATTGCTCATTTTACCCCAAGTTCCACCTCCTCTTTTCATTACACCTTTCAGATCCACCAGGATAAAGTGTTAGTGCAATTCATTTCTAACCCACTTTGGTCAAAACAATCCAAGTTATGTGGCATTTAATCTGTTGAAACTGATGTCTGACTGAACTGGCTTAAGGTGCAATTATACAAGCAGTTGTGTCAATGGATCTGGGCTGCATTTCCTTAACTGACTAACTGCTGGCTGCTTCAGTCCTAATACATCCCAACCCATCCCTGTTCCCCTGTTGTCCCTTCCCCAGGCTCCTCTGGCCCTGACAGAGCTTGCTGAAACTCCTAAATCTGCAGAAAATGTCCTAGTGCAGGATCAGCCAAACACTAGAGCTGGTAAAGGAGAGGTGACAAGAAAAAGTAACGGAGAAGGAACACGAGGAAGAGGAGGTGAGGTTTAAGGAGAAAGCCAGGTTCTGGGAGCAGCAGAGGTGACTGGGAAGAGGGAGACAGGGACTTACTCAGCCCACCTGAGGCATCCAGGACAGCAGAGGTGAAAAGACTCAGAGTATCTGTCCCTGCACTCCCTAATATTATTCCTGCCACGTTAAGGGGCATCTTGGCAATAGTTTCAAGGAGGCCAGAACTGGACTCCAAGTGAGAAAGAAACAGTGCACACTTGGAGAAAGGCATGATGAGGTAGTGGACTCTGCCAAAGAGCGATTTAGGTGAATCCAGAGCTTTTAAACCCATTTTGCCAGAGATTTCAGCATAGAGTTCTGCAATAAAAGGAGGAACCTCCCGCATGAGGTATTTTTAGCTTTGAACTCCCTCCAAAAGTTAGAGCAGAAGCAGATGTTTTCTCTTTTCCCCAGCTGGAGACTCATGCCCCAGCCCACCTGTGACTGACTCAGTCTGTGGGGCAACTCCCTACCTCACCCCAAGGAAATTCAGCCAGGATCATGCCAACGACCTTCACTGAGCTGATAGCTGATCTCGTTTGTTATGCCTAAAGCGAATTAGGGCGTGCATGTGTCAACAGCGTGAAGAACTGTAGGGATGAGCAGCTGCTGTGAACCAGGACTGGCACCCCTGGATCCAGCAAAAAGGATCTGTCCTTGATCACAGGTCCCTAAACCAACCCCCTTCTCACAAAACACAGCAGGAGGAATGTGTTATCCCTTTCGTAATGATTACAAGCCTTCACCTCAGAGAGGGGAGACAGAGTTTTAGTACTTTTTCTGCACAGGAGAACTTGTATCCACATGCTCTCCATGCCCAGTTTTCAGATTACTGAGCATTTCAGAGCAGGATACCTTGTCCTTCCTTCTGCAATGAAATCTAAAGCAGGGTGCAGTAACCCTTACCATCAAAGGAAACTTGTACTAGAGCTTGGCATGTTCACCCAGGATGGGAAGGATCAAGAGCTCAGGCCCTCTCCACCTTTCTGGGGCAAGCACTCACTGTTTAACTGAAACGCAAGTCTCTTCCCACTGACTATCCCAAAACATGCCCCCAGACAGCTCTGTGAGGATGAATACCTCATCGTCCGCTTGCTGAGATAAGCACTCAAGCAGAACAGGAAATTAACTGCAGGATAATGCTGTAACCACAAAAGTAAAAGGGGTATTATACTGCCTGGTCTCACTTTAAATCAAGAGCAGAAATTAAGATTTGATCTGAGTCTGCTGACTGGATTAGGCCCTGCCAGCCAGCCACGCAGAACGATATCTAATTTATATACCTCAAATATGTTTGAAACCTAAGCTAAAGATGCTCACGTGATGATGTTTTGGCAACTCCAGGGTATGAACAGTTGCAAACACTTAGACATGGAAGAAATTTACGTGATAGAAACTTCAGTACTTAAAATAATCAGCCTATGCAGTTAACTGACAGCCAGCTAGGCAGTTTGAGGCTATGTATTTTAGACTTAGCAAACTCGAAAGGCACTCACATACCTGGATATAAAGTAGCCTCTGGCCTAGAGCATGGTGGCACCACCTTAGAGGAGGGTGGTTGTACAACAGCTACCCTCTAGCGCACGGTCTTGGGGAGGGCAGGGGCAAGGAGAGATCTGTGAGACCTCGCCGGTGCAGTCCATTTGCAGGAGCGCTGGCTGCACAGCTCCTGTCTGCCTCGGTCCTGTTCCCTTTCACTTGACATTACAGTGACCAACGCTAATCCCACCCTTCGTAGCTGGGGTTGTGTATGAGCAGCTTGTTTGCTAAACTTCCAGTCCTGCCTTACTTTCTACTGCCAGAACTTTGGGTTCTGTTTTCCACCAGCATTCATTAACTTTAAGTTATCATGCAGTGTGCCAAGTTTCCATCAGCCCAGCAAAAACATTCTCAATTCCAAACTCTGTTTTCCCGATGGCAGCGCTCTATGCTGTAGACTTTCTGAGCTGTCTTGGCCAGAGAAAACTGTTTATGTGGTTAAATTTTCCTGAGAGGCTGATGGGAGAATACACACTTCAATAAGGTAGAAGATTATAGCGGCCACTGGGGCTCATGCTTTCTAAAATCAAAACAATGGTGGGGAAAACTCCGAAATTTAAAAACACAGCCACGGAAAAAAACAATCTGTAAACTTATACAGAATTTCAGTCAGAGATGCCCAAGACTTCCAATCCTATAAATCTAAATCCTAATCGAAACATTGTGATCCTGAGATTAGTTTGCTTTTCACGAGAATCAGTGAACGAATCCTATTCAGGTTTTACTCAGATATGAAACCGGAATCAGTGGCAATAAATGTAGCAAATAAAAATCTTGCCTGGCTGAAGGCTGGAGATTTATTTTGGGAAACTTCTATCCTCAGCATATTCTGTGACTATGCAGGTATCCAACTCCCGGTACAATTGAGTGAGTCTTTAATTCCTGTCCACTGAAGGAAACAGAGGTGAAGTCATCAATTCAGCTGGGTTCTTATCTTGCCTCGTGCTACAGATTGCAAGGATGTGGCCGTAATGACTCACTGCATTACTAATACCTAGTTGTTTCATTCGTGAGGAAAAACTGCTCAGTGGGACAAGGTAACTGTTCTAAATAAAGCAGAATTTTGTAACAGCTTTTACTACAAAGAAGAGATCTAGAAATCTGCGTCCTGTTTTGAATTGTACAGCACACTTAAAGACATGTCTGTGGTTTTGCAAAAGGAGCTGGAATCCGTTTAACAAACAGGAAGAACTGACATTTGAAATGGTCTCAACAACAGAGTAATGAGAAATTATCAATGGGACAAAGATTTTTAAAAACCTTCCAAAAGGGCTGTAGGGAACAGCAGACTAGGAAATCTTATGTTCATATCAGGAAAACTAGTAGAAGCTTGTAATAAAAATATTCCATCATCAATCAAAAAAGTGACTAACATTTTATAGTAGGGAAGAGCGGACACTACTTTTGCACAAGGAAGTCATATCTCTCAAATTTACCAGAGGTTTTGAAAGATGCTGAAGAGCAGGCAGATGTGGGAAATCCGGGTTGTGTAGTGAGTGTAGATTTTAAAATAATTTTGCAGCATTCATCTCAAAGAAACTAATCTGGCATCATAGCACAGAAGATCCCCTCACAACTTCAGTTCTAATCAAAGTGTAGAAGCAAAGAGTAGAAAACATGAGCCGATTTTACAGGAAAATGAGATTACCAGGATCTGTGCTGGGGCTTGCGTTGTTCAATGCAATAATAAATGACCTAGAAGAGGGAGAGGATTGCAAGACAATGACATTTGCTGGTAATTCAAGGTTTTAAAAATGAATATTCACATTACTTAGTAGCTGGGTAATGAACTGTCAGGGGAAATGTAATGCTTATAAATGCAGGATGATAAACAAAACCAGTCCTAACTAGATCTATACAGTGGTGGGCTCTAAACGAAATATTAGTACTACAGAAAGAGATCTTGGATCCAGTGAGTAAGTCTGTAAAAATCTGCTCAATGCTCAGTGCTGGTTACAAAGGTAGATAAAGAAAGTCTTAGAAGAGAGAACAAAAGCTGAATCATTATTATGCTGTTATTACAAATCTATGATAGGTCATAATTTTGATTATTTTTTGCTGTTTTGATGATGTTCATGTCAAAAGAATACAGTGGCATAAGAAAAGGTACAGAGGCAACAATTATATAATCATAAGTACAGATTTCCTTCCATATCAGAATAGGTTAAGTAGACTAGAACTTATAAGTTTGGAAGAGAGAAGACTCAAAGGGCTATGCTAGAAGTCGCTGGTGATAATCGTAAGCAGCAGAAGATGAACAGGGTGCAATAATTCAGCAGTTTATACACAAAGCTAAGGGGCAACAAATTAAGTTAGCAGACACTAGTTTGGAAGCAGTAAAAAGAGGCATGCATTCACTGTCTCTAAGTCACAGAAATCACTACGAAGAATGGTATAGAAGCCAAAATCTGGAACGGTTAAAAAGCAATAGATAAAATTACAGGAAAACAATGCATCCACAACCTCAAATTACAAAAATACAACTAGTATTTCAATAAATCTATGGACTGCAGAAGGCTGGAAAAAGGGCAGAGGAAGCATGATGCCTTTTCCCAAGGCATCCACCACTCTCCCCAGAGACAGACAAGGTGCTTCACTCTGGCCCACTAGTGGTTGTTCTAACATTGTGTGCCCGATTGTATTATGTCAAATCTCTGAGCTTCCATGGGAATCCCATAGAAAATTATTTCCTCCTGACAATAAAACCAAACTTTGAAATCACAAGAAATGCCTCTCACACCACAGTCAGATAAATTTCTTTCCACTGAAGGCTCCTGGAACATTTCTAGTGATTTCAATGCAGATGTCACAATCCTCCCCTCAGTATTTCTATCACACAGATGTCCACAATGCTTTCAATAATACTGAATTTTTTGAAGATGGAAAGCATTGTATAACCGTTTGCAGATAATGTAACAATAATGAAAATTGTAGCTATAGGTCACATGAAAGAAGGTGGGAATTGCCTTTAATTGCTTACAAACACTGAAATAGTCTTACAAGAGACTGACCTCTGAACTGGGTGGTCAAATATGGGTAGTCTTTGACAACAGTGTAAGAAGAAAAGACAAACCAAGCTATAGGAAATATTAGCTGTAATAAGGTCTCTTAAACCTTTTAAACACTATTCTCAGAATCTTTTGAGGTTGATCAGATTTCTTGGGCTGGAGGAGCCAGATGGTACTGCTGAAAGAACAGACATGCCTGGGAAGGCTCTCCCTGGGGCCCTTTACAAGTCAGTGACAAAGTTTTCATTGATTGCTGTGAGGTCAAACATTATTAACTTGTTAGCAAGGGATGGGCTTTTTGACAATTGATTTAAAGACAGGGAACTGGAATATGCAGGTGCTTATATTTCACTGCTAGTTCTCAGCAGCTATTATCATAACATTTTACTACATTGGGTTCTTCTTACTAAGTGTGGGCAGAACTACAGTGTGCCTCAAATGGTACAATGTTTTCCCACAAAAACTTTACATTTTCTTATCTGGGAGCTTTGCCACTGGTTACTGAGCTGGTTACCCCACTGAGCACATTCTGTACCCTGCTCTCATTAACCATGGAGTAACATTTAAGCTACGTGGTTTACTAGAATTATTGCTTCAGTCATACCACCATATTTATCAGATGTGTTAAGAGGCCACCCCATATGGATTCATTCTCATGAAGCCTGGATAGGCAAGGAGACTACGGTGTTTCAATGTTGGCTTTCTGTTATAAGAATCAGACTTGAAGAGATCATACCAAATAACCTCTATTCTGCTTCCTACCTAACCAAGAGTTAACAGCAAAGAAAAATCACACAAAATTAAACCCCTTTCCTATTATTTGACAACTGTTTACCTTCTGGACCAGGCTAATACCTTTCACACCGACAGCTGTGGAGAAAAACCTCAGCCCAGTCTTGTATTCAAGCCCTATGACTGAGTGCCTGTTGTGGCCTGGACTTATTGTAGCACCCCATGAGCCCACCACCAGAACACAATGCTTCTTCGTGAACCCTGGAATCTCGTGCCCCAACCACTAAAGCACTGCACAGAACACCACCTGAATCAGCTGACTTCAGTAAGGGTATTGAGTGTCAGTTCACCAAGTTATTGCTGTAAGGACTTCACAGGTGGTGTTGAAGGAGCTGATCCTTTGAGTTCACAGAGGAAACTTTGTAAGGATTTTGGAAAAGATTTGTTATCCTGTGATGTCATCTATGTCCCATTAAAAAAAAGATGACTTGCTGAAAATAATAGTACTTGTGACTTGATTAAAATTCTCATGATACAGAAGATTTAGTAACAGTATACTATACAGTGATTTTATATTCAATACTTTCCTTAAGTCCTTCACATCAGGAGAGAATTATGCTGCACAAAATTGTAAAGGCCATATGAATTGGATGGGAGCTGCTAATATTACTGTATACTGAATGTAGCCACTACCTTATAACCTCACACCATTTCTTTACAGAGACACCAGTGCTTCAACTGAATGCATCAAAAGGAACAAAATACATTCCAAGCAGGTAGGAAAAGACTTTAGGACCCCACAAAAGACACCTAATTCATCAAAAGTCCTTCTTTGCAGATTCTTATTAAACATAAAGCTATTTACAAAGTACTCAATCATACATATTATACAGACACATGGTGATTTAGAAGACACTGAGGAATGCTCAGCCAAGGCAATAATTCTCGTGTGGAAAAAATATTGGGGAATTCAGATTAGGATTTTTCAAATATTATTCCTGCAGACAGGCCGGACTGTGAATAGTATGTATCATATAAACTAGAGGACATCCAAAAGCCATATAAATTGTGGAAGGGCAAACAGAGTAAGAGTGGACTTATATTAGGGGGCTGATCAACACCTTCCAGCAGTTTGCACTGCAGCTGGTTAAACTGTGGTTCCTTGCAGTCTTCTCCACCTCTGCTATGCATGTTAAAATGGCTGTTTCTGTTCAAACCAGGTTCGCACTCTAAACTCTTGCAGCTTTTTATGTGGTCTGACCAAGTTCAGCAGTATTACTCCTGTTCTCTCCCAGGGACCTTGACATAGTGGACTGGCCACTCTCATGCTGGAGAGTATCTCTTTTTTTAGAACAAAGAGATATGGAGAAAACAAGCCATATGACAGTCAAGTCTGCGCACCATCTTCAGCTGACTTTCAGATGTACCAGTAGACAGAAACACAAATTCATGAAACTGTTCTGCTCTGTGTCTTTGCCAGTCCTCTCCACTCCTCTCCAGGCTGGGGCCCTGTCTCCAACCTGTCTCTTTAAAAAAAGTCTGTGTTTATCTGGCTTTGTGAACTGAGGCAACTTTCCCAGAGGGTGGTTCTTTCCCAGACTTGTTTACCTGTCTGGGAGATTTGCATTAATCTCCCTCTCCACTGAACTGGGAATATAATACATAGCAGAGCATTGGAGAGAGGATAACTTTTTTTCTTTGTTTTTTTTTTTACCATTTGCTGTTGTTCTACCATCTAAGACATCTCAGTATAATTGCTTTTTAAGTTTCTGGGCTTCCAAGGCCTCCCATCTGACATAAGTTATTACTATTGAATATAGATAGTATAGTGCACTTCAAGGCTGAGGAGAACTGGATGAGAATTCTTGTCTCACTACCCACTAGTATCTGCTCTTTGGTGAGGAAGCGAGTGATGCAGCCAGTGGACTAAACCCATACACGTAAGAAGACCTAAAGCACAGCAGAATTCTGAAGAAGGAACATTATTAAAAGAGATCATATTATTACAGCTAATGTACATTTGTAAATCTTGGGGGGGGGGAAATATAATATTGTTAATTTTTGCACTGATTCTCTTAGTCAGATCCAGTCTGAACAAGTTCTGTCTAAAATGTGAAATGGGTGCCCAAACTTCGCCACAGTCTCAGAGAGAAATACAGTCTGTCCTACTATCCAGGACTGTCTCATTTATAGCTACATAAATTCATTAGGTGCCTCCCTTCTTAGCTTGAAAACTTAGAAAGTATTTACTTTTAGTCTCCCACATCTACTCATTACTGGAAAAAATGGATGCTTATCTCCTACCTACACCTCTCATTTAATGGGTTCGCTGGATTGGTACTTGAACTCAGATAAAAATCCCTGGAGAAGACTGAAATATTAATTGTGGCCAGGACTACAACTAACCACATCTGATGCTATGGTAGCACTGGGTGTACAATTGTTTAGTTTGTAGAATATTCACCCAGGAAGTGAGAGAAATCAAATTTAATTCTTAATTAGCCCAAAGGAGTCAACATGTATCTCCAGCTCACTGGTGGCTTGGTACCAAGCAACGGGATAACTTGGAGAAGATCACATCCCCTGGGGAAGCTGAGCCACTGGCTAGGCAGGAGGGCCAGGGCTAGTAGAAGAGTAGATCGGAGGTGTCGCTGCTGCAGCCCATGTGTCCACACTCTTAGTCTGGAGGGCAGGGCTGGGCATCTAGCCCTCAATTTCAGCACTACATTTATTCACTAGGCAGTGACAGTTCAATATAAAACATCTACACATTTCAAGACATAGCTGCATAATAGTGGTTCTGCCCTGACCACTGTTCTAGCACCAGGCACAATCATTTTTCATTTGTTCTTGGTAATACGGAAGCAAGGAGACAAAATGGCTAAAGGCCTAATCTATCCATTGAATTTAGTGGCAGAGCTCCAATTCCAGTGAGATCAGCAATTAAACTTCAGTTGCGAACTCATACCCACAGCATGAGTTAATGTCAAAAGTGAGATTAGAATAGTGGAACTGCTGGCAGTATTTACACACAGACAAACCAGTCATGCTTCTGAGACATAAGTACTCTTAAGTAAAACTTTGGTCAATTAAAATGACATAGAACAACTGGGACCACTACAGCCATATTTCTAAAGTTTCTGAAAAAATTCGTCCTGAATTTGGTAGAGGCCACACACTTAAAACATGGGTAGGACGCTTTGCAAAATGCCAAAGGTTCAATTAATCCCGAAACACAAATGTCAGAATCCCATTTCTTTCATTTTGCCTATTGTGTCTGACTGCAGCCATCTCCTACCATTTATGTAAGGTCTGTATTACATTTGACCACTTTAGATTTCTCCACAAACAGGGTGCAGCACGACTTTGATTTTTTTTCACTATGTCACAGGCAACTTCTACGCTATGTAAATGGCAAAAAATTAGACGGAATCTTCTTACCTGTTTTTATATTTATATTTTATTTTTAAAATTAATATGAACAATCCTATGCTGCATTTCACAGAGAGTGTTTTTCAGACCTGGATCCGAGCACATACAGAGTTTACATGCTTAAAGAAATATCAGGGAAGAACCATGTAAATCCAAAGCTCTGGATCCCTGAACCTGATGAAGTAGCATCCTCTACAGAAGTCAGGCAACTGATGTACTTGAGCGGGAACATGCACAAGAAGAGCATCCTGGATCACAGGCCAAGGGGATAGTAGGACTGTGCTACTTTAGATGAAACTGTCTTGGAGCTGGGTATCTTTGAGGGTCCCTGAAGGTCCAGGGAAGCAAGTAAGTTTAGCTGCAGGGTCATGGCTCCTGAACGGATGCAGGACTCTATGCAACAAGCACATACCTGCAGTGGAAATGAAGCTGCAGCACTGGCGCTGACACTAACCTGTGAACATCTCGGCCACCAGCACTGTGGCTAAGAGGTGGAGAGGCAGGGGTGCACACACAAATCCTCATACAGACAATCTAAATCTTGTTATTTAGTACAAAATAGAGGAGTCAAAACCCAGGATGCCTCTTTTTCATATGAGTGACTAACCACTGGACTTTAAAGCCAGGTTTGCACAGCTCATTGACTTGTGAAATTGCGTGGTCCAGCTCCAACAGAAGGGTTGGTGAGCGCTTTGTGTGCCTTCTCGCTGCTCTCCTCATCATCCTTTGCCAGTGTGTGGTTAGCGGAGGCTCACGTTTCCCTGGGAGGTGGCAGATATTCATGTGAATTCTTTCAGGCTGAGAAGAAAAAATAATTAAGTGCTTCCTTTGCAATTGCTGTAATCCCCAGGCTGTCAACCCCAAACGGTCCTTGTCCAGTCAATAAGTTTCAGAAGAAAAATGTGAACCCTGCTCGATTACTTAAGGGAACAGTTTCAAGTTTCCACCACGGGGAGAAGGGGAGTAAGCAACAGACCTCAAATAGACAGAAGTGCTTTTTGGCAGATGTGCATCAAGCACCAAGCACCTCAGAGTATGTCAGCTTAACATATATACCTGTTTTCTCTAACAACCCTGAGCAGGTCTCCGCACAGCCTACAGGATTTGGGGTTCCATGCGAAGTGCCTGTTTCCCCAGGCCAGTACAGGAAGGACAACAAATTAACTGAGATTTTTGGATTTCACTCTAAACACTGGACTCAGAACAGTTCAGTGCTGTGATGCCTCATTTAAAATAACAACCTACTTTCTTCAGCTGAGCTTTGTCCTCTTGTAGTGGATATAAAACACAGTGTTTGAAACACTGGTATTTTAAAGAATCGAGACAGAGATAAGAATATAATTCATGGCAATTAACGTGATGAAGTTTGCCACATTTTCACTTTGTAAGAGATAGGGAGGGAGAAGACAAAGCCAGAGGACGTGAACTGGCAGTGCCATTTTCCATGTAATGTCCTCCAATGCAGAGACCAGTTCAAAGAAGCAGGATGTGCCACAATGATTTGGTGATTTGTAGGTATAAAGTCATGCCTGGACATTGTTTGTAAACAGCATATTTTAAAAGCAGGTAGCCTTAAATAATGCTTAATAAATAGTAGGCCACTTTTTGAATCAGGAAGCCACAAACAACAATTTTGTGCTCTTCCAGCTAACTCCTGAGGGCCACTAATCACAACAGAAAAACTGCTACAAGAATCATGTTTTCCAAATGACTTTGCACTATTGACTTGGAATACACTGCCTCAACAACCCTTCTTCTCATTAAACTCAGGCTGTTGTTTGATGGTACAGTAAATCCAGATTAGGGATTTTAGCACCTTGTTCTAAAAATATCTTGGCCACAGAATAAAAAAAAACTTCTAATATAGCCTGAACACAATCTATTGGAAATTTGTTATTTTTATGATGTCAGGATTTATGTAGAATCATTGTTTGTCACCCTACTCTGTGCCAGATCAGGTAGCGTCTTGCAGCACCTGCAGTTGCCAGAAAGCCAGCAGAGAAGCAGAAAGTCAACATACTTTGTTTGTTGTGTGCTCTGAGTATGCCAGCATAGATGCAATCATTTACCCATACCTAATCTGTACCCTATTCTTACTGCTGGGTCACCTGGTAAAGCAGAGACTCCGTAAGAGTAATCATGAAAGCAAAATCTTATTTGCCCAGCAAGGGAATGGAAATGAAATACAACAGAGTGTAAACAAAACAGAAATTAATTATAAAACCTACAGGAGCTTAGCTAGAGAAATCTTTATGAATATGTTCACTCAATGAGATTGCACTTTCTATACATCTGGTGCACATACTCGTAGCTGTTACCTATAGGCAGAGAAGGTCCAAAGAGTCAGTCTTGCCATGTGTGGATGCCATGACTGCCTGACACAGCATGTCTGGCACAGGACTGACCAAATGCTGACTCTGAGGATCTTCTCAGAATAGGAGCCCAGGCCTTTGCCCCGAGGAGTTACTGCTTGGAGAGCACCATATGAAATACCTGCATGATTTGCCCTTCACATGTGTGTACATGTGTGAAGAGACGTGCTATTTCACTGATCCCAGCTTGGAAGAGCAATATCCTCTTCCTCCCTTAAAAAAAAGGGATAAATTGAGTGAAAAGAATTAACACATTTTCATAGTTACAAACCTTTTAATATTGACTGTGCACTGGTAGAATGAACGTGTTGCTCCTTACTCTATGTAGCTGGCTTTTTTTGAATGCTTCGAGTCTAGGTCCATTTCTTCAGAAAATCCCTGTATTTTCTCATCAGGCTTCTCAAAGTGGTAGGACAGTATCTCATCTCCTTCATCTTTTTCATCCTCTCTCTCTACACAAACACATCCTAGCACTTTTCTTATGATTAGGGAAGCCAATGCATTACTCTAGTGCCCTGGTGTAGTTTCTAATGTGCACAACTTGGAAAATGCTTCAGGCTGGCACGCTACTGGATCTTCTCGCTTCCAGATGAAGCAAATCAAAGTGAGACAAACTTCAATGCTCTGTTGCTGTGGCTTCTGATCACTGCTGTATTTACAGAACAACAAAAAAAAAAAACCTGCCAAAAGTTGCTTGTGGGTAAAATGAGCAAAGAATATATATTGAAGGGCATTAGTGAAGCCAATAAAAGTAACCCACTCCAAGAAAATAGTTACATTTTTTTCCAGTGTGCTGTATTCATTTGAGGTTAGTGGTTAAATACAGAAGATTTCTATCAAAGTTTCCACTTAATAAAAGTATTTATGTGGATAATGTCTGTTTAGTTACTGTTAGTAGGGATTTTGCAAAATGTAATTTTCTAAAAAGTAGCAGGCTATATTCTTGAGACTATTGTCAACAGTTTATGAAATCAGGGGGTGTTGATTGTGATGTAACATAAATGACAGTCTTGATTTCTTATGTTTTTCTAGGCTGGAAGAGGAATGTATTACTGAAGAAACAGATACATCTGCTTTTTCAAGAGCACAAATTTAGTGTATGACCTGAATATGCTGTACATGTAGAGAATAAGCAACTATATAATCTCATCACATAGCAGATGTGATAACTTACAGGAAATATGAAACTGGAGAAACCTTAAGGTTCTGCTGCAATATGTTTACTATGGAGTCATTGGAGGAGGCCAGACTGAACACAGGAGAGAAATGTGAGGAGTCACACAGACATCTCTCTTAGATTCGTAGGCATTACTCACAGATGCTGACGTCCAAAATGTTCATCCCTGCCTGTCAGGTGGAGTTGCTGCCTCCATGCTCCTACTAGCACGACGGTGCCTCCTCTCTTGTGCTTCCCGAGGGCCCAGGCTCTCAACTTGGGCCCCTGCTTAAAGTGTTCCTTTATAAGCCCTTTACGCGAACCTTCACTGCCCGCACTGCTCTCCATCAGATCCTTTCCTTTGTGCCCTTGCCGGGTTCCTGACTCCTCACAGCTCCTGGCTGTCACCTCTGCTTTCCCTCCTCTCTGCAGAAAAAAATGCCAAGAGGCAATAAGTCTGCAATGGCAATTGATTATTTAATAGCAAGTGAAATTATGGATTTTATAAAAGTAACAATGTAAACAAATCAAATATCTCTTGGCAGGACACCAGACAATATTATGAACAATAAACTAGAATGCTGTAAAGTCAACAGGGCACACAGCAGATAGATTAGAAACCAGCAGGTCTTGAAACGCATCTATAAACATGGAGTGATTGTCAATTAAAGTCCCACAGGGACAATCTTTGACCCTAAATTTTAATTTACATTTTAATTAATGAATTAAAGGTGAAAAAAACCCCAGATATCACCACAGCTTGCTTTTGGCACAAACGTGAGAGGAGTGGTGAAAAAAAACAGTGCAATGGCTGGTTTACTGACACTTTTTTATTTTGGTTGCTTATGTAATGATATGACTTTTGTCATGATCAGAAGTCATGTATTTAATCACAAAGACTAATGACTTTCTGCAAGGACTAGGGGAGGGGAACCAAAAGGACGGGACTTCTGCTGGATCTGAGAGTCCCTGGTAGATTAGACTTCCCAAAGTGATGGGGGTACCGAAAAGGACAATGGAGCTCACTGATGTACAAACAAGGGGCTAATGGTTTGCAGTGGAAAGACTTCTCCATGGTATGCTTCAGCGGAATCGGAGCTATCTGACTTGAAGAAGGAATTAACACACAGCAACTCTGTTGCCTTTGTTACGTATGACGTCAGATGAACAGTTCTTTCTGGTCTTAAAATACATTAATTTATGTATGGGGGGGAAAAATTACCCTCACTAAATCTTTATCCATCCCAAGAGGATCAGTGGAGCGTACAAGGTATAGTAATTAAATTTCTAGTTATGATTTTAAAAGAAAATTGCTAAAAAATCTGAACAATTTTTCAGATAATTCAAGGTTTTCCAAACTGCAGATTTCAAAATGTCAGCCGTTCAAAACTTTGCATTCCCATGTTTTCCCTTTCCCCGTCCCCTTCACCAGTAAATGAATGATGCTTGGGAGTTTTGCTCCATTTCTAGTTCTCCTTTTTTTTTTCTTTCCCTTCCTCTCCACTCTCTGTTATTCTCAGAAATGCCTCAGTTTTTAAAAACGTTACAGAGTAGTTCAAGCAAAACTGAAGGTCTCCGCCCTGTTTCCCCTCAGCAGCCCCGTCTCTCCCCAGCTGCTAAGACCCACACGGGGCACTGGCAGGCGGGCAGCAGCCAGACCCCCCCAGCCCCCCCCAGCAACACCTCCTCCCTCCCCTCCACACCCTCTCCGCTGGTGGCCAGGAGATGCTTAGCTTCGGAACAACCCCTGCAACCCACCACCACCTGTGCTTTTCCCCAAGGAAGAGGGATCTGGAAGTTTTATGGGGTGATTCAAAGTGGCCAGAGCAGTTCGGAAAATCCAGGCATTTGCGTTGCTCTCCTTTTCCCTGTCTTCAGTGAAGTGTTACATTGCGAATATAAATTGTCTTGAACAGAAAAAAAAAAAAAATAGGAACCTTGCACATGTCTGTAGAGCGAAATCCAGACTGCCTGACAAAGGACCAACAACTAATTAAATGATTGCTATAAACCAGGACTTGATCATGTTCTCATAGGTTACAAAAAAATCACAGCATTTTCTTTACACAGTTTGCTGATTTTCAGTATGGGAAGTTTTCTTTAGAGTTGTTCCAGGTAAGAGGGTGGGGGGAATGAAGAGCCTAGCATTAAAGCCATTTAGGAGAAGTTTTATCAACAGCTGGATTACGAATCCGTGGCAGAAAAATCACTCCAATATTTTCAAATTGCTATCTACTTAATAAAAGACCAAGTACTTAAAAGGAGAAAAGATACCACAGAAAGAGTTTTCTTAAACTAGTACAATCTGGGGTTGAGGAATTTGGAAGGTGTTTTATATGGATTTTTGTGGTTTTTAGCTGGGTGGCCAAAGTATAATACACTAATTTTAAGTCTGCACTTACAGACTGCGGCAGAGTGGAGAGTAAACAATTAGGTTTGTTTGCTCTCTGAATTGTGATACTCTGGGTCTTTCACTGATTTAGAAGTATGTTGATCATATTTTACGCCTTGACAGCACCTGCCAGTCCAAGACCTCAAATGCTTTACAGCAATTAATCAGTGAAACCCACAGACCCTTCCTCCCTCTTTAAGACAGATGCAATAATACTGAAAATGCAGTTCAGTATTTCACTTGATACGTACTGATTAAAAAAACATATAATTATGAAAAAATCTTACAAAACAAAAGCATTTGGCTGTGATAGGCAAGTGTTAGGAATCCTATTTTGTATACAGAGGAATAAAGCAGCAGAAAAGTTGATAGTCATGGCCAGTTAGCAGCAATGCAACACATAAAAGCTACAACCATCAAAAGAGTAACCACAACTGGGACTCAAATTTTGAGAGGTGCCCAGTACCCAGTAACTCCTGTGCTTCTTCAAGTAGATAAACGCCCAAATAAGAACAACTGGAGCTGCAATTCATACAAAGAACTGTCTGCCAGTTCCCTTCTTTAACTTTCAAACAAGGTTCCTCCCAGTCAGAGACTACAGGATGTGAAAGGCTTGTTTCTGCTGTGTTGGTAACAGGAAAATGTGGGAAGTAAAGTCTGAGAGAGAGCACATGCTGCTCCAGGCAATGCTAATGAGGGGGCCACTCATTAGCACAGTAGCCTTCCCTGTCATAAATCTGCCCCTGATTTGTTAATGTTTGCTAATATGTAGTTTACTGTAATAAATTAGAATAAATTGTACTAGCTAACTTGTCTGTGAAGTTGCAGCTTCCCTTTACAAGACTGGAGGTGCCTATTTGGCTCATTTGCTTGCTCCATTTGGTCACACTCAGCTCTGCGCAGCTCCCCACACCGCTGGCCCCAGCTCTAGCTTACAGACCCACACGTGCCCTTGAGAGCTAAACAAAATGATGTCGCAACCATTGAGTTCCACTTGGTTTCATGCTGAAACCATGCAAAACCAGACATGCTATTTTTAGAGAAGGTAACAAAGCGAAGTTACCCAGATGAGGTTTCTAAGAAGATTCCAGCCAACCTGGGCTGAGATTTGGAGTACGTGGGTCTAGACCAAGACAGTAAGCCAAGACAGTACTGATCTCAAGTACCTCAAGCTTTTTTACTAGCGGGTAAATTGCTGATACTCATTTGCTAGATCTATATGCTGCCATCAGCAATGTTGACCACACAAAATCTAGTTGGATGTGCAGAAAAATTACACAGTTGCTCCTTAAGCTGTTCCTTTTCTTAGGATTAAGTCTGACATTGCAGACAATAGCAAAAGGAAGGGGAAAGGACTTTCTGCCATTGACTGTGAATTCCCTTACACCACTGACACTTAAGTGATGCACATAAGCCAGTTCAAGAAGGTAAACAAAAATAAAATTATTCTTTTTTTTTTTCCCCAGGTTTAACATGCTGCTGACCTAGAAAGCTGAACCAGTTCATTTAAGAGACAAACAACTCACTCAAGTCAGCAAAAATACCAGTGATTATGCAAGAGGAGCAGAAGGAGCATAAGTTGAGGGATAACAGGACTTCTGTAAAGCCAAATTGCACCCTCAAAAATCCTACATATTATTTAAATAGTCTGCAATCAGCAACATCCTTATTTAAATATTATTAACAGAATCCAGATGTAGTAACACAGAATCACAGAATGGTTAAGGTTGGAAGGGACTTCTGAAACTCTTCCAGTTGAACCCTCCTGCTCAAGCAGAGCCACTTAGAGCTGGTTGCACAGGATGATGTCTGCGAGGATGGAGATTCCACAACCTCCCTGGGCAACCTCTGTCAGTGCTCTGTCACTCTCACAGTAAAATTGTTTCCTGATGTTCAGAGGGAACCTCCTGCATTTCAGTTTGTGCCCATTGCCTCTTGTCCTGCCACTGGGCACCACTGAAAAGAGCCTGGCTCCCTCTTCTTTGTAGCCTTGCTTCAGATATTTGTAACCATTGATGAAACCCCCCTCAGTCTCCTCTCCTCCAGGCTGAACAGTCCCAGTTCTCTCAGCCTTTACCCACGTGAGCGATGCTCACAAAATTCTGTGAGGAATATTTTTTATATTCCTGCTCCTGTGAGGTCAGGTAATGGCAGACAGGATGCAGTGTGCATTAAAAACTATTGTTGGTCATACTCAGGTGTTTATGCAACATCTGTATGCTTAAGTTCCCTTTCTAATAATTTGAAATCTTGTTTATGTCACCATTGGAGTCACAAGATTGATTCATCCCATCCTAAAGTTACTGTCTGAAACAGGTGAGATGAACCATCCTCTAAAATTGCCTATTCCAATAAAGGAAGTAGTGTAGTTATGTACACTGAAGTAGACTAAAGCTGTACAAAATTAGTGTCTCCTCTAAGTTACATAGAACTCTAAAGTGGAATTCATTACAACTTATAAAATAAAAATAAAACTGGTGTTTGCTTATTCTGCACAGAAGGTATGCAAGGGGTATTCTAAGGTGCTAAATTATTGTTGTGGTCCCTAAAAATAACTTCAAAACAATTTCTTAAAAAATCTGTTCTCAACTGCAGAAATCTCACATCTTTGGCATAAGATTTGAAGGTTTTGGCTTTTGCGAACAGGCCTCATAAAAAAGATTTCTTTAGCAAAAAAATTTACTACAAATGCACTATTCTTTGGTTAATGGTAAAATATTACAAATGTTGGCCTACACCATAAATGTACTTATTTCAACTGCTTTTTCTGGGGTCATTTATGAAGCAGGATAGAACACAGGATAATTGTCATTGCAAGGAAGCTATTCACTGCATCGGATATGATCACCTAGCAATGTGCTGTAGAGATTTAGTTCTGGTACACTACTGTATTCTTTTTCATTTAGTGAATAGTCTTTTGTTTGTCTGAAATTTTTGCAACTTTTTGCACATGAAAGAAGTGTATATGGCGAGAGAAAGGAGAACCTACGGATGAGCTTCTGAGAGGCTTTGATAGGATACAGATTCAGCTTCCTTTTAATCATCTGGGTATCATCTGGACAATCATCTGCTTCTTCACAAAAGAAAACAAACTCTAGACATCTTTGGCATGAGATTTAAGTTGGCTAGTATTAAACAGCAGCTGTAGATTGAGTCCCTCTGTAGTAACCCTCCCCCTCAATAGAGACTCTAATTTTAAATATTTGGGTTTCCATGTAGATGAGACTGTGTACTTCTGGAGACACACTCATGCATTTGTTGATAGAAGAGGGGTTGAGATGAAATTAGGTGTGTTTTATTATTTGAAGACTTGTTATACTTTGCTTGTCAGGAGAAGTTTAGCACTGTAATTAATGTTTCCATGAATTAAACACAGGAGTCTAGTACATACAGTGACAGTATTTTAAGTAAAATATATGGCTGCTCTATCATCTGTTTAACAGACTTTGCCAGTTCATATTTCATGTTCATTTTGAATATTAGCGAATCTCTGGTTGTTCTTCCTTTGAGATATCATTGTTGCATTGCGTGAGAGAGAAATGTAAATCTATATTACTGTGAAGAACAAGAAAGACTTTTCAATACTCTCCAAGTGCTCAGAATAGCTGACATGGAGTCTAGGCTCTGATATGAATCTTGAGTTTGCACCTCTAAGTGTGCCTTTTTGGTCTTGGAAATAATTCCAAATATTGAGAACGTAAAGCATTGAAACATTGCTTTACACATTCTATTTCCCTTCAAAATATTGCAAACAATGTTTAAAATATTTTTTGCTGCTTTACAAGGGTATAAGCCAACAGCCATATGGACAAAAAAATGCTTTACTGGAAGATCTGAATTCATATTTTCAAAATCTTAAGGCTCTGAAAGGAAAAGAACAAGTTATCAAGATAGGTCAGTGCCTACCTGCTCTCATTATTGTCAGTAAGGTCTTTGGCATGTGGGAAATCTTTAAAAATCCAGGTACTTCTGTACACATTGAAATGAGAAGTGCTAGATGTTGTGAAAATCCATCCAATAAAGTGAACGATCTTTTGATCCAGTTTCTTATGTCAGTGCACACTAATTAAAAGGATAAATCCAGCCCATTTTACTCTCATTTGCCATTCCATTAACTGCCTGTGAATTGGAGATTTAGGTCTTGAAGAGTTTGTGACTTAAGTGCTTCTCTGACATCGGATCTGGAGTAACTAGGAAACCCCACTTACTAAAATTTTCCCCCTGCGTAGAGGTCTGGAATCACACGTTATCTTCAATATTCTGAAAGAAATCAGGGCAGTAGCTGAAGCCAAAAAGAATGCAGGGGAGCCCACAAGCAGCATTTAGTACGAAATGCATACAGAGGATGTCTTAAGAGGTTCTACCCTTCAGAAGCTAATCAAAATGTTATTTTCTTGATAGAAGATAAGTAAAGAAGCATGGCAATGACATGCAGGGAGATAGGGCCATGATGACAGGGGGAGATGGATTTTGGGAGAGACAAGGACAGGAGAAATATGGTAGGTTACAGACTAGAAATCAAGATGGAAAGACAATACAGAATACAGAATATGTGGATAGTTATTTTATTTTACCTTTTCAGCACTTTTTTTGATGTTTTGAGTCCTTTATTCCAGTTTGCGATGCAGAGAATCCAGAAACAGTTTCACTGACAGAGCTGAATCCATCTCATCACAACTGTACCACCTCCGGAGATGGAGTGCACAGGAACAGCTTCACAGGCCGTTTTCTTAAGAGTTGTACCAAACAGAGGATGTTCAGAAATGAAGATTAAGTCTATTTTATTCAGACAGGAAGAACTATTATTTCTTGGGGTTTTTTCAAGATTTCATTTTTGGAGAAAATTATGTGAGTGACAAAACAATTTCAGTTATGAGGTACTCCAGGTTTCCAAAGCCAGTTTCCAAAAGCATTCGTGGCTTCATGTTAACCAGTTTTGCCACATATATTTATCTCTTGTTTGCTATTTAACCTATTAACTGACTAAACCCATATTAAATTAAAAAGCTATAAAAGATTAAGACATCATTTATTTTGAAATGCAAGCTTAATTGAACGTATGCTTTGATCTAGAGAGGAGCTTGTTTGTTTACTTGTACCCACACAATGTGCATGTGGTGAGATTGCCACATAAATGGACTGGGCAAGTGAAGCAAATAGTCTAAATTATGAACATGGTCTCCAATATTTCTGACCTTTTATTGTATCAGTGAGAGCAATATAGGCTCATCAGAGGTATACAGTCAAGTGAACTTATTTCAGGAAAGAGTAGTAATGAAAACTGGAACATAACAGAAAAATATATGAAGATTTCAGAACAGATAACAGAAATAATTTATTTTCATAATTTTCTCCCTAAATTCATTATACATTCTAATTACTTTTCAAGGCGAGTGATTTAACCCTCCTCATTTTAATCAGAAGAAAAGTAAAAGCTCTATGATCAAAAAAATGAAATAGGTAGCTATTTATCTCTTTGTCATTCCTACCAGTGGTTCTTCTATGTCAAAATAATGCGTTGCTTGAATTGCTGACTAGTTTCCCTTAACTAGCCCACAGGGGCATTTAGAATATGCAAAACATTACTCACACTGTATGTAACTTAACCTTTAACACAACAGAATTTTCCAAAAAACAGTTTATAAACACAAGGCATTCTGTTACTAGTCCAAGGACGAAGAACCAGGTTTTGCTCTAAATTGCACTGGCAACTCTTTTCCTCTCTTGAACTGTGTGGAGTCTTATAAATTTGCACCAGAGAACCTGAAAGTAGGTTTTTTCCCCACAGCACGGCATAAACCAAGCTGTGGTATGGACGTGACCCATCAGTCACAGATGTTGAATTTAGCATACATGCAGGCACAGCACGCAGAGCTGCCACTGCTGCGTGTGACGTGTACATGATATACCCTGACATCATGCTGCCAGCGGTGGTAGCTAAAAAGAAAAGTTTTGGTGACCTGTGCCTGGATCATACAGGACTTGTGGATACATACATAGACAACTATGCATCTGCATCTCTTTCATAAAAAGAAGAGAATGTTCAGGTCATCAATTTCTCATAAGCCTAAAGACTTGAGCCTATGAAACTTTATTTGAGGACTTGGAAACTAGGGACTGAATAAATCTATGTTCAGCTGCATGCAGGGGAAGGGACTTTATGAGCCAGATGGTCCTTCTCCATCATATATTTCTTGTACGAGAATGGAGGCTAATGTAAGTGATTTGAATAACTCTTCTAAGCTGTTACATTAACTGTGACAAATTTAGCCTTCTACTTCCAGTGTGTAGCTTTGAATTGCACCCAAGCTAGACACTTCAAATGGTCAAAAATCAGCTCTACAAAACCCCCCGTGGTCTCTTTTTGAATGAAAATATAACAAATTTCAGACTTTTTATGGTGGAAAAGTCTCTCCCACACAATAACCAAAGACTGTTGACACTAGAATAATTTGTTTTTATGCTGTTACAGTAGCAATAGTGGAAGAGTTATAAAAAATGGACCACAAATTTGTTACCATAAAATCCATTTAGACAAAAGAAAGTGGTTAAAATCTTTTTAATTGGACTACTTTAACATACCCTCTGTTGCTATGGCAATTGCAGCAGAGCAATAGAAAATGGGAAAGTACCCCAACACTGAGCATTTAGCTGCAATTTATTTGCCTGATGCTAGGTAGAATGAACACAGCAAAGCGCTATTACACCTTGCTCATAAATTGACATGATCTAGCCACAAAGAGACCAGAAAAAGGATGCCTATGCAATCATTTATTAAAGAAAAACCTCTGTTCTACATTCACACTACATGAGCAAGTTGTGTGGGCCAGTAGATGCAAGCTGGTGCTGTACGAGTTTTGGAGGTGTTTATTTTGGGCTACTTCTAGTCTGGTCCTGTGGACCAAATGCCCATTAAACAATTGGAGCCTCCTGAGCACATTCCTGGAACACATATGCAATGTGAACTAAAGCAAGGAAAGTGGGGACAAAAGTGCACTGCTTATGATTAGTAGAGATCTAGTCAATGAAATCAGTATGGAGTCTAGTTCCATGAATGCTTATTTTTTCCTGTTGACTGTAATGAGAGTTTAACATGATGAACATATTGTAACTTTCTAAACTGAGGAAGGCAAATGCCACATTCTCCATCTCAGAAGATGAGAATGCTGTCTAACGCTGTCTAACAGTATTGCCTTGTGTAAGTTCTCCCATACCTACTAAACGTAAATTACTTCCTCAACCCTTCTCTTCATTCCATTCAGAATGGTCCCTCTCCTCTTCTGTCTATTTTCAGGAAACAGTGGCATATAACCTGCTGGTCCTACGTCTCGGTTAAAACTGATAGTAGGTTCAAAAAAGACAGAGGATGATCTGATAGAAAAAAATACAGGACTGCTCTGTTCTCTAAACTTCACTTCTTCAGGAAAACATAGGCTAAAGCACCAAAAACATTACCAAAATCACAGCAGAAGACTCAAAAAAGTATCTACCTGAAACAAGAAATACCCGATGCTTTATAAGCTTTGCAATCAAACCCGGGCTGCCTCATCCAATGTGTGAGCACAATGGAACACTGCAGATTTTTTTAGCTGGAGCCACTAGCTGTTAAGCAAATATCTTTCCTTCAAACCATTCACTTCCATTTTGGTTTTAAGTAACACGGGCAAACAGAGCTAAAAGAACAGAGCCGAAGCAAAAAGGCACTGAAATTCTGCAAATGAACAAACGAGAAAAAGACGTTCCTTCTTTTTCTCATATTCGCACAATGGAAATCTGAAAAGTGAAAATGCTAGTGGTACTTCAAAAGCATTGAGTATCTTGGGCAATTGAAATCCTTAAAGATTAGTGCAGAGAGAAAGATATTTCCACAGAGTTACTCTCTGCCAGTATCAGAAATTCCCCTTTATTAAACAAGTTCAAACAACAGCGCAGCGTTTCCAAGCTTAAAGAAAATGTGAAGGGTTATGTTTTCCAGAGAAAAAGAGACAATATTTTCTTTTCTGAAATAAGTCATTTTACATTAAGTGAAACAACAAAACCAGAAAAATATAAAAACCCTAAAATTGCCAGTTCCATATATGAACTGCAGCTACCCCTGGAGAGAACAAAGTCCTGGAACCATATCCTGCATGGAAAATGGAATCATTACTGCTGTATGTCACAGTTTCGTATACCACAGTAAAGGTACTTCTGCCACTTTCCTCTGGAATTACAAAATATTTTACTGTATTATTCAAAAGTTTCACTGTATGTAGTGTTCATGAGCTTCTGTCAGTAGCTGTTCATGTTCTGGAAGACGATAGAGAAAGTATTATAAATACATCGTTTATGTAAGTATGAAGTATTATGGGTCAGTCTGGAAGTGATGACATTAACATTATATAATATTATAATATAATATAACATTATATTACAATATAATATAACATTATATAATATTATATAATGTTATATATTATATATTATATATTATATATTATATATTATATATTATATATTATATATTATATATTATATATTATATATTATTATTATTGAATGAGATAATTTCCTGATCTATCTGTGAAAATAAGACAAATTGTTTCAGCTAAGGAACAAACTTTCCTTCCTCGATTTCCAATTTGAAATTTTTTCTAGTGAAGAAGCAAGGATCAAGGAACGCAAGACAGAGACAGACTGACTGCAAACATCTTGGCTAGAATAGCACAGTTTCATATTGTGGAAAGCAACACAAAGACAGAAGAAAAATGACCTAGACTAAGACTATGAAAACCAGAACTTCATTATATCTTACTGCCATTTTAAGAGTTTAGAAAGCAGCAATGCATCCAGTGATAAGGGCAATGATAGATTTCATCTGGGATTTTTAGATCTTTAGATTTTTACACGATTTTCAGAAAATATCATACAGATTCTGGTCTTTCATGAGAGAGAAAGTGAAGCTTTAATGAAAAGCTTTTAAAGTGGAGATTTTTCAGCATGGAGTTTTTGATCAAAACAAGCATAAAGAAGATAGCAGAGCAGCCGGTAGCTGTGAGAGTTAAGTATGGCAGAAGAGCTCTGGATTTAAGTTCCTGAATCATTTATACAAATTCGAGCAGCTGCACCATGAGGGGCTGAGAGGTGTGACTGAGTACTCAGTGATCCTGTGGTTAAGACATCCACAGGGTTGTGCAAAGAACTAGTTATGCAAAGCATGGGGATGAATTATATTCTTCTACACAGCTGTGTTACCAGCCAGGCGATTCTGTGGTGGGTCTCTTGCCTTCAGTTTTGACTAGACATGCCACCTGGTTGATACACACCAGTTTCTATATTTTCTAATAAAGCAAGTTTCACTGGAAAGCTCCCAGCCAGCTCTCATCAAGAACAGGCTCTTGTTTGTCAGGCCAGATGAGCCACCCCACCACCTGACAGCCTTTCCCACACTTTTTGGCAGGTAGCACTTGTTATGAATGCCAATGGGCATCATCCCAACCCCAGAAGGTGTTCACTGTGAAGTGAAGCAGGCACCAAAGGGACTCCCATGAATTGAGACAGCAGTTGAGAACATTCTCATTACTGGAGGAGAGAGGTCTGGAGAGAAGCATCCCATGATCACAGCATCAAGCTTCATCAGATGCCTACGCGGGTGCCAAGGTAGAAATTTTGGGCTGAAAGCAAACTGAGGGAAAAATTATGTTCCCTATTTAGAAGTCAGATTCCAGTTAGACAGTGAGACATGGAACGTCATGAGTGCAGTGCCTAGAAGAAAAAATGAAAAAGGATTGTGGTGATGTATCTTTCCAGATACTGCAATTACCTACGAGAAATCAATGCATCCTTCAGGCAATTAATTATGCAGTGTAAAAGTAGACAGAGACACAAGAACAGAACACAAGCAAAGCGTTAGTCCCGATGTACAGAATTCGTATAGGAACTGCACTGCCCAAAGCTGCATTAGCACCGCATGAAACCTGAGGCCATGTTCTCTGGCAAGGGACGAGTTAGTGGGATGTGTGGTCTCATCACCAGTAACCATCACAAAGCAAACACTGCATGCTGCAAGACAGCACAATTCACATTACTGAGTCGCTAGTGTTATGCTGCAAGGATAAGGAATAACTCACTAACAGCATTACTAATGACAGAGATACACATCAAAGCATGCCTTCTGGAAAGAAGTATTCCTCCAGCTCTATAAAAATGAAAATATGTGCAAATGCAATACCTTTGTTTCTCTTCTGAGAGTGTTGAGAATGGCAGACAGTAGAAAAGTTCATAATCCAGAGCTAGGCATGTCTCAAGGAGCAAACACCTCAGGAAGTCAGTCCCGATTACAGACAAAGCTACAAAATGGAGTTTTGTCTAAAAAGGCAGGGATAAAGCAGTAGTTCCAGAGGATTTGGAAGTCAGCACAAATGCATACACCACAGCTACTTCACAAGCAGAAACGCTCAATCAGTAGCATACACAGATGTATGAAAAGTATTCATAGTCCAGCAATCAACAGAACTAGGATATCTGTAATAGATCTTTTCATTATTAAAAGTTACAGAAATTACAAGATGCCAACAGATTTGGAGTACTTCATTTTCTAGGAAGCGGACTGAATGGAGGTCAAAACTAAGGTCACAGACAAAAAAGCCTGTGATGCTTACAAATCCTGTCAACTGGTTGCTCTGATTGTGCTGTGAGCACTAACACCATGCTGACCAAGAGATTCTTCTTGCTTTTTTGCACTTCCCTCTCATCATTTCTACTTGCATGCACTAATTCTCAGCTTACAGACAAATTCAGGCAGAGACTGTCTTTCTGATCTTTGAAGGATGTGTGGCATGCCTAACTTGTTGAGACAACAGGCCTCCGTGCCCCGCGGTAGAACACAAATCAGTCAGTGTCAATCGGGAACTTAAGCACAAATTATCATCTAATAGGTGCTTTGAAAGCAAATGAAGACAGAGTTGCAAGACATCCTACAATGTCACAGTAGTTATCAACTGTACAAGGAGGGACCTCAGAAAAGGATCATCATATAACAATGGTTTTATTTCACACTCTTGCAGAAGAATGAATGACAGAACAAAAAAGCAGTAAATGATAGGGGATGATAACGATCCAAAGATCCAAGACCAATGTACTCAGGTCAGCAGATCTGGGTACAGCCCTCAAGGAATGGGAGAATGCAAAAGCCATTTTGGAACAGAGAACTTGGGAGACACGTGGCAGATCGCCCTGCAGCAGGCAAGGCATACAATGAAGCGTTGTCAGTGATTGGTCTTGTCATATGTAATTAGGCCAAGACCAAGATCAGAACTCAGCAAGAATCTCAATGATCAATGACACTCAACGCTTCTGATTTTTCTGCAAGACTTGCAAACAACATCAAACAATAGCAAACATCAGAGCAATCTGGAGACAACTTTAAATAGAATCCAAACAAGCACATAGAAGAGTCTAGTAAAACCTGGATCGCACGAAGGGAAAGGATGGCTTCCCAGAACATCCGCATACTGCTAATATCTGGCCCCATCAAGTCAAGAAAGGCTTTCCCAGAGAACACAGAGCAGATACTAAAGGAACTTGTATGTACAGGTCAAACGGAGGGACACAGCCTGGAACCGTTCATTACTTGCTTCTTAGGCTGCAGAGATAGGTTCCCTTACGGCAAAGCTGTTCAATAAGTATGTGCTGAGCTCATACTAACTCAGTGGGGATAAGTTATAGACAGTATGTAGTGAGGAGTGTTTATATTTTCTCTGAAGAAGGATCAGTATTAAGATATGCGTTCTCCAAACACAGCATCATGGAAACACCTCCAATCCAGACCTTGTACTCTGCATTAGTGCTAAGACAGGATTTTCTCTGGATCTGTCCATGAAATTCTCCAGACAGTTCGGATGGTCACTTTGGAGGCAGCTAGCACTTTTGCTTCTTCATCCAGAGGTGAAAAAAAAAGTGTGAGAGCACCCCTTATTAAAACAGAGTAAAATATTTATATATGTATTAGGAATTACACTACATTAAAGCAGATTTACAGCAACCAGATGAGGAAATCAATGAAGGGAGTGCTGACAGATACAGGGAAATTGTTAAGAAAGTCATCACAAATTTTTCAAATGTTGGCTGCAGATGTTCGTCTACAAGTAACTATATTCTTTAAGAATGTCTGAATCCTTCCTTGGTGAATAAGCTGCTTGCAGAACAAGTAACTATTCTTATCATGCAGCTCCAGGCAGCGTGCAGTGTGCACAAAAGAACACCCGCGATCCAAACCTAGGCAGGATTTTGATAATGGTAGTCTTGGGATCAGGAACTTAATTTTAATTTATTGTACCTGACTTCTTCTGTGTGCCTATGTCACTTGTTCAAAGGTGTATTTGAAGTCAACGGCAAAGTTGGAAACTGAGTTTTGACTTAGATACCAGAACTCTGTGCTGAGTCCATTCTTATGTGAATGGAAGCTGAATTTACCAGGTTCATAACGTAGAAAATATACGTGGAACAGTGTCCTTGCTTATCTTAAGGCAGAGATAAACTATCTTCACCTTTTTTTCTAAGACTGACTTCAGTCCATGCATCACTTTTAAGTATGTGCTTTAGTTTTTTTTCAGGTGTTTGAGAGAGAGAGAAACAGAAGGAGGGAAGGAGGGAGGGAGAGAGGAGGAGGAGGACATCAGTAGTTCCCTCTCAAAATTGTTTTTCAAATACAGATTTTACTTTTCTGTACATAAAATTTTGATCAACTTGTAACATCCATCTTGCCTGAGGCTAAGACAGTCTTTTCCACTTATGCAAGGGAGAGAACTGAGACCTGCTGGATCTGTCTACAGATATCTATAGTCTCTCAATGACCTTATGTCTCTTCACTCGGTGGAAGCTCCTGCCTTTGGATAACACAAAGTTTTAGAGACAATCTCTCTATGACCTTATGTCTCTTCACTCAGTGGAAGTTCCTGCCTCAGAATAACACAAAGTTTTAGAGAAGGAAAGCAGGAGGGGGAGCCCATCTGCCAGCCACAGGAGCTTCCCCTGCTGACCCCATATATTTCCAGTTGGAAATCCAAGGAAGAGTTAACGCCTGCTTCAAAGCCCAAGGCACAGATAACTTCGATTCCACTCTACCTGACTGCAACTCAGAGCTGCCAGGGGTCTTCGCATGTGGCAGCCAGCTTGTGTGGCTGTGCTGCAGGCACTACACTGGGCACAGTGAAGAACAGGCTCTAAACCGGACCTGAGCTTTCCTCATTCCTGTAAATCAAAGAGTCACAAAATACCTATTTACGTCTAAACAGAAACAAAGCACAACCTTCTGTTGTTACTGAAATTTGACAGAATTATTCCAGAAATGAACTCACACCTCCACAGGCTACAGGATTCCCAGACAGTGCTATCAGTCACTGCACCGAAATACCAGATTTGTTATAAATAGGCATGAAGTAATTACTACATATTTATTACTTATTTTATTATGTGTTTATTTTGGAAAGGCAGCAGACTATCTGTAATTAGGTTTGCATCCATTACAAAGACATTTTTTAAGCTGTTGTATACCTTTGACTTGCCTTGGCTTGAAAATTACATTTATTCTGCAGGCAATGGGGAATGGGTCTTGATTAGTTTGTAAAAGGTATGTCCTAGCACCTCAGTTACTGAATTTCAACTCAGAAACAGTAAAGGAAGTTACATTTCTCACTTATTTCATTAAGAAGGCAACAAAAATATGGTTGATGGAGGAACTACATCTATTTTGTTCAGCTTTGATAAGTTTCCTATGAAAACACTGGCTCTTAAGCACATGGGCCTTAGTCCTGCCATGTGTTCCAGCCTTTCAAAAGTCTGAGCATTCACAAAATCTGTGTAAAGCAAGTGGGCATCTGCCTATTCGTAATTCATCCTCCAGACTTTGGGGTTTATGATCTGTTTTCTATTTTTTTCCCAGGCATCCTCCTCTGTCTGATCAATAGGGTATTTGGTCATGAGTCACGGAAATAAACCAGTTCGAACTGAAGCACTGCAAGTTTCTTACTGGTACCCACTGTTGTATTTGAGCTGGTGTTTTTCAGTATCAAAAATGCTATTACCAAAAGTCTGCATGCTCTTTTCTTGTTACTTAAATTCAAAACCTGGTTGCCTTTACAAGGGTCCTCCCTTTTTAGTGGTAGAATGGTGGAAAAGAAAACATTTGATTAATACATTCCTGGGCAATTTCCCACCAGCACAACCAGAGATAGGATTGTTTTTCACAAGAATAATCTTTTCCCTAAATAACCCTTACTTGAGGTTCCCTTTAAACCTACCAGGGTCAAGTCCGTGCAGTCCTCAAGCACAATTGGTTTTATCATGACTCCCTTCAGTATGTAAATGCAGTTGGTTTTAATACATTTTACTCTATTCCTTAAGGAGAAAACGAGTTTTTTACAAGTTTATAATTTTTAAAAATCCTAACAGTGACAATCATCCCCTTAACTTCACATATTTCTGGGTCTAATTTCCTCATTCTATTTCCTTTCAATATTTTGTAGTCATCCTAAATTAATTTAAAAGTGACGTAACATCTAAAGAGAAGTGTTAAAAGATCTTTTTTCTTTCTTTCCTTCTTAGGCAATAAACATCTTGAGATTTCACAACAGGTCTCATTTGTTCAGCTAAAACACATCTTTATTACCTCTTTCAGCTGACACGAAAAGGTGCAAACATTTCGCCATACTAAAAGCTTTTTGGTGTGCCGAGCTCAGAGGAATAAACAGACTTGAAGCTGCCAGTGATGGTCTGAAAAAGTAACTACCAAGGGACTTTCTAGATGGATTAGTGACCTTTAATATGATGATTAATCAGCTTTCAAATAGTGAAGACCCTTGAGTATGTCTTTCCAAGTAAGGGGAATGTCTTTACTTGCTGGTATATGATAATAGTATTCGAAAAATCAAAAGTGATTAAAACCTGAAATGTCTGTGTAATTGTACAAATGTAATTATTTTCAGAAAGGAAAAAGCGCTAAGTAACACACGTATAATCCACCTGTACTGTCTGGCTGAACACTTTATTTAGGGGTTTTCTTACTCTCCCAGGAGCAGGCAACAAACATCCCATGGACTCCAAAGAGAGCACAGCCGGGAGCCCGCTGCCCCCCGCGACACCCACATGGATCGCGACACCCACGCGGGTCACGACAGCACTTTGCCCTCATGCTTGGACCCCGGTACCCCACCCATGTAACATCATGGCTCTCAACGGCGAGCACCTGAGGACACTCTGCGGCTCCGACTGCTTCACACTTTGCGACAGCCAGCGCTAACAGGTCTGCTCTTTCGAGCTCTAATTAGTACCATGTGCTGGAAATGGCTCTTGAAAGCTTCTTGTGATCTCTCAGTCAAAGGCAACCTCAAAAAGCAGACAAAGAGCAGATAAATACCTTTCTAAAAGCCCAGCTACAATTATTATTCAGTGTAACATAGGGATACTCTGCCTCTTTTTTACAAGTAAACATAATTACTTGAAAAGGCTTCTTAACTTTCAAGTGGCTTGTCACACCCACATCTTGATATGAATTTAACGAAAGGAAAATGTCAAATGTCCCATCGGGTGAAACAGGATTGAATCTTTTGTTTGTGCTGTGTGGTAAGCTGGGAAGTGTACTTCCCTGATCTTTCACTTGCACACCTACTTATGTGTGAATTTTCTTGCCTTGTAAGTATTGTCCTTTATTGCAATCTAAATTTCAGAGTGCAATTCACTATGTATATCGATTTAACTTTTTTGTATGATTAATCTCCTTTTGAAAACATACCCATAGCTCTTATGTCTTTGTGTGACTTCAGATATGGGAGTAGTCTGCTAGAATTAAAAGACTTCACACTTTTGAAATTAACCACGTGTGTAACTGTTTGCAGAACAGAGGCCTAAATTACCTCTTGTCTCTGTTTCTAATATCTCCAGGTTGCATTTATTATTTGCTGTCCTTTGTTGTGTGTATATGCTTTACCAATTACAAATATACAAAAAAATGCTTTTTGCTCATGCTTTGAAACCACAAATGAAAATGAATACAAGCCTTGACGTCCCACAGGACATTTCTCTCCAGTGTCTCTCCAGATCCTTTGTTGGTCTTTCTTGAAATTTCCAGCTGGTGTGACAGATCAATAAATAAAGAAATAAATTAGATTTCCTGATGCAGTGCATTGAGTGCTCTACTTCAGTTCGTAGAATGGACCAGATACGTTCCCAGCATAATTCACCAAACTCATGGCAGTTGTAGGACTATGTCTAAGGTTACTGTTAGACACTATGAGATAGTACTCTACTATTAACTATGGGACAGAACAGTATCTTTCTGATGTGGAGAAATGCTCAGCCATTTCTTTCACAGAGAGAAATGCCAGTCTCTCTAAAGTCATTCAATAAAACTCCCATTAGCTCCAGTGTTATCTTCCTTACTCATCCTTATTTACTGTAATTGTGGCACTAACACATATTCCAAGTTTAGCCTCAAAGACACTCAAAATTGCAGCTGTATAACAATTTGGTGAGCTTGAAAGAGTGAAGCAAAGGTTCCTTATTTTGGAATTTCTAACGCCTCTGCAGAGAGGATGTTTCTATCGCACTGCAAGTCACGGAAACCTGTGGGGTGCAGCAGGATTCGCAGGTTTTCCTGCCAGGCTGTTGAGCCCCAGGCTGCCATAGATAGTCTCAGCTGAAGGCTGCACTTGCTGTGCTAGGAACCTATTGTACTTTGCTTGACAAAAATACATGCAGTACATGAAGTTAAATTTCATGTGTGCAAGAAGTTAAAGTACATATAAAATATATTTGTGTGTAGACGAAATTGTATGTACAATAAAAAACTGGGGGTCTGAGCATTAACTGCACATAATTCAAATTCAAAAAGCAGGATAAAAATGTGCATTAAAGAACTGTAGCACACATACAAGCTTTGTGGCTTTAGACAAGCTTCTACAGCACCAGGAACGGAAGAATGCAAAGTACAAGCACTGATGCACGCTGTCTAGTTCACTTTCAACTATTTTTCAGTTTTTGAGCCCCTGTACATTTTTTACTGGCAATATGAACGTCTGTCAGGCTTATGAACATGATCTTGTTTTTCTTGTACTGCAGGTTCCATGATCATTAACACCAGACCTGCGCATTGCTGGACTAAATGGAAGTAGAACCACATCAGGTGGAATATGCAATTTCATTCTGGTAAACTTTCCAGAATGATGTTTAACGCTATCTTTAGTATCATACACTAGTTTTGTTTGAGCTACAGATAGATCAGATGTGATCCAGCATAAAGTTAAACCAGTGGAGAGAGGCAACAATTGAGCCAGCACAGTTTCAAGGACAAAGATACCTATGAAAAAAAAAAATGAATTCATTTGAAGAGGCAGAGTGAGGTTTTGTAATTTCAAGGGACTGTGCTGTTTCTGATCTCACAGTGCCCAAAACTTGGGTCTACCACCATACTAAATGGGATTCTTCAAGCCACAAATTTTTTTTCTATGTTGTTTTCATTGAAAACAACAGCTTAAGGTGCACCCAGGACCCCTAATGCCTTGCCACTTTTTCCCTGATCCATATTATGGCACCTGGCATCATCTGTGGGGCCAAATGACAAACCAAATGAATGAACGGACCCAGGTTAAAAATAACTCCAACAAAAAAATCATGATCTGGCTTCCTGTGAGGTGCCACAAGCAGCTGTGCTCACACTGTGGAAAGGGTGGTAGGGGCAGGTCTGAGCAGGCAGCGTGCTGGGTGGAAAAATCTGAAGCCACCACTGCTTGAGAAAATGGTATGCGGAACTGTTCACAGGGATACTCTGTTCGCACTGTTCTCCCTCATCCTCCCCACTTGAAAAGTTGTCCATAGGTACGGAAAGGTCCTCAGGCCACAGGCTGAATGCTATTCAGGCACCTTTGATTTGCTGAAGAAGTGGTGCTAGAAACAGCTTTGGGCTACTCATGGTATCGAACACTTGCAGTTCATGAAGGGGTCCTGGTCAGGATGGGTTCTCATCATCCACTCCACCATGCTTTCTGTTTTGTGTCCAAACCTTCTTCTTAAATACATGCTGGAGTGCTCTTCTGAATCAGGGCTTTTTACCATAGTCTATCACAGCTCTGGAGATCAGTGCATGCCACTAAATAATGACAACAAAGGGTTGTTTGCACTTGCAAAGTAGTCAGTATTAGCTTCTTGGGTAGAATTATTCATTTGTGTGAGCTGCTCCAACAAATTTTATAATTTAATATATACAAAAACATCCATTTAAGAAAATAAATTAGAGAATGAAGTATTTTGAAAGCATTAGAGTGAGTTTAAGAGACTTGAAATGCAAAAGAATTCAGGCAGCTACACTTAAAAATAAAAAAAACCCGTACCACTTCATATTTAACTGTTGCCATTTATTCGAAAACGACATACATTCAAAATCCATGTAAGAGATCACGGTTTTAGTTTTAACTCTGAGTGCTCTTTTCTTGTTATTTTAATTTACTTTATGGTTTATTTTTTATGACAGTCATATACATGTGTAAAAAGCACATTTATTTATAATTTAAGAGATTAATTTATATACAGAAATATGTACAACACTAAGTTTCTTGGCTAGATCTCTTATGATACTATTTTTAAATTGTATTATTTTACTAATAAGATGCAAATCCAAGGGTTTAACATTGCCCCAGGAGAATTACAGTCTCTGAGGAACACATTGCTCACAGCTTCAGCAAAATATCCATCACTGAAAATTTCAGCACTTTTAATTCCATTTCACTGACATCAGTGGGATAACTGAAACATTACTGACATGTGGTACTCAGTGAGTGTCTGTATTATTTTATCAAAATTCTAGGAAAGTAATTTTGTGGTTATCATTAGCAGGTTTTTTCTAACAAAAAAATCAGAATGAAAAATATTAGTGTGGATAACATGGTGTATTCGTGGTTGATTTTTTTTAATTATGATTAAATTAAGATGTAATTTTTCCATCCAAAGTTTAAAATTATCAGCAAACCTCTTGCTATTTACTTTTGTTTCTAGCTTTTTTTTTTTTTTTTTAAACAAACCTGGGAAATTCTTACTGTAGAAGTAGCTTAGTCAACCTTATGGAAACCTTTCTGATTATAAATCACTCCAAGGATAATTCAATTGCTGAGTGTCTGCAATTCAGTGAAAGCCATGGTTTCTCAGTTACCGCTGCCAGACTTGTGCCCAGGCTGTTCATGCACGTGGCAGTACTGCTTTGACTTTGACACTGTGCAGGAGGGCCAAGGCGCCTAATAACCCACATTGCGGCACTGTGTCTTCTTATCCACCTAGGATGTGGTAGGATGCTGAAGCTGTTGGTGTCTCTCTAGAGGTTGCTTTTTCTGCTGCTCAGGTCAGTACAGTCCAAAGAGAACCGTACACTGAGCTATTTGCCTTGTGGCAATGCTTTAGCGTTGCACCCTTTTATCCTACTCATTTCCTCTCCATAAGCTGCAACAGCAATAGAGAACACAAATGCAAGGGGAGTCCCTGAACCAGAAGGTTCTTGTTTGGAGATGACAGCGCACAACAAGAAAAGTATTTCAAGATTCAACATGTGCAAGTCTCTGTGCTGCTAAATATTTCCTTTGATAGATCCGAGAGTGCAGAGGGGCCTGTGAGAGGGAGCAGCGACTGAGAGGAGATGACTAAGCTGCAGACCAGGGACAACAAAGGAAAAACTTCAGAACAGACAGCACTCATGGAAATGTGTGCTGATGGCTCTCTTAGCTTACCCTAACATAAAACCCGCTTGAGAAAGCCACCGAGGGCCAAGTGCCTTGACCATTAGGGAATGGACAAACCTCAGACTCCTGGTGTTAGCTGGCAGCTAACAGGGCTATTTGGAAGATGACATCTGCATTTCAGAGGCTTCCAAAGCCATGTTGCCTGCGTGTGAGAAATGTAAAAGAGGCCATAGAAAGTTCTGCTTGTGTAAGATTCCCAAAAAGTATCAGAGCCATGAACAGGATTCATTCTAGTATCCCTCGCCGTTTCTCCTAATTCCATATTAATGAGATAGTACAGGGAACGTGTTGCAGACCACAGTTCACCAGTCTGGCCAGTACAGTGCTGGTGTTTGTCGCAACTCCAGCTAGGCTATAGCTGGCGCCCAGCCCACCCAGCTCAGCAGGCTGCGTTGCTGCCATCTGATCCAGCCTGCTCTTTGATGCTCCGGCTCAGAAAGTCAGACTTTATTGGCAAACGTGGCTATTGCAGGTAACCACCTGAGCCGCTGTGGAAGTGGTGCAATCTGCATTTCACTGGCTTCTTACTGGGACAGTGCTTGCTTATTTTGTTTTATATGATAATTGGGAAAGCAACAGGCAGCAGAAAGTGGAGAGCAAGTCCAGAGGACACTACAGTTTGCTGTGACTCCCTGATTTCCCAGTGACGGCAATGGGATAGCTTTCTGCGAAATCTCAAGTGCTGCTTGCTGGGCATTCATTTCGTGAGAGCTGTAAACTGTGTCCTCCTGAGTCTGTTACCAGTTTTCTGCAGCCCTCTCCTACCTGCTCCATTCCTCTCCTCTGATATCCGACCCCCAGATATACAGTATTTCATCTCAGCCCTCATCAGAACATTATTTCTTTCGCTCACATAGAAAACTCCAACTGATAAACCCCAAAATGCTGCCTTTGATCTTTCATTGTTGACACATACTTATTTAGTGAAGCACTACCAGATCCTTTTCCACAGTGTCCTCATTCATTTAAGCATAGCATTTCCTCATTTTTTTACTAAATCTTGTAAGATTTAATCTGTTAATAAATCCTTAATACAGCAGACAAGAAAGCAAACTATTAAAGGAGTGTAATAAAATTAAAACCTACAGTTCCTATTTGTAAGAAATTTTGCTTATTGCTGTGACAATGGTACCTATAATAGAAAGAGTTTGAGACATATGCTTACATATTAGTCTATTTAGCTACTTCATGTGTATGTTTGAAGGCACAGAGTGGGAATCATCAAAATATCCAGAGTCTAGTCTAAACTAGTCATAAGACTTTTTCTAGAGAAAATCCTCCAGAGGCTGATTCATTCCAAACACCTTGATTGCGTATTTTAGAAAGGTAGTAATCACTCTCTGGATGTGTCTTTCTCCACTGACTACAGAAGAAGCCAAAACAGCTGCTTTAGAATAGATACCAAACTTCCAAATTGCTAAAATTACACGAGTCCCAGCTGCAGCTTGTTCCCCCCCTAGAACAGACAATAAGACCTAAATTCTTCAAAGATTTAGGCCCTAACTCCCACTGATTTCTCACTGTGAGATTCTTTTAGCCGTTGACTTCAATGAGAGCTACTCACCTACACGTGGGGAATACTTAACATTGGGGGGGGGGGGGCTGCAAAACCTTATCAAGCCTGCCTCTGAGGATTTAAACAGATAGAGCCTGCAAGCACCTACGCCTCTCCTCCTCCTCCAGCAAAAACCTCGGTCCCCGCTGTAGAAGGGAAGGTGTGCGGAGGCTTCAGGTGGAGCAGCCCCCCGCCCCGAGGAAGAGTCAGAGACAGTACCGCCTGGGAGAGCCACTGCCAGGTTCCACACAGCTTCTCTCTCGGTTACGCTTTTTGGCCACTTCTCGATCTTTCTTACCACAAAAGTTACTTATATTAAAAGATTATTTTAAAAAAAACCAACAAACTAAACTAACGAGTAGAACACACCTGGCAGGTGTTTTATTACAGTAGCACCATCCTGAAATTACATCTACTTATTTTTATTCAAATTGACAACATTTCAACCTGAGTGTTCCTTAATGACACAAAACTAACTCTTCTTTTTTCATGTTTGAAGTTAAGTCATTGTAGATGTTGATTGTTTAATTGTCCTTCCAATCATGCACTTAACTTCCCACTTAGCCCCATGCAGGACATGACTTGAAGACATTAACAATCGTCACTAATGTGGATTGCCTTAGGATGTTTAAGTTTATTTGTAATGGAGGCAAACACTCACTGTTTGGATGAATTCTATAAAAGCTGAACATTTTCTGCCCTAGGCAAAGTCATCAGAAAGAGTTCATATGGTTTTTCTGGTTGTAATCAGTGCATTCAAATTATGCATAATTTGGTTTTCATGGTTTCAGTGTTGGATGACAAAGTCAAGTACAATTACTACCAAAAATAAATTTCTGTATGCACCTTGGGATATTCACCGTGGACTTACGACACACTAGTAAGACATTCACAATTACTAGGAAATTATTTAAGAACATCTTACTGTTTTCCTCAAATGCAAGTGAAATTGCAATGGACCATCACAGGAATTGAAATAAATGGTCATGAAGTCTTAGTGCTATTATAAACTAAACGCAATATCAATTGCTATACCAAATGGGCAGAAGAAAAGGAGGATGAGAAACCTTTGCATCTAGAGTCATTTCCATGAAAAATATTTCATGGTGCTGGATGAGATTCTTGTTTATACACACAAAGTGAGGAAGTGAAAAGGGTCTTCTGCATCCAGTAGGGAGCTCTTGTGGGACCACAGTAACTTCCAGACAGATGCCTGAAGCAAAACCTGCTCTTGCTTACTGGAAGCTATTTCATGTATGCAAGCAGCCTCCACAAAAAGCATGTCCTGCTCCATTTTTTTTTTTTAGACTGGATGGGTCACACTGGTTCATGTCTCTGTCCAGCTGTGGCTTTAGAAAAAGTTTTGTCAGCCTGAAGATTTTTTTTTTTTTAATGGATTAAATTGGGGAACCTGAAATAAGGAGTGATGATCTTGAGAAGATGAGCTCTTAATTTCCTTCTCCCAGATAGTCCTACACATGTCCTTTGACTATAAATAAAACGGAACTTGGAAGGTTTAGGATTAAATAGACAGGACATTAATTCTGCCGATACTCCAACAGGGCCATTTACTGATAGGAAAGTGGATAGATGGGCCATTGATTTCTATCTCACTCTATCAGAACTGAGGTGTATCAAGAGCATAAGCAATGGTGTTCTGCTTTGCTTCTGGTTTTTGCTGCTGAACACCACCTAAACCACTTTATTTACCCATGAATATTAGAAAATCTGAAACAAATACTAGACACAGATTTGGATTACCTGGTGATCCAGGAGTACATGGGGAGATTCTTAATTCCAAGGGTGGACTTAATGGACATAATCATATAGTAGATGTAACTGTTCACTCCTTTTGACCTTCTGACATAAATCTGCAGATTTAACTATATATAACTACATACAACTATATGTAATTGTCTCTCGTAGTGGCTTGAAACTAAAAAAATTGAATTTAATTAATTGAACTGTTACAAGTTACTAATGTTATAAAACATGTTCTAAACTCAGAACAGAAAATGTACAGTATCTTAATTTGGTTTTGCTTAATTTAGCAATAGGTACATTACATTTAGTAATCTGCTAAAACCAGCCTGATTTGAGGTTGACCTTTTCTGGTGGTAGGTTACTTGAAAGCAGTGCCTGATTTCAATACAGTAATGATATGTAAAAAAGTCATACTTAGACAGCTTCTAGGTGTGTCTTTTGCCTGAAGTGAATGCATATTTTAAACATGTTTAGACTTGAATATGTAAACCCGTGTTTATCTGATTTAAAACAATCAGGGACTGAAAAAGACTCCATTAGAGTCAATCCAACATCCCAATGAAAGGTATACAGTTCACTGCAACCTCCTTTCCAGCTCACCCTACTCCCAACTCACCCAGACTGCTACGCTCAGTAGTCTCATGGAGGAAACTAATCTCATTAGCCAAACAGAGAGCTTGAGGGTCTAGTTTTACAAGACTTTTTCTCTGCGTTGTGATTCCCCCTCCTCAACGTCATCCCCTCAGGCTGACCTGTGTTCAGGCTGCCATGGAAAGGGCCTGTCGTTGCGTAACCAGCATGAATAAGCCCTTGTACTGGGTTTGCATGCCAAGGTTTTGGTAGCAGGGGGGGCTACAGGGGTGGCTTCTGTGAGAAGCTGCTAGAAGCTTCCCCTGTGTCTGACAGAGTCAACGCCAGCTGGCGCCAAGATGGACCCATCGCTGGCCAAGGCCAAGCCCATCAGTGACGGTGGTAGCGCCTCTGGGATAACATAGTTAAGAAGGGGGAAAAAAAACCTGCGTAACGGCATTTTGCAGCAGGAGTGAGAAGTGAGAATATGTGAGAGCAACAACTCTGCAGACATCAAGGCCAGTGAAGAAGAAGAGGGAGGAGGTGCTCCAGGCACTGAAGCAGAGATTCCCCTGCAGCTCATGGAGAAGACTGTAGTAAGGCAGGCTGTGTCCCTGCAGCCCATGGAGGTCCAAGGTGGAGCAGATATCCACCTGCAGCCCATGGAGGACACCACATCGGAGCAGGTGGATGCTCAAAGGAGGCTGTGACCTCATGTGGAGACCATGCTGGAGCAGGCTCCTGGCAGGACCTGTGGACCCATGGAGAGAGGAGCCCATGCCGGAGCAGGTTTGCTGGCAGGGCTTGTGAGTTCGTGGGGGACCCATGCTGGAGCAGCCTGTTCCTGAAGCACTGCACCCCATGGAAAGGACCCACGCTGGGGCAGTTCGTGAAGAGCTGCAGCCCGTGGGAAGGACTCATGTTGGAGGAGTTTGTGGAGGACTGTCTCCTGTGGATGGGACCTCACGCTGGAGCAGGGGCAGAGTGTGAGGAGTCCTCCCCCTGAGGAGGAAGGAGCGGCAGAGCCAACGTGTGATAAACTGACCACAAACCCCATTCCCCGTCCCCCTGTGCTTCTTGGGGGGAGGAGGTACAGAAACGGGAGTGAAGTTAAGCTCAGGAAGAAGGGAAGGGTAGGGGGAAGGTGTTTTTAATAAAGATTTAATTTTATTTCTCATTATCTTAGTCTGATTTGATTGGTAATAAATTAAATGAATTTTCTCAAGGTGAGACTGTGTTGCCCATGACGGTAATTGCTGAGTGATCTCGCCCTGTTCTCATCTTGATCTGTGAGCCTTTGGCCATATTTTCTCTCCCTTGCCCAGCTGAGAAGGGGCAGTGATAGAGCAGCTTTGGTGGGCACCTGCGGTCCAGCCGGGCTAAACCACAGCAGTCCTCTTCCTTGTGCAGCTACCAGGAAAACTGGACGAGAGAGCTATTCCAACACAGAACTAAAGCGGGGGGGGGGGTGGGGGGGTGGGGGTGGTGGGATGTGTGTGTGTCATTATTTTTCACTGGGTTCCAGTCAAATCAGTCCCTTAATCCTGTTGAATATGCAGTTACACCAATGCTGATGCCAAACAAGGGTCAGCAGAAATCCTTTGCTACATGTGGAGATAACCGCAGAGAGGAACGTGAGACCTCATTTTCATGTAAGCTGACTTAGCGCAGATATGGTCCAGCCAAATCTGTGAAGTAAACATTTGTATTTGCTTACATACTGTCATGGTGCACTTTCAACCTAAAACTAATGATGAAGAGACCCCCAGGCTTGGTGGCTGCCAGCGCTTGCAGCACTCATATCAGGTGCAGAATCGGTCCCTGACACTTCTGAAGAGAGCAAATCTCCCCGGGAGAAGAAAAACTTTCTCTCATGGGCTCTGAAGTACCGCATACAAGCATTTCAGAATTCAAATGTAATCAGTTTTAAAATGTTTCATTGAGTATTTTGAGAAAAGAACCTGCAAAGACAAATGGATTCATTTTCTGAACTGATTTACCTTGCTTAATTTAAAACAGCTTCATATATCATTAGCACTAAATATGCATTAGGTTTTTCTAAGGGCACAGTATTCCATGACTGCATGAGTGGTTTTCAAAATTACAAAACCAGTTCTTGCCCTTTTCAACATTTTCATCTCTTTTTTTTCTGCTTTCTTTTCTCAGATTCCCTCTTGTTCCATAGTTCACATATGCACCATGTATACTATTGGCTGCTATGATAAAATGAGTTCAGAATGCTTTGTTTTTATTTTTTATTTCCCTTGGATGTTAAAACTGACAACTTAATGACTCTGTTGCCCCTTGCTAGTGAATCGCTGCCCTTGCCAACACTCAAGATAAGGCAAGCTCACTTTTCCCAAGTAAGAGTCCCTTTGCTGTGCACTCTGGGAACTGTAGTACAAGGCTTAGTTACTTCAAATCCATTGTAATTTTAGTGAGGTGCTCAGTCATTCTTTGGAGCAAGATAAAGATGAAGGTCTTCCTCTTGAATTTTTGATTACTTTGCAAAAGTAGCAAGTACAGCATATTTTACCTAAGTATGAACACAACATGTTCAAGTGTTCCTGTATCTCAGTACAACAGTGTGAAACAACTGGACAGCTAGAGCAAACGCTGGCACTTTTAAAACAGGAAGAAGCTTTCCCAGTGACTCCAGCGGAAACAGGTACAGGCTAATGATGGGTAGCTTTGAAAATCTGAATTTGGCAGTGTCCTACTGGCTCTTTAGAACAGCTCAGTGTCTCACGGGCTTTGTTGTTCTAATGTCACCCTGACCTTTTTGAAAGGCAGGCAGTGGCTGCAAGGACACCGAACAACTATGACACACCAGTGCTGCCAAGGCAGTTTTCATTTACAACAAACCAATGCGAGGAACTTGTAAATTCGTACTAATTAATTTTTATTTCGTGTTTTGTTTCTTTGTTTGCTTGCTTCTATGTGGAGAAAAAAACAAAACAAAACAAAACATGTTCCTGCAGCATTCATTTGTTTTCCCGCAGTAATTTCCCCAAGGAGCACCAGTGGTCGGTCAATGGAGCGCGGGCTGACAGAACACGGCACAGCTCTGCGCACCCGAAACCATCGCGCTGACAGTGGCACGCGAATGTCTGTAGTCACTCGGGGCTTGCCTGCGTGGCTTGCGAATCCACAATTCCCAGCTCAGAATAAAGCGTAGTTTCATTTCTTTCCCTGAACTTGCGTCCCGAGACATGCACGGGAAACAATGAAACCGGGGACAAAGTTTCAGGCTCACAAATCGCGGTGTCGGGGCTGTCAGGGTTTGAGCTCTGGGTGCCTGGTGTCCAGCGGCGTTCACCAGCCTTTGAGGTGAAACATCTCAAGGTGGGAGAGAGAAGCACTGCGTCCAGAGCCAGCGTGGCCTCTGCTGCTGCCCCAGAGGGGTGTGTGAAGCCCACGGTAACTGAATCCATCGCAGGGTCCGGGCTCACATATGGAACTTGAACAATAGGTATTTGCTTAAATTACACCGATTACCTCAGAGATGGGGAATCCGTACGCCCTGCCCACTTCCCTGAACCTCTGGAGCTGGGATCCTGCGGGGAACGTAATGAGCTTAATTACGGTGTCTGGAGTAGCCGCGCAGGACCCGGAAGGCAGGAGTTAACCTCATCTCACCTTTTACATGCCGGTGACCCCAGGCTTGGCTGCGAACCTGCCGGGGCCTCCGCAGCGGCTCCCGGACCGCCCCAACGGGCGCTAACCGGCGGGGCGGGCAGCGGGGCCGGGGTGCCGCCGCCAGCCCGCCCGCGCCCCGTCCCGCCACCGCACAGCCCCGCTGCGTTCGGCCGGCCGCGGGCTGCGGCTGTCAGACGTCAGGGGGAGGGGGCTGCGGCGGGGCGGGCCGCGCTCGGGGCTCCCCTCGCCAAGCGGAGGCGGGCTGAGGCGGCGGGAAGTTTGCGGAGTGGCTGGCGGCGCTGCGGGCCCCCTCCCGCTTTCTGCCCTTACTTTTGCCTACACCGCCCCGCTCCCCTCGCTGCCTCACCCCCCCCGTCCCCCTTGGCAGCGGCTCCGGGACATGAGCGGGAGCCGCCACCCGCGCTGAGAGGCGGGAGGTCGCGCCGCGCCCGGCTCTGTCAGTGAGGGAGCGCCAGGGACGGGAGCGCGGGCAGCGGCTCCGAGCCCCGCCATGCCCCGCCGGCCCCGCGCGGCGCCCGCCGCCCTCCTGGCGCTGCTGCCGCCGCCGCTGCTGCTGCTGCTGCTGCTGGGGGGGGGCCGCGCCTCCGCCGCCCGCTGCCCCGCGCCCTGCCGCTGCGCCGGGCACCTTGTCGCCTGCAGCCGCCTGGAGCTGAGCCGGCTGCCCGAGCGGCTGCCGCGGGGGGCGGTGCAGCTGTGAGTATCGGGGCGGCGGGCACCGCGGCAGGCTGGGGGTGCCGGCCCGCGCCCTTCCGCCATCTTCTGCCCCCGGAGGCCGGGGTCCCGTCCACGGGCGGGTTTCGTGGCGGTGGCGAAGCGGGAGGTGCGCGGGGCCGGCGGCCTGTCAGCGGGGGCGGCGGCGGGACAGCGTCCCGCGGGAGGGCTGCGGCCCCGGGAGGGCTTGCGGCCCCGGGGGGGTGGTGGTGGCGAGCGCCTGGGCCGAAACCGGGCCCGGGAGCGCTGCTCAGTGCATTGAGGGGAGAAGAAAAAAAAAGTTCTGGTGACTTTTTTGGGAAAGGTGCAGTAGTCGTCAAGTTAACAGTGGTTCGCGTGTCGGGAAAACTGGTCTCGGTTTTCTTTGTGCCGTTCTTCGTTCCCCGGCAGTTTCGGGTTTGGCCGTTTGATTCGCGCGGGAGCTTGGCCCCTTGGGTCCGGTGGCGCGGAGCCACCGAGCCCGCAGTACCGCGCGCCGAAATGCCATCTGTACGGGATTTACTTCCAGTGACAAAGCGCTATGGACAAAGCATAAATTATGGGAGCCTTCCAAGAGCCTGAAAATAGCTGAGGGACTTTTCACATTTGTTTTTAATCTCTTGTTACTCAGATCTTCTGTGTGAGTCGTATTAATTTTCTATTACATTTCCAAAGCAGGTTGAGATAAGGACTTTAAAGTAAACAGGAAGACTTTCAATTAGTTGTGGCTAATTCTGTTCAATTGCCTCGTCTGGAGGTCATGCTGCTTTTACTGGTGAAACGTGGATGGCTGTATTGACACCATATGGAACTAAACGAAGGAATGGCTCTGGGAGACGAATGTTTCCAGGAGCGGTGTAGGAAAGTGTGAGGGGAAAGAAACTTTTCTTTTTTTTTCTCATTCGGTTTATGTGATTGAAGCATAGGAATCAAATACTGGATCTGCTTTACATTCAACAACTGGCTTTGCTCCCTATTAAATTTCATCCCTCCTGTTCTTTTGAACTATTTCAGTATGCTAACGTAAGTTTTCTGACAAAAAATAAGGCTTTTTTGATACTAAGCTAAGCTTACTTTACTGCTGTTAAATTAAATTCAGGTGTGACAGCATGCTAAACAAAAAAACAAGGGGAAAAATCACAGAACTTTCTTTTTTAGAGTTGCTTTAAACAGTGTTTTGCATTAGCAGTAATCCAAATTTGTCTTTTCCACTTAAGTTACTGAGAGACAATAAAACACATTGCAGGGTTCTTTTGTTAGCACAGGGGAGGTTTTCCTAATTAGAATTCCCTTGGTAGTGTAAATTGTCCTTATGTAAGTTCACATTCCTTTAAAAGTGTGAGAAAATAAGTTCCACTTGTATAAATAAGCATTGATCTGTTGTAAGAAACCCTGCTGTGATTACTCATTGGACAGCTGTGTCACTCGCTCTTAAACTCACAGGAGTACATCTTTGTAGGTGTCACCCAACCATGTGGTCTGGCCACTTTTGTGTAAATATTTCTTTTGTTTGTGTGAAATGCCTTAGAAGTACCCTACTCTTTCTTCCTTCCCCTCTTAATAAGAGAACAAGGCATTTTCAGTTAACTCCAAGCTACTTCAGTACTTGGAGCTGGGATTGTGCAATGTTTAAGATTATTGTGCATTCTGGTTTCACATATGCAAAAGAAAGTTTGAATAGCCTGGATTATTGTTGCAACAAACCCTGCATTTACAAATTGTAAAAGTCTGTTTATGAATTTTATTGGTGTATGCTTACTGTGTTTTCCATGGAAGTCCATAGTGGGTATAGCCAAAGGCTAGTAGTTTAATTGCAGGCTTTCCAATGCTCTTTAGAAAACAACTATTACTCCGTGTTCTCAGCACACGCAGGTGAGGTCTCCCAAGCAGGAGGGTGAAGCTCTTGTGCCCGAGATGGTCTAGGCCCGTGTTAGGCTTTACACCTTCCTCTGCCCCTCTGTCTACTCACCCAGATGGAAATCATGTCAGATGGAGTTGGCTTTCTGAAGCTCCGTTTCACTTCAGTTCCTTTTATGTTCAAATTCCGCTATGAAATAAAATGAGAGAGTCTGATTTGGAAAGGCTGCGCAACCTCAGGATGGACAAGGAGGGAGAAAAGAAAATGAGCCCGAGTACTGAGTTACGTCCCCTTCTTTTTGGTGGCAGATGTGAGGCTACTGCTTTGTACGGAAATGACTTCACCAAATAGGGTGTAAATTGCCAGCTTTACTGTGAAGTTAGCCCAAAATACCCTCTTCTGTGATGCCTTCGTGGAAGATAGCAGACTGCTGAGAACTGATAAACATTTGTAATGGTTTTGTGTACAAATTGTTTTGAAGTTAGATTTCAATTTACATCCAGGATATTGCAGTCCCAAGACTGCAAGAATGTGGCTTTGTTAGAGCTGGTGTAGCAGAGCCGGAGGCGGAGGGAGGGAGAGAGGGAGAGTGTTGAGCGTTGGCCGGTGTCCTCCGTGTGTGCAAACTCCCGGTGGCACTGCCGTACCCCTCGCCAGGTTCACCGAGGAATGCTAAAACTGTCGGTGGGGCAGGAGGGAAAGTCTGAAAGATGGTTTTCGCTTGTGTTTGTATTACATCTTTAGTATTTACATTTTATAAATCCTCTAGTTCTCTACCAGAATTGCCAGAAAAAAGAGCCGTATGGTTTTCACAGCTGTTTTTCAATATTTTCCAGACTAAAACTTGAACATAGCAAGCTGATTTATGAGTCACTTTGGATCAGTGTCTTAAAACAGCTACAGCCTGGCTTTTTTGTTTTTCAGCTCTCCTGATTTCTGCTGAATTAGCAGCTCTGTAGGCCCCAGTGGGACTGATTAAGAAGCTGTTGCTGGATTTGCATTTTAAAATTTGACTTGGGGCTCAGGTTTCTTGAGTTCTCTAAGGAAGAAGATGATAATTGTGACTAAGTGTTGTAAATTAAGTTAGAGTCTAAAAGTTGTATTTATAAAATGTGTGAAGAAATACTTGCCCTCTCCCTTTATGCATTAGGCCTTCCCTTGAATTTTTTATCACACAAACACTGATGTTCAGAGATACGTTTAAACTTTCTAACACACTCAGCATAGGCTTGCGAGTTATGAAAGATGGTCATACAAATGTAATGGAATATAGAAAATAGTTTCTTTCATAAAGCAGGTTCCTAAAGGGCCTCAAGAACTATGGCATGCTTTTTCAAGTGCAGGCAATTCTATTTAAATACTCAGTCACTTTTATTAGAAATCTGAGGTGAAGAACAGGTATATAAGCTTTTTATTGTAATAAGGAATTTCTTAATATAAATCTGGTTTCTGAAGTTTCTGAGTACATTCGCTGTTACGTGTTTCATGGCTTTTGAAATTCTAGTAGCAAAAGTAATCACAGAGGAGACTTTCTCCTCAGTTGTAATGTGGTTTTAAGAGACAAGGAAAATTCAGAAATGGAAGATGCGTAGTAATAATCTTAGTGTTTTAACGCTGTCAGTTCCATTTCTGTGAAGAAAAAATATTGATTCGTTTTCAAAACTCCTCTTCATACTTGTTTTAAGGTACGTTGAGAAGTGCGTTGGACTGAAATGGATTTGTAGCTTTGTGACAGGAATGATAGATTTCTGTATTTAAAAAATGCCTCAGATCCAGCACTTGTAAGTTTCAGAAACTTACATAGGCTTAAGCTTCACTTAGAAGCTTTTGTTAATAGAAGACAAATATTTTAACTCTTGGTTCATTTCCAATCACTCCGATTTAACTTAAGAATTTAACTTGCAAGACTTTGTTTTCTGAAGTTTATCATGCCAGTACTACTGAAATAACATTTAATAAAATATTTATAATTAATATTTTATCCAACAGTTGGTAGACAAGCATGTATACAGCTGTGTGAAACAGGCAATTCAGTATTGTCTGGAGAGTTTTTTGGTTTTTTTTGGTGTTTTTTTTTTTTCTTTTTCCTGCAACTTGTGTTTGACAACCTGCTGTAAGTAAACCAGGAATGAGGAATTTGTATGTATGTATGTATTTTTTGAAGTAGGTGTTATGTGGAAAATCTGAGCGTATCTTTAGTGTTAAAAAACAAACACAAAAAAAATAGCTCGAAACCTAGTGTGAGTTGTTACGCTCACGGTTTCCTTGATAGACTCCAGATGGATGTGAGCTTGAGCTATGAGTGAAAGTGTCTGGCTCCAGTGTGGTGATCATGCACAGCAGTGGTTGTAATTGCAGGATTTTTATAGTTTAAGGACTCTGCCAGTTTCTTTTTTTTTTTTTTTTTAACATGTTATAACTCCAGCAGAACAAATCTACTCACGTCTGTTACTGTCTGGTAGGTCCTTTAGGCAAACGTGTTTTAAATAAACCTTTTGCAGGGCTTTTAGATGAAATGAAGAAATGCAAGTTTTTAGCACTAACGTCAAAAGCTCTTTGTTGAAATAATTACTGATTCCTAAGACTTGTCTGAAGCATGAAGAACAGTAACATATTAGGCACCAACAGCCATAACTTCACTGAATTTTGGCTGTTTCTTTGCATAGTTCTTGTAATCCCTACAGACTGAAGCCAAATATTGAATTAAGGGTAAAAATTGTCTCTACTCTGTCTGCTTTAAAGGATCAAGTTAGATTCCCGTACAGATCTTTGTAACAGCATACTTTTTTAGTCTTTAAGAGTGCAGTATGAGAATTTCAAATCTATGCAGCTAATGTCTTCAGGTGTTAAACAAAGGGATTTTTCTCCAGTCTATGGCCAGACGAATGTTTGCACTGGATTTTTAAGCAGTGAATGATGCAGTCCTCTAGCTCAGGTGTGGTTAACCTCATTTACAGAAGAACTCAAAATCATAACTGACGGAACTAACATTTGTGGTTTTTTGAAAATGTTAGTGCTATATTGGTTTTCCATCTTTAAGAGGAAAATCTGTAAGGGTTTAGACACCTGGAAGAAGGCGCAGATGTATATTAGGTGCTTGAGTCCAGTGCTGACTCGTAGAAAACATCCCTTCTGTGCCCATCTGAAGGTGGTGGAGGGTGCTCCCCTCTCTAGGTGGCTCCCCCCAGCCCTCACCCTCCCTGTTTTGTGCTGGAAAATGGCTTTTGCACCTGCAGGTCTGCTCTGTGCATGCTCCTGTGCAGCCCTGGCTTGGGAAAAGTAGCGTGTGTTGCCTGCTCGTGGCCGTGAGCCAGGCGCCGGTGCCACAGCTCCGCAGCCCGCTGGGCCTGGTCCAGCTGGCTGGCTCAGAGCACACCTCGTAACCAGGTGCTGGTGGTACCCCTTGTAATGCCCGTACGTGCCTGGGATTATTTTTGATGTTTGATTTTTATTATTTCACATTTATTTAATTGCTGACTCCAAGGGAGGACAGAAGGGACGATAGAATTGTCCTGGCAGCATTGAACAAGTACTGCAAAAGCACCGAACAGTTGGGGAGTCTGAAACATGGTTTTACTATTGCCATGAAGAAGAAGCCTGTGTGCCTGGCTGGGTTGCAGCATTATGCCTGTGTCCAAGGATCAGAAACCAGAGTTCTCTGGTTCTGCAGTTGTTTGGGGCTTAGTCACAGAGCAGAACACCCAGCACAGTCCCTGAACCTGGCTTGATTTAAGCCAGTTCTGGTCTGTGTGCAGCAAGCGTATGCTGGTCATCAGGTTTCTTCACTTCCAGAAGGGTAAATGAAGTGTAGACATGTCCACAGCCGTCAGGCCTGTGTTTGGCGTGCTCAGTGTAGGTGACTGTACTGAGTCAGCCAGAAAAAGTAGGGAATCCTGGAGTTGCGTTACAGATTCAACTTGAAATACACTTCATGCCCATGTGCCTTAATGAGGACCCTGGGCACGTTGGATGGCTGTTCAGTGCTTAATTAGCACGGGGGAAAAGTGTTGCAAAGTGTGGGAAGTTTCTTTGCCTTTACCTGTCGCTACAGCAGCTCACTGATGAAGCGTGCTGATGCAATTCTTTATGTGTCTGCACTGCAAGCTCTCACTGGAGTGAGTTTAAGAACTCCTTAAAAATAGTATATTTTTTGTTTGCTGGTTTGGATAAACTCAGTGTTGCAATGTCCACCCAGTGCTTCGCAGGTGACTGAGTTGGTGCAGGTGAGGTAGTGATGGGCTGTAGCATGGGAGTAGGAAGGTGCACGTTGTGGTGGATGAGTGACTGAGAAGAGGGAAGCCTTCAACAGGACTAGCCATGGCTACAAGGTCAGTTGCGAATCTGTACCACTTGTGAGGATTGCCATAGACTTGCAAGTCTGAGTTTCTGTAATTAGCTTTTCTACCTTCTATTGTGTGGTCATTCTTTTATTTTTGTGATGTTTCCAGTACTTCTGAGGCTACAGCAAAACTTTCTTAGGACTCTATTTTATGGTGGTGTCAAGTGTTCGAGAGGACATGTGATAAACATGCATGGTGTCTGTAGGGAAAAAAATTTCTTGACATTGTTCAAGAAAATGTGTTGCATTGTTAGTACCCTGGTTTGTTTTGTAGCAAACACTGCAAAGGCATTAACAAGATTTCTTATAAACTGCATCAATGTATATTTGGGACCTTCAGTACAGTGTGGCACATGCTAAGTGCTTGAGCTCCTTCTTCAAGTGAGATTAAGTGTGGTATTAATGTGACTAGTATACAGACACCTTAACTCAGAATAGAATTAGGCCTTCCTGTGTCTGTTTTCTTCTGATACTTCTTCTTTAAGATCCCTATTAATTTTGGTTATGTAGGAATGGAGCCCTGAATTGTGTGAAAGCATGAAAATAGAATTGAGAAAGCATGAAAATAGAATTGAGATTTATGGAGAGTCCTCATTGTGTACCTAGGATCTGTGCATTGCTTTAGAGAAGTAAGCGAGACAAGTAAATGATACAAGTATGATTGACTCAAGGAATGAGACTGCCATGAGTCTTGGTTTGTGAATTTTCCTTCATAGGCTAAAGCAACCTCTTTGCTTTAGCCAGATCTTTTGTTGTGAAGGGATGGGAAAGAAGGGTGGTTGTTGGTGTATATGAGTCAGCATCTTCAGATGTTTTTCATGGGTCTTACACACAGCCCAGTGAACAGTTCTAAGTTGTTCAGAGGTATAGGAAACTGCTAGCTGTCATCAAGGTATTTACACTTGATTCATACCTTGTATACTCAAATGAGTTTCTATTCTAATTTTGCTCATACAAAAAAACTTTTTATGTACTTGGAAACAAATGATAGCATATTTTGCATTGAAATTGTATTGCTTTACCCAGTATTTCATGGCAAAACTGACAAGCTGTATATTTTTGTAACCTCATAGGGACTTAAGTCACAACAAATTATCTTCAGTCAAGACCAGTCTTTTGGATCACATTCATAGTCTTCGGGAAGTGTAAGTTAATGTCTTAATTAAAAAAAAAATAAACCAAAAAAACTGAACAAAAAAATCCAACCAGTGTTTGTGTATGCTAAATATATAGCTATTTCTCTAGAGATAATTTATTGAACAACAAACGTGTTTGCTGTTCTTACATTTTACATTAAGTGAAACTGGAATTATTTTGTAAGTTTGAGGTGACACTGTTCTACAATTTAGCAAATCCAATGTACATACTTTCGATTAACATCAGAACTGACTCTCCCTTTTCTAATTTTAACAGGAAGTTGAGCAACAATGAACTGGAGATCATTCCCGATCTGGGGCCAGTCTCTGCAAATATTACTCTTCTGTCTTTGTAAGTAGATCTTACTCTTGTCCCTAGTTAGTGGAACTAACTCTACAGGGTTCGTGGAAATATGTGCATTACAGAGATAAAAGTAAAATAATTGGAAATAGAGCAGCTTGTGGTTAGGAAGTTGATTATGTCATATTATTTAGCAGGTTGTTTAAAATATGTATAATTGAGTTTAATCCTCGTAGGTTTCATGCTTCCCTCGGATACAAAGACTGCATTAGAATTAATTTATGTTGTGGTAGTGCCCAGAAGCCTCAGCCCTGTTGTGCTAGGCACTGTACAAACATTAGTAAATGTTATACAAACTTGTACAATGCAGACTTTAAAACGAAGAGTTATACTGTATCATTATGCGTCTTGGCTGAAATCCCACTTGCGTTAAATCATGGCAGAATTCCATTAATTTCAGTGGGCGGCATGGGGAAATCCCCTTGAGATGCAGCTTGAAGACAAGTATCTAGGTTAGAAGATTATTTGCCAATATTTTTAAAATGTCTTTTTGAGTCTGTTTTAATGTGTGGCATTATTTTTTTTACAGCTGCAGTTAAGACATATAACTGTGACACAAAATTATGTCTGTATGTGTCGTTTCGTTTGAAAGAAAGTAGTAGATTACTTGATGTGGCATTGGTAATACAAGTATAAAGTTGTAAAAGACAAATAGGGCCCATAACGAAAACAGCTGATTTTACAGGCAGTTTTATTTGTGAGGGTTTCACTTGAAATCAGTTTGATTTTTTTTTTTTTTCCCACCCCCCTTGTGATCTTAATTTCTCTGAAATATTCAAGGAACTGTTAACAAAAATAGTTACTGTCATACTATTAACTGGGAAAAAGGAAAGACACGTTTTTCATGTGTGGGATTTGGGTTTTATCAATGGGAATCTAAAGTGTCTAAAGCTGGTAGTATGTAGCCCTCTGGCCAAATCCTGCCCTTGAATACAAATTGCAAGTTACCTTTCTTGAAGAAGCCTGAAGGGTTAAAACAATACAGTAAACTTTGGAAAGCTGTTCAGTTAATTAAATTGATCACTATTCAATTGCTTACATCTGGTGAGTTATAGGGGTTTGTTTTTACTCCAGGCCCAGGTCAGCTAAGTCAGCTGGTGCAGCCGCTGTGTCTGGGCTGCTCTATTTGAATAAGAACTAAGTGACATTTGATACTGATGTGGTTTCTTACAGATCAGAAAAGAATGAAAGAAAAAGCAGATGATGTCTGGCAAATAACTATTGAATTTAAGTAAATCTTCTATTTTGCATTAGTGTTGATGTTACTTTTACACTGGCCATAGCATTCTGTGGTTTAAGCATCTAAATGACCTAAAGACTTTTTTTTTAACCTTGCTAAGGTTTTTTTTACCACAAGGGTGGAACTTTTGACATAATAAAGTGGTTTATATCCTCCTACCTTACTTCTGATGAATATAAAGTTGAGAATTTTTCTTAGCATCTCCTCTAGTCCTTCTCATGGAAACTTAACTATTTTAGATGAACCTAAAATCATCCTTCTGCAGCTGTGCAAAGATTTTTGTATTCCTTTGGGAGAATACATGACAGTCAGTCACTGCTGGAGGTCACTACCTTGGTTCATTTACTCAGGTGGTCAAACATGGAAAAACCTTTGTTAGATCTGTGCTCTGCAGTATATATACTGGCACTTAAAAGGGGGGAAAGAAAAAAGGAAGTATTTCTAAAAGTTGTTAGCATACTACAAATGCAGTTAAAATTGGTCTGGTTGCATGCTAGCTTGTTATTGTTGTAATTTCCATTACTTCTGTATGGTATCGGGAGATTGCAGAATATAAATGTGCTTCAGCTGAGATTTAATACCTATTCTGTGACCACAGCAGAGATTCCTTGAGATTAATACAGTAGAAAAAAAAATCATTAAGTGATTTAAAGGTTTTATGTTAACTTATGAATGTCCGTGTATTGTAGTCAAGACAATTGTTTGTTCCATATCAAAACAGATGTACATAGAACATAAAATTAGAGAGTGGTATTGCATTGTTCAAAAAATAAAGCATCTTGTTTCTTTTGCAAAGGTTTCTCTTTTTAACATCTTAAAGGTTGGAAGTTATTTATGTAGAGGTGTTAAATGTCATGTTACAGAAAAGAATATAAATAAAGAGGAATAAATGTACAGCCATTGTCTGGCATAAAAATACATGTAATACAGTGTTATAGATGGACAAATGTTAAATCTATTCATACATTTTTTAGAACTGAAAAAATACATTCACTTATTTTTTCTGTGTTGGGTGTTACTTGGAGGGGTTGAATTAAACTAAGTTAATATGGTAGCTAAGTCATGCAAGGAGAACAATTAGAATATAATTTTTAGAATCACTCTTCAAAGAAAAGCTGTACTTGGAACATCTGATGACTTTCTTCAGGATTTTAAACTTTTATAATAAATGAGCTTGTGGGGCCTTTCCAGAACAAACCACCGTTTCCTTGTTGAGTCTTTGGTCTGACTTTCGAATAATAGCAGAAAAGAGGGTGCTAGTCTTGTGAAACTTGGTTTGATTACATTTCTTACGAGATACATATACATTAGTTCGTTACTGTCAGTTGAAAAGCCAGTTTTTTCCAAGGAATCGTCAAACAATGCTGTGGAAGTGGTGCCCTCCTTTCTTGGCAGAATCTTCATTGTTGAAGAAACTCTTCTCTTGCAAGAATTTTCTTTTTTACTTCTTAGAACTTGTTGTTGTCTCCGGAGCCTTAGAGTTTTACCTGTTCTGCGAGAATTTTCTTGCCCTGCAAAGGCAAATTACACTGCTAGTCCGTTTACAGCGTAGTAGTGCAGGTGTCTCTGTACAGCACTGTATGTCTAAATTCCTTGAGCAGTATAAACAAACATGAGTGGATCATCATGTTAGTGTAGTTCTGGAGCTACCTCTTTTCTTAGGTATCCAATGAATATTTTTCTAGCTTAGGTATTTACATAGCGTTGAATTACGCAGGGTAAACCTCCAGAGTAGTAGTTGTTGCTAGTCTCACAGTCACAATCTGTCTGTAACATGAAACAGTGATGCCAACATTTTGTTTCTAAGGATGCCAGCTGAGAGTTGAACACCATGGCAGCGAAAAGTATCAGGCAGACACACACCCCCCACCACCCTGGAAAGACCTTAGGTCTGTGTGAAGTAGTGTACAGGTACATGGAGGCACACTCTCATTACATGGCTGGAGATGGATCTATGATTTCATTCATGTCGTGAGTGTGTATTTTTTCACATGTCAGAGGAGAGCTTCTGGGCCTCCTGGGAACCTGGAAACTGCTGTGAACTGTGTGGGTGGTACTTTTGGGCTAAATCTGGTCAGGAGGCCTTAGGTTGTGAAGCTATGATGGCTTGCCTGACACTAACATACAATATGTTCCGGACAGAGCAAAGAGGATTTGTCTTCCCTAGCTTAAATTCTTGAAGGTTTGACATTGTCAATATGAGTTACTAACTGTAGATCCTCTTCAGGATGAATGGAGAAGAAAAGGCTCTCTCTGAAATGATTTATCTTCCCTAAGATGGTTCAGATGACTTTCCCACTGAAGCCCAACTAGATATCTATTTTGAACTAACTTTCGGATGCCTGAAGTTAGGTTCCTTTTGAAACATCTAGCCAATGTACTTGGGTATACCTTTCTTACAGTGACGTTAATTACAAAGGTCTGATTGCATCTTTCAGCGTGTTTGACTATTTAAGTCCATTATTTAAAACTGAAATTGCAGGGTGTTCTTTTTTGCTCAGCCACCCAGCCCTTCTCTTTGTCTTCTGTGAGAGAAGGCAGGAAGAGAGCAGTTTATCAGGGCAGACAGTGAGAAGTTCAGCTACTTGTCAGAGATTGCCAGCTCTCGAGTCAGCACAGTAAGCGCTAGCCAGGAGGTCAGATCCCCCCAAGTGCTGGACAACATACGCTTATGGATAGAATACTGGATTTGACAACTGCTAACCACAAATATATAGTGTACAGATGCCACACACAGTAATGCAGGTGTATTTATCTGTCCATAGAAGTAAAGTGTGTTATGAAACAAGGAATCACGTTGCCACTCACTTTTGAGTTCTGAGGTGATGAAAAATGTTGCTAGTATTGAGGAGGTTTCTTGACATGTGCCAGCTTGTTTTGTTAGGTGCTGTACTTAAGCCGCAAGTCACTTTTCTGAAGGCTATCTAAGGCCTTTGGTTTGTAATGTTTTTCTGTTGATATATGCTGAGTTTAAATGCATTGCCTTTGAAGACATGTGTCTTGTGTACTGGATGTTTAAAAAGGTAAATAAACAAAAATTATTAACCAAAAAGATTCGTCAGGAGGTAAGCACAAGACAAAAGAACTGTAAAGTAGCAAGTGTTAGGTGACTGCAGGGGTCACAAGTTTTCATTGTAAGCAAAACTGTTTCAACTTTAAATGTAGCTTTCTAATCAGCCATTATAAAATGACTCTGATTACTTGGTTATGATTACTTGATTGTTAATCTTGGGCCTTTGGTGTTCAATGAACACTTCTGAAAAGCAAACCTAAAAGTTAAAAGTGCATTGCTGTATTGAAAAAACTACAAAGTCATTCTCTTGAAAAGAAGTAGCAAAATTATCTAAGCCACCAACAGTGATTTGTTTAAAAAAATGATTATTTTGATCACTGAAAACAGACAAAAACCTAGGGAATGCCGAAAAAGTTTTTTCAGGTCCAAATGGTAGCGTGTGCTCTGAATGTGAGGGTTCTACTTGTTGCTCATCTAACCTGCACAGCTGCAGCGGGGAATTTATTGGAGAAGATGATCTGCAAGTTTTAGTGTATACTAGGCTTCATAACTTAATTTTAAACTTTCAGAGCTTATTTATCGGAAGAGTCTGGGTTTAGCTTTGTGTCTTCCTGTCTAAGCTCCTTCCTGCTACCTTGCTTAGTTGCTCATTAGTCCTGATTTCAGTCAGCAGTAAAATGTCTTCAGTGGACAGCACTCTGCTCCAATCTGAATAAAATCTAGCTGATGAAAGACCTGGTTACAACATGATTGTTTCTTGAGATTGGTAAAGCATTGTGCGATCAGGCAGTGGAGACAGAGCTAATTCCGATGTGATACGAACCTTTAGTAGGTGGAGCTTATGATACTGCACTGTTAGTATCTTTACTTACAGGGCTTTCATGGTGAATGGGATTGTTCATGCTACCTAAATATGCAATCTGAAAAAGGATTTTTCTTTACAGCTCTTAAACTTAAGGAAACTAACTCTTAAGTTTAAGTGTGTTTACACAGATCTTTACTAAATAAGACGCTGAGCTTGTGACTAAAGATTTGTAAATTCATCTGTATTTTAGGCAGCTTTGTGCTTGCTTTGATGCTCCTTATGAGGGAGAATAGAATAGTCTTACATTCTTCATTTGAGAGGGAATAATAGAGCATTTAGTGGTTACTGATTTTCATTCTTGGTTAATAAAAATTATCTCTGTTGCCAGAAGGATACGATTCCAAAACTTGAGCCTGCACTGTTACATCCTAACTTTGATTAATCAACATAAAGCCTAAATACCTATCTAACCTTATGCACATAGTTTCTGAAGAAAAGTTGTGATTAATCCCTAATATTATTTAGAAGGAATTTTATTTTAGTGTTTTGTGTCTATTTCTGTTTAAAATGTGGAAAAATATATTTTAATGTTTTGCGATAATGGGTGTCCCAGATTATGCTTCAAACAGTCATCCTGAGAGGTAAAATTAAATTAATTGAAGAAAACATGCAAAATAGATTAAACATTTGCTCCAGCTCGCAGTGTAGAAAGAAGAGTGATAGTTTGCACTGTGTGGCAGTGTCTTAATAAGGAAAACTCCTGCGAAGGGCCTTCTGTAAAGGTAGACTTTTTTTTCCCATAATCCTTTTTTGCTAGATTGTTTGAAATAGGGAGGTAATGATTTGGAATAATTATAATTCCCAAATTAATATAACTCCCAAAATAATAGGGGGACAATAATTAAGAGAGATCTGCCTCTTTGTCATCTCACAGTAGGCTGGGAGTGGAAGCTCTGTGTAAAATCCAGGAGAACGCTGTCTTCAGTTTGCATTTAGAAAGCTACAGTCACAAGAAAGAAATTTAGACACAATGCCTGAAAATGAAAGCTTACATTCAGTAGGGGTGGATGCCTTTCCCTTCTACGCTTGTCAGAGAAAGTGGTATTGTATGTTTATAAAGCTAGCATGCTAAACTGAAGTCTGGCTCCCAATATTGAGAAAATGTTGGTCAAATATTTTACATCCTTGTCATCTCTTCAGCTACCACTTTATTATTGGAAGGATTAAGATTTGGATGCTGCCTGGAAGAATTTGTTTTGAAGAAGGATTGAAAGAAAGGATAGAGGAGTGCCAGACTGGGCTTCAGGCATAAGGCTACTTGGAGAAACTCCCAAAAATGAGAGTGGTGGTAAACCATGTGTGACTTGGGCTGGAGTTGCGACCAAAAAGCTAGAGTGAATAAACTTACTGGAATTAGTTCTTGCAGTCTTTGACATTTGGTCTGGAGACTAAGAGGAAGTAAATGAAAGAATTTGAAAAGGAACCTGTCTTAGTCAGACTTGCAGACATGGAAACTAGATTTTTATGGCAGCAATTTAGGCTGAATGATGGGAAAGGGAAGAAGTATGTAGAAACCCAGAGTTTGTTGTAGCAAGAATATAAAGTGATAAGAGCCTAGACGAATGCTTTTGCAGGGAGAATGGAAAAGAATGCAAATTTTATGAGCTATTTGCAGTGGAAAAAAACCTGGTATGATTTTCTGATCAACAGTGTTAAAGAAGATGATGAATTAAAAAGAATAACAATGGATCAGAAAAATAGAGAACACTGTTCCTGTATGACCAAATGGAAGAATGGTAGGAAATCTTACCGAGAAGGAGGTGCCGAGTTGTAGGGCATACAGTACAGAGAATGAAGTGAGTCAGAAGGAAGAGGTCAGGTGTAAGTATCGGGGTTATATCTTAGAGAAGTGCTGGGTGATTATTGCAGTAGAGCAGTGAACTGTAATAACTCAATGCCTTGAGTCAAATAGAAGCGGACAGGAGAACATCCCTCAACTTGCAGTAACGGTTGAGATTAGGAGTAGATCTAGAAGGGTGTGCAGTCTGAAGTGCCTACACTTTGGTCTGCGCCCTCCAAAAGGGAGGGTTGGCTCTGTAACAATAAAGGATAGGTTTTTCTATTTAATGAGTCCAGACATCAGATTAGAAATGTGATTTATAATATTGGAGGGCATAATGCTGGGTTTAATCTAGGTCATGCTTAAACTGTCCAAGATTTTAGCATTAACTAGCAGTCACAGAGTGTACCACGTCTGCAGTGGGTTATTATTCCTGTTGTCAGCTCGTGCTGAAATAGCTATGTCTGCATAGCATTTGTTTACCTTCTTTAAAATAATGAACTTAAACATTCGCTTGGCTATCACATGCTAAGTAACTTGTGATTATTTTGAAAAGGCCAGAAAGTATAATGGGAGATGGACTCCAGAGTATCAAGAAGAGCGTTTGGAAGGAAGATTTAATTAATTACATCTTGGTACAATGACTGGAATCAGGAGAGAATTGCTGTGGAAGTTATCACGTGTTTGGAAGTTTGGATTTGCCTCTGTCTTGTTTTTGATGGTGAAAATATCTTTATCCCAGAGTTGTTTCATTCTGCATGTCTTTCCCTTTTCCCAGTTTATGTTTGGTTTAAGAATCAACAAGCCTTTGGTTTCAAGTTTTGGACAGGTTATCAGTACCCTACAGACTTGTGAGTCTCATTTTCTACTTTATGCCTGTAAACCACAAAAAGCACAAAATATAAGAGCTGACATCTGTCTTGGAAGAGCATAGTCAGGCATGGATCATGGAATGAAGGAGACTTTCAAAAGAACGAATAACTGCTTGCCACAAAGAACGTGAGAAGCCTGTTTATGAAGGAGGCATCAGAATTGTAGACCTACCAGTAGGATTGGAAGTGAGCCAGAATCCTGGCTCTGTTTCTGACCTCTACATCTTGAAGAAAAAGTGTCACTTGAAATATTTCTGTATCTTAACAGTTGCAAAGATTAAAAAAAATGGAGGTTCTTAATTCAATGCAGTTGGGTGTCTAAAGGTGAGAAGAGCACATAGTCCCATGCATATCAGGGGATTTTTGTTGAAAAAAAACAAAAAATAGTGTTCAGCTTGAAACCGTAATTACAGCATTTTAAATAATGTAATTGTTCATTACAGTCTGGCTAATTTTACTACTCAAATTAGTAGAAACTGAAGGAAAAACGAAAAGACCTTTTTCCTCTCTTTTTCTTGTAGGAGTTACTGAGACTCCTTCTTCTGGTATGTCCTACTAAAAGCCATGAAACAAGAGTCTTTCAGCACTTTGTGAGGAAGTTTATTACAGTATAGATCTTTCATCTTTACTATCAGTTATTTTTTTGTTACGATTATTTTTGCTTAAATCATCTTCACTCAGTGTCTTGACATCATTGTCAAGGGGGTGTGCAAGGAACGATAGATGATATGCCAGCAGTCGTGTGAGGTCAGTGGGTGAATGGAGGGAAGAACAGGTGAAGCAACCACAAAGATTTGAGAAAATTTGAAAAAGAAGGCTGTGAGCTGTAGTGACATGTAACAGAGACTTCAGCACTGCTCAGAAAGATATATCTAGCCCTAGCAGAGTGCCTTTTTGTCTTTACATATTCTCTTAGTCTCTAGCGAGAGACTCTGCTGTGATTTCATTTGCCTGTTTGTGAGGCAAATTCAATATATCCTGCCTCTCAGGGCTTAGCTGAGGGCAGGAGAATACCATCTTAGTCCAGAATCACACGGATGTTAAAACTTCTCGTAGCTTTGGGGAACAGGCTTCACACATGCAATTCTCCAAAATCGTCTTTCTAGATAACTTGTTTTTTGCTAGGTTGCTCCATCTCCAGACACCTACACATGCTCCTTGTCAGATCATAGTGTAAGGTAAGACTAAGAGGTTCTCAAAACACAGCAGATCAAGATCTACCTGGAAGAAAGAGTTATGCTGGAGAAGGAAGTGCAAGAGTGTTTTTTTGTGTTGAGACTTTGAATAGAAACAGAAGATAGGACTTTAGGTCTTATATTTCAGAGTTGGGGCTTCCATGTTATAGGATCAGAGTAGTGAAGCTGGCATAGGTATTTTTCTTACTTAGAAAGCATTACATATTGACAATCTTTATCAAGAGATACTTAGTCGTACTATCTCAGGTCTTTAAAAAGTGGGGGTTTTTTTCCAGCACACAAGAACTATTATGTCTAAATGGTGTTAACTAGTTCCTTAACAAAACTGAAGCATAGGAAGTTCCGTCTGAATGTGAGGAAGAACTTCTTCACTCTGAGGGTGACGGAGCCCTGGAACAGGCTGCCCAGGGAGGTTGTGGAGTCTCCTTCTCTGGAGATACTCAAGACCCGCCTGGACAAGGTCCTGTGCAGCCTGCTGTAGGTGACCCTGCTTCAGCAGAGGGGATGGACTAGATGACCCACAGACGTCCCTTCCAATCCCTACCATTCTGTGATTTCCCCAGAGGCAAGGAAAGTGCGAATCAGTATGTCGGATATATTGTAGCTGTTATTTACATAGAATGAATCTTGAGATCATGATTGATAAGGCTCTTATAGATGTTTTTTGCCTAATGGTGTGATTAAAGTCATGAATGCTGAGACTTAAAGCTAAAACTGATACTGTGTCTTAAGCTGGTATTCACACAGGCTTATGTAAAAAGAATTAAGTCAATCTGCATGCACTCGGGTTCTTGGCGTTTTTGTGCTTCAAGTCAGAGTGTCAGCACTCAAATTGCAAAAGACATGTTCAGATTTATGCAGGTATTTCTGGTGGTTTTATTTGTGTTCCTTGGTGCTTCCATGCTTTGGCAGTAACAGGAGAAGGAAGCTGCAGTGTGTTGCTGTTCCTTGCACACGGAGAAATTGTGAGCAGATTGCTGCAGGTCTGCTTGTGTGAGAACTTGGTATGCTGGTTCTCTTGTTGCAGAGGAACTCTGCTGCTCTGATTTCCCCTTGAGGGTCTGTGAAATGAAACCAATGCAGTGTGTGGAGCTCCTTTTGTCTAAGCACAGTAATAACAGCACTTCACTAGAACGCTGGGTTTCTTGTGGTTTGTTTTTCCTTTTTTTTGTACAGTGAACAAACTTGTATGCTATTCTGCCGACACAGAGGATACTGTTTGGTTCTGCCTGGACATTAGATAGGCTTGCATTTTCAGACACGTACCTCTTCGCTTGTTTTGATGGTGATTTGGACTTATGAGGAAGCCAACACGTTGTTTTTGTTTGATTTACTTAAGTGATGATTGTGAGGGAAAATCAAATTAGAATTGAACTTTCTCATTTTAACTAAAGTTGGGCCTTAAAGTAGAAATATTTGGATAGGTTCAGTGCTGGATAATCTCCTTCTGGATGTGAATGATGGCGCTTAAATTTATTTGAAAACTGGACTAGGAGGTTGCGGCAATAAGGAGTGAACCATTCAAATGTTTTGCGTTTGAGTAGCTTAGAATGATAGAATGGTTTGGGTTGGAAGGGACCTTTAAAGGTCGTCTAGTCAAACCCCACTGCAATGAGCAGGGACATCTTCCACTAGACCAGGTTGCTCAGAGCCCTGTCCAGCCTCACCTTGAATGTTTCCAGGGATGGGGCATCTACCACCTCTCTGGGCAACCTGTTCCAGTGTTTCGCCACACTCATTGTAAAATATTTCTTCCTTACATCTAGTCTAAATATATCCTCTTTTTTACCCCTTGTCCTGTCTCAACAAGCCCTGCTAAAAAGTTTGTCCCCATCTTTCTTAGAAGTCCTCTTTAATTACTGAAAGGCTACTTGTAGAAAAGCTGCTACAAATACGAGTAAGCAGGAAGGTGCAGTGAGGGCTGGTTTGATTTTCGTTGTGAGGTGGGCTAGGATTTTTATGTGTAGCTCTGTTTTGGTAAACAAAAGAAGTTGCTTTCTCCCCACAATATGAGCTTACCATCACCAAAAAAGAAAAACATTCCCTGAAACAAACAAGCTGGGTTTTTTTTTCTTTGCTTGCTTTTGTTGTAACCTTGTCTGTGTCAGGTAATTTGCCAGTTAGTTTAAGTGCTAATGTGAAGGCTGTATAAGAGTTTTACTTGGTTCCATTAGGTCCAACTAAACTTTGTAATACAGGGGCTATTATCCTGCCAGTTGTGAGGAATTTCTGTTTTATGGAGCAGTGCTGACACAAAGACAGCACTGTGCAAGCGGTCTCCATAACTGAACGCTTTCACACTGCAATTTAGGAGGCGTGCAGTTCAGGAAATTGCTGGCTTCTCCTGGAGCACACTTTTACTGCAAGGAAAGTTTTATTCATCACTCAAGTAATTGGCAGTTTTAATACCTTGTTAGTAATTACCTTATAAACAAACTAATGCATAAAGGCAAGGCTCTATGACCTGTTATCTAACTCACAGTCTTATTTGGCCAGTGGGACTGACACATGGTGGTGGTGTTTGTTGTTGTTTTTTATTAAAGTAATTTGTTTCCATTTATTATAAATACTTTCAGCTAAGAGTTAAAAAAATGCAGTGTAGCTCTACCAGACTGCCCGAGGAATGAAACACGATACAAGCACAGTGTTGGAGGGGCTGCAAGATCACTTACCCATTCCCACATGTGGTCAGAAGGCCCATTAATCTAACTTCTGGTTCGGTTTTGGAGTCAAGACTTTTTTGTCTTGAGCAGTAATCCCCCCACACCTCTTGAATATGTGAGGGTTGTCCATGCTATCCTAAATGTGTGGCTTGCTGTTTGATCCAAAGCAAGTATTTCCAATAAAGGCAAACACCTTCCAGAATCAACAGTCTTGTTGATAATTTAACTGAAGTTGCCTTTGCCTGCAATCTCTAGGAGCTAGGGAGAGCTCCTAAATTTTGATCATTCATCATACTGGGTACAGAATGTACCACAGCCAGAACTGGCTTGAACTTCCCAAGGTAACAAGGATCCTTTTGGGTTACGTTCATTTAATTGGTCGTGATCTGTTTTCCCCTATGTGCCGTTAGCCCCAAACAAATAACACTATTAATGTTGCTGATGTGCGTGTGTGATTCTGTACATTACGCAGTTGGGATGGAAAAACTGGTAGGTTGCTGGGTATGAACATGAAATATGATAGCTGGAAAAAATACATTTCACTGGAAGTGAAAGGAGGGTGTTCCTTACAGTAGATTAGAATACCCATGTCTCTAAACAGTTGCACAGTTTTTGTTATGGAATTGGGTGTGATGCTTAGCTGAAGTTTGACCAGACATGAAGTCCAGAACCTCTGCAATGAGGTGTAATAAGCAGAAATTTTATTCTCTGCTAACTCACTAGAAAAATCTATAGGATGAAATACTAAGTCTAACTGCAAAATCAGAGAATGTCTTTCTGAGGGAGTGCACTGTCATCCATCTCTCCTAATCTGGCTCTGTCTTTCTGGAAATCCAGTCTGATTTTCATGCTGTAGGAGTTTTGAAAAAAACGAAACACAGTGTGTAGCTACTGTGATGTTAATTTGGTTAAAACAGAAAACAACTCTAATTTCATTATGATAGTGTGACATTCTGTTCAATGCAAATACGAGATATTTCTGCTCTTCAGAAATAGATGATCATAGAGTTACATCTTGTTTTAAGATCCGTGAATTATAGTAATTTGATGATAATACAATTCTTTTCATCTTATTTTCTGGGAACATGTTTTAAGAAATTTTGATGAACACATTTATTTGGAGCATTGCAATTTGTGATGTGGGATGGGTAGAAATGAATGTTATATCTGGAGAACATACTTTATTGGTTTTCTTTAACTAGAAATTACTTTCAGTTGGGGGAATTAAGAACTAATTTTCATCAGTCATGTGTAGTTAACAAGTGTTTACTCTGGAAAAGAGTCTTTTGACTACTGTCCTTAAATTTCAGGGCCAGTAACAAGATTGCCAACATCTTGTCTGAACATCTGAAGCCATTTCAGAGTCTAGAAACTTTGGACTTGAGCAACAACAACATATCAGAGCTAAAAATATCATCATTTCCATCGTTACAGCTCAAGTATCTGTAAGTAAAACTTTGTATTACTTTTTTTCTTTCAAAAAACTTGTTGGAAAACTTAGATAGACAGCTGTTTGTTAAGGTACTAAATCTTCTTTCAATTAGACACTCTTTAAGTATTCCTGCTTTCACCTGTTGAGTTTAACATAAGCTGCTATTTTGAATACATGAGTTGTTCAGATGAGATATTTTAGTTCCTGAACAGTGAAGGTTTTTATCTTGAGATGAAACAAATAGATGTGTCTCTTGAGAGAAATAATTGTCTAACAAAATGAACTTAAGTTACCCATGGTTGGGCTAGTCTTGAGTTACATGGGGTTAGGTGGACTTTTTTGAATCTACCTTAATCCTTATTCAGTAACGCTGTAATGCCAGAGCTGTACTGAGTGAGAATAAAGTAATGGGGTTGCAACATGCTATGTTTTGCCAATAATACACTCCTGCAGAGTAGAGCAAAATGTTGCTGGTAAAATACTGCTTGACCATAGACTGAGCTGTCAAAAGCTCTAATTAATATGATAACTGAAATTCCATTTATCAAGGAGTAGGCAGTGCAAGAGCTTTGTGCTTCACTACTTGGTATTAAGAATTTATTAAATAACTGTAAATTTAACCTTCTAGACATTGTTTCAACAGGTACGTTAACAGTAACCGAATAACCTCCATGGAGCCTGGTACCTTTGACAATTTGTCTACCACACTTCAAGTATTGAAACTGAACAGGAACAAAATTTCAGCAATCCCTCAAAAGATGTTTAAACTCTCCCATCTGCAGCACCTGTAAGTGCAACCTACAATTGACTAATTGTTTTCAGGTTTTCCAAAGCACTGGCAGTGCTTGAACTTTAACCCTTAATTTAACCAGAGGCAGAGTGAGACAGACACAGAAAACATATTACTACAACCCTTACTAACTCCAGCTTTCTACTGAACAAAACTATTCTTATATATTGGTGAGATGTGAACAGTCTTTGTGTTTAAAATCGTGTTTATCTATTAAAAGGAAAAAAAGAAAAGGCTGGAGAGGCAGTAGTAGCAGTATTCCTGTAAGAAGGCATTGAAAAAATACATGTGAAGTAAACTTAATGTAGTTCGCTGTAGCACTGTCTTACTTATTTTGTGCTGTCATGGTGAAATGAAGGGAATTAATTCGCTTCCAGAGGTATGACAATAAGTAATATGCTTGAGTAAATAGACCTTCATCACCTTCACTGATACAGTATTGTCTGTGAATATATTAATAAATAATAAAGTTATTTATTATGGAAGAGGATGGGGAAATATATTCCCCCCCTTCTTTTTTTTTTTTTTTTTTTTGTAGAAAAGTGAAAGGGTGCAGGAAGTTGGCGAGAGGATGAGCTAGGACTTCACTTTGTCAAATCCTGAATAATTATTTCCTGTATTGGATAGTCAGCAGTTAAAAACTATGAACTCTCTTAGGTAAACCTTGAAAGTGAAAGATCATAAGAACAACGAAGTGTTAGAATGCTTGACTGACACATCTGGAAACAGTGACTGTGTCTTTTCTTTACGCAAATGCAGGAAGAGTTTGACTCAAGCCTCAGTTAGAAGAGTGTGAGAACAGTCCTGCAAAGCTCAGGATTTGTTAACGATCTTAGACTTTCTGATCTTCAGATTTGACTAAAATTTTGGCAGTTGGCGATATTCTTGCCTAAAAAAGTTTTACTCGTTCACAATTTAATCGATAGACTGACAACTAGGTAGCTAGTCTGCAGTGAAGGTCAAAAATCTGTTATCACCTGGAAGAATTGTTCAGAGGAGGAGTGGGAAAGAACAGAGGGCTTTTCTTACTGAATGTTCTTCACTGCTTATACACATTTAAACACAGGAGGAGAAGTAGTGTTCTCTGTTGGGTATCTGTTATCAGGTAGGATTCATATCAGGCTACCAGAGAGTAAAGCTGAATTCTTTCAAGACTGAGACTCTAAAAAATAATTGGGGTGTATCTGTGCAGAAAGACTTAGTTAGGCCTTTACTTCCCATGGGGAAGTAAGTTTTGGAAGGAGAGGATTCTTCTTGGTTTGGTAGGATGCAGGCTGGTAGATCTTACTAAGATCTTCTTGAAGGGGCAGGAGAGGACTCATTGTATGAGGGCCTTTTGTTAGTGTTGTCTAATCCTGTCTCTTTATATTATATATCAATTGTTTGTAACAAATGTAACAGTTAATTTAGCAAATGACAGCTAGTTTTGAATTCACTGTTATAAAAACAGTTAACATTGTTCTTTGTGCGTATGTGAGGCTAGACTTCCCTTTTCACATAGCTCAGAAAGTCAGAAAGCTGCTTAGGGTTGGCCCAGGATTCTGAGTTAAAAAGGACAGAAACCAAGAAAGTATTGTGGAGAGCAAGAAAACAGAAAATACGCAGTAATACTGTCACTACCGCTTGCCCTGCAGATAGTTATGCCTTATAATTCCCTTCCAGGATACACATGGGTCCCAGCTTCTGTCTTACAAGGGATGTGTACAGTGGCAGAAGGGTGCCTGCAAGACCACGTGAGAAAGAAGGAAGGGCCTGTTTGTAACTAGTTGTGGAGAATGGCGGAGGAACGTATAGTAAATGTTTGACTTCAGATTAAGAAAGAGAGGGGGATCAGCCAGGATATTTAGTTTTGCCTAGTTATCACAGCTACAAATTTTAACTTTTTCTTTCTGACTGATTATTGATTGCAATTACAAACTAATCTGTACAGCCCTACTGCTGGAAAAACACCAGGAACTTGCTTGCACTTTTGAATTTGTGTATAGGACTAACCATGACATGATTCTTTAAATCTGAAAATGAAGGAACTACCAAGTACTTGTCCTCAGTATCAGAAATGCAGGTAAACTGACTCTGCTGTAACTGTAAATTTTACTGATGCAGGGAGCTGAATCGCAACAAAATTAAGAAAATAGATGGGCTTACTTTCCAAGGACTTCCAGCTTTGAAATCATTAAAACTGCAGAGAAATGGGGTTACCAGGCTCATGGATGGCGCTTTCTGGGGATTAACCAACATGGAAGTCTTGTAAGTATCAACCTTCTGCTGATAGATTCTGTTGATAACATGTCAAGTAGAATTGCACAAAATAATAGAGTTGCTTGATAAAATTTAAAGATGTTTTTGAGTTAAATTGTTCTAGAGTGGTTTGAAAAGCAGCAAGCAGTCATGGGTGAATGTGTAGGACAGCGCATTCTTAATGCATGCATACAACTCTAAATGTAAATAGAGGCTGTAATTGTCTAGCCAGTATCATGAAGTCAGATGTGGACCTGTGGCAAAGCACACACGCCACTGAGTTTCTGAACCTAATGTCTTTCACCTGTTTGTATGCATTTGTAGGCAGCTGGACCATAACAACTTAACAGAGGTAACCAAAGGCTGGCTTTATGGCTTGCTGATGCTGCAGCAGCTCAATCTCAGCCAAAATGCCATCAGCAGGATCAGTCCTGATGCCTGGGAGTTTTGCCAAAAGCTCAGTGAGCTGTGAGTAGCTTTTATTCTATTCCAGTTTTCAAAGCCGGGTACATGCCAAAGCATGAGCTTCTTACTGCTGATCTGTGAATTTTTCATAACAAAGTTTCCAAGGTGACAACAACTTTTTTGTACGTGAGACGGTTATATTTTGTTGAAAGAAGTTGAAGCCAACCGTGACTGCTTCATTTCACTGTAGCAGTTGTACTAAAGCTGTAACACAGTCATTTTCAAATGAAAGAAATTCATTCTGCGGTAATTTGTGAATTAGCAGAAATGATACAGAAGCTGTGGGGTCAAAAGTGGTGTAGTAGGTTTTGTGATAGTCGCAAGGGAAAAAACACTGCCCCCTTAAAATTCACCTGGGTTGAACTGAGTAATAAGCACTGCAACATAAACATTACAATACATTTTTTCCTTGAATTTGCAGAGATTTGACATTCAATCACTTAGCAAGGTTAGATGATTCAAGCTTCGTTGGTTTAAGTGTGCTGCTTGGACTGTACATTGGAAACAACAAAGTAAATTACATTGCCGATTGTGCGTTCCGGGGACTTTCCAGCCTACAGACTTTGTAAGTTGACAAACTAAATTTTCAAGATCAAAAAACTTAAGAAAAACCCTCAATGTTTATAGACTCCCCCCCCCCCCCCCCCTTATGAAGTATACAGGAACCTTTTGTTAACTTTCCCAGATCAGCATATGTTCTTCTTACGGTGGGGTTTTCTTCAGAATAGTTGGGAGAGGGAGGACGTCCACTTTCGTTAAGGCGGTGCACAGTGGATGGTGTAATTATCATACGAACTTTCAGTAGCATCATTATGGTAAAGGCATGTCTCCATTCGAAGGCAGCAAGCAGTTCTGCTACCCACAGCTTTAGGGATCTGGATCGTAGCTGTGCCTTGAATGAATCAACATTTTCCCTTATGGTAGAAATAAAGACAAAAATCAAAACTGTGTATTACTATGAATGCTGATGCTTGTCATGACTGAGCAATTGCTTTAAGCATTTGAGTGTTTTTTGAAATAGCATTTCTTAAAGGAAGGGGAAGAAAGAAGCGAACTAATCTAAATATTTTCCACTTCATTAAAATCTTCCAGTTGTGTACCATTGACCCATCTGTTAGCCAGATGAATGAAATGGGTGCCTTTTCCTCTAGGTTTTGAAAAGGGTGCTAACATTTTACTTTCAGGGGTTTGCTCACTCACACTTCGGGCATCTGGCAAAGATGCGATTCAGAGGGGTGTATCCTATGTTTTTTAAGTATGCAGAGAGATGTAGATCATAGAGAGGAAGTCAGAGACTTAGAAGATGTCTAGGAATTGTTAGACTATTCTTCATAGGTTTTTGTTTTCTCCTCTATCTCTACGCTGTTGAGTCTTTGCTGATATGCCATTCTTTTCACAAATCTAATCTCTTTATGCTTCATAGATAATTAAGCTAGTGCTGTGAATGTTGTAAGATGTAAAAATGATTCACTTCTATTAATAAAGCTGTGTGTTCTCTGTGTGTTAATATTATGAACTTAGAAAGGCATGAGTAATTTGTTTCAAAGGGGCAGCAGTTGATCCCTTCCTATGATGCTCCTCTTGTGGTCATCTGGTATCTGAATACCCTTGTAGCGGAATGTGGGTTTGTTTTCTAATGATTCTTAAAATTGTTGGGTTAATGATCTTTTTAGCTTTCAACAGAAAAAGTACTAATAGTCTTCAAAGTCTCTCACTAGAAGTTGAAATGAAATCGCTAATCAGGAAAAGCTTCTCTTGAAAAAGCAAACCAACAAACAAAAAACCAAACAAAAAACAACCTACCAGAAAACTATTTTAGAAATTCTTCTAACTAATACATCCTCTTGAAGAAGTACATACCTTGCTCTTTTTAATAGCTATTGTGGTTTCATTTCCCCTCCCACTTTAAACAGAGATCTGAAAAACAATGAAATATCATGGACTATTGAGGATATGAATGGTGCCTTCTCTGGCCTAGATAAACTTAAGAAGCTGTGAGTATTGCTACAATATTTGTATCTCATCATTCCTACATAAACAGATTATGTGTGTTTCAAGGGACAAGCCCACCACTTAATGATGTTGTGTTTTCCATAGCTGAGATGCTATTTTTTTCTCCCTTACTATTTTGTTCTCTATAAAATGTTCCTTTTCTATAAAAGAAATTCCAGATTTTTCAAGTCAAACTAATCTGAAATATTTAAAATATTACTACTACTTATGGAAATATTGCTCAAAGAATGAGGGTTTCCCATAATAGGAAGTAGTAAGTGCAGTACATGACAAAGGCATAGTGACAAGGATAGTCTTTGATAAAGTGATGCAGCATCCAGTGGAGGTGGCTTCATTGCATTGAAATTTTCAAATGTACATCTATGAATTAAAACGCTGCTTATGTGAATACATTTAGAATAATCGATGTCACTGAACTGTACACATTAAACATCTTCTAAAATCGTTGTGATATCTAGGTATTTATTCCAGGGGAATAAATGAGTATCTTTCAGAGATGAGACATTTGCTGCATTGGGGAAGGTTGAATGGTGAATATTAGTCACAGTTTAGAAATAAATGTCAAAAATACAATAGTTCCGCTCAAAAAATGCTTCCATTTTATTGCATCTTTTTTGAATAATGTACTTGTATTTTTCAGGATACTCCAAGGAAACAGGATTAGATCCATTACAAAGAAAGCATTTTCTGGTTTGGATGCACTTGAACACCTGTAAGTAGTAGAAACTCACAGTTAACCCAACATTGGAAAAAATGAATTTCAATACTAATTGAAATAAAAGTAGGACCAACAAGCTTTACTTATGACTTTGAACGAAATACACTTACTCTGGTTGCTACTGTGATCTTCAGAAGGTTCTTTTATTTTGTAGTTATTCTGACTATGAATTTTTGAATTAATGCAGAAACTGTTATGTATTAAGCAATGCTCTAAAACTCCTTAATCCTATTTCTCTAGTTTTTGAGCTAGGGGATCCTTTGTATATCACTAAGGTAGTAAACTATACCTTCAGTCTTAAATACCTTCAGTTTAATAAACTACTCTTTCCTGCTCTAATGTTATTTTTCTTTTTTTTTCTAGAGATCTAAGTAACAATGCAATTATGTCAGTTCAAGGAAATGCATTTTCACAAATGAAGAAACTCAAAGAATTGTAAGTTTCTATCCAAAGACATCACCTCTATTAAATATATATATCCACACAAATATGTAAATAAAAGCCTTGTAAGATGTTGCCTGATGCAGTGATAAACTCCCACTGTAATCTCTCTGAAGTAATGTAAAACGGGTATGTCGATGTTTGGGGTTTTTTATTTTTTTGTGATGACTGTATTTAAGTGAGATGGTGTACGACAGGAGACGTTAATTTTCTGCTACTTTTGATGTCTAGAGTCTTTATTTTAAATTGGCTGATCTCTAATGGGTATTAGATAACGGAGACTTTGATGTAGTGTGCTATAAGATCGGCAGTGCTATCACTGAGCTAAAGCTTACTGGACCAGTGAATGCAGTGCTGTAATTCTTTTTTGTAAGGACCTGGTTGTCAGTGCTTGTAATTGAGTCCTTCTGTCCTGTAGTAGTAAGGGGGCAGAACTTCAGAGAAGTCATGAAGTGGTCACTGGGAAGAATGTATTCTTCTAGTGAGTGTTTGGGGTTTTTTGTCATCTTACCCTCTTTTTCTGTTGATCGGTGCTGGAAAACGCTGTCACTGTTCCCTGTGTCTTGAGCACAGCTAATTCTTCCTCTTGCATATATCTTGTCTCTCTTCTATTCATATCAGCTTTCTCTAGTCAGATCTCTTGTCCTGAGCTGCTCTGTGGGTAATCTGTCAGCAAAATAAAAACTAACAAGATGATGCTGCTTTCATTATGAGCAGAAACTGCCTGAAGCTTGTCTGGAGCTTTTCATTTGTGTTCTCCAGACTCTTATCAAGTATTACCCTAGCAGCTGGCTCTCTGCTTCATCTTATGGTATTACGCCGTGTTGGGTGCCATAGAGAAAGTAATGAGGAGCCTTGCGTATTTTGTAGAATTATAGAACAGCCCAGTTTGGAAGGGACCTCAGAAGATCATCTGGTCCAGCCTTTCACGAAAAAGGGAGCCTAGATGAGATTATCTGGCAATCTGTCCAGTTGTGTCCTGAAAACCTCCAGTATTGGGGACTCCACCACGTCCCTGGCAAGGTTGTTCCAGTGTATGATTGTCCACACTGTAAAATGTTTCTTGTATCTAGACAATATTGGTTCATTCGAAGTTCAGTTTGATGTTACCTATATCCTGGTGTAGCTCCAGCTGCTCTAGAAAGCAGCAGCCATGCTTCTACCCATAGCCAGGGTTTATCTGCCTTTCCTCTTTCTTGAGTTGGATCTGGTTGTATTGCTTTATTAGTTTGCTGAACTCACGCAGCCAGCTGCAGGGCAGTTGCTAGATTTGACAGAAGAGAAGCAATGGGAGCACAGTGCTGACAGTTAGGGATTGACGTAGATGAGTTCAAGAGTGATGAAATGAGATGGAATGGCAGGCTAACGCTGCTCCAGCAGGTGTAAGATGCTACAAGATACCAGACTCTGAACACTTCAGTGAAATAGCTGTTCAAGATTTGTTGGGGTTTTTTTCTGTACTTTTCTTGAAACACCTGGTAGACATCCATTATGTTGGAGGAAGATGCAGACAGATGGTAGAAGTTACTTTCCCAGAAGTAAGATTATTTAGTATAAATTCCCATCTAGTAATTTTATTCTGAGACACCTAGGGAGTAAATCTGAAAATAATATCACAGATATCCACTGCATCAGGGTAGCAAAAAATGCTGTGGTTTCTTTGCCTCCTAAGAATAACCCCTGGAACTTCAGTGAAAGATGACTTGTTTCATCTCAGTGTGAACTGGTGAGCCAGCATCCCTAAGTTTTATCCATGCAGTATTAGTGTGAAAAAGAGCACAGATATGCTCTTCTTCAAGAAAAAAATCTGGTATCTCTTCATTTATCTTTAAAGCTATTTCTCTCCCTGGATGCATAAATTATTTTTGCTTTTGCTCCAAGAACAGGTAAGATTTGAGGAAAGGAATTGCATTACTGACTGTGTTTTTTAATGTTTTTTTATTTAAGGGTGATTCTGAGTTTTCAGCCAAAACTGAGAACTCTTCTTACTTCAGCTCCTGATTCTAGATGCTTCACAGAATATCACTTTGATATCCCCCCCACCCCCCAGTGAATGTAGCTATTCACATAGGTTAGGTAAGCTGATAACCAGGTCTGCACTTACTATTTCAACACTTGACTATTCTTTGGCTCCCCACTCCCCTGTTTAAGTATCTTCCCCAAGATAAATTCTGACTGAAATGGAAATGACGGAATGAAATTTTCTCAGATTTTTTTGACGTTGGCTTCCAGCCTGTATCCCTGCTGGACTGCTCCTACATGCCCATTCTGTGTGTCCTACTGCTGACTGTAGTTTTGTACCCAAGACACTGCAAACATGCCTGACTTCCTGGACTCATATTCGTAGCGGAAGCTGGGAGTTCAGGATAACATGTCTGCTTTGTAGAGTGTACGAGTCATGACAATGGTGTCACCACATCTGAGCTAAATAATATTGCTGCCTTTCTCTTGAGATACATGTATTTAGCCTAACAATTTAGTTTTGTTACTGACGTCCTGATACAGATCTGTATTAGAAACAGAAAAACCAAGCAAACAGGCTTTGAATATAATTGCTTTTTCTTAGGCACTTAAACACGTCAAGTCTCTTGTGTGACTGCCAGTTAAAATGGCTACCACAGTGGATGTCAGAAAACAACTTCCAGAGCTTTGTAAATGCCAGTTGTGCCCATCCTCAGCTGCTGAAAGGGAGAAGTATTTTTGCTGTCAGCCTGGATGGGTTTGTCTGTGGTGAGTATAACCTCTGTTCCTCATTCCATAGAAGAAATTTTGCTGAACGCGTTGATTTTTGCTGTGGTTTCTTTGATATATTTCAATTTCTCTAATAAAATGGAAAGGATTTAATACTTGTTAACGTTTCCTTCTCTGTTCCCAGATTGTGATGTAGATGCTCGAAGCTTGTGGCTTTGTACAAGATGGGGAGTGACAGCTTTTGAGCTTTTATTTTGTGTAGAGCTTGCTTACATAGTACAAGCATAGCATGCAGGGGACAGCTCAGTAGTTTGTGGTGGTAAATGTATGTGCCCCTAGATTTAAAAAAAGGATATCATCTAGATAACTATCATTTTTAAGTGAGATGTATTTTGGCAAACTTAGGATGCAATTTTTGGTTTTGATTATTTGTAAATTATTTTCATGCTTCGTCGGTCTTGAGGTTGTTCCAGAGCTGAGAAAATACTGGCCTCAGCTGTGACGTTTTTTACGTGTGCTTGTTGTCTACTTTAAAAATTATTTGGACCATATTAGTTATTGTTTGTATGTAAACTGTATTTTAAAACATTTGATTACCACAGTTATGCTACTGATATTGTGTTTCAGTACGCCAGATAGTAAATGCTAGTGAAGTATTTTTACTTTAGGACTTGAGAATTTGAGGTGATAGCATCTGCCTTAAAAATGAAATTTCTCTGTGTGTTTAGTAACATTCATTATCACCTGTGAGAATGTCATGTTCTCTATTTAAAGCAAGGTGAAGCTAAGCATTCAGACTAGAGATGTGTGTTTTAGTACTCTGATACATTAAGTGGGAACTTTGAAAATATCAGGAAATTAAAAGCCAAATGGATTTCATGTATTTTTGTTGTATACATAGTATTTTTCTTACGAAAGAGAATTCAAACTTTATAGTCTTTGGAGACAAAACAGTAACCGTATTTGTCTTCTCAATAACTTTTGTCTCATAGCAAATACAACTGCTTAATTTTTACTGTTGCCACTCATACCCCTTTTTCAGTGAGAAAGGCACAGAATATAAAATAGTGTACAAAAATGTTGTTTTCTGCCTTCCTATTGACAGTCAAATATTTAATATATAATGTTAAATAACGAGGAGATGGTGCATGATCAAACCACTGCTGAAAAGAAGTTGACATAGTGCAGGAAATTACAGATTACTCGATATCTAATGGAGTGTATATGAAGTAGACGTCCTTATTTATGAGAAACTCATTGTGGCAAGAAATTAAATTGGGGGATTTAAATACATATCTCTTATTTGTTAAGGGGGATCATGATCTTTCTTTTAGCTGCTGAATGCCATTTTTAACAAATTAATTTCAAAAGTTTTGAGATGTATTAGCAAAAAGAGATGTTCTAAGAGTAAGGTGTTACATTTAATATGTGAAATAATTGTCATGCAGAAGCAACTAGAAACTTTTAATACAATCAATGTGTTTCACTGTTTATCACTTATTAAAGTGTGCCATCACTAGCCATTTGGGTGTGCACACCTCGCCTTTTAAGTTTACAATAGCCATTTTTGCTTTTATAGAACTTTCAAGAGGAGTGTGTTAAGTCCTGTCTGAAATTAAAATAAATAATCCGTTATGTATAATTTATGAGTGTATAAAACCTCCAAATTGTGCCAAGTTACATTTTTGGGAACAGCTAGGAGATAGGAGGGAGTCATCATAAATTTGTTAAAGGAAAGCACATTAGGCAAAGATTTCCATATCTGTGATACTAAACAAACGGAAAGTCTGTGTAATTTGTGCTTCCTAAGATCACGTCTTTCAAGCTGAAACAAATATGAGACATTTCTGTAGTAAAGAGAACTGTGGAAGAAAAATAGAATAGAGAAGTGTTTTGCCTGTATGAATTACTTTAGTTTAACATGGTGATGCTAAAAGAGTATGGTTTAAGGGATGAATAGCTTGTTTTCTGTTACATAGTAGTCAAAGTGGCTTCTATATAAAGTGGCTTCTATAAAATAAGAAATATTTCTCAGAGAGCGTGTGCGTCTGTGTGTGTACGTGTTTGTATACATATGTGTGTGTCTGATACATGTATTCAAATACACTCTGAAATTATTCTGTTGTGACAAAACACATTGCCAGTCTTATCCTAGTGTTCTTCTGTGTTCTGTAGTATCTGCTTATTTGAGTGACCTTTTCATCCCCACTTCCTGCAAAATAATTAAGATTTTAAAATATTTTATTATTCCACTGATAATACAACTAAAACAGAATGAAGTGTGTTATCCTGTCCTTTCACAAGGCTAGTTTAAGTATTTGCAATGTTTGCTTACTTTCACTGACTTTGCACAGGTATGACTACCATTTGAAAACTGAGTTGATATAGTTTGTCGTAGAGGACAAAAGTCATGAAGCCCAAAGGGCCTTGAAGATTCTTAGGGCCCATGTGTAGGGTCCCAGATCAGGGGATCCATGTTGCCCTGTCGCTGGAGCGCAGCTTACGTCTTGCAAGTGTTCTGCAGGCAGCTCAAGTTCAGGCTGTCTGCACATCTAATTTTCTTTTGTAACACGCAGCATGGAGGTTCTTCAAGGAAATTACACTTTGGCCCTGGTCTGTTGTTCCCAAACAGATGAGGTGTAAGGAGGCTAAGGGGGCAAGTAAAACCCTGACTCTCTGCAGTGCAGGCAGTGTCTGCAGTAAGGAGTAGTTGGAGCGCAGGACTGCCTGCAATGCCTGTGAAGTTTGGGCTTGTGTCTTTGTCAGGAGGTGGGAGACATCTTGAAAGCTGGGAATACGCTAAGGCTGTTGCTTTTGGGAGACCAATCATTTAATTGCCCACTCCTTTTGTACAGGCAATGTACATGCAATTGACAGAATAAATAGTTTGAAAGGCAACTAATTCTGTAAACTCACAGAATGGCACTTTTACAGTAACTTTCTAGTAGTAAAAGGACTTCCAGAAACTAATATCTGGAAATTCTTGTGTGCTGCCCTGCTTAAGGGATTTTCAGCAGTGCTGCATCTGTAAGGTGGACCAAACAGCCACAAATCACTGGAACAATGACTTTGGTACCTGATTGTTCTTTGTGGGTTTGGGGAAAACCCTGGACTTTAACTTGCAGTTTCTGATGGCAGAACAACTATGTTTTCAATAAAGAAAAACTCACAGCAGCCTGAGGTGTTGTAAAGATGAAGGGTAGGCTTCATGACTGACATTCAGAATAGTTGTTATGGATGTCAGGGAATAGTTCTCTCCTTTTTAGTGCTGCTGTTGACCAAACTGTACACACAGTTTGCTTTTAAATATACTTTCTTTTCAGTAACAGATGACTTGACACAATAAACTCATAAATATGGCTTTTTTAAATGCCCCAAGGCCAGCAAAATTTAAAATGAAAGCATGGTGTATCCACTTTATAAATGCTTATCTGACTCTTCTCTGAAACCTGTGAAACAAGGCTTACAAAATCTTTCTATAGAATCCTTGGTCCTCACATATATATATATATTTTTTTTTTTTCTCTTCCTCTGTGTTACTTTTTCTCCCTTCTGTGCAGATGATTTTCCTAAACCACAGATCACTGTCCAGCCAGAAACCCAGTCAGCGATCAAAGGCTCCAATTTGAGTTTTGTATGTTCGGCAGCCAGCAGCAGTGATTCCCCAATGACTTTTGCGTGGAAGAAGGACAATGAATTACTGCAAGATGCTGAGATGGAGAATTATGCACACCTCCGGGCACAGGGTGGTGAAGTGATGGAGTACACTACCATCCTTCGACTGCGCAAAGTTGAATTCAGTAATGAAGGGAAATACCAGTGTGTTATTTCAAATCATTTTGGTTCATCTTACTCTATCAAAGCCAAACTAACAGTAAACAGTAAGTATGTTACTTTTTGCTTGTGGACTTTAAGTAGAATGATTTTAATCAAGATATGTAAACACGTTTTTTTCCTTTCTCATCATCTGTGTCTCTTGGAAGATGCCTTGATAAGCTGAGATTATTTCCTAAAATGTATCTGGTTCCAAGATCACCAGTCATTTTTGTATCTGGCCCCATTGTGCTGAACCATAGTATAGGATAAAACAAGTAGCAGACCCAACTCGTAGTAAATCTGACAAAATATGTATAACAAGATGGGAAAACAATCTTTTCACAGGAGGTAAGTGTATACTCTGTATCAAGGTACTATGGAAAGGTCATGTAGAAAGCTGTTAGCAGAAGTGAGATTTTGATGTAGGCAGTCTCACGTACTTCACAGCTCCCTGCCTTTCTCTTTGCTGGCTACTGATAAGTTTAAGTTGTATGCTTCTCCTGCATTTTTTAGGCCCAAGAAGGGTGTTAAGAATATGCTGTACAAAAAAAGGAAAACTGTTTCATCTATTAATTTTGGTGTCACTAACTTTTCTTTAGTGCTGCCTTCGTTTACAAAGATCCCCATGGACTTAACTATTCGTGCTGGGGCAATGGCACGTTTGGAATGTGCTGCAGTTGGGCATCCTGTCCCACAGATTGCTTGGCAGAAAGATGGTGGAACAGATTTTCCTGCAGCGCGCAAGAGGCGCATGCATGTCATGCCTGAAGATGATGTATTCTTTATTGTTGATGTAAACATTGAGGACACAGGCGTTTATAGCTGTACAGCTCAAAACACCGCTGGAAGCATTTCAGCTAATGCAACATTAACAGTACTAGGTAAGACATTGGCAATCCTTAATGGCATAATTGAAGAACAGAACTGTTGCTGAGCACTTTTAAAATCATCAGCTGATTAAAAATAGCTTTGTTACGCAAGTGCTGTATAGAAATAAAAATATTATGAAATAATTTGTATTGACACCTAAATCAGAAATATGTACTACAGCACACAATCACTATTATGATGCAAAATAATAAAAGTTAGTTATGTGTCTTAGTGTGTACACAATGTCTGGTATGCGGGGGGGTGGAAGGAGCTATTTTTGTTTAGAGACAGGAGATTTTGCTTAACTTCTAGTTTCATGACGTTTTGTGAACCATTTTTAGTCCAGTTCTCTGCAATCTTGAGCTTAAGGTAATCAACCGTCTAGGTCTGATCAATTGACAAGTAAACTGTAGGCTCTAAGTTCGAATTCCTTGAATGTGTTTTTTCTGAGAATGAGAGTAAGCTTCATTAGGTCTTACTGATGCATTTAATTTAGCTTTTCCTCTTGAGCTGTGAAGGAAAGGGACATGTTCCCATTCGTGCAAGGTCATTTAGAATATAAGGCTTATGCTTTCTTTTCAGAAACACCATCATTTTTGCGGCCTTTGCTGGATCGAACTGTAACGAAAGGTGAAACTGCAGTCTTGCAGTGTATTGCTGGTGGTAGCCCTCCACCCCGACTGAACTGGACTAAGGATGACAGCCCTCTCCTGGTAACAGAAAGACATTTCTTTGCTGCAGGCAATCAGTTACTAATTATTGTGGATACAGATGTAGAAGATGCTGGGAAATACACTTGTGAAATGTCTAATACACTTGGAACAGAACGAGGCAACATCCGTCTTAATGTAATTCCTACTCCCACCTGTGATTCTCCACAAAACATTGCCCCATCTCTTGATGATGATGGATGGGCCACAGTTGGCATTGTGATCATAGCTGTGGTTTGCTGTGTGGTGGGCACTTCCTTGGTGTGGGTGGTCATCATCTACCACACCAGAAGGAGGAATGAAGATTGCAGCATCACAAATACAGGTGTGTAAACTGAAGGTTTGCCTTGGAAAAGAAAAAAAATGTTTGTGGTTGCTTTGCAATGACTTTATTGTAGGAACACGTGTGCTTTGACTCAGCCAGAAGAGTGAATTGCTTGTTCCCTTCAGCACTTTGCTGACAAGTTTAAAAATGCTACTAGAAACTCTGAAGTATGCTGATGCCTTGTGTGTGTGCTTTGCTTTCGCACAGATGAAACAAATTTGCCTGCTGACATTCCAAGTTACCTGTCATCCCAGGGGACACTGGCTGAAAGGCAAGATGCATATGGTTCATCTGAAAATGGAAGTAATCATCAGTTCCTCACGTCTTCCGTGGGAGGGTATTTCTTGCAGCAGAGGGATAGTAATGGTAGGTATAAAATGTTAGGCAAATTTTCCATGTTCCTTGAGCAACTGCAGTTTGGCTATTGTCTTTCTAACTAGTAGAAATAACACTAAAGAAACATCTTCACTGAAGTTTGAGAGGGTGTGAAATTTATTGCTTGGGATTGCTTTGATGAGATAATAGCAGAAACTTGGTACTGTTCATCCAGATGTTATGGCTTTGCTTAAATCATAAAGCTTTTTTCTAGTCTCAAGGGTAAGCTTAAACTGATGATCCCATTTCCAAAGCAAGTGTCCAAAAGTAATTACAACAGCATGTCTTCCTCTGTTACAACTCGAAAAGGATGCTTGTAATGGAATGTGTGGATGAGTGGTAATACCAATGTAATTTTGGTATAATAAAACTGGTCAAACTTTCCTGTTAGAAAAGTCATTAGGGTCAAAGTCAATAAAGGATTTAAGGTGACTGCAAGTTAAAAGCTGCAGTACTTATTACTTATGCATCTGGCCCCTGAGAAGCCAGAACATACCTGGGGTGGGGAGGAAAAGCCACCTTGCTGGGAAGGGGTTGGGGTCGAGATACAGTCAGGAGTTGGGGCAGCTGGGAATGGAACAGTGGTGAGATAGTTCTGCAGTTGCGGGGTGGTGAGAGGAGCAGCCTTTCTGTGGAGCAAGAACCACAGACCACGTCCACAGCTTTCAGCAACCACTGAGCTGAAAGTCAGCGTAGCTGTTTGAGCATCCAGTGACTCCCTCGGACTCTTCCACCCAGGATTTTCTCATTAGCATTCTGTGCTCCAGAAGCTGGCTGTGTGGCAGAGCAGGAGCCTGGCTTCCAGTGCTTTAGAGGAAGGAAGTCCCTGGTTCTGATCCCTGTGATTGGGCTTGTTCTGTTATCAGGGGACTGTATAATGAAGCGAAGTGTGAAACATTCTCTGTCAAGCTAATTAATTGAACACTTGCTAGAATTAGAATTCTCATCAAAAGGTTAGGTTAAACTTAAACAAGCTCTAAATATACTATGAAGTTTTGTTGAACATACAGGGTTCTTGCAAGAACAAAACTTACTAGAGAAACTGTAAGCTGAAGCTTAAGAAAAGACTGTACACTGACACGTCAACTTTATTTTTAAGGTATTTGCCATCTAGATAACAGCAGTGAAACAGACTTGGAGGGTATTGCAGACCCGTTCCTATGCCACTATCCTGGGACTTCAGGGACTTTGTATTTAAAAGGAAACACATACGGCTCTGAGGCCTTTGAAGCATACAGTGCAAGTAAGTTGCAGGGGGGGAAGTGTTTTAGTCGTAATGTGATCTTGTGCGAAGACGAATCTATATAGAAGCAATTTTTCACTTTCTTTAGGTTGCAGCCCTGACCAAAGAACAGCCTGCCCAGACCCTTATGAGTCTGGATATTTAAAGAAAAAGGAATGCTATCAATACTCACCTCCACTGGAAGATCCCTTTGACCAGTGTGTTGGCATTATTGGGATGCAGCCTACAAGTAACAAATTGGTTAATTCCATTTATATTCAAAATGAAGGAACTGGACTGAAAAACAGAAGTCTGAATTCAGACACATTTGATGTGAACAGAGGTTTGGAACCCTCATCTGTTATCAGTAACAGCACTTTCATGGGTATGTTCTAGCTATTGTTTTTTATTTAAGCTGCTCGTATCCTTACTGTCTTGTTTCCTACTTCCAACACTAAGCAAAACTGATTTCTCAGCTTTTTCTTTCCCGCTCCTACAGGAGGTAATTCTGTAGTAAAGTTTAGATGCTCATATAGCTAGCGTTGTGAAAAAACTTTAATTTTGTGCAATTTTGTGGGGCCTTCTTTTTGTGGGAGTCTATGAATTTAGTAGGATAACACAGCATGTGGAATATAAATACTCTAGAATGGAGGAAATGGAGAGACAGGAAGTAGCTGAGGAAAGGCAGTACGAGAGTTGTCCTTGACGTTTTGCATGTGTTCTTGTCTTTTTGTTTTCCTCCCTGCTCTTCCTCCCTGAGTAACTTGTGATAATGCAGTATCTGTTTTTTAAGGCTCACACAACTGAGCTGTAAATGTAGGCTCGCTCTCTGTCCACTGCAGTGCATGTGACAGTTGGATGCCCCAGAACTAGGGGTGCCCTCTGGATCCTACCGGGAGTTAGCCAGGAGATGGGCCCTGTCCTGTGTTACAAAGGGAGTGACTTGGGGCTTGGTCAGAAGCAGAAGTGACATACGTTGAAGGAGTCCTCAGGTCAGAGATGGTAGTCAAGTGAGGTGGTTTACATCAGGGTGTAACTGTGAGTACTCTTCTGCTTCTCAGGAAACCTGACCTCTAAGGACCATTGGATACAAAGTCCTGAATGTGTGAAGTTCAGGAACAGAGAAGTGATTACAGTAAAACTGCGTAATGAGCATATTTTGATCACCAGGAGATCTCAATATCTCCCACTTACATAAAAATCTAATCAGTGGTGTGATTCTTATCTTCCATGTTAATATAGCTGGCAAATTTCCGTAAGTGTTAGGATACTTACTTAAATACACCTTAACAAACTTCAGGCATACCAGAAGTTTTGCCTGACAGGAAAAAGGTGTACAAGGTCTCAGGAGCATTTAGGACAGGTGGGGAGACTTGAACTCCAGTATAGAAGGAGAGAGATATATATATATGTTGGAGATTATATTTGTATATATACACATGCACAAAAGGATATATGTATTGGAGAGGGACTTTTTACAGGGGCATATAGTGGTAGGACAAGGAGTAATGGCTTCAAGCTGAAAGTGGGTAGGTTTAGATTAGATATAAGGAAGAATTTTTTTACTGTGAGGGTTGTGAGGCACTGGAGCAGGTTGCACAGAGAAGTTGTGGATTCCCTCCCTGGAAGTGTTCAAGGCCAGGTTGGATGGAACTCTGAGCAACCAGGTCTAGTGGAAGGTGTCCCTGCCCATGGCAGGGGGGTTGGAACTAGATGATCTTTAAGGTCCCTTCCAACCCAAACCATTCTATGACTCTATGATTCTATATCATATAACACAGTGAGCCAGAACTTCATAGTAAGGCACTGTGGAAAAATACGCTCTCTACCCCTCCTTTATCTTCTTTTCTTCTGGTGTGAATGACAGAAGAGTTTGTGAAGTTTAATTCAGGGTTTACAATTTTAATCCAGAATGCTGGGAGAGATGGGGGGAAGGAGAAAAGCATTGCTTTACCTTTGAAGCTCCCTGAATTTTGGGTGTTGGTTTGGTTGGTTCATTTAAAATGCATGTAAACCCACATACTGCTTTCATCCGTGCAATATCTGAGCGCCAGGTGCAGCCTGGGTACCATGGATTGTCTCCGGCTGGTGTGTCAACATGGTTGATCAAGGCCTGGGTCTGCTGGCTCTGGGAGGGGACCTGGGGGAATGTGCATCACTGGGCTCTTTGTTCTCAGGGAGTGGGGCTAGAGGTACAAGCTCTGAAGTTTTCCCCCTCTTAAAACCAGATGTTAGGGCTATAGAACACTGCAGATACCATGACATCTGGCAGAGGCCCTAGGACTACACATGGCCTCCTGGCTGCCTGCCACTGTTGCTGTGGTGGGACTGTGCAAACAGGGCTTTACCATGTCTCCTGCAGAAAGTAGTTCTGCTGTATTTTAGTTGCTATTACTGAAACTTGGTGGGACAAATTGCATGACTGGAGTGTGGCTGTCGATGGCTAGAGGCTGTTCAGAACAGAGAGCCGAGGGAGGAGGGGCAGAGGCATTGCCCTCTACATCAAGAAATGGACAGAGTGTGAAGAGCTGTCCCTGAAGAATAGCCACAAGCAGGTTGAAAGCTTATGGGTAAGAATCAGAGACTGAGGCAACAAAGGCAACCTTGCGGTTGGTGTCTACAACAAGCCGCCCAGTCAAGGGGAGCCTATTGACAAAGCCTTCTTACTCCAGCATCCTACAGGAGGCATCATGCTTGCAGGCTCATGTCGTGCTGGGGGACTTCAGCCACCCCAACATCTGCTGGAAAAGTAGCACGGCAAGCTGTGGGCAATCCAGCAGACTCCTGGAGTGCACTGAGGATAATTTCTTAAGCCAGGTTATAGACAGCCCTACCAGAGGGGATGCGATACGGGTCCTGTTGGGTCATGAATGCAAGTGAGCGATTCGGTGATGTGAAGACTGGAGGCAGCCTGGGCTGCAGTGATGGTTCACTGGTGGAGTTCACAGTCCTGAGGGAGGAGGGTCGGGCAAAGAGTAAAGTCAGGACCCTGAATTTTAGGAAAGCAAAATTCCAGCTGTTCAAGGAGCCAGTAGGATGCCTTGGGAAACTGCCCTCAGGGACAAGGAAGCAGAACAGAGCTGGCGGATCTTTAAGGACACTTTCCATGGTTTTTGAGCACAAGAGCTCTCAATCCCAAGGTGTAAGAAATGAGGCAAGGAAGGCAAGAGATCAGCATGGCTGAGTCAAGGTCTGCTGCGACAGGACCAGGGGCAATGATTTTAAACTGAAAGAGGGTAGATTTAGACTAGATATAAGGAAGAAATATTTTAAAATGAGGGTGATGAAACACTGGAACAAGTTGCTCAGAGGTGGTAGATGCCCCATCCCCGGAGACATTCAAGGTGAGGTTGGATGGGGCTCTGAGCAACCTGATGTAGTTGAAGATGTCCCTGCTCACTGCAGGGGGGGTGGACTTAGAGGTCCCTTGCATCCCAAACTATTCTATGATTCTGTGTTTGTTAATGAGGAGCTAATGCAATCTTGAGGGCTCATATTCCCCTTTGTACCCTGAAAATCTACACAGAGCTACTGTTATGTTAATTCTGGGAGCTACTGCCCAACCCAAGTTGCATCATCATTGACTTGGATGCTTCATAATCGTTACCACTCTTCTAAGAGCCTGTGGTTAGATCTTGGAGGTGGTGGCTGTGGAAGAAGTCTTGATAGATTTTGTGTCTTCAGTTATGAATTTGCTTCGTCAGCATCATCTTCAAATTCAGCCTCCATTTTGCCTCTAAAATCACAATGAAGATGACAGCTGGCATTAACATCACTGTTGATGCATGACCCAGAAAGTTCACAGCTTGGATTTTTTTTTTTTCAAGACAGAATTAATTTGTAGCTTTGGTGTTGTGAGGCATATCCTTTCATGTTGTGTTAGGAGCAAAATTGCTCTGCAAAGCATTGATGCAAATATGGACCATGTCCAAATCCATTTTCAGTAACTTCTCAGGTTACAGTTTTACTTAGAAAGTTGCTTCTAGCAACTAGGCAAAACATGAAATATGACTTTTTGGGTGCAAAATTTATTAATGATTGTAGTGTTAAATTATTAAGAAAAACTGAGTTCAAAATAAGCCTGTGGCACATTGTCCTCAGAAAGTAAATCTTTTGAGTATCAGTTACAGACGCTGTGACTTGCGACAGCTGTATCTTCAGTGAAAAAAGAGGATGCCCTTCTTGCAGAGGTGTTAACACTAACACTTCCCGATGGTGAAGAGTGACGTGTATGCTAATTATTTTCTGACTAGTGAATCCAGCTAATTATTAATAAAGATCCAACTGAAATGCCAAATTCTCTTTGGGCTATGTCTGTCCTAGCCAGTTGTGGGCAAAGAGATGAACAGGTGTGAATGGAGAATTTGGCTGGCAGGACCTTTATTAATGGGAGGTGCTAGCCAGAAAAGATTGTTTTAGCATTCATATTACGCAGTGGGAGGATGTTGTGTAGCTCCATACATGCTGGGTGTTTGGGTTTGGTTTTGCGTTGGTGGTTTTTTGTTTTTCTTTTTTTTTCCGCCCGAAGGACTAAACAGGGAGACTGTTCTGACTTTTTGCATTAGAAAGTGTCTTGTGATATGTTTGCAGTTTGGTCTGGGTGCCCAGCCATCCCCTCACCACCCTCCCTGAAGAAAAATGTGCATGGGAGTAGTCATGAAAACTAAAGTAATGAAGTTGTGTGTGGCTGTACGTATACTTTGGAAACATTTTTAATGTCTGAGTTGGCAGAATCTTGCTTTATGCTTGTGATCACACAAATATCTTCTCTTAAGGGGTAAAATAACAATTAAGTAAGATCACACTTTGGTGAACTTTGCTTGTGTCGATCCTTAGCTTACTTTCTAACATGCAGCCCTTGGTGAGACACAAAACTGTTAGCATCAGTATTTCTGTACTTACGCATTTACCTGTCTTTCAGGAACATTTGGAAAGCCTTTATGGAGGCCTCAGCTGGACTCTCTTTCAAGTTGTAGACAGCCAGCAAATTGCCAGCCAAAAACCTCCCATAATAATCCTCATGCCTCACTGGACTTTGATGCGGAGGCAAACAAAGATGGAAAGGAAAGGACAATTTCTAGAGGAGAAAACAGCATTCTTACTTACAAACAGTCCTTTGAAAACTTTAGGACTTTGACTTTCCAGTCCTGTGATTTGGATACATAGCTCCTTTGGGACCTGCCATTGATTTCTGGAACCAAAGAAATACTTTAACATACTACTACCTCAGAGTGAAATTTTATTTAAAAAGGGAATAAAGAAAGGAAGAAGCAAAGAAAGAAGCCACGTGGTGCTATAAATTCAGAACAAATAAATGCATTTTTATTCAAATAAAGCATAATTACCAAAATGCTCTACTTTTTTATACGGGGAAAACATTCCTTATAAAAATACTATATTTCTAATTATTTTATAGCTTTGTTTTATGCAAATAATATCTTTTGTAAATTAATGGTGTAAATAATACAATGTATGTATTTCTATGTCAGACTTCATTTTATTGAAATGAGTAGTAATCATTCTAATTTTGTACTGTTACTTGTACCTTTTTACAAATGGAAACTCCATGCTGTTTGCAGGTATCATGCATCTTATTTGCACATTACTTTTAATAAAATATGCTGCCGTGTGGTCTCTGACCCACATTAGTGTATGAAGAATGAAAAGTGTGAATGATGTTTGTAGATAGAGGAGTGTTGCAGATGTAGGTGCCTTCCATTGCAGGTCTGCGCCTTCATTTGATTAAATATTGTATCTCTGGCTTTCCTGTGTTAAATATGTTCCGTGGGTGTGGTCCTGCCACAGCTCCTGTTGGCTGGTGGGGTGGATTGAAGTAATTTGTGCCAATGTAAGTATGGAAGCCTACTTAGTGGGAATTCCCACCATCAGATGCGTGTGCACGTGTTCTCAGTTTCTGTGCATGCAAGGCTCTGTAGTACTAACAGTCTGTCCGTGCCCGTGTGTGGATAACGTGCATGCGTCCGGTGGCGGGTATGCACAGTAGATCCACGAAATCATGTCAAGCTATTTACTAAAAGAAAAAAAAAGGCATTTGACGTCTGCCTGGTAGCATCACTCTTTTCTGAGTGGCTTAGTGTTAAGCATTTGCCAAATATGCAGTGCATGCCGGAGTCTTTGCTTTCCCACACCCTTTCTCTTTTTTTTTTTGTGTCTGCAACCACTTCCACGCCCAACATGAGAAGGTAATCCAAGTACAAGATAATGTTTTCTTTGGTGTAACTCATGCTTCTGTTCCTTACTCAGCTGCCCTTTTCTGGTTGTTAATGAGATCTGTGCTTTATTCAATTGCTGAGTCAAGTTGAGCAGTTAAAATCTTTCTGGATTAAATCTGCAGTAATGACCCCAATGCCTTTAGAGGATTGCTTACTGTATAATGGTAATTAAAACTAAGGAAAACCACTTTATTTTGGTTTTCTGTGTACGGATGCCTACTATTGTAAAAAGCTGTGAATCCTGTTGCCATCACTGCATTAACACAGTGAGACTGCAAAACGGTTAATATTACAGGACATCGGCTTTTTACATCTGTCTGCTTTGGAGGTGCAAATTTAGGTGGGTGCCAAATTGTTTCTTTTAAACTAAATTAAAAGCAGCTGTTAGAGTAGGCCATCATAGACATCATGGCTAAAGCTAGAGCAAAGGTTTTGCTGCCTGGTGTAGCTGAGCTAAGGGCTTTTTGTTGTTTGTAGCCAGAAACCTAGTACCCAGATTGCGATGCAATTTCCCTTTAATTTAGGCGCCAGTATCAGAGGAAGTTAATCTATCCTTAGTCACTGGTGGTATAAGTGTAGAGAATGGATTTTGCGTGCTTTAGTTGATCATATTGCCAGATTTTCTGGCTCTTGTTAATTTGTCTTCATTGCTGCCAGATGTGCTGATGTGGTGACAGACATTGATATGGGTATTTGATTATAATTAAGTGCATTTTGAAAGAGATTAATTTTTCTTGAGTTAAGCACAAAGCTGTAAGTCAGTAAGGGAAGAAATCTTAAATTTGATTCACTCAATAACTCTCCTTTTTCTTCTCCCTGCAGTGACCCTGGCTTTTTTAGCGGGAGGAGAGGTGGGGGTAATGATAGCTTGTGTTTGTAACCAGACATTGTTTTTTGACATGTCTAAAAAAATAAAGTTACAAACAGTAAGTATATCTTTCATTCCAGAATTAATGTTTATCCTTAAGACTCGATCTTAGAGGTCCGTCATGAAAAACAAGCTTTAAATTTATTTTCTGTAGTGGGAGAGGTTTGGGAACAGTGGCAATATAATTTTATTCCTTTTTCATCTTCTCCCTTAAATATTTTTTTTGACATGATGTTGGAGAGTATAAAGATCCTAATCTTCCAAGGGTGTGGACCTCTAGTCAAATGTTTAGAGTCTGACTGAATTTTAAATGCTTCCCATCAAGTTTTGTTTAGCATCCTAAAAATATAAATGACTAAAATCTTACTTGATGCCTTAAATACCCAGAAATGGAAATGAATGCTCCCGAGTCCTTTTCTCTGCTAGTGTGAGTTTTCATGTTTAGTAAGTTGATTGTGCTTAAATAGAGTGACAATGTATAAATTGCAAGAGACTTGCAATACATTAATAGTTCTTTTTAAGACCACTGATGTAACCAAACATTTGTTTTAAAGGCTTGCAAGTGTTTCCGTCACACCTTTTTTTTTTTTTTACTTTTTCTTTTTTTTTTTTTTTATTTCCTCCTCTGAAGATCCAGAAGTTAAGGACCTGGTAGTTTGATATTTACACAGCTGAAAGCTAAAATGTAAGTTGATGTGATGGGAAAATAAATTGTGGCCAACACTGAGTAAGTCTTGCGCTGTACTTCAGAGTCTTAGAATGAGTAACAAGTGTTGCTGAGAGACAGAACAGATACTCTGCGGTTTTATGACCAGCAGCAACTGGAATCCTGTCATGGGCTCACCTAGAACTTGTGAAATGTTATTTAGCGGCAGTATCCTATTAAGCCTTTATACAACAAAATGTTTTAACCCAGTGAACTCATACGAGCAGTTGCTGTGGTGTAGTTTCTGCCAGCCCTGAATAATAATTCTAATAATTTTAGAAAGATAAATGGAGTTACTTGTTTACTAGAATCTCTCAGGAGCGAACATTTCCTAACGATTACCTAAACGGTGTGTCTGAGATGACACTGGGGGATACCTGCATAGTTTCTTAACTGAAGGCTGTTACTACTTCAAACAGATAAATCCTTAAGGAACACTACAGTATTTCAGGACCAAATGCTTTCGTATAGGATTTGTTACTTAACTGTAAATGGATCTGGACAGTGCCACAATGGCAAAGAGTTAAGGCTAAACTTTCTGCTGGAGAATACTGCTACTTTTCCAGCTGAGAACTCATTAGTGTCACCAAAATCTCTTACTTCACTCTCAGGGATCTCTTGAACACACATCTTATTCCTTCAAATGCTTCTAAGAAGCCTAAAAATAAGACCTAAGATTCAAGATCCATTAAATACTTGCAGAGATTTTTACTGCAAACATTTGTGTTCTGCCAGCCTTACAAGCCAGGACCATAACTGGGGTTGTGTTTTGTTTGAGGTATAAAGGTAAGCAGAAATTCTACTTGCTATTTGCAAGACTTCTGGTTGGAAATGTGGCACATTTCATTGAGAAAACGTAATTGTCTGAGGTCTTCTCCCTTTTTTCTAGCTTTGTGTATTGCTTTGTCACAGAGAATGTGTCTGACTAGTTGGATGTTAGTTTAGCAGCTGTGTGATGCTATTTTATTAAGAAAATAAGGCGGTGGGAGAGCCTCAGCCTGTTTAGTGAAGGGAGGAAACCAATGTATAGCAAGGTGCAGTTCTTGTACTTACGGTATTACTCAGATGAAAAGCTTACCATATTCCTTCCTTTATTGTATTTTAGGGAAGTGTTACAGCAGGGGATAAAAGCCATAGTGTTTTCTCACTTATGTGTGGTGAAAAGTGTTTCTCACGATTGTTGTGCCTGATTATTAGGGTACAGTAGTTCTGCTGAAGTAACATATGTGCACATCCTGTCGCCGAAAGGCACAGGAGCCCTCTCCCACTTCCCATGCCACTTTTCCTCTCGTAGCTCGATACCCCTCCAATGTCCTTTGGGGACCCTCTTTGGTAATGCACACTACTCTGCTTCGATTTTTTTTGCCCTGTCACTGTGGATACAGGCTAGGACACATGTATTGAGTTTACAGAGCACAGTGTAGTTGAAGGCAGTAAGTAGTGGCTGGGTGCTGGAGGACAGGAGGGGAAGCATGGGGAAACAGGCTAGCCACAGCTGTAGGAAGCTCTTAGAATGAATATGCAGTAAATGCATAGCCGAGGAGACAGATATAAAATACTTATAATACAATACATGCATTCCTGCTCTTCACAATACTTTTTGCATATTTAATTCCACTTATCCTCTGTGCTCTAAAATGCCAAAAGCAGCTGTGCACCAAAGAGCATGTCATCTGGAGAATTATGTCTTACTGCATCTAAAATCTGCTTTTCTGGTAGACAAGAAACAAGATCCATTTGTTATTCGGCATTTCTGTTCAAGACTAAATTTTGCTGGTGCAATGCATAGTTTCCCAGAGTCGCGTGGTCCATGGCGTCCGCTGTGTTCAGAATGCCTGTGATCAGTGTGACTCAGGAATGCCATGGGACAACAGGACATTGGAGTGAAGTTGGTAGTAATTTAAGTTCACTACTTGTGAAACAAATTTAGGCTTTGTGACTTGAGCCCAGGATTTTATTTCCCACACAACAGAGAACAGAAGCATGAATTACTCAGGTTTATGGACTACTGATAGCACTTCAACGTGATCACTTTTCCTCAGCCATCAAAACAGTGACTTCCAAGCGCTTTCATTTAAACCTGCTCAGCTTGACTGTTGACCATGGGCTGGTCACCAAAAAATGCAATACAGGAGTTTACAGTTTGAGCATCTGTATATACTGTGTCCTGAAATTAATTGTGATTGGTTTAAATCCTGCAATTTTCAAATCTGATGACAGTGGAAATTAAGGTTTTACTTGGTTGAACGAGATAATAAGATCCCCTGAGGAGAAGACAGGCTTTGAGATTTTGTAGGCTATGATGGCTTTACTTTGAAAGACTTGGATGCAGCGTGCTTTAAAGAGCCTCTCGTTTGCCTTAGCAATGTGTATCCTATTTGTAGTCAGCAATTCCTTTGTAGATGGGCATGGAGAAGCTGAGACTTATGATTTAGGTCCACTACTGGATGGTCAGCATTCAGGTATTGATTATACAATCATTTGAAATAATATCTTCTTGAATGGCAAGACTTCAGCTTCTTATGAGGTAAAATGATGAAAAACCACATCAGTTCATATTCAGTTAAAGAAACTACCTTTGGCACTGATCCTGGTGTCCAGTCTACTTATTCTAGAAATCTACTGCAAAATACTGTAATGAAGGAATTGATATTAATAGCCTTAGGTTTTGCTTATGCTGCTGTCGTTTGTTTTGCATTGCTATAAAATTGAGAATTCTGGGCTTTGCCCTCTGTTCATCAATAAATGGTGGGATTTCATGCTGGTTTTCTTAGATGTGCAAGCACTTAAGAGAAATATATTATTCTGTCCTGCTGCTAATGTGCTGGCATGCTGAATGTAAGGGAGTAGTCAGAGCTACTGTGACTCAGAGCTACAGAGATACTGTAAAGTGAACGTAAGGGAGAAATGCAGGAGTTCCTGTCATATCATAAAGTGGCTTTGAACAATTCCTCTTGTTCCAAGTGAGTAACTGGTGCAGGTTTTAACATTTACTCCCCTGTAACACAGTTCATAGAATCATAGAATAGTTTGGGATGCAAGGAACATTTAAAGGCTGTCTAGTTCTGCCCCCTCCCTGCAATGAGCAGGGACATCTTCAACTAGACCAGGTTGCTCAGAGAGATTGCCATCCAACCTGATCTTGAATGTTTCCAGGGATGGGGCATCTACCACCTCTCTGCGCAACCTGTTCCAGTATTTCATCACCCTCACTGTAAAATATTCCTTCCTTATATCTACCCTCTTAATTTAAAACCATTACCCCTTGTCCTGTCACAACAGGGCCTGCTAAAAACTCTCTCCCCATCTTTCTTACAAGCCCCCTTTAAGTACTGAAAGACTGCAATAAGGTCTCCCCAGAGCTTTGTCTTCTCCAAGTTGAACAGCCCCAACTCTCTCAGCCTTTCCTCATAGGACAGGTGCTCCAGCACTCTCATCATTTTTGTGGCCTCTGCTGGACCCACTCAGTGCTCCAGAGCTGGGTGCAGGACTGCAGATGGGGTCTCACGAGAGCAGAGTAGAGGGGCAGAATCACCTCCCTCAACCTGCTGGCCACACTTCTCTTGAAGCAGCTCAGGATACGGTTGGCTTTCTGGTCTGCAAGCGTACGTTGACAGGTCATGCCCAGCTTTTCATCCACCAGTAACCCCAAGTCTTTCTCAGCAGGACTGCTCTGAATCCCTTCATCCACCAGGCTATATTTGTGCTTGGGATTGCTCTGACCTATGTGCAGGACCGTGCACTCAGCCTTGTTGGATCTTATGAGGTTCACATGGGCCCACTTTTTGAGTTCAGTAAACTTACGAAGTTAGAACGGTGACTCTGTCCTCCCTTGAGTGGGGCAGCTGTGCTATCATCTTCTGCAGGACACAGAGTACATTGAAGGTGGAGATACATGGTGGGATACTTGTCTGATGCTCAGACCACATATGGCAGAATTGTTGACAAAAAAAGCCCTCCAGGTGGCAGGGAGAATTGTATCTGAAGACATACGCATGTTTTCCCCAGAAATGTTGGAGGAGTTTTTAAAATGGCTTTTCAATCTTATTATTATTCTAGGCTCTTCAAAATAACCAGAAAGGCTTAGTTCTTTGTTTGGCATCAGGAGTTCCCTCACTCTGCTCATGACTTGCCTTCCTACCTGCAGAAACATACCGTCGACTGTTGACTGACATAGCTGAAAACCAGAGAGCTCGCACAAAATAGTATTTGATCCACTGGTACCACATAATATTTGCAGCAAATGAGGCTTTTGTTCAACGTTTTTTTTAACAGCTGCGGCTCACTGTCACAGCAATGAAGAAGCTACTCTTTGAGTAAGTGGTAGAAGACATACATAAACAAGCCAGCTCTTATAACTGAAGCTAGCTGCTCTTGGCTTAAAATAAACTGTACTTGCACTCCTACCTGCTGCAGGTCTGTATGCCAACAGCATTAAGAAATCTCAGTGCTACAGCAGCCAACTGCCCAGAGCCTGGCTTCTGCCACACGCTGATCGTATTCTTGATTAGTGTAAACTTTTTTTCTCTATTCATCTTCCCTCAGGAAAGGGGAAACACAGACCCCATCATAATTAGCTTACACAGCCTGCCATGTAAGCTACAGAATGGAAAGTGTCACGGGTGCTTGCAGCAGCCTCGTAGGCATTTGCTGTAAGTAGGGAAAAGTTAATCTTCTCTCAGATTTTGGCAAGGGGACAAAAACCTATGTGTAAAATAGTACTTAGAATGAATTAAATTTCACGTAACTGTGACCACACAGTAGGTAAAGTAGTAAAATGATGGCGATGGTGGAAAACATGACTAATCAGAAAGCTGTATTAACTTAATGAATGAAATTATGCTTTAATGTAAACAGGTTATTAAGTGCCTCATTTTAAAAATGTGTTTGCTTATTGCTCAGTTGGTTGTAACACCTGTGTTATTTCACCTACTGGCACACTCTAGCAGTTTCATCTGAAATAGCGTTTTCACTCAAATTAATTTTAAAAGGAAAAAAGAAGATGAAATCAAGAAGAAGCTATGTTGCGGGGAGACCTGATTGCAGCCTTTCAGTACTTAAAGGGAGCCTATAGGAAAGATGGGGACAATCCTTTTAGCAGAGACAACAGTGACAGGACGAGGGGTAATGGTTTTAAACTAAAACAGGGTAGGTTTAGGCTAGATATAAGGAAGAAATTCTTTACAATGAGGGTTGTGGAACACTGGAACGGGTTGCCCAGAGAGGTAGTGGAGGCCCCCTCCCTGGAAACATTCAAGACCACTTTGGACACGGCTCTGAGCAACCTGATCTAGTTAGCGGTGTCCCTGCTTGCTGCAGGGGCCTTGGACTAGATGACCTTGAGGGGTCCCTTCCAACCCAAAACTTTCTATGATTCTATGATTCTATGTGACGTTAAGACACTGAACTTGTTTTACTAAATTGCTTAAATCAGAATTTTAAAAAATTCTCAAAAAATGGAAAAGCTTTGATTTTTCACTTTGAAACTATTTGTTGATGCAAAATTATTTGCATTTCTGTTTTTAAATTCTCATTTTTCCGTTCAGAACTGGAATGCAGAGTGCAGAGCCCTTTGGGTTATCAGGGCAGCACAGACCAGGTGCAGAGGCTGGTGTGGGCAGAGCTGTTGCTTGTTCTCCCCCCGTCGGCCATCCTTCTTCCCAAATCCATTCGATCTGTTTCGCAGGTCCCTGTGGATTGATTCTCATTGCCACCAGAGTATGTTTCTCTTCCCAATTTCTTCTTAGCAGCTCCGACTCAACAAGCTTCTATAGTCAGAAAGAGTCAGGCTGAATATTTTTATGTGTGGTTAGAAATGTGCCAGTCTCTGTGCGCTTTGAGAGTTGTAGGAATTCTGTCCCTCCACTTTCTGCATAACCCCAAAAGGTGGTTTTGCTTCTGAACAAGCACCGAGTGCAGCCTCCAGAGCTACTGCCATGTGTGCTGCAGGCAGGGGAGCTGCAGCGTCAGCGGTGACACCCACCCCGGGCATGCCTTGCTCCAGCACCTCAGATTCAGGAGCTGTATGAGCACCCCCCAAATCATCCATGTGTCCCCCTGTGAACTGGAGTGCAAATAGAAGGCTGCATCACACAGTCATCTCTCAAACAAGGCAGCTGAGGAAACTTTTTAAAGTCTGTAATGTTTGATCAACTTTATTTACTTGTTAAAAAAAAACATAACTTAAACCGCATGGTGTTGCAGAATGATAGAAATCATATTCAGTATTCCCAAATATGTCAGCTATCTTCCCTGCTTTCTTCAGCAGCTTACTCTCTTGCAGAGAAAGTGTTTGATAAGCAAACAGAAAAGCAAGTTATTGCAGGTGTAGAGGCTGAGGAGAGGGATCTGGGAAAGACATTCCTACTTCTTTCATCCACCCAAGCCTTTTCAGTTCTTCGATAGTGTTGGACCTCTTTTCTCCTCGCAAAACATTCTTCAATTGAAAGGCAGGGATTTTTTCATATAGTTCATAGCAATTACAAAGTAACTGTTATATAAATCTGGTGGATTTTTTTTTTTTAATGAGGCCTTTCACAAAGGAGTTTTGAGCCTATGTGGGCTTCCTGTTTAAGCTTCATATTTTCCTTAGGAAAGAAAAAAGAAGAAAAAGGTCTGCTTTTTTAGGGCCAGGTGTTTTATATAGCTAAGTTAAAACATGCCTGGAAAGGCTGTGGTTATTCTCCTGTCTGAAATCTACTCCACTTCCCCCACCACCCCCTTTTTGTAATTTTTAGTATATATCCCTTTAAACATGTTGTTTAATGTTTTCTGTTCATGGATCTCCCACCACCATTAGTTTCTTTGAAACACCAGGTTCAAAAGTGGACATTATTTTCATTCTCTTTCTCAAATATTCTTACAGATGTTGCTGGAGATGAATTATGGGGCTGACATAGCATTTGGCTGCCTGACAAATGTGCCATAATAATGCAGCTCAGTAAAATGTGGAATTTCTGAGGTACTGCTTGTAACTTTTTCAGTGCAGTTGTAAATTCCCAGCCATGTCAGCGCAGGTGGAAACAAAGTCATAAATAATGTGTGTGTGTGTGTGTGTGTGTGTGCGTGCACATGTGTATGTAGAGGGTGGGAGCAGAGCTTGCATGTACTCATTCTTCTTAAAGAGTTCCCTAGGTGGTTCACCGCTTCTGTGATTTAATTTAGCTATTCAAAGTAAATTTGAAAAAGAAATCCATTAATTAAAATGAAAATAATCTTGCTAACAAAGTTTTAGAGAGAGAAAGTGTGTGTGCGAATTGAGGCAAATAGACTGTTGCTGCTATGGGTACGAGCCAGCCCTGGTAATCCATGCCAGGCTTCATTGCAGCTCTTCAGACGATGATGACAGAGCCATTTCAGGTACCCACCATGAGCTTCTGCTTCTCGGAGGGCTGAGCCAAGTTGCCCCTCACTACCTTCAAGAGAAACCAGCAGTGAGCTGGAGCACTGTGCTGATCGTTCACAGTGCCGGGCAAGGATGGGAAAGTGCATTGTCCCAACATCTTTTGCTTTCCTGTTTCCTTGTGCAATGGATTCCAAAAGGCAAGACATTTGGATACTTCCTTTTTGTTAGAGCTAATCAGCTTCTAATCCTATGGGGTTTTTAGGCCACTCAAAGGTAAGGTCATGTTTTAATCCGATTGAGTGGTCCCTGCTGAAGAGGCAGTCCCCTTGCAGCCTCCCAGGCCATGCTGACCCTTCTGCCTCCTCTGTGGGAACTGGCTTTCACCTGAACACGTGCTAAGCCTAGAAAGGAGTTAGACCACCCTTCCCCCCAAAATAAATAGTTTCTGGCTGCTCCTTTTGAATTAATGAGTGTAGGACTACTCAGGAGTTGTTATAGAACAACTGAGGGCAAAACACTTGAAGGTGTCTTAGAGGTAATTTGATGAGCTGGTTCTGGTGAACTACCGGAGAGGAAAGTCGGACTCTTGGGAACACTGATTTTATGAGTATCACCTTTTGTTACAACCAATTCTAGGAATTATTGCTACTAAACAACCAAATAATAATCTCAGCCTAAGAACCCCTTTCTTAGCTATTATTTCAATCATCACTAGAGAAACATGATTTAGAACAAAATACCAAATTATGATATGCAATAATGTTTATAGTCCACAGATACTATGACTAAAGCTGAGCTGCACACAAGATTAGCATTAAAAGAAAGTTTCTTTTCACGATTACAGACTTTAAAATCAGGTATTTCTAAAGGTAAAAATGAGTATTTGGTCTTATTAATGTCTTTGTGCACTTTCTGTTTTTAGCTGATTGGAAACGAGCAATTTTTTAAATATGGTAATGTATGTATATCGTATTTTCACTTCTCAAATTTATTTCAAATACAGTGTACCTACTAATATGCAACAGGATCTTCAAATGACAAGGATTATTAGACTTTAAAATTTGCAGAATAAATTAGCTGACTTAACTGGACAACTAAACAGTGAGTATTCTATTTTTTTCCACTATCTACTGTTTTATGGTTACCAGTATTTATACCAGCATTTCCCAAACAGAGCACACTTAAACCTAGGTCATCTCATCCATCAAAGTATTTGATTTAAGGGAAAATTTTTAATTCTATTCTCAGCAGACTTCAAAATCCACCTACTTTTAAAAATTATTTTTACCCTGCATGTTGAAAAATGGCATGCTTAAAAACTAGGTCCTGTATAACTTAAAAGCAATTGGTCCAAAATGTGACCAAAAAGAGCAGAATTTCCCTTAAGTGGTAAAGTGGTAGCTCCTTGTTACTGCTGCTGTTCCTGGTCCCTCTTTTTTGTCAGTGCTGAGAAGCCACACAAGACTAACTCCCACTTAGTGAGGCTCCTGCCTTGGACCTCCAGCTTGCGCAGAGAAGGCAAGGGCCAAAATACAGACGTGGTGTTGTATGGTGGCTTCTTTGGTTTTGTCAGCAGGTTAGGGTGAGAAGACTCAATAAATGTGGGGGGCGAGAAAATATAGTAAAAGAGAAAAAGAGTGACTAGGGAGGAGTGTGTGTGTGAGGAATATAAGGAGCAGACCATAGAGATGTGCATGGACTCAGAGGAACAGGGATGATCAGCTGCCAAAGAACCCTGAGAAAGTCTGATAAAAACACCAGAAAGAGTCTGACTGGCTCCTCCCTGCATCTGTCCCTGTAGGCTGGAGGGTGGGCTGCGACAAAGGAGAACAGAAAATTGGACTTTTGTCCAATCACCACAACGAGGGTCTACTCTACCCACATGCCTGAAAGACACTCTCACTTCTTCACATGCATCATGAAGAGCCCACGCTCTGCAGTCTGGTGACTTTGGTGGAGGTTTTAACTCATACAAGTAGTAGTTAGGGCTCAGGTTTTTCCTACTTCATTTTAGCTGACAGAAAGCTGGGCTTCTAGCCTCCAGTAACTGTCTTGGTTTCCTCAGGACTCAGCAGATAAGAGATAGGCATCTCAGGAGATGCTTCTCCCCACATGACACGGAAACCCATCTGAGGGGGAGCAGCATTGTGGTCCAGGGCTGCCCACACCTCTGCTGACAGGCTTAGAAAACCAGATTAAATTAAAAGCTTGACTTCTGGTTGTGTAGAGTTAGGTGAGTGAATCCTGTGCTGCAACAATGTTTATCCCTCACTGGGAATGTTAAAAATGAGCACAGTTCAGCTGACTTCAGAAAGCCCCAAACAGGTTTGTAAAAGATGCAAGCAAAAAAGCAGATTTTTAATTCTAAGCTGAGGTGCATCTGTTGCTGAAGCTGAGATCATTAACATGGTACCCTTTTCTGATGACTTTAAATGCTCATAATAGGAGTGGAGGACAGGAGGTCTAGAGATGATCAGCGTTCCATCCATTTTGCCAGTACTATGACAAACAAATTATTGTAGAAAATTTTCCTCCATAGAAGGCATCTGGGTTTTCCTCCTCCAATCCACTTAGAAAAGTCTCCTGAAACCTGTTTGCTCACAAAGATAGGAATTTCTTTCTGATTTTTCAGCCTAGGTTTGCACAGGACAGGCATTTACTCTTTGGAATAACATTTTTCAGTAGCTGAAAGTAGATGGAATGATATCCAGTGTTTATACTCCAATGGCATATTCCGTCTCAGCCTTTCTCTTGCGGGGCTAAAGAAGCTAAATTTCTGTATTTCCCTTTGAATACTATTTGTATTTTCCTTGATCAATTCTGTATCCTTTTTTAGTATCTTTCTTCTAAATTTTTAAACTCAACCAAACATCACTGTAAATCAACAATGGTGATCATTTGAAAAATGAGCTTGATTTTGAACATTGATTTAAATAATGAAACACCTTTAGTAGAAGAACAAAATAAATTAATCTATGTGTATTCTTTATGTTTGATTAAAGCCCCCTTGTGGGGTCTGCCAAACCTATAATACTGCCCTAACAGTTTCTGCAGACCTACAAGAACCAGTGTAGTTGGAAGAAGGAAGAAAGAGTTTCTGTTGAGCAGAAGTCCAAAAAGATCCTGGCTTGTTCTGAGACAGGTCATCTTACACTGGGTGCAGGTTGGCCTTGTTTGAAGTCAATGGTAATATTCCTATTTACATGAAGATTTTATTAGTGTTCTAGCCACTACGCATAGGACGACTGGAGGGGGTGGTAACAGTGCAATGGAACACTGGGTTTAGATATTTCTATTAAAATGATCTAATTTCTCATTAATACAGCCAGCAATTAACTGACACTTACAAAGAATGGAAATAAATCAATTTGATCATCATTCAAGACATGTCACTTCTCAGAAAACCAAATTTTAATGAAAAGCAAGAACATACTCTGACACTTTAGCTCGTCTGATCTCCACTCTGTTTGCATTGAATGTTAGTTGTTTAAAGCATATGAATAATTTTAATTACACTGTACCAATCGAACAAGCTAGCCTTAAACCCAAAATGATATATAAAGAAGAAAGCAGTGAAAGAAAGAAAGCAAAGCCTCAACTTTCCACAGATGTTGACTAACTAAACAGATAAAGTCATATGCAGACGACCTGGAAGTCCAATGTCGTTGCTGCTATAGCTCCTGCATCGAAGTGCAACAAAGCATTTCAGCTGCAGACTCTCCAGAGGTTCAGGAACCTTTCTCTCCATACAGGCAGTGTATGACTGGATGACATTTTAAAACCCAAACTTGCATGTTGTTGGAATTTACCTCATGGTGCTTCATCTGCCTAAAAGTAAGGCATCTATGTAACCATCCAGCCTTTCCTCGGTGATAAAGGTGAGAAAGAGCCACTGTGCTCCTCTGGGCCTTTCCTAGAACTGGCATTTGCAGACACCCAGGGAAACATTTTGGGTTAGCAAGAATCGCTCCTGGGCTTTTGCTTTGCGTTGCTCTTCTTACACATGATGGAAAGACTACTTTATCACTAGCATACATTCAGAAATGTTCTATTCATCTATGAGGTTCTAACAGATAGGATTTCATTATTAAACTGGATGGAACTATAAACTCTTTGTTTAAGCACACAAATGTGAAAAGAGGCACAGTTTTTATCCCACGCTCCCCAAAGACCTAATATACTAATTCTGATTATGAATACTGAGAGGTGAGTCCAAAGAACACGAAGAAGTATTGTAGTTAATTTACTGTTTGGTTATAAAATGTTCCATTATGCAGCTATTTATTTTATAAGTTTGAATGGGAAAATTATGTTTTGCTGCTGGAAACTCTTATTACTTTATACTACCACCCAGACAAATAAACAAAAGATAAGGTGTTTCTTAACATACATAGTAGAAAGAGAGATTAACAAAATTTTTTTCCACAGAAATATTGTTCCCTATCAATAAATCCTGAAAAAAAATTTAACCTTTCGAAACAACTGCAGACTGAAAAAAAGTAATTTCATTTTACTTTCTTTGCTTTTTTCTTAGGTTTGAATCTTCCAATTTTAGTTTCCCTCAGTGAATTTTTAACGTGCTTCCCAACCAGTGTCTTCAAGTTTTCAGGAAAGTCCAATCATCGTTATTAGTTTGTGTGACGAAACAGAAATCTCTGATGTTCTGATACGTCAAAAGCCTGTCTTTCATATATCAGAAAGATCACTCCCAGCATCGGTAAACTTGCACAGCAAAATGAGATTTCCAGGTGAAATGAGCCTGCAGGGTGTGACAGTATCTTCACTGTCTGAACATCTCAATTTCCCTATTCAGGCTTGATCTCTTTTGGACTGAATCAACCAGTTCCTTCTGGAATGAAATTCAAATATATTTCTGGGGACAATGCTGTTTGAGACTGTTCCCAGTGCTCAGCTGGGGAAGGAGTAGGGCCACTGTTCTTCCCCTCAGAGCCTTCTCTCATGCCTTCAAATCAAGGTCCAGGGCTTGCAACACACACCCTTGGTATCATGAAGTGCAACCGTTGGCTTAAAAGGCTGTAACACAATTCGTGCATTATTTCAGGGCATTACCTCTGGAAAAAATAGGGGAAAAAAATGAAAGGAAGCAAACAAGCAAGCCCCAGAAATAATGATGTCTTAAATTCACAGAGGTGCCAATAGAGCCTGGAGGCAACCCAGGCTTACAGCTATTCTGTAGCAGAGCTTGTCCTGAGCAGCATGCACACAAGCCACCCTGTGTCACTTGATTGGGAGCCAGGCATTGGTCTCTTGGGTGAATGGCTCTATGTGGTGTGAAACAAGTACTGGCATCTCACGAGTACAATTTAGATCTTTGGCTGGATGAAATCACAGCCTGATCGGTGTCAAAAGCTTTAACAGCATCAGTCTCCGTGTGCAGGCAGGGCAGAAGCAGGAATAGCTCTGAGCATCTGTCAGTTTGGAATTATTTGGGGTGTGTTTTTGTCTGTTTGACTCCACTTACTTATACAACAGGCCTCCAAAGAAATTATAACACTCTACTTTTAATAAAGCTGTGGCTATGATCTTTGCTTTCACAGCAAAGAGTTCTATGCACATATGAAATGAGAAGAGGGTGGAAGAGGGATGTGAAAAATCTCCAGGGAAAAAAAGAGAAGAAGAAAAAAAAAATCTACAGAACTCAACATGTCAGCAAAGACAAAGGGAGGGGGTTGGGTGTTTTGCTAATTATGAGGTTTGCTAAGAATGAGTCCAGATAAGATTTTAGCCGAACTGTACTCTGAGCTGCCTTGAGCTGGAATCTGAGGAGTTAATCAATCTCTGACTCAAGGGATGGAGTTTTTCCACTGGGGTCCTGTTCTACTCTGTATAAAATTTGTACAGTTATGCTGATGGGATGGTTTTCCATTCAGTTCCATCAGCACTGAATTTCTTCTCATACTGTGCTCTGACTGTTGGCCAAATGTGCTGTAAGCCTGAATGTTTCATATTTTAGAGGAGTGTTGTGTTTTAACCCCAGTAGACAGCGAAGAACCACCCATTCACTCACTCTTCTCAGTGGGATGAGGGAGAGAATCAGAAAGGTAAAAGTGAGAAAACTCATGGGTTGAGGTAAAGACAGTTTAATAGGCAAAGCAAAAGCCACGTATGCAAGCACAGTGAAATAAGGAATTGGTTCACTACTTCCCATTAGTAGGCAGGTGTTCAGCCACCTCCAGGAAAGCAGGGCTCCGTCATGCGCAAAAGTTACTTGGGAAGACAAACGCCATCACTCCGAATGTCCACCTTTTCCTTATTCCCCCAGCTTTTATTGCTGAGTATGACATCGTATGGTATGGGATATCCCTTAGGTCATCTGGGGTCAGCTGTCCCAGCTGTATCCCTTCCCAACTTAGAATCATAGAATCATTAAGGTTGGAAAAGACCTCTAAGATCATCAAGTCCAACTGTCAACCCAACACCACCATGCCTGCTAAACCATGTCCTGAAGTGCCACACCTACACATTTTTTGAACACTTCCAGCGATGGTGACTCCACTACTTCCCTGGGCAGCCTGTTCCCATGCCTGACCACTCTTTCAGTAAAGAAATTTTTCCTAATATCCAATCTAAACCTCCACTGATGTAACTTGAATTTCCTCTCGCTAGTTACTTGGGAGAAGAGACCAACACCCGCCTCACTACAACTCCCTTTCAGGTAGTTGCAGAGAGCAATAACGTCTCCCCCCAGCCTCCTCTTCTCTAGACTAAACAGCCCCAGTTCCTTCAACCACTCCTCACAAGACTTGTGCTCTAGACCCCTCACCAGCCTCATTGCTCTGCTAACCTCTTGTGCACCCCCAGCCTACTCGCTGGTGGGCTGGTGTGAGGAGCAGACAAGATCTTGATGCTGTGCGAGCACTGCTCAGCAGTAACTAAAGCATCCCTGTACTATCAACAATGTTTTGGTCACAAATCCAAAACATAGCCCCATACCAGCTACTATGAAGTAAATTAATGCTATTCCAGCCAAAACCAGTGCACGGGGAAAAGGCAGTACGAGATCCTAATTGGGGAATATGGTTAAATTTACCTGATATTATCCTTTTTTACTTATTTTTAAGTGCCTTTCCTATTTCATTCCATTGCATTTCTAAATTACTTACAAGACATGCAAGAAGACATGTACCCCTTGCTGAAATTAAATAGCTTTAAACAGGCCAGATTTTAACCCAAAAACTTTTAAGAAAAAAAAGTAATTAACATTCAACTATAGAAAAGATTTTTGCAGGTAAACCTGTGAACTTTTTACTATATTCACTGACTTTACATAACCAATATCATATGATTTGAGAAAACAAATGTAGTAGTTAGAATTTTCAATTCCATTCCTTTTTAAAAGATTTTTTTCAGAAAAATATATTTGCAGAAAAGAAATGGTAATGGTCTCAAGGTTTGGAAAGCAGCCATAAAATCACCTAACCAATGACCTTCTGGGGAACATTTATTCACAAGAGAATAAATTAGATTCACTGAAATAATTGTCTTAAAGCTATAATGCGACCAGCTCTCCAGTTAACTTGACACTAATTTGACAAAAAAGAGAAAAATAAAATAATGTCTAAGGTAGAATTTCCTATTTACCCTTCCTTCCTTTCTTATACTGGCAGATAATTTTTATTGGTAGCAATTTGGTGTTAGTGGATAACCAACAATTTATTACTAGGTTCATGCCATATTGCTTCTCCAACTTGCAGAAACCTATTTCTTTCATGCGTAACACTTTTTTATTTATCACCTCTTGAGAGCACTTAAGCAACTGTGATTCAATTAAACCAATGTTCAATGGCTGTGCCTGTGTTTCACACTTGGCTGATAAAAGAAAAAGATGGGGTACATTACAACTATTGATTGACCATAGTTTATTTATGGTTTTAACCTATAAGTCTTTAACAATCACCTTAATTTTGTGTGTGTGTTTGGAGAGTGCTGAGCTGATAACGAAAGGTACCAGTGCAATCCATACTAAGAAAGGAGAAACATGCTTTAACATTTTATCTGTTTATGTGGTGAATTTATAGCTTGTGACTTTGTCAGTTCTACAGAGCAGTTTTCTCTCCTTACATGCATAACAGAGCTGTCACGAGCACTACGAGAGTAATCTTCCCTAGACTGGAGTAACTCCCAATGCTAATTTAAGGGATTTTTGTAGGGATTCAGTCCCTCATCCATTTCTGTTAGTTTGCCAGACTCCTGTGACAAGTTTTCTGGCAATAATGTAATTTCGGTTTGTGATACCAACACATCAGAGAAAGGAAAACAATCTTTAAAAATTGTGATGGTATGTAAAGTAAATCAGACAACTGTATACTGACTTGTCCAAGGTCATGTGGAAAGTCAGAGCTGAAAGAACCCAAATCTGTCATTTCTCTTCTTACATTGGGCCAGGCTGGATTTGAATCTAAAGGGAAGTGCACCAAATTTCAGGGGCACCTAGTCCAGCTGAGGGAATGAAGAACACAAATATGAATAAAACCAAATCCTTTAAAATGCAAGAGGAAGAAAAAAATAACATGATTGCACTACTTTCACTCTCTATTTAATCTACCGTGTGGTGTTCGCAGGGAAGCTTTGAAATGAAGAGAGAAACTCAGAAGACAAAGTGGAAGGGGAGGTGGTAAAGGGCACTTGAGGTGCTTACGCTGCTGCACATTTCCCGGGCTCATCCGAATGACTGCTCTTGAGGCTGTTACTTTGCAAGGGTTCACAAGAACAAGGCAAAGTGTTGTTTGCATATGGCTTTTTATTAATTCATTTGTGCAAAAGGCAGCTTTCAGGGACACTCTCTCACAAGCACAGCTACCAAGATATCTCCTTGGAATCAAAACACAAAAGCTTACTTGACAAGAACATTTCTGCATGAGGCTCTTGTGCCGACTAAATCCTTCTGCACAGCCCACAGAAAAGGCTGGGTGAATTTAGAGTGCAAAATGTTCTTGTAAAGATAGGTTTAAATGATCACAGAAACAAGAAGTTGAAACTGGTGGAAAATTTTCCTTTAAAATTTTTTTTTTGCATAAAATATTTTTTAACAAACTTGTTTTTTTTGTCAGAAATGCTGACCTTTTATGTTTTTTCCACTTTGTAAAGGCATTTTCTCTAAAAATAAGAAGCAATTTTTTAGGATTCATGTTTGTTTCATTTTTAAGGAATAAATTTTTTTATTCCCAGCAAGCTCATCATGTTCAGCAAGTAGTCAGGATGCAGCAAGGGTGGCTGAGTGGTCAAGTGAAGGTGGGAACCAGCAGAAGCCCAGGGAATCTGTAGTATTCTCCCAGAGATTTCTGGTAGGAATTTGTCTGAAAGCCGATGCAAGAATTAAACCCTGAGTACGACTGATTTTTTTTTTAACAAAAGAACACTATTTTCTCAATCTTTTCATCACTGATGACAGCCATGGAAAGTTGAGGGTTTGCTTTGTTTTGGTTTCTTCTTTGTTAGTTGATTAGATTTTGTGGTTTTTCCCTACGTATGCCTCTCTTCTCTGTTGCTGCTCTTCTTATTGTTCCCCATTTATTTCAGCTGGCTATTTGGATAGGCTTGATGTTTTACTTGGTATTGAGCTGCTGCTTTCTGGCTGTGGCTTCCACCTCTAATTTTGTAAGTAATGAACAAAATAGAAGAAAAACAAACACAATAGCAAAATATGTCATTATCCTTTGCATCTTTTCCATGCTTTTTGCTGATCATATGCACATCATTTCTAATGCTGCCAAGAGCATCTGAGCCTCAGTCAACTACCTTTGGGATTGTAATTCCTTTATGATCTATTTTCCTATCTATTTTGGTCTGAATGGTTTAGTACTGCAGCTTGGAAAAGATACAGGCAAAGGTCTTTGGACTAAGTTTCTGTTGAATTAACATGAGCCATTTCACATACCATTGGGTACTGGCATAATACGTTTTGGGCTGGCAATTGGCCTTGAGAACATAAATCAAATTCATTTATTTTGCTTTTCATCTCCTATCTTACTTGGGCAGCAGACACTCTTATCACAAGTCAATGCTATACTAGCAATAGATTACACCTGAAGAAGGGTAATGGATACAAGAATTTCATTCACCAGTCTATCTTGCTGTTTATCCTATATATTTTAACTGAACATGTCTGCTACACAGAATTCCCTATATTTAGTTTTCTTTCCTTTAGTCCTTGGATATGGAGATAGAACTGTTCTTTTTTTTTTTTTATGAGGAGAGGAAAGAGGGACGTGATCAGTGTTATTCACAAGGAGAAAAATATGGCCAAGAGGTAGGTCTGAAGAACTGGAGGAAGTCACAGGGCAAATCTGTAATTAACAACCTAAAGTATGTGAATAAAAGCCCAGTATAGCTATCTCTGAAGGGCTGTGTTTCAAAAGACACCTTTACAGTCAGAGACAACGACGGTAGCTTTCAAATTGTCTCTAGCATACATATCTGTGCTATAGAAATCTATGCTTAATAGGGTATTCCATTCTCCTTTTTTCAGACTGCTATAAGCAACAGCTGCTCCTAGAAAGAATCTCATCTCATCCTGATTCAGTGATTTAAAATAAGTGAGATAAAATGTGATTTAGTAATGCCTTTTTCTCTTCAACAACAACAAAAAGAATCTAGCTGAGTAACTCAGATGTACCTGCCTGCTGCATCAGTGCTTAAAAGTTCACTGAGACGAATCCCACTTATAATTTTATAGAAGTTGAAGTCTCACACTATTTTTTGATATTGTGATAGAGTTGTGCTCCAAAACATGGCATGCCTCATGATAAAAGTGGTGCACATATTGTGTATTCAGAATCCTTAACAATTTTGCAGTAAATGACAATCAAATATTGACCAGTATGCTTCAATACAGATATGAGAATTAATCACATGTTGAGTATGATCATCAAATATTTATGTAAGTGAATCGATAAAGATTATGAATAAAGGTATCAAGATACACCAAAAATGATTTAAAAGAAAGCAGACAAATTTTCTTATGGAGTTAAAATTAATAGTTAATGTATCTATGTACATGCACTTGTGGGTATATCTTAGGCACAGACTTACATCTGTGACTCAACAGGTGGCAAGAGCATTGGCAACTGTTCAGAAATGTTGGGGGGGGTGGTTACATTGTTCCTGACCATCACAATTGCTGAATTAAATTTCACTTAATTTAAATACCAATATGAAAAAATATTGAACTGAAAATCCCTAACGTCTGTCTAGCTGCAGAATTTCTAGATAGAAGCAGCAATTGAAGTAGTGAAATCATAAAGCAGTATAATATGAACCCATCACTTTTGGAGAGTGAGATTAGAGCATGTAGTCAGTGCAGCAAATCTCTTTGCCATCTGCTCCTTCAGCTTCTTGACCAGCTTGCAAGGCAGGCAGTATCCTCCCTTTTGTCCTATTAAAAGTGACATGTGCTGTCTTCTGCGTCAAGGTATTTAATGCAGTCCAAACTTCATATGTTCACAACAGTCCAAACTTCACACATTCTGAATTAAAATTAAACAGAGCAGACCTGGACCAAGCTGTAGGATGATATCCTTGCATCCACTGAAGCATTAAACTCACTAAATGTAAACTCAGAGTAGGCAGCGCTAAGCTAAGCTATAGGAACCAATCCTAAATGAGCTATTCCATGTACTGGAAGACAGTAACATGGTTTTTTCCCCACTGTTTTTGATCCCACTAGAGAAACTTTCTTGTCCCTAGTCTATAAGGTAGTACATTTAAAGTTAATACGGGCATTTCTACACAACTTTGCCCTGCTCACATATAGCCATGCCTTCAGCAGAGTAATCCAAACTACAGCAGAGGATGTTTATATAAATGTGAAATCGCTGCAAAAGATACATATTGTATGGAGAAAAGTAAGGCAAAAAGGCAGGCAAAAGAATTTAACTGTCAACACTTTGCTATTTTTAACCTGGTTTCCTCTACCAAAATTAAAAAGCTTGGTGTAGTTCTTTTTAAAGTGAATTTTCTCAGTATTTCTGCATACATTCAGTAATTCTGCATACATTGTTTCAAAGTACAACTTTCTTGAAAAGAGTCATCACTTAAATATTTTTAAATTTTTATTAAAATACCAGCCAATATTTTTTTTCTTTTTCAGACAAAACATTACTTCATTATCAGGTTTTTAATGCTAAAGTTTACAGCCTCAGAACAAAGGTTCTTATATCCTGGAAATTATAATTTTGAGGAACATGTATTCAATGAATCTGTGCTGTGCCATGCCTTTAAACCAATCTATAATATATTTAATTAATATCAGCCAAAGGAAGCTGATTTGTGAAGTCCATTTTCTCTGCAGACTTCCTTCGGGTTTTTTCTCCTTTTCTTTTCATTGTCTTTTCAAATCAACTAGTACAAATACTTTGTGTAAAGAACAGTGAAGGAGGTGTGAAGAGACAAAGAATCTAGATGTACTCATCACTGGCTGAGTGTTATATTAAGAGGGCAAAAGAAAATAGAGGACCTTAGCTACACAAAGATGGGTTCAGCGGATGACAGTTTCCATTAACAGTATAGAGAACAGAAATGAATGAGTGACTCTCACCCATGAAAGATCAGAGACTGAAGGTGAGGGCTAAGTGAGCATCTGGAATACAAGTTCTACATCAAGTAGATGGAAATATCTTAGCTGCAAGTACTTCATAGCTATCCTCCATTCTTTTATTATATTCTTTCTTACTTTAATTACACTGGATATTGGTCCTTTCTGTGAAAAACACAGCGTCTTTCCTACTGGAATACCACTGTTCGTGAGGTGTGATTTTTAAAAATTTCATAGCACATTATGAGACTATAATTTATTTTTAATTTACAATTTAGAGCAAGATTTTCAACCTAGGGCCACAGAATAATCTGTAGTGAAGTCTGTGCATTCACTGGATATTTCTTAGAGTCAATAAATCAAAAAAGGTTGCAAATCTTCAGTGCAGGAGGAATAACATTTAAAATATAAATATATAAAATACTTTCAGGGAGAAAAGTCAATATCAACTAGTGCACAACTGAATTAACTACCCCCAAAAGCTGTTATCAGCTGCAGACCTCCCCTAACGTGGTATGCTTTTGTGGTGGCAGTGCTTTTCTTTTGTTGTCTCATTCCACTTGATACTAGAAATGTTACTCCCTTGTGGCCTTGTAGGGTAGGATTTCCAGCTGGTAAAATGCAGTCAGTGTTTTTGACTCCTAATTGTATCTGTAAAGAAATCAGCCAAGCTACTTATTTGTATTCTAAAGGCATTTTCACTTTGTCTTCTACCTTCCAAAGCTGTATTCGACATCGGGCAAATAAAGTAAAATTAATGATGCACTGTTAGAAAGTAACTGTTTAGCAGCTGTGCAGTGGTGCAGGTTCTTGGGGGAAGAGTAATGTGTATTTATTCCCTTTATTTTTACAAAGGGGATGCACCTGAAGAATGAAATTTTTTTGATTCTGCATTAAAATACAGGAAGAGGCAAACAAGCAGTTAACGAATCACAGAAAGCAAAATTCAACCTGCTGTAATTCCACTAGACTTTCAGGCCAAGCTGCATGGTTTTTGTCAAAGACACCAAAGGTGGGGCTAGAATCCAATGTATGATGTCAGATTATTTTCTATGCCAAAAAAGCACATTGCCTTTTTTCAGGTGAGCATTTCCTGAGGCCTTGCACAACACCCAGAAATACAGAGCACTTATTGTGTATTCATTTTATGTCACAGATTTTTCATTATATCCTTTTGCCCAGTATTTAATAATATCACATAATTTTTATCATTTTAAAATATTTTATCTTTTATTGTCAGAAGTTGGAAATTGATTCTCCTTTGCTGAACTGTCGATAAGGATATACATGGATAGACCATTTGCAGCTCAATAAATTCAGCTATGTTTGTGTGTAAAACCAGTTTATGTGAACTAAACTCACTTGCGCCTTTGAACCAAGCCAGTGAAAGAAGGCAGCTGGGAAGCCCTTGTGGCAGCCAAATGTTGAAATGTTAACAAAAGCAGCTAAAGAAAGTCTTGCCAAGTCAGCAACACCACTATCCCAGTTGCATCCATACTGCCAGCAAAGAAGGTCACAGTGCTTGGTTTATGAGCTCTTTGGCTGCCAGGCAGGCTTGCTGTGTGGCCATATACAATCACTCCTTGGAAGCAAGGAAGGGTGCCAATGCTAGTGCACAAGGAAAGGATGAACAGGTGAGAATTTTCAAAATCGTGTTGTTTCTCTTCTCTCAGACACTGCTGTCTGCCTTCCAGGAGCCGCGAATGGCACTACAAAGCTGATCTTCTGCTCAGTGCGGTCAGTGTTTCAATTGTATGCAGTGGTCATTGAGCTCTGTAATTAACGTGGCTACATTAAAAAGTCCAGCTGTTGGGTCCACGTTTTGCCCTCAAATGAATGTGTGTGGCTTCTGTACTTAAATGGGAACAGTGTACGCATAGCTGAGGATAGAATCTGACTGTGTGTGTGTACACATATGTATCCATATGTGTGCCTGTATATAGAGTAGTTGTAATGAGAAAGAGAAATATATTTTTCTGAATGATAGAATTGATTAGCTTCGCATTTCCTTTCTGTACCAAATATTCCTATTTCTCTGTAGAGTCCTGGGCTTTGGTGTACAGCAGTCTTCTTTAGGAAGTACATAGGGCATTTGGTGACTCTATTTCAACCAAAGCAATGGGATTGATCCAAGCTTTTGTCCTAACCTCTAGCTGAACCACAGCCTGAACTGTTTGGAAATGTTAAAAGTAGTGAAAGAGAGTGAGAGAGAGAGAGAGAGAGAGAGAGAGAGAGAGAAAGAAAAGCAGAAAAGCAAGAAGAAGGGAAGGGAATGGAAGGGAAGAGAGAGGAGAGGAAGAGGAGAGGAGAGAAAGAGAAGAGAAGAGAAGAGAAGAGAAGAGAAGAGAAGAGAAGAGAAGAGAAGAGAAGAGAAGAGAAGAGAAGAGAAGAGAAGAGAAGAGAAGAGAAGAGAAAATAGAAAGAGAAGAAAAGAACAAGACCAAATAATCTGTTTGTGTCCGAGACAGGAAACATCAATACCAAAATATCCCAGAAAGGCTATTCTTCCTGTATTGCTGACCCAGCCAAAACCGAGTGCTTCTGGAAATCTTCCAAAAAAACCTGTATGACTTATTACCAGTCTTGCTTCCAAACCAGAGAGGCTTGGATAGGCATTCAAAAGTTTGAATGCTTATCAGCTGCTGCTTCCTTTTGCCTCTCCCTACCTGAAGGAGAGCCCAGACTCATCATCAGCACTTCACAGGTGTGTGTGTTGTAGTTTAACCTGGCAGCTGGCAACTATGCACTACACAGCCACTCGCTCACTCCTCCCCTTGCCCTGCCCCCCAGTGGGATGGGGAGGAGGGATGGGTAAAAGGGGAAACTTGTGGGATGAGATAAAGACAGTTTAGTTAGACAGCAAAGGAAATACTAATACTAATACTAATACTAATACTAATACTAATAATGATAATAACAATGATAATAAAGAATATACAAAATTATAAAAAATACAGTTCTTCTCATGACCCATCAACGAATTTGCAGCCCAAAAATAAAGTTTGAACTCCCAGCAGAGAGAGGATTCAAACTCCTGGAAAAAGAGAAGACCAGATAGCTTTCTACCCCCCGGCCAACCCTCATTCATAAACTGAGTGTGATGTCTATGGTGTGGAATATTTCCATTGGCAAGCCTGAATAACACTTTGGCTGTGCTCCCTCCCAGCTCCTGCACACCTGCTCATTAGCTGAATACGGGAGACTGGAAAAAGTCCTTGATTTCTTAACAACAACTAAAATCATCAATGTTATCAACATTCTTCTCCTACTAAATCCTAAACACAGCAACTACTGCAAAGAAAATCAACTCTATCCCAGTTGAAACTAGGACAAAGTGGCACTTCCTCCTGCAGACGTCTCTGACTGGTTCTCCACTCATACAGGTCAGGCAGTTGAAAGAACTGAATTTACTCAGTGACATTTTAGCATTTCTAACCATAAAGAAAAACATGCTAAGACAGATAAATTGTTAAATAACGTCCTATAATGAAGCAATAGTTGATGGTGGTATTGTCCTTCCTCTCATTGTTTCCTTCTGTGCACTGCAAAATTTTGAGCATCAGTGTGTAGCCTCTTTGGCACAGTGATTGCAGTTGTTTGAGTAATATGACTAGCCTATTGTATGTTGTTGCGGAAGTGATGCTACATTTCTCCCTGAAGCTGCCTCTGTGTATCTGCATGCAGCTGCGCTTGTAGTTCAAGCAGCAGCTGTGACTGATTGTTGTTTTTACTCTATTTTTTCAGAGCAGAGCTAAGAATATGAACTACTTGCTCTCTTTAAACTAAGGGAGCTTTTGCCCTAACCTCATTGTTCAAACGGTCTTCTGTGTTTGGTTGCAATCTGGGAGAGAGGTGATTCATTTCATATTCTAACTGAGCCGCTTTTCTCATTCCTAATTATCTTACAGAATTAAGTATTAGACCTTGACTGAAAAAAAAATGTCAGTTTGATTAAAAACCAGAAAAGAACACTGTATCTTTTATAGATATTCTTCTGCTTCCTAAAAAAAATGTTAGTCCTTTGCACTATTTATTTGAGGTATGGTATCCATAACTAAGCCTCGTTATTCCTATAGTCTAACAAATCTTTCAGTTTTCATTTCTGCTTGGAAGGTCCTATCTCAGTCAAGACAAATCTTTTAAGATACAATCTCTTACAGAAGTCTGTCTCAGCAATAATAACAGCTATAACCTTACTTCAAATTATTCAAATCCAACTTGTAATTCTGCTTGATTTGAAATAAGTGCTTCTGCATGTCATAGATTACAAGTTCAAAAAGGACCAGTGTAGTTAACTATCTTGACCTGTGACACAGGACATTGGGATAGCTCGAATTAGATATTACTGACAATTACAACAACGTTTTTTTGGGTTTTTTTTTTCCTCACATAGAATCATAAAGTCATAGAACGGTTTGGATGAGAAGGGACCTTATAGACCATCTAGTTCCAACCACCCTGCCATGGGCACAGACACCTTCCACTAGACCAGGTGCTCAAAGCCCCATCCAGCCTGGCCCTGAGCACTTCCAGGGAGGGGAACTCCACAACTTCTTTGGGCAACCTGTTCCAGTGCCTCACCACCCTCATAGTAAAGAATTTCTTTCATATATCTAATCTAATCTAAATCTACCATCTAGATATGTAGGTATACGTAGACTAAGATCACCTCATACCTTCATTTTATCTTTGATAAAGTGATTAGGCTGCCTGGATTTTTTTACTCTGAGTCCTGTTTTCTTATAATCTAATTATTCTCACAAATCTTCTCTGAACTCTTTCCAAATATCAATCCTTCTTGAACTGCAGGCATAAAAATTTACTTGACTATTCTAGTAATGTTTACTTTGGGACAAATGCACAAGTGTTACTGACTCTTTGCACTTGTTCAGCACCACGTTGTTACTAAATTCAAGGGTCTTGTTAGGCTTTTGAAACATAGGATTGCACCTGAAGCTCAGGTCTGTTCAGAGCAGGATCGTCAACAGGATTTTGCCAGGATTACTGTTTCCATGTTAGCACCTCCTCTCCTGTTAATATAATTTATGTCTTTTATTCTTTAGTCTCTCTCTCTCTCTCAATATTTTTTTTTGCTTGTTCAAATTGAAACACTTACTGTTTGCAATCTTCTACCTTATCAGGCAGGCAAGATTGCCATTTGTCAGTAAAATCTTTTCATTATTATTTGCCAAGCTCTAACACTTCTGGATAACTGCAAACTTTGTTAATGATATTTTTATGTTATCTTCCAGGTCATTGATAAAACCTCATTAAAATTTATTACCAACATACTACCTGTGGGATCACACTAAAAGTGCACCTGCTTGATGATGATTTCTCTGACATCTGTCACTTAGTTAATGGATAATATATGTACTGTTCACAGTTTTAACTTTGTAGCATCCTATATTTTTAATCAAAATATCCTGAGATACATGGTCAAACATTTGACTGAGCTTTGGTTATATACACTAATATTACTACCTTTGTCAACTCAATGTGTAATCCCACCAGAAAAAAAATCATGTTAGCTTGACAGAATCTGTTTTCCAGAAGACTGGTTTGAGTGGCAGTAATAATATTTTATTATTTATTAATGCAATGTTTCATCACCTGTTCTACTATTTTGTTTACGGTCAAGATCAGGCTGACAGAATATCTTTAGGCAGGTCCTTTTGTTTATCCCTTTTAAATACTGGTGCAACATTAAATTTCTTCCAGTTTCTGAAGTTACTCCGTCAGTGTAAAAGATGCCTTGGTCATACGTATCACAGTTTTCTAAATATTTGATGATTTATGTGCAGTAAGATATGGGTGCAGAAGATCCTGAGGAATATACACTATGAAACCAGGAAGAAGAAGGTGGTGAGGGTGGTCTGGCTGTGATTTCACAGTACAACTGGAGCAAAACTGATCAAACCTTGACTAAAATGGTTGGGTCCCACTTTTGTTGCTATCACCTGCTCTTGCTCTCTCTTGCTGGATTTCATCTGCTGCTTCCATGAACTATTTCTGCTTCTTATCTGGTTTCACCAGGAATCAATTCAGCTAAATGAAATGGCATAACAGTGACCAGTGCAAGATCCCAAGGTGATGAGCAAAGGCAGGGAAGGCGAAGCATCTCAGGAGAAGGCAGGAGTGAATTGGAAGATATGGCAAAGCAGAACAAATGGCAACTATTGTACTTGGGAACGAGCTGTTATACGCAGGTTAGCCTTTAAAAAATAAAATAAAAAGCACAACAGCATGAGTTATAACAGAATGGTTGGGGAAAAGCAAAATAAGAACATACTAGCAGGTTTTGAATATGTATTTTACTTTTCTAATAGCATTGATACCATCATTTGTTAACTATAGATTCAACTTAGACTAAAGATGAATTCCACGTTGTGTAGTAAATACAAGTTTTTAACTTGTTTTCTTTTTTTGTCACTAGCTAAAAGTAGAACAGCCAACACTCTTCTTATTGCCAGTTACAATAAAACAATAAGAAATACAGTTTAATTTAGTAAGAATTCTAAAATACAACAATTTTACACATCTCAGAGCATCAGTATGAAATGCAGGAGCTACAAAAATAAAAAACAAATGTCATATTGGCTGACTGAAAGGCCTAGAGGAATAAAAGGAATAAATCAAATACTTCAAAATGAGAATTTCATTGTCCTTTACAACTCATCAACACAATTACAGCTTGGATATATCACAGAGCTAGATACGCATGTAATAATCAAGTATGCAGTTTAATAAAGAGAATTGGATTCCATTAGAATAATGATTCAGAAAAGCCATGAATAATGCATTTGTTAAAAAGACTTAAAGAGAGCAATATGTAGTATGCTGTATGCATATTGCAGTGCTAAAACAAACACGACCACATAAATGCAAGACTAATTTGGAGAAGCAGTTTCGAGACTGTAATCCTGATGGTGAAACCTGTGATTATGGGTGCAATCCTGCAATCCACAGCAATTGGACTAGTTTTGTTCAAGCCAGTAATTGTGTCGGGCATTCCCACATTCTGACTGTCGCTAAGCTCTTCTGACTCAGCACACATAAAAAAGATAAGCTCAGTTCTTCCTACTTCACAAGTCCATTGCTACTGCTTGTTCACTCCTGGCCTTGGTAACAGCCACCAACTCATTTCTAAAGAACCCACATGGTTTTATGTTCAGATTGCAATCTTTATGGCATCTCTAGGTGTTTTCCTTCTACTTCGATTCTTTTTCAAGGTTTCCCTTCACCCTAGGCAACCTATAATGCCCTTACAATTCCACCTTTCTGGTTCCTATAAGTCATGGTTCTGGTCTCTCTTCTTTCACCATAACCGCTTGCAGTGGTCATGATGTGTCATACCATTGTTATCTTTCTCTTCTTTGTTTTTTGGTTTTCCTCTCCTTTCCTTCTTCCCCAGTAGAAAAAAATATTTTATCTGTGAAAACACACTTTTGATGAGATAATGCCAACTAGCAGGGTTAAACTGATAGTTTTTGCATACACCATGGTTTGGCTGACCACTTATTTTGTCCCGAAGGATTGATCTGTAACATTTTCCTCTTTGTAATTGTCAGTCACCCTCAAAATCCCATAAATTTTAAATTTTTAAACTGGAAATGCCTACTTATGCAATCAAGTTCAGGGCCCTGTGTTTATAGACATTTAGAAACAAATTTCTTAACAAAGTTTTAAACACAAGCCAACAAAAGGGATTGATGGCATAAACTGTTGTAGGTCACTGCTGAGAGAAAATTCAGCAGGTGAAAATAGTTGAAAATGTTACTTGCTACACAATAAGAAAGAAACACCCTGTCCATCTGCCTCTATAGCAATTGACCCTATAATGATTCTGGATGCATGAGAAAAACTTCAATGATTTGCTCAAATCGGCAAGGTAGAGTCCATGTCATCTACACTTAATCCTCTGAAAATAAAGCAAATGGTCTGCTTGCCTAGACTTGTGTGAAAGTCTGCCTTTATGTCTCACAAATACTTCCAAAGCATGATTCATCAAACCAAAATACAATTGAAACAAATTAAAGCAAATTCGGGGGGTGTCTGCTTATTTCCATTGACTAGTTTATTATCTTGTTAGCCTAGATGACTAATTTAAAGAAGATACTTAAAATACTGGTTGAGAGTATGCTGAATGATGCGGGTGTCCTGGTGACGGAGGATGCGGAGAAGGCAGAGCTAATGAATGCCTTCTTTGCTTCAGTCTTCAGTGCTAAGACTGGCCCTCAGGAATCCCAGGCCCCGGAGGTAAGAGAAGAAGCCTACAAAGAGGACGACTTTCCCTTGGTCGAGGAGGACTGTGTGCGGGATCGCTTAAGTGATCTGGATGTCCACAAATCCATGGGCCCCGATGGAATGCACCCACGAGTGCTGAGGGAGCTGGCGGATGTCATTGCTGAGCCACTCTCCATCATCTTTGAGAGGTCCTGGAGGACAGGAGAGGTGCCCAAGGACTGGAGAAAGGCCAATGTCACTCCAATCTTCAAAAAGGGCAAGAAGGAGGACCCAGGGAACTACAGGCCGGTCAGCCTCACCTCCATCCCGGGTAAGGTGATGGAGCAGCTTATCCTGGAGGCCATCATGAAGCAAGTGGAAGAAAAGAAGGTTATCAGGAGTAGTCAGCATGGATTCACCAAGGGGAAATCATGCCTGACCAATCTGATAGCTTTCTACGATGACATGACTGGCTGGGTAGACGAAGGGAGAGCCGTGGATGTTGTCTACCTTGACTTCAGCAAGGCTTTCGACACAGTCTCCCATGATATCCTCCTAGGGAAGCTGAGGAAGTGTGGGCTGGATGAGTGGTCGGTGAAGTGGATAGAGAACTGGCTGAATGGCAGAACTCAGAGGGTTGTCATCAGTGGCGCTGAGTCTAGTTGGAGGCTGGTGACAAGTGGTGTCCCTCAGGGGTCAGTACTGGGCCCAGTCTTGTTTAACTTCTTCATCAACGACCTGGATGAAGAGTTAGAATGTACCCTCAGCAAGTTTGCTGACGACACCAAACTGGGAGGTGTGGTAGATACACCAGAAGGCTGTGCTGCCATTCAGCGTGACCTGGATAGGCTGGAAAGCTGGGCAGAGAGGAACCTGATGAGGTTCAACAAAGGCAAGTGCAGGGTCCTGCACCTGGGGAGGAACAACCTCATGCACCAGTACAGGCTTGGGGTGGACCTGCTGGAGAGCAGCTCTGCGGAGAGGGACCTGGGTGTCCTGGTGGACGACAGGTTAACCATGAGCCAGCAGTGTGCCCTGGCTGCCAAGAAAGCCAATGGGATCCTGGGGTGCATCAAGAAGAGTGTGGCCAGCAGGTCGAGGGAGGTTCTCCTTCCCCTCTACACTGCCCTAGTGAGGCCTCATCTGGAGTACTGTGTCCAGTTCTGGGCTCCCCAGTTCAAGAAAGATGAAGAGCTACTGGAGAGAGTCCAGCGGAGGGCTACAAGGATGGTGAGGGGACTGCAGCATCTCCCCTACGAGGAGAGGTTGAGGGAGCTGGGCTTGTTCAGCCTGAAGAAGAGAAGGCTGAGAGGGGACCTTATAAATGCTTACAAATATCTGAAGGGTGGGTGTCAGGAGGATGGGGCCAAGCTCTTTTCAGTGGTGCCCAGTGACAGGACAAGGGGCAATGGGCACAAACTGAGGCACAGGAAGTTCCATCTGAACATGAGTAAGAACTTCTTTACTGTGAGGGTGACGGAGCACTGGAACAGGCTGCCCAGGGAGATTGTGAAGTCTCCTTCTCTTGAGATATTCAAGACCCGCCTGGACAAGATCCTGTGCAGCCTACTGTAGGTGACCCTACTTCGGCAGGGGGGTTGGACTAGATGACCCACAGAGGTCCCTTCCAACCCCTACTATTCTGTGATTCTGTGATTCTGTGAGAGTAATAATGTTCTTATCCCTGCTAATGGGTTCGTATTGCGTAAGCAAGTTCCAGGGACTTTAGGTCACAAAAACTGCTCTGTTGCATATGTCCTTGTCATACTGGTAATTCCATATTCACAAAATAATCTTACTGATGATACAAATACAAAGATATGTAAAGAAATTTTGCCAGAGGTTGGGGAATTAAATAATCATTTGTAGGGATTCTCTACCCAACTGGTGAAACTGTGTTCAACATGGACTTTACTAGGTGTTTCTTATGTTAGACTTAAAGTTATTAGTAACCTTAGGCATTTTCATAACTTCAGGTAAACAAGAATTTTAGTAGTTCACTGCTGTATTCACACAACAGAAGTCTGTTTCAGATAAGGAATTATTTTGCATCATTGAATTTCATGCAACCAAAATTTATCTTTGGATAAAGAGTAAAGAAATAATTGTTAGTCAAGTTTGCCTTCTTTGATGGCAGTGGCAAGACTGTCAGTGGTAAGTGAGCATGAGGGTTTTTTAAAATGATTGAAAGACATATCAAAAAGTTATTAACTATATGGGGCTTGCTGATTCAATTTCTTGAGAGCTTGAGGGGAAAGAAAAAAGAATATTCTTTTTCTGGTATTTGTGAGGCAGCTTCTCAAGGGAGAGCAGTTGCATCCAAATATAGAGAAAGCGAAATTAAAAAAGGAAGAGAAGAACACCAAAAAACCACCAATTGCCTTTCTTTTTAACCCCCTTTCAGTGACTCCACAGTTGTAAAATTAGGAAGGGTTCAATTGAAGTAAATTGGAAAGCTAGAAATGAGCTTAATTAGCTTTAAAATGAAGGCAAAATGGTAAAGAAAAACAACTAATGCTCTAACCTGCAGAAAATGAGGAGGAAAATAAAAACAGTTCCAAAAGACAATAATCCTGAAAACTCAAAATAGCCTCATGCTGCAAAATTCAAATTCATGTTTGCATCCTAAATTTTGACAGGTGTTTGTGGGAATAATTGTTGCTATGACCTTATTTTCACTTGTACTTTTTTCTTTAAGGCTCATGAAAGAGCATAGAGTATCTTTCTTGAGAAAGTTGTGCTTTTTGTGACAAAACTAACACGCTTTTCTTTATATCAACAGAAATTAAGTAAGCCAGCATGTAGCTTAAAACATTGTCCCATCATTTTTCTTCCTCTCTGTGACTGTACAGCTGTTTCACAGCACAGGTGGGTAGCTACAATTTTCTGAAATCAGATAGAAGTGATTGATTTTATTAAAAAAGAAAAACCAATAGACAAATATATACCAGACAAAAACCCTGGGTACACATGATGTAAGGTAATTTATCTGTGTAATGTAATCTCCAAGTGAGGGTATACAGTCAGTTTGTTCAAGGACAGGTAAATTACTTTAAGAAGTTGAAGTCTCTAGAATACTTTTCCTCACATTTTTCACTCCCTGCTGGATAAATTTTTAAGTCCACTCACTCTTCTTCTGGATGTTAAGTGCAAAGCAAGGTGGGTGGCACCAAAAAATAACCAACCAAAAAGAAGTTTTTAACTATAAACCCTGGTTTTACACCTGTCATATCAATGATTAAATGGGTGGCTGACAAGTGTGGAGTTAGCTGTAATAAAGTCCCATGACTTTGCTTCAGAGGATTAGGGACAAATTTTGCTAGGTATTTATATTATTGATATTCTAAACTTTACTAGGTGTTTCTTATGTTAGACTTAAAGTTATTAGTAAACTTAGGCATTTTCATAACTTCAGGTAAACAAGAATTTTAGTAGTTCACTGCTGTATTCACACAACAGAAGTCTGTTTCAGATAAGGAAAGATTTTGCATCATTGAATTTCATGCAACCAAGATTCGACTGCATTTCATATTTCTACAGTAAATCAAAATAGGGGAAGATGCCCTGCTATAGAGGAGTAAAGTTATGCTGGTTGTTAGAATAATCGGTTTCAATAGTGCTCAAGAGAGGAGGTGCTTGGTAGAAAACATGGTTGAAAATAGAGCCACTGAATCACTGCAATTTAACTTTCTACTTGCCAAATGGGAGAAATAAATTTGTAGTTTTTTTCACTTTCTCTCATCTTGCCCATTCATACCTAAGTCTGTTTGGGTGCCATTCTTATTGTCTAGCTTTAATTAAGGCTACACAGTCAAACCAATGATGGACAGTTGTAGAGCAAGAACTGGGAAGAGGACTTCTAGGTATGAGTGAGTTCAATTTGTCATGATTAGCACCGGTAAAGTAGGCTATAGGCTTGAGAAGGTGAATCATAACAGTCAGATCTACCAAAAAGGGACCTCCAGCCCACTCTTGACTGTCTGGTAAACATAGGTGGTGTTGTTTTGTGTCTCCAGAGCCCCTCTACTAATGCAAAAGTAATGCATTAATGAGATGCACAAGTCCTCTTTTGCTACGTGCTTGAATATTTCTGGAGCTTTAAATCAGTCTGAAAATAAAAAATGCTAATCTAGAAAAAAATATTCAACCAATTCTAATGGAAGAAATATGCCTGCAAAGAATTATTTTCTATACAGTACAACATAGTTTCTGTACATACCTCATACATGTTGTACATGAGTCTTAATTTGGAGAGTCTTTCAAATGAAGAAGTAGTAAGAGAATAAAATGGCAAATGCTTTCTTTCCCTTCAGCTCCCAAACACAACTTAGTGCAGAATATCCATCACTGTTCAGAAAGGCATATAAACCAGCTCTTTTTACTGTACTATAACTCATCTTTGCCAGGAATTGTCACCCCCATAAGAACTTAAAGTTTTCCCTTGGCTTCATTCTCACAAATAGTAGCTAGGGAAAATGATTTACTGTGTCTGCAGAGGTAGCACCAGAGGAAGACATCTCTGTCATGGCAGGGCTGTGACGAGCATGACATGCTGATTTTGCAGCGTGAAGTACTTACTCTCCCGAGCCCAGTTGGCTGCTGAAATGGCTGCAGCACTACAAATGTTTTTTGGGAGTCTAGGGATAGAGATGTTATTGCTGGAGCCTTTGATTGCACTGAATGTGCTTTTATGGATACTGACCTGGGTTTTTTAGCACAGCAGAAGTGTGAGTGTGTCTCAGGCATTGCTGGTGAACTCATTTACTAGCTGTGACATTTATCTTCAGCAGTTTTATGCTATTTCCATGGTCCCTGAGGGCACAGACAGCCCTGACTGTCCCTGATTCCCACCCCAGCCATATCCCAGGACCCTATTTCAGCCTCCCAGGGACATCACCCCCTGCCCAGCAATTCCACAGCTCGGCTGGTCTCCAGCTCCCCAAAGCCCTGCCCTGCCCAGCCATGGGCCCTGCTGAGCTTGGCCTCTTCCTCTCCCCAAGGAGGTACCCGATGCCTGGGCCTTGGTCTACCCTGGTGGCCCCCTACTGCTCTGCTCCTGGCTGGGGCAATGGGACAGGTCCAGGCTACCCTGATGGTCCCCACAGGCAGCCCTGGCGCACAGGACCCACTGGCCTTGTGGTACCCTGGTACTAATTCAATAGGTACAGACGCATAAAGATGACCGAGGAAATCCAAATATAGATATTTAAGTGACACCCATGGTAATGGGTGAACAACTTCATGTGCATTTTCATTTCCCTGTAATGAGTGGACTGCGAAAATGGTTTCCGCTGTAATCCTGATGCCTGAAGTTAATGAGCTTAAGGCCTAAATATTATTTTAGTGTGACTCAAATGTGTACCTACACTGAGATTTGAGCCTTGATCCCTTGGTCTTTTCATTTGAAAAGGGACTACTGTTACATGGGATTTCTAGCAAGCTGCAGGAGTGGCCCCAGTCTAACATATTAATCATCCTTTGTAAATGGAGATGTTCCCTTATCAAATTTTTTTTCAAAAACTTGTGCAGTTTCTAAACGGCTAAAAAGATGATTTTTTTTAGTTGGAATATAGTCAAGAAATGCAGAAACAATCTGTTATAACCAAAAATATTTCTGTTTAAATCTGAAATGTCTCAAAATGTTCTTCCTTTCAAATGAACCACTCAGTAGCATCAATACAATGTCAAGATGTATTCTGATGGTGTTCCTAGATTTCCCTTTCTTCTATCTGCTATGTCTGTATATGTGTGTGAAAAAATTTCACCTGCCTTCATCTGAAGATCTGACTGTATTTTCATTGTCCTTGCTCCTGGAAGGTGATGATCCTGTGACTATCTGTTTACTACATTTTCTGGGCTTGTGAATGCTGATATTTGAAGTGCAAACTTGAACTCCAATGCAAATGAACTGATGGTTGAATAACTGTTAGGTAAGACCAGCTCTGCACAAGCAATAGCATGTTATTATAACCAAGTATATTTCTAAGGGCCTTGATACATAACTTGATAATCCATGTTTTCCATTTAATCCATCAAATTCTTTTGGAATTGCTGGAGTCATTCTGAGTAATTAAAATTAAGAAAACTGTAGTCTATTAGGAGACGGAGGCGTAATCTATTCAGTAAATAAAATATTCACATCTCTTCCCCCCATCTAACAATTATTGTGTTCTTTAATTTTTATATTCTTTCAACATTTCATAGAATCATGGTTGAGGTTGAAAGGAACACCTGAAGGTTATCTTGTCCATTCCTCCTGCTCAAGCAGGGTCACCTGGACCCAGTTGCCCAGGACCGCATTCAGATATCTTTTTAATATCTCCCAAGAAAGGAGACTCCATAACGTCCCTGGGCAAACTTTTCCAGTGCTCAGTCACCCTCACAGCAAAAAAGTGTTTCCTGATGTACAGAGGTGATCTATCTCTTGTATTTCAGTTTGTGCTCATTGTCTCTTGTCCTGTCACTAGGCACCACTGAAGGATATATAGATATATATATGAGATTATATTTGTATATATACACACACACAAAAGGATATATATATTGGAGAGGGACTTTTTACAGGGGCATATAGTGGTAGGACAAGGGGTAATGGCTTCAAGCTGAAAGTGGGTAGATTTAGATTAGATATAAGGAAGAATTTTTTTACTATGAGGATTGTGAGGCACTGGAACAGGTTGCACAGAGAAGTTGTGGATGCCCTCTCCCTGGAAATGTTCAAGGGCAGGCTGGATGGGGCTTTGAGCAACCTGGTCTAGTGGAAGGTGTCCCTGCCCATGGCAGAGGGTTTGGAACTAGATGATCTTTAAGGTCCCTTCCAACCCAAACCATTCTATAATTCTATGATTCTGTGATTTTCCAGGCTGAGCAGTCCCAACTCTTTCAGCCTTTCCCCATGTGAGAGATGCTTCAGTCCCTTAATCATTTTTCTGGCCCTTCACTGAACTCTATCCAGTATATCCATGTCTCTTGCACTGAGCAGCCCAAAACTGGGCACAGTACACTAGGTGTGGCCTCACCGGTGCTGAATAGAGGGGAAGGATCACCTTCTTCCACCTGCTGGAAATACTTTGCCTAATGTGCCCCAGGATACCACTAGCCTTCTTTGCCACAAGAGCGTATTGCTGGCTTATGTTCAATTTAGTGTCCACCAGGACCCTCAGGACCTTTTCTGCAAAGCTTCTTTCCACCTGGGTGTCCCCCAGCATATACTGGTGCATGGGGCTGTTCCTCCACAGATACAGGACTTTGTACTTCTCCTGTTGAACTTCATGCAGTTCCTGTCAGCACATTTCTCCAGCCTGCTGTGTGTGTAGCAGGATGACCTCTGGCATATCAGCCGCTCCTCCCAGTTTTGTGTCATCTGCAAACTTGCTGAGGGTACGCTCCGTCTTATCAACCAGGCCATTAACAAAGCTGTTAAACACCCTCTGGGCCTTGTCATTCAGCCAGTTTTCAATCCACTTCACTGTCTGCTCATTCAGCCCATACATCAACAGCTTGTCCATGAGGATTTTGTGGGAGACAGAGTCAAAGGCCTCACTGAAGTCCAGGTAGACAATATCCACTGCTCTCCCTTCATCTAGCAGGCCAGTCCTTTCATTGTAATAGTTTATCAAACAGGTCAAACATGACTTCCCCTGCGTGAATCCGTACTGACTAATCCTGATGATTTTCTCATCCTTAATGTGCCTGGAAATGGTTTACAGTATTAGATTCTCCATCACCATCCCAGAAATCCTAGCCTTTCTTGAAGACAGGAGTGGCATTTGCTTTCCTCCAGCCTTTGAGCACTTCTCTGAATCGCTGCGATTGATCAAATATTATTGAGAATAGCCTGGCAATGACACATGCCAGCTCCCTCAACATTTGTGTGTACATTCAGTCAGGGCCCATGAACTTCTGTATGTCTAGTTTGCTTAAGTATTCTTTGACTTGATCCTCTTCCACGAAGGGTACATCTTCCTTGCTCCAAATTATCCTGCTGGTCTCTGGGACCTGCCATTCCTGAAGGCTGGTCTTGCTAGTAAACACTGAGGCAAAGAAGTCTTTCAGTACCGCATCCATGTCCTGTGCAACCAGATCCCTGTCTGATTCAGCAGTGGGCTCCCATTTTCCCTGTTCTTGCTTTCGTCACCTATGTACTTATAGAAGCCTTTCATGTTGTCTTTGGCACCCATGGCCCAGTTCAATTCTACTTGGGTTTTAGCTTTCCTAACTTCATCCCTGGATGCTTGGACGATGTTTCTGTATTCCTCACAGGTTAGCTATCCTTGCTTCTACTGTCTGCATGCTTACTGACTGTGTTTGAGTTTGGCCAGGAATTTGGGTTTGAGTTTGGCCATCTCAACCAATAATCTCACTGAAGGTCTCCTTCAGTGTGAAGGACAACTGTCCTGTCACACAAGAAATCTTCATCAGTTAACGATTTTGTGAAGTGTCTGTATTGACACCAGAAGTCACTACAGAATCCTAGATATAACTCCAATTATTTGTTCCAAAACATTTAAATATACATTTAAGTTCTAAGGAATAGAACTCAAAGGAAGTTACAGACTTTTCAGAACTTGGACTAAGCTAAAGTTTCACACTGTCTTCCCAGGTGGAACAGGTATCTGAAGCATTAAAAATACGGAACAGGGGAACTGCAAGCATTATGGGTTTTAGCCTAATTGAGATTTTCAGCTAGAGGAGCATATTTAGTGTATTGTCCTCTCTAGGGTGATGCTCTCTTTTCAGTTGGTACCGAAGGCCTTCCCCATACAGATTTAAGTTGCAGAGTTTACTTTGTTGCCTTTCCAGTCTGACACAGGCTCCAGCATTACTCCTTTACTCGTTATCTTGTACTTTATTTTTCGATGAATTTTTCCTACTCTGTGATTAAAGTGATGTACTTGTGTCTAGGGACTTCTGCAACCCAGAGACAGTTTCCCTTCTGTGGGGTGCTGATATGCCACAATCTTTGCATCTGGGGTATCTGTGAAAATGACCCAACCTATTTCAAAATACTGAAGTTGCGAAAACGATTTTAAAATATTCCATCAATAAGAAACTTAAATCATTATGCACACATCAATTTAGGAGCTTCTTCAGCAACTAGACATTGCCTTTTTGTAGTAAAGTATCTTTTAATTTGTTGTTTTTCTTAGATTCTCTTCTCCCATATTAGTATTTTCTATTTTCCTGATCTGGATTTATCATTTGGACAAAAAAAGAGCACTTCAAAAGACTTTCAGTGTCTGACAAAAATGTCTGTTCACAATTATGCAAATATCAATGAACATCTGGGTTATTTGCGTGAGACCATAATCATGACTAACTAGTAACAAGTTTGGGGTGATATCCATATACTTTATACTTGAGATCATTACCTAAGAATTTTGGACTTTGCCCACATTATAGGAGCTGAAATTGTAGGCCCATTATTTCTCATTCCACATACAAAATATTTTTTTGCATCATTACAATGACAGACCACTACAAGCTGCTTGAAGTATTGCTCTTTACAAGCCAGAGGAAGGTAGAAAACGTGCCTCAGTGTAGAGTTCAACACTTACTCATTTTTAGCTATTTTAACAAAGTTCTTCATACACAGGTAACACCTTAAACTGAAACCAAAAAAGTTTTTTTTTTTTTGAACATGGAAAATAGAAACAAAAGGAAGAAGGGAGGAGCATGCTGACCTTTGAATGCCAGACTGTTCCTGACAAGAAATGGGGCTGGTGTAGGTCTCCAAGTGAGGAAGCAGCAAGAATTGCTTCAAATTCTATTGAGGGATGTGATTTTGCATTTGCACCTGATCAGACTGGGAGATGAGCAGCTTCTCCTGTAGTCAGAGATGGATTCTTAGGTTCCCAGGTTAGGAAATAGCTTAAACAAAGCAAGCCATACTGGTAATGGGTATTACCAGCTCATTTTACTACACTAACCTGAACTGCCTGTAGCACAGCTCAGGAATGCTGAGCATGCATGATTCATGAAAAAAAAGAAGAAACTTCTTCATGAAAGAAAGAGAAACTTATTCAATAACAAGCATTTGGATCAATAATGCAAGTAAGGATACATATTCTCTTTTTTTTAATCAATCAAAAGCTGTGAGTTCAGCAGATTTACATTAATTTCTCCTCCAAAAGGGAATTGTGATTGTACTTCTAAACTATCTTTGTTACTAGTTGAATTTCCATGTCTACTTAAACACCTTATATCTTGCAGTTGTCAAGACTATAATAGCTGTGAGAGGATCATGCAAAAGCCTTTAAAAATGTTTTTAACAAGTTATTCTTGTCTGTTTGATAAAAATGGAATCATAATTGTGGATTGTATTTAGTGCAAACTACACTAACTAAATTCACTTTGAAGGTGATTTTGCCCCTAACGTCCCATATAATGTGTAGTTCTATAGCAGACATATTCAACTGGTTAGATTTCCAAAGAATACTAGTTCTTGTAAAATTTTCAGTAATGCTGGTATCTTACTCTGAGGTTTTGTTCTGTGCATAAGCAGGTTGCAAAGCCTGAAGTGTAGGGGCCAGTCAAGGCAATTAAAACAAGGTAAGTTCCTTGATATCTATTATGACTGACAGGAGGAAACCAGAAACTTTGAAGAACCAGAAAGCCTCCACCCAGAATGAAGGCTTGTTTAGATTAGCCAGTAAGAAATATCAAGCACAGACCTGTGCCTCTCTGCTCTGCACTCAGGATCCAGAACATGGAGGCTTTTTGTCAGTGACAATCAGTTGATGTGGGCTGATATTTTCTAAAACAGTTTTTATGAAAAAGAAATGGAAGGTCTGTCCTAAAAGACCAGAAGTCCCACACCTTTGACACTGAAAATTATTGTTACCTCATGCTGGACATCTGAATTCAGTTCCCTTGTCAGATAAATTTCCCTCACTTTATTCCCAGGTAAAGCCCCTATCACCAGGTTGTAAGGCAGTCCAGACAGGGAAGCAACTCATTGCTCTTGGTGAAGTACAGTTGTGGTGGAGCCAATAACTACGGTTCTGGGCCAATGTGAATAAAGAAAAGAAATACAGTGGAATATGACTTTGCTTCTCCCAGTTTGTTGCTTGAGAGTATTGAGCTGGCAGGTGAAAAATCTGGCTTCTGATTTCTGGAATCAGTATTATTTCTAGTTTTATTCTGTCCTGGGGGAGATCCAACACCCTTCCTGTTGAAAAGTCAGGGGCAGTCTGCTCCTCATTCCTTCTTTTTACCTCAATAGCTCTCAAGTTCTTCAGTGCATAGCAGCAGGCTTTTCACAGAATCACAGAATGGCAAGGGTTGAAAGAGACCTCTGGGGATCACCTAGTCCAACACCCCTGCCAAAGCAGGGTCACCTAGAGCAGGTTGCAAAGCGCCTTGTCCAGGCGGGTTTTGAATATCTTCAAAGAAGGAGAATCCACAATCTCTCTGGGCAACCTGTTCCAGTGTTCCGTCACCCTCAGAGTGAAGAAGTTTTTCCTCATGTTCAGATGGAACTTCTTGTGCTTATGCTGGGCACCACTGAAGAGTCTGGCCCCATCCTCTTGACACCTGCCCTGAAGAGATTTGTAGGCATTTATAAGGTCCCCTCTCAGCCTTCTCTTCTTCAGGCTAAACAAGCCCAGCTCCCTCAGCCTTTCCTATTTTAACTGGAGGAAGAAGAGCGTGACTTACCAGAATAGTAAGGGCACCTTCTCGTCCAGTGGGAATTGTAAGTCAGAATCTCCTCAAGGTGGTGAGAGGGTTTACAATATCATTGCCAATATCCAATGTTAATATCTATCAAGCTATTACACGAAATCATTAAAAAGAGAAGAGTTCTTTCTGTTTTATTTTCTGGGATGAAGCATGTAAGGATTTTACTCAAGAGAGGATGCTGGACTGTGAGCCCCAAGGTGCCTCCTGTGTAGCTACGTCCCAGGGAAATACTGGCATAGATGAATACTGATGCCTATCTACGTACAGCTTTCCTTACAGTTTTCATCCTGGTGGATGCTTCCTCTGCCCCTTGCTACTGTTAAGCCCACTCTGAGATGCCTCTTTTTCTCCCCCAGCAAAACCTGAATAGAAGGATTCCCTTGTATGGCTATTCTGTATGGTGTAAAACTTGGTCCTCTAGGAACTAGCTCAGGTATGTTGGCAAGGTAAACACTGTTGAGTCTGTTGAATCCAGCTGAAAATATCACACTTTTTCCTTTCAAGGGAAAATGGATGTTACTTCTCATAAACTAATCCTTCTCTCTCTTCTGCGTCAACTGCAGAATATTGCCTGTGCACTTGGCTTTTCTTTTTGGTGTGTTTGGGCTTTCTTTGTCAAAGTCTGGAAGGACTGAGAAGAATTTGAGTAAGAAAATGTGAGGGTATATCACTTCTGTGACTTCCATTAGACATATCCTGAGTTACGAATAGCAACAAGCTGAGGTAATGGGTTGCACTTAACCCTGCGTGAAAAATTCTCATGGTTAGCCAAAACTTAAAGTGTTTATAATGCAAATATATAGTACACTCTATATCCTTCCATAAGCAATGGGTTTCAGGCAGTAGCAAAGTTCTGTGAGATGCCTCAAAATATTTAAGATGTTTAAGTGAATATGCCTTGTCAGTAGTATAAACTAGCAAATAATTGCCACGATCTTGGAGTTTTACTGAAGAAATCTGATTCATAGAGTCACAGTAGTAGACCTAAATGTGGCAGAAAATGAGACAATGAGATAGACCTAGTCAAGTATCTTACTGAGCAAACAACAAGCAAAGTCAGTAAAACAGTCTATTTGCATAAAAGCATGGGTGGTGGACATGAAGGGGAATAATGCAACTTTCAAGGTCATGATGGTCCATAGCATAGTGGGCCGAGTTCTTTACTGACTTGTCTTTTGTTTCAGCTCAAATATGGAAATAGAGTGAAGCCAAAATTAAGTAATTAGATAATTCTGAGACGTGAACGTTTGGTAGCTTGCCCGTCATTAAACATCAGTAAGCACTGGTAAAAAGAATCCTTTTAAAGAGCAATGGCAGAAAAGTGCAATGGAAAATGTCTGCCCAGCAAAGAATTAGCAGGAGGAACTTCCATTAAAAAGAAGAACAAAAATTAAGAGAAGGCAGCTGTTAAATGTTTTGACATCATGGGTTAATATGGGTTAAATAGCAGATACATCCATCTTGTTTGTGGGTATAATATGTTTACTGGATATTCTGTCTCTAATCATGTGAAGATTTTATTACAAACAAGCACTTCTTATGTCCTTAGAGAAACAAGCAAAATAAATAAGTTACATGCATTTCTAAATTTATGAACAGAAGATTTGACCGCATTCTTGGAGGCAGAATAACCAAAATATTATTTTATAATTAATAATTATATTTTCAATGTTGGTATTTTTTTCCCTAATAAAATAAGCATTTCAAATTTCAGTTCATGATTAAAAGTTGGCAGACTGCACAAGGCAGACTGAGTGGCTCCACTTCAAACAATATAATGAAAAAAATATTAAAATAATGTCATATTTGAGAGCTGTATTTAGCATAAATTCTCTCATTGTAACGATTGGCTATGTATACTGTGGACTTGCCCAAAGCTCTCGAACTTGATTCTGGTAATCAGACCAAAATTGTATGAGAGGCTTTGAGACTGGGAAAAAAACAGAAGTCAAAACTGGTGCCATTCCTGCATCTTGGAGGATGTTCAGAATACTCATATGAGCTATTTCTTCCTTCCTGTATGTTAGCATGTCTAGCACAGGAAAGGTTATTTCAAAACAGCAATTTGATCCTGCCATGCTAAGTGAATAATCCCATTGTAATCATAACACATGTTCTTTCCTGTCCAACAGCACAGAGGAAGAGGCAAATTCAGGAACTGGCACCCCTCTGAACACCCACCAGCTTGATCTGATCTTTCCAATGATCCAAGAGTCCAGCGGAACTACAGAATTCTCAGCTAGGTGTCACAAGTAAGCAGCACAGCTCAGCAGCTGAGATCTCAGTCTGCAGACTCCTGGATTACAAACCAGTAGGGATGTTTGGTTTACTGTGGTTTGGTTGAAGCACCTATTGCTTGCAGACCCCTAAAGCAAGGATGCCATTTGCAGGTGTATTTGTGCTGCCTTAAGAGTGACAGGAGTGACAGAAATCAGGGGCTAGTTTTGACATTGCTATATTCATAGAGTCATAGAATGGTTTTGGGTTGGAAGGGGCCTTTAAAGATCATCCTGTCCTACCTCCCTGCCACGGCCAGGGACATCTTCCACTACAGTAGGTTGCTCAGAGCCCCATCCAACCTGCCCTGAACACTTCCAGGGAAGGAGCACTCACAACTTCTCTGGGCAACTTATTCTAGTGTCTCAACACCCTCATAATAAAAAATACCTTCCTTATATCCAACCTAAATCTACCTTCTTTCATTTTAAAACCATTACTCCTTGCCTTGTCACTACAGGCGTTGGTAAAATGTGTCTCTGTTTTTCTTATAAGCCCCCTTTATACATTGAAAGGCTGCAGTAAGGTCTCCCCAGAGCCTCCTCTTCTACAGGCTGAACAACTCCAACTCTCTCAGCCTTTCCTCATAGGAGGGGTGTTGCATCCCTCTGCTCATTTTTGTGGGCCTCCTCTGGACCTGCTCCAACAGGTCCATGTCTTTCTCGTACTGAGGACCACAGAAGTAGATGTAATACTCCAGGTGATGTCACAAAAGAGTGGAGTAGAGGGGCAGAGTCACCTCCCTCAACCTGCTGGTCATGCTTCTTTTTACGCAGCCCAGGATATGGTTGGCTTTCTGGACTTCAAGTCACCCCTCGCCAGCTTGTGATCATTTTTTCATCCACCAGCATCCCCAAGTACGTCTCCACAGGGCTGCTTTCAATCAATTCATGCCCCAGTCTGTATTGATCTTGGAGACTGCCCTGACCCAGGTGCAGGACTTTGTGCTTGGCCTTGTTGAACTTCATGAGGTTCACATAGGCCTACTCAATCCTGTCAGGGTCTCTCTGGATGGCATCCCTTCCTTCAGGCAAATCAACTGCACCCTGCAACTTGGTGTCACCCACATATTCAGAAGTGTTATTCTGTTGTTTTAGAGATACAAGGCATGAATCATTCTGAAAGAAGTAAACTATTTGCAGTAAGAGAAATATGGATTAAAGTCCATAGGAAATACAACAGTAATCACAATATTTTGTATTAGATTTTCTTGCCACACGGAAACTACGATACCAAGAAAAGTACTTAACAAATCTTAAACCATCTTTGACAAAAAGCACACCACTGACCTTTTATGGGCAGGAAAAGGGAGTACACATACTATATAATAGTGGGGTTGTTAGGAGAAAAGGTGCAAACATTGATTTGGAACCCCTTATCCAGCATTACAGCTATTGATTGCTTTCATTTCCACCCCACCTTCATAGCTCATATAATATACTAAAATCTATGACCTGGGAACTTAGCAAAGCAATAGACTGAAACAAAGCCTTACACTGCTCTTTCTTTTTCAGTCTCTGAGAGGCAGTGCTTACTGCATGAGTAGCTGTCTGGTGTTTTTATTCTTGTTCAAAACCTGTGTTGTCCTGTGCACTAAAATAGCTCATGCTCTGTGACAGGTTTGACTGCAATTACACAGCACGCTACAATACATATACCTGAAGAAAAGTAAATTAAGGTTGTATGTGGCCAGTACCAGACCAAATCTGCTATTTTCTCACTTTTGGAGTCTTTGACTTTGCAGTATTATATTCTTCTAATGCTCTTCAGACCACTTGTTTTTAAGGTTCATACACCAAAATGTCTTTTCTGTTACTCTGAGTTTGCACTAACTTCAAAAGTTAGGCTTTTAAGTCATATTATTGGTACTAAGAATCAGGTCTGTACAACACAGTGGCTTAGATCCACCCACACATACTGAAACAGCCAGTGACCATCTATGTCTAGGTCATGAAATTTCAGGGATTTGGGTGGAAATACCACACTTGTGCAACTATGTTCAAAATTACCAAATCCCACTTAATTATTTCAGTGCAGTCTCTCAATTTTTGTACACAAGCTTTACTGAAGAAGGGCTCAGCTGTTTTAAAGATCTTCACATATACAACTTATGTGAGGCATGGTGAAGCAATATGATTAGTGAGTTCATTTCTACAAGCAAGCCAGCACTTAGCCTATAAACCTATTCCTGGACTGCCTTACAAAGTTGAGACTAGAAATCCTGTAGCCAGAAACAGTCCTCATTCAAAAAACTAGTCACTCAGATTCGGGACAGATAATTAGACCAGTCACATGTGTGGGGAGATTTTCACAGTCCAGAAAGAACTCAGTTTCTCATACTGACTAAAATTGCAGGAAAAAGCCAAGGAGGTAGACATGTCTCTGGAGTGTAGGCAGAACTGAACTGTTGAACGTACCTAGAAGCTTAAATGTACTTACTGGTAACTGGGGCTTTTGTCAGCGTTGATATGATTCATTTGCAGATGCATAAGAGCGTAGTGCCATTTCAGATACTCTGTGGTATCCTGTCAGACCTCCAACTGATTTTGTAGAAGAAGACTCTCCCATAGATCCTATATCGTATATGCCAGCCACACACAACTGTCTCACATATCTTAGCACATTTTAAATGTCACTAGATGCCTATGTTTAAGCAAGTTAATTCCAGTGAATGTAATATTTTACTTGTTTCCTTTCATTGAATCAAAACTTTGGCATCACTGTTTTTTTCTTGTAAAGGACTAAAACAGGATGCATGAACCTCTGGCAATTATTTTTAATCCATTGTGGAAACCTTTGAAAATGTTTTTATTGTGCAGCCAGATTTTCTGCTGACTAACCTAGCTGGATACAGATACAAAAAATCAGCATCTCCCTGTGTTGCACAAGGCTAAATATTCTTTCCCACTGAGTAGTCCCATCACTGTCTTAACAGCTACCAGTGTTCACTCAAGAATGCATTTAAAAGCAACAGCACAAAAAAAAAAATGCAGCTGACCTGCTGTTAGATACTGACTTTGGAAATGAATGGTGAGACTCTGAAAAAGGGCAAAAAAATGCTGATGAAAGTAGTATCAACAAACAAGGAGAATGGAAAAAACTAGAGCATCACTTGGACTGAATCCATTAACATTTTTCCGAGATACATGAACTTGCTTAGTATAATCTGCTAATTTGCAGCTTTCTCTCAAAAATAGCCATGTGAGTACTTAACATTTGATTTACTGGCCTAACTCATGGCCACAGCAACTGCTACTATGAGCTGTATTTATGGTAACTCTAATATATCAACCAGAAACTTATAAATGTCAGCACTGCAGCTCCCTGTAATAGAACAAGTTTTTACAGATGGAAGACCACAGACTAATAACATGGCCCAGCATTTGCTGTTATTCATCTAAGAGAGAACTGTAAGCATTCGGTTATTGATACCAGTGAATTCACGTAGCTGATGAAGGTGGTTAGAAATTCACTGTTCGTAGGTAGAAAAGTTGTGTTTTCCCCAGTGCTTTTGAAATTTTTCACCAGTATTTTTCTCCACCTACTAAGAGGCATTAGCAACAAAGTTTAAAAAGTGTTTTAATAGTGTTTACAGTTCAACTGATCTGTTGTAATATCCCCTTTTGAAGCTATTAAAATAAACATTATAAATATGTTTGTTATTAACATATGCTGCTGATACAAGCAGAAGACTTAATTCACTGTGTTATTTATGCAGCAAAATGTCCTAATGGTTCCCAGAATAAGATGAAAAGCTGTTGCGGCACCGTCCGTGTATTAGATAATGTCTTGGCACTTTCCCTATTATGCTGTTATAAATAAATATAATGATCAAAACAGGGTGGTGACTGGTGCATTAAAATGCGTTCTTGGTTTGTCCCAGTTTCCAGACCAGATCCACCCCCTGCTGGAAGGAAGCTTCTTTACACAGATCTGAGAGAGAAACAGAGCCAATAAGCAGTGCAGGGGGTGGATTCAAAGCCTGTTGAAGCTAATTGATGGGTTCTAATCAAGCTGACAGATCCTTGTGGACATGTGCTGGTGACATATAAAGGGAGCAGTATCAAGGGACCTACCCTGCCATTAGATAAATAAATGAGCGTGCTTTGAGGTGGTCTTATTTCTGAGAAAAAAATCAATCTTTTCTCTCATATTGTTTTTATCTGCAGAACATTTCCATTATTTTCTCTCTACCGGTTCCCCTTCTTTTTTACTTTCCCATCCAAGATATCTAATCTCTCAGTCTTCTCGCCTTTCAGAAAAGCAGAAATAAGCAGGTTCAAACCAGCTGTGAAAATGAATTTTCATCATATCTTGCAGCTATCATACATAAATATTGAATACGTGAAACAAAACAAATTTTCATCGCGGTGTTATGCTAAAGATGGCAAATGAACAGGTAACCCTGTGTGATAAGTTCAGGTATCAAATGGCCCCTGTAACTGCGTGTGTGAATACTTGGACCCTGAGGTAACTGACAATGAAAGACATTCTTAATATTCAGAAATGAGCTAATATGCAGAGACATTTACCTAAAATCATAAAAGCTGTTTCATACACTTTATTCCGTTCAGTCTGGTGCTACCATTTCCTGATTTACATGAGCACTCCCTAAAGAGAGTATTTCATGGTCTCCATCCTGAGACCCTCGGATCAGCTTGCCTTTGGCTGCTACCTCCCTGCGACACACGACCCTGTCCCAGGAGCCTTTCTTCCCCAGCCACCATGCTCCGGGGCAGCTGGACCCACCTGAGGCACCTAAAGCATCTTGCAGAGTGAAGCCACCGGCTGGAGAGCTGGGGCTCAGGCTGTCAATGATCACTTGTTCTTCCTGGGTAGAAAGGACATGTGTGCTGCCTAAAGGAAGGCATTTTGTGTTGGGGATGGAAAGGGAGGCTGGTAAGACAGGTGTTGTCACTCTCACCAAAACCATGGCCTGTGCTTCTGCATCATTATGAGAAGACGCAATCTGAAATAGCATTAAGCCAAAAGAAAGAGAGAGGAAGGTCAGGCATTACCTATGATGTCCTCCAGCTTATGGATTCCAGATCTTTTCCCTTATCATAGCCTTACTGAAAGCCTCAATTCCACTGCCATCAGCGCTTTCAGGCTTACTGCACCGCACCACGGGCGCAGCTCACAGTTGCACAGATAGGAAATGCTTCCCCAAGGCTGAAGTTGTGGGATATGTTTACCATGAGCATGTGTTGCTTCTTAGTGAAAGCTTCATTTAATTAGGTTGGAGAGCAACAGGAGTTGAGCTGGGACAATACAGTTTTCAAATGAGCTCATAGTTAGAGCACACAGTCTCCAGGGTCAGGACAGGTATTTTGGTTGTTTCCGTGTGCTGAAGCCTGTGCTGTGTTACTGCAACAGTGTTTGTCCGTCTAAACTAACAAAAGGATGTTAGCACATGATGTCATCCCACCTTTCTGTTGTTTTTCAAACATTTCCAAAAGCACCTAATTCACTAAAAGGCTTTTAAATAAAAATTTTCAACTTCATGCTATTCCATGGAATACCAACTGAACCCTGTTATGGATCTGAATCAGGGACTCATCTAAGCACACAGATGCCTCTGTTAGCTTCATTAATTTAATTAAAATCATCCATATATTTACTTATTGCCTTCAACCGCAAATCCCTCTTGTCAAATTCTATTCAGATAAAGCACATTTCCTGGCTATTTGTTTATAGGTAGATCAGGTTGGAATAAAAAACATGCTCTTGTTGGAGGATGGCCGTTTTAGCAAAGCACAAACATTTTGGGAGGATGTATGACTCTCAACAAAACTTGTCGCTGAAATATTTTCAAGTGAAAACTATCTAATCATTTTTCACCAGAGATTTAGAAAACAACAAAGAGAAATACCTGCTTTTAAAAAGAAACAAAATAACAATGTTGACAATTACATTTTGTGAAAATGCCTGAAATTTCTTGATTCTGTTCTAAAGTAAAATGTAATGTAACAGGATACCCTGAAAGGTATAAGAAAACAAGGTTCTTTTCTTAGGGGCACTTCTAAATAAAGATATTATTTAAAACAATAAAACACTGACCTCTATGTTCTCTGTAGAGCGTTTAGGAGGATTTAAAAATGCAGAGGAAAATGAAAGCTGCAAAGTCATGAAAATGACAATTATTTGCTAATGTGTTTGTCCTTAGCATTATTGAGAGTTTGCCTGCAGTCTGCTAGAGAAATACACAGACTCAGAAACACATTACGTGTACCTTAGCTGCCTGTAAGTTAAATACCTAGATTTAAATTAGTTATTTTCACAGTTAACAGAGAAGGACAGAGAGTGAGAGAGGATGAGTGAGAGAACTCCGATGGAGTAATGGGAGAAACTAAACTGGCTTAAATTGGACATCTATCTTATAGGTGTGTAAACACAGGCAAAATGAACTCACCTGTCCTAATGTGTCTCACCCCAATGATCACTGCATACACTTAATGCAATGAAAATGCTTTTTCTTGGCTTGAATTTTTTTTTGTCACAGGAAGTGCACTGCTGCAAGCAAATAGCTAATTCCAAGAAGTACTTCTCAATTACTAGTAAAACTACACTTGGATGGAAAATTTTCTGTGCTAATGCCTCTATATGTTTCCACAGGAACTTTAAAAATTGGTCTGGGTGCAGTTTTACATAGAAAAATGTATTCCAGGTATTTAGAGGATTATTATTTCATGTTACTGCCTCAGCCCATCTTTGGAAGAGTAAGACCATACACCATTATTACTTCCTTTTGAAGTCCTTCTTAGTTCTTTTTAAAAATGCAACCAATCTGACAGCTCTTACAAGTAGCATCAAGGCCTGAAAGGTCTCCCCTTCCTTCATCAATGTTTTAAATGAAAACAGCACTGATGGACAGTACACAGCTTGCTTTCCCCTCAGTTCTTTCTTGTTTTGCCACCTAAGGAGAAAAGAAAGACAAAAAATACTTGTTCTTCCCTTACATCGGAGATCAGGTACACAGCCTTTTGATGATGCAATTTCAAACCAGTATTTGCAGAAGTTAGATAACAGAATATTTAGGTCCCTAAAAGATAGTGTCCAGAAGGCCCAAGAGAACAGCTAGGTCTTGGCTCTTTCGCTGTGCCCTGTGCATTGCCATTAACATAAAGTAAGCTGCACTTCATTTTCATGTCTTCAACGTCTTATAGCAGCAGAAATCAACCTGTTTCCTGCCAGCATGCATCAACCTACGTTTCAAACCTATCTACTACCAGAAATCACAGGTACATATTTATATACAGACATTTTTCTAACTCCTTCCTTCCTGGGCTGTTACCGCTTGAAGCTTTTGTTCCAGCACCCCAAACTGCAGCCCTTTGTTTGTATCCACTCTGCTACCCAGATCTGCTGTTCTTCCATGTAGATCTTCACAGCTCAAGCACTTCCTCTTGGTGAGAACTGGCAAAGATTTTTCTGAATTCAGGTGAAAAACTCTGGAGTATGGAGCAAGTTATCTCTGGAGTAAGATCCTCTGAACTGAAATTTCTAGCATTGGAAGCGTCCAGACTTGTTCATTACCACATATGTCCTCAAATTATCCCAACATACAGATAGAAATATGAATGTGCATAATTCATGCCTGGGGATTCAACTCAACTAATCTTAATCATCTCAAAGGCAATATCTAATCTAAGCTGGTTGTGTTAAACTTACTCTGCAGTGAGTAGAAGAAGACTGGCACCTCAGTAGGGAGAATTCTACTGTCCCAAAAGCAGTATCTGATGTGCATGGGATGGATTACCATACAGAGATGATTCTTTTCATTGACTACAAAGAGAACTCCAACAAAACTTAGCTAGACAGTGAGCTTTCAGACAGATTAAGGTAACATAATAAACTGTGGCAAGGAAGTGTTATAAAACAGCAGGTAGGCACAAGAAGCCATGTTTGAAATTTGAGATCAGATGAATCTGTCCTTCCCCCATTTCAAGAATACAGCCATACTGAGGGACCTACACAGATCTTCCGTATGTCTGAGCATATGTATGAAAGACACATTACACAAACAGAATCTGTATTCCTTCCTTTAGCATGTACTTACTGTCTTTGCTTTAAGGGCGATACGTAAAATTGCTCTTGCAGTTGCTCAGTGCTTTTAGAGTACACTCTTTTTAAATGCAAAGTTTAATCAGATTTTAGTTCTCATTTCAGACAGACCTGTGTGTTAATTAAGGACCCGGAGCAAAGCTGTATTTATAAGTCTCATAAATCTCCCTGTAGTTCTGGGGTGATGATCTGTTCATCATGCAGGTGTTTTGGCCTGCACATTTCACGCAGAAGCAGTTTTCCATCATGCAATTTCTGCTTCCACTTCCTCCCCCTATTCCTTCTCTCCCCCCCTTTAGGGCATACAGACTTTCTGTAGAGAGGTAGGTGGGCAGGTAGGCCAATACATTCACGTGGTAGATATTTTACTAAAGTGCTGTTGATCACAATATCCTTTGATTAATTCCCTCCTACCTATTCCTGTAAACAGGGCACACAGAAATTTAATGTGCTATTATTCATATTATATCACATTTTAAAATGCAATGTTTGTTGAGGGGTTTTTCCCCTCCAGCTTGCTAGCAGATTTAAGATAATGGCTCTCTGCCACAATTATATTACCTTTGTCCTTAAGCAAGAGCATAAAAATTGAAATTAAGCTAGTATCAATTCTCTTTTGACCTTTTGGGCTCTGTAACATTAGTTAAGTGCTATATTGTGTCTCACAGCTACAGTTCTAGGGTGGTACAGTGATTTGGCATCGAGAAATGGAGTCCAATGGCAAAGCCTTTGCTGGAGATTACAGAAAGAGAGAGCACTAGCAAGCACAGTGAAGCCTTGCTTATAGAGATAAAAATCTGCCTTTCTGGGTTTTGAGGTTTGTGCCTTTCTTGAGTATTGATTCTGGCTTCTCCACTTGGCTCTTTCCACTTTTGGTTCCTCTCCAAAGTAGTCTCCAAAGATAATGCAGGACATTTGTACATGACTGGAGGTAAAACTGGAAAGAAAATTTTCAAACCTAGCTTTCCCTAGATGAGCGGGAAGAGTATGTGTACTGCATCTCGCCTTCATCTATGAGAGAGTAAACCATCCCAATGCTACATGTGTGCCTATGTGCATGGCCAAAACAGTCTGAACAAAGTTCAGTAAGTCATGGGGACTTTCTACTTACATGTCCTTCGTGAAACTGCATAGTGAATCCATGCTGCCTTTGATAGTTGATCTCATGCCAAAGTCTGCAAAGGGGTCCTGATGACAATTCTGTCCATACTACTTGTAGAGGTAGGTGTCAACTAGCAGATACCCTTTTTCTACTTCTCCCTGCCAGGTGAGGCAGCTGGATCACCCCAAAACACAGCGAGAATGACAAGCAATGCACTTCCACTGTGGATCATCAACTGGTTGGGTTCACTTTGAGGCCCAAAGCTTTACCACCACGTATGTTAAATGTAACTAACTTGAACCCAACTGCTGGTGTCCTTGCACTGTCTCCAGTCCTACCTGAGCAGATTCAGTTCTCTTGAAGAATGAGTGCAGCATGCAATTTGCTGTGCACCATTTGTGACTACCCTGCTTCTCCTTCTGCACTAGCCTTGCTAAGCCAGACCTCAGTAAGGTTATCACCTGACTTTAGCAAGAACTTGAAATGGGTTTTGCCCCTAACATCCCAAATAATTGCCATTATCATTCACATTTGTGCAGATAGACCTTTGCTTGCCTTGATGTTTGCAACATGTGCTGTGTAAATGGGATGCATACAGAGGGTATAAATAATTGTTTGAAAATTTCCCCTTTTATTTATCCAGTCCTAACAGCTATGGTCTGATTTGTTTCAGTTATAACACTTTAATAGGTTGGGTAAAAGGCTATACGTACTTGCTAAGGGTAAACACCAATGGTGAATAAGAATTATTTAATAACGTTGACAGGGTTGTAACTAGCAGTGATAAGATTAAAGTAAGAAAGATGTAATTTTCATCTGAGTAGGATCCTTAAATTGTAAGTACCTCCCAGAAGAGGCATTTGGTACATTTTTAATTACAATTAACACAGCAATTTTCTTGACTATACAGTCAGGAGTAAGGCTGAATGGCATGGACATGAACTATGCCGTGTTAGATTGCATAAAAATAAACAAGAAATTATATTGTCCCTGGGAAGACAAAGGCTTTGTCATCCTCAAGGGACCTCTTTGAGATGTTAAATGAAATTTTGAATCAAGATCCCAAAATTCTGGGATAGTGTCTGAGCTTAAAAAGCAACAGTAATAGATCGATGTTGCTTTTGAGCTAGTTCCAACACTCACCCAAAGAGAAGAAGCAGGCCTGCAATATACTGAGCAAACATGGCAGATTTTCAGTTACTGAGAGGGTAGGATTTCTGTTGCTGCATGCAGACACACCTCTCTGTGGATGAGATCACCCCAAAAATTTCACTCTCAGCTTGGCAAGAAGATAGTGTGAGGAACACCATTCCAACCACGTTAAAAATAAACCATGGGATCTGCTAACTTTCTGTGTCCACCTGCGTGTGAATTCATTCATTACCACCAGACTTAAAAGAAGTGGTTTGCAGGAGGCAACTTAAAGGGGAGAAGAGCCTAGCACCAAAAATGAAGTTTTTCTTTTCAAAGGAACTTGTTAAGAAAATAAGACTTCAAAACAAAAATTGAAACTAAGTTCAGTATAACAATATAAAAATAGTAAAACTGGAAAGTATTTCCTTAGCACGTTTTCTCTAACACTTATTAATGATATAAACTAAATCCAAGAAAAACAAATCCCAGGTGTGGAAATACGGTTAACCCATGACTCATTTTAAATTTAAAACATGAAATAAAAGGCAACCTTCACCAACTTGCTTTAATTCTAGACAGACATGAAAAAAAAAGAAAAGGAGAGAGATCCTTAGAATTCTCCTTCAAGAGAATCCAGTGCACAGCTGGAGAGCTGAGAAAAGCCTGGTAGCAAGCTTTATAAAGCAGGCATAAATGAAATAGAAGGATCTAAATGCTCATAGCTTTTGGTGCCTGCAAATATGCAGGAGCTACGCTATGCTCAGAATGGTGCCACATGCAGAGAGCTGTAAGGAGTTTAAGGTAACATTTTCTTCCCCTACATGGACTTTTCAAATCCTCAGAGCTGAGAGATAAGTGTTGACAGCAAACAGTTATTCCCTCTCCTGCCTGAAAGGCTGTGCATGGGTTGCAAATAGCTACAGTCTTAAGGTGGAAGAAGAAAAGAGAAATATACACTACCAATTCCTAAGGAGGATGGGTAGCAATCTATCACACCATGGAGAAAATAGAAAAGGTACAGGAAAGCTCATCTGAAGCTTTCCTGAAGTAGTCTCCACTATGCCATTTCTGGGGGAATAAAAGGGTACAACAGATGATACCAGATGCATATGACACCAAGCTGAGTGGTGCAGTTGACACGCCAGAAGGATGGGATGTCATCCAAAGAGACCTGGACAAGCTGGAGAGGTGGGCCTGTGTAAACCTCATGAGATACAACAGAGCCAAATGCAAGGTCCTGCACCTGGGTCGGGACAACCCTCGCTATCAATACAGGCTGGGGGATGAAGGGATTGAAAGCAGCCCTGCCAAGAAGGAACTGGGGGTATTGGTGGACAAAAAGCTGGACATGAGCTGACAAGGTGCGCTTGCAGCCCAAAAGGCCAACCGTATCCTGGACCACATCAAAAGAAGCGTGGCCAGTAGGTTGAGGGAGGTGATTCTGCCCCTCTACTCTGCTCTGGTGAGACCCCACCTGGAATCCTGCATCCAGCTCTGGAGCCCGCAGCACAGGACAGACATGGACCTGTTGGAGCAGGTCCAGAGGAGGCCCACAAAAATGAGCAGAGGGCTGGGAACACCTCTTCTGTGAGGACAGGCTGAGAGAGTTGGAGTTGTTCAGCCCAGAGAAGATAAGGCTCCTGGGAGACCTTACGGCAGCCTTTCAATGTATAAAGGGGGCTTATAAGAAAAACTGAGACACAGTTTACCAGGTGGAGGCCTCATCCCCAGAAACATTCTAGGTCAGGTTGGATGGGGCTCTGAGCAACCTGGTCTAGTTAAAGATATCCGTGTTCACTGCAGGGGAGTTGGACTAGATGACCTCTAAAGGTCCCTTCCAACTCCAAAGCATTCTATAAGGTCATGATTCACAGAATCACAGAATCACAGAAACACAGAATCACAGAATCACAGAATGGTAGGGGTTGGAAGGGACCTCTGTGGGTCATCTAGTCCAACCCTCCTGCCGAAGCATGGTCACTTAGAACAGGCTGCACAGGACCGTGTCCAGGCGGGTCTGGAATATCTCCAGAGAAGGAGACTCCACAACCTCCCTGGGCAGCCTGTTCCAGTGCTCCGTCACCCTCAGAGGGAAGAAGTTCTTCCTCATGTTCAGACGGAACTTCCTGTGCCTCAGTTTGTGCCCATTGCCCCTTGTCCTGTCACTGGGCACCACTGAAAAGAGTTTGGCTTCATCCTCCTGACACCCACCCTTCAGATATTTGTAAGCATATGTTAGGTCCACTCTCAGCCTTCTCTTCTTCAGGCTAAACAAGCCCAGCTCCCTCAGCCTCTCCTCATAGGAGAGATGCTCCAATCTGCTCATCATCCTCGTAGCCCTCCGCTGGACTCTCTCCAGTAGCTATGTATTCTATGAACAATGTCAGTTCTTGCATTGTCAAATGAGATATTCTGCAGAAGGCTGGAGTCTTTCTTCAGAGGGTGTAAATTCTGTCATGCTAATGCTTGGCATGCCATGCTCTCACAGGTTTATCTTTGGCCACAGACCATGGTTGTAAAAGCCTAGGTCTGGGATGGACTACAAGGGGTCATCTAGTTCTCCTAACCAGTCTAGTTCTCCTAACCCTTCAGCATTTCCTGAATCACCAATTTAAGTCTATTCTTTCTCACCTTATTTACAAGAAAAATTATTGTGCACATCTTTTTAAAGTATTGGTGAAGGTTGTGACAATTCTGAGGGATATGGTGGGAAAAATCAGGAAGCCAATTTAAAAAATAAGCACAGGAAGTTGGTGAATGATGAAGATTTGAGTCAAAAATGAAGATAGCATCCTAAAAGCTGTGCAGAGGTATATCATTCACGGAGATGATATGAATGAAATTAATTTTGAAGACTGGCAGAGCTATCATCTGGTTCGAAGTTTTCTGTGCTCTAAAGCGATTTTCAGGTAAGATTTTGATGAAGTGTTTGGAAATCATTCACACTTGATTGTTTATGGTCCACCTTTATTTCACAGGTTTACTATCTTTCAAGACCAAGGAGAAAACAAAAACTCTGCAAACCTATCTATACAGAATTTCCATGGCGTCTGAGATTTAATCCAGAAGAGTGTCTATGGAGAAAGGGCGTATCAGGGACATACTGAACTTCATAATCACTCATGCATCCAGTCACATGAGAAAGGAGCTACTGTTTTGCTATGCAACTCATCCTCTAACCAAGTAGACACACAGTCTTTGAATAATTAAGATTTTCCATTTTATGTGCTTTCTTGGAGCGAGATTCTACTGATATAACAACCAACAATATATATAAAAGTGTGTTTTCTTGTCATCTCTCTGTTTTTATTACAGTTGTGCCCAAAGACTCAGATTTCTCAAAGAACAGAATAATCTATTGAAAATGTAAGGTCAGATCTCAGTGAACACATATTGATGTAGTTCCAATAGAAGAGTTGCCTCAGTGTATGCTAGTGGAGAACCTAACCTGGTATATGAAAACTAATAAAATCCTTGCTGGCTGCTGCTCTCTTTAATTCATTCTTTCTACTTTGTCTATTTTCTTTTGAGGTGTCAGGACTAGATAAATAAAAGTAATGTGATCTAAAACTAAAGATTTTGACCTCTAAGCTAAGATATGGGTGTGTCCATCTTCATTCTTTCTTACTTAGAGATTTGCCGTCTGCGACACCAAATCTGGCAGCTTTCATCTGTAGAGAGAAATATTCCAGTCTAGAGGACAATATAGCTTTTGATGCCTATGTCTCTTTCTGCTGCCTAGGACGAGGAGCCTGGAAGATGGATCAGAGCTTGTATGCCTTAGTTAAAAGTGTAAAGTTAGGAAGATGAAACCATATGTTTGTGTGTAGGTTCAAATTCTTTACCATCTTCAAATCCCTCATTCCTAGATTTTACAAAACTTTGGAGTTCAGGGGTTTTATGTGCTCATTGCAATCCATAACTCAGTGAAGGATAAAGTAAAATATAGACATAGTTATACTTCTTCCAAATATATATCTAGAGAAGAAAATGGTGGATTTTTTTTTCATAATCTAATGGTTCAAGCATTCACACAGAAAAAGACATCTTGGATCAGTGACTTCCTCAGAGGGTTCAGTCCACCTCTTTTGATGCAGTGCACCCCTGTGAAGAAGGAAACATAATACTCATAGACAGGGAAAAGGAGATTTTGAAGAAGGAAGTTTAAATCTGTCATTCACCATTTTGGGCTTTCATCTGGGAAGGAGGAGACCTGCATTCTTGTCTCTGCTCCCAGCAATGTTCTGTCATTGTACATACAATAGTCTCTGGTTAAAAAACTGAAATAATCAGGCTAAGATAGACCAAGACCCTGCATATTCTATAGATACCATCAATACTTCTTTCTCCTTCAGACAGTCTGTAAAATAATTAGATGGGCCTTAATAAGATGAGAATAATCAGACACCTTCTCTGAGGAGAAGAGTAAAAGTCTGGATTCAAAACGGATGAAGGGACTTTCTTGTATCCTAATCTGTGTACATAGGCTCTTTATAAAAGGTGGCTTTTTGGTACATTCCTCTATTTAGCATTTTCTGCTGTCTAGTTCAACTGCAGTTTTTTTTGGACTGTCCAAATCCTTCCCATTCAATGTAGGATGACAGTAAGTGTAGGTGCCTAGAGGTATTAGATTTTAATTACCTCACTCTGTTTTTTCTATTCAAATCTAGGGAATAGGAACCTATAAGTTAAGCATTATGGCTTGTAGCTGTAAAAATTTAAGTTCTCTAACGCAGATAGCTCTGAATTTTTGAGGTCATGAACTACTAGGTTTTTCTGTCTTGCATTTTGTGCTATATGTATTTTAAAATGCACATAATTCCATTGGTATTTCTCTTTCTCGAAAAGATTTACTAATATGTTCACTCGCTTTTTTATCTGCTCATTATATGATTTCCTTCTGTTTCTTTCGCTTTATGTTGATTTGAATAAAGAAACTACTTTGGAGTATGCTTAAGGAAAGCTGAAGTCAACACCTGGAGGCAGTGAGTAGGATTGATCTGCCCAGAGGCAGACACCTGCATCTCATCAGATTCATCTAATTTCACAGTGGGCATCTGAAATACATCAGATGACTCATCTGCTGTAAAAGTCTATTTTCTCCTTTCATTAAAAAAGGACCACAAATTGCTAAATTGGATATTGCCATCTATATTGCAACTGTCTGAACTACGTCACTGAAAAAACCCCATAAGAACTAAACAGAACATAGGGAAAATAAATAAAAAAGTTAGAGATCATATAGACCTGAGGAATTATTTGCCAGGCAAACTACTTGCCAGGTAAAGACGCTTGCAGAATCCATCCCCGTCAACACCTCCAGAGTTTTCCATTGCCAATACTTAATTCTTGACATAGTGATCCCATGTCAATAGCTAATTCTTTAGTTTGTTCTGTCTCCCTAAAAAGGTCTTTGCTTTCATGTAAAACATTCACTAATCTACTGTTATATCAGTGTAATCAGCTGAAAACTATGCAATTAGAAACCATCTCTGTTTCAAATTTTTTGTGAAAAATAATCAGGGAGCATAACGTTTATTTCCCAATGGACAAAGCACTCCTACCTGAAAGCTTTTAACAGTCATATCAAGAACACTGCCAATTCTGTCTCTGCATTCATACTACCAAGGAGAACACATATCTATAAATATAAACTTTTTCCAGATGACATCCTTTCCTAATCTGAATGCCTTCCTCCTGTCAGACCTGCCATAAATAACTGAGGCCCATTTTATAAATGATTCTTTGTATAGTGTAACCAAAGCAAAATTTTTGTTTCCAAGTAATTTCTTTCAGAATCAAGACGTTGTTTTCATTTGGCAATATTAAAGTGTCCCTCTGCTCTACTGTTTGAAGAATACAACATTTATAATAATGCTAAGAGGCTGAATTAAGTTTTAAGTAGAAAAGAAGCAGAAGAATGAGCCTTGTGTCTGACTGTTAAACCAAGTAGTAGAGGTACACTTTCCCTCTCACTGTTTTCTTAATGGGTCAGCAGCAGCCAGTGGAGCAGTAACAAACTGGACAGTGATAACGTCTTAAATCACTGCAGTTCTTTGCTTGGTAAACACAAGCTAAATCTTTACAGGTAAAATAAAAAGGGCTTTATAGTAAGGTAACTGTCGTGAATTTGAGAACAGGATGAAAAATTTTATGGAAATGAGATGCAGAGAGGTTTTATCACTGCATTCTCAATGCAGAGATATGAACTTCAGGATGAGGATTAGTAAAATGTTTGCTTTCTTGCAATAAAAAGTTTTATGTTACTTCCCATAGCCAGTACTTGTTCCCAGCCACACCGTACAATGTATATTGCTTTTTGAGGTAACATGAAATAGTCTTTATTTATAGAGCTGACATAGTCATGGAATGTTTCTAACCCTTATCTTATGGAATGAAGGCATCCTTGAACAGGTGTTTTATTTTGCTTACTTTTGTGCTGAGCATAATCACAGAATCACAGAATAGTAGGGGTTGGAAGGGACCTCTGTGGGTCATCTAGTCCAACCCCCCTGCCGAAGCAGGGTCACCTACAGCAGGCTGCACAGGACCTTGTCCAGGCGGGTCTTGAATATCTCCAGAGAAGGAGACTCCACAAGTCTCCAGAGAAGGAGACTCTACTCTTCCTCGGTATTTTTTTCTTTCTCTATACCTCTCTCCCACTCCCCCCCCCCCCAGTGCTGTCCTGCTCTCTGTCTCTTTTCCCTCTGTCATTCTGTCTTGCTCCCTGTGTCTGTGTTTTACTTTCTCCCTCTATCCTGCAGCCCAGTGCTTTTTTTCTCCTTCTTCCCTGCTGGCCAGCCGAGGCTTTTCCCCCCTCCATCTCTGTCCTGCTCCTATGTCTCTTATTTTTGCCTGTCTTTCACTTTATCCTGCCTCCCTGTCCCCCTTTTGTCTCTCAGTATTGCCTTGTCCCGCTCCCTGTCTTTCTTGGACAATCTGTCCTGCTCCTTGTCCTTCTCTCCCTTCGCTATTATTCCCTGTCCTTCTTCTGGCCTTTCCTTTCTTCCTTCTCTTTCTACCCTGCTGCTGCAGTGCCTCTTTCTCCACTGCTGTTCTGCTCCCTGGCCCTTGTTTCCTCTTGCTGTCCCTCTGTCCTGCTTCCTGTCCCCAGTTTTTCTGTCTCTCTATCCTGCTGCCTGTCTGGTTGTTTCTTAGTTTACCTCCCTGTCCAGCTGGCTCTCCCTTTTTGCCTTTCTCTCCTTCTCTGTCCTGCTTCCTGGCCCTTTCTTCTCTTCCTCTCTTTCTGTCCTCTAGCCCCTTCGCCTGATCCTTTCTTTGGTTCTTAGTACCTGAATGTATATGTCAAACATTCAATAAACATAGCTTCTTAAAACTTTTTGTTGTTCAGTCAGAATCGTATCAATTATTTATGAATGTGGTTGCTTATGGTCTAATATATTTTAATTGATTATATTTTATTTCCAAAACCTTGGATCATTAGTTTGTAATAATTGTCATCTTTAACTCATGGAAACAATTAGTACAAACTTTTCCTCAAACATACATGAAACTAATCGATACTTTAACTCCCTGACCTTTCTATATGTTTCAAAGCATGCCATGACTTGTTCTCTGTTGTATCTGGGGAGCCTTGCAGCTGTTGTCATTTAGAAAGACAGTATGGAGAATGGTAAGTATATCACTGGGAAGCCACTATTAGCATGTGGTCACCACCAACAGCAAACATGGTTTTGCTCTGTCTACATTGTTGGCTAATTATGTCATTTTTAGTTCAATAAGCTCATAGATATTGTCCCTACATATTTTTTACATTCTGGAAATAACCATTATTACTAACAATTATTCAGATTTATTACTATATGCACTCACACATAATTGTATTTAACATTTGTGTTGCTATTTAGGCTTTCAGTCATCTAAAGTAGCCCCAAAAATGCTTCTGGCCACCTCTGCCTCTGAGATTATAAAGCTATCATTTGGCAAAATTCTGATTTTAATGGAAATACGACTTATGCCGTTTCCATCCCACTGCCTTCCAACGCCCAACCTGGTCAGTATTGCTGTTCTTTCTCCCTCCAGGTTATTTTGACACAGATGGCTGTGGACTATGCAGTAAATGTAGTAATTTAAAAGTAACCTTTTCGTGATCTCCAAAACAGAAAAAGGTCGTTCTTTAACCTGGATCATTTCATTGATTCCATTTGCCACTTGACCCCTCAAACAGTTGCAGCAGTAAAACAGAATAGTAAAGAGCTGTTGAATGGAGGCCACCAGAGACAGGAAGGAGACATGAAATCCATGAACTGGTCTCATTTATTTATGTGACAGCATCATGATACTTTGACCTCAGTCGAACTCCTGAGATCAGTGGAATTGTTCCTGCTTGTAACAAAGTATAGTAACCTTTATAGTTCTGATTTTCTTAGTCATGTTTTGTCTTTCCTTTGAACCTATCAAATCATTCTTAAAGTAGATACAGAAAAAGCAAGGAACCAACTCATTAGAAATGTGGTATAGGAGGTGAGATCTCAAGTTTAATTTTTCGCTCTGTCACAAATGTCCCACTCATTTTGAGGCAAGCTGAAATCGGTTCCTTATTTTGAAATAGTTTCTTGCCATTGGGTGAGGTGCATTTGGGGTGGCCTAAATTGATCTACTGACTGGATGATGCTGAAAGGAGAATTTCTTCAGTTTTCTACCTTGTTGGGTAAGCTTCCTGCAACTTTAGCTGCAATAAGGGACTTTTAAACACTTAGACTTGCATGAGAGAAGCAGCAGAAACTGAAAGCTGGTGCAGAAGGCAGAATAGGACCAAAACTTTGGCAGCAACTTAACATCAAATTGGTTTTCCATTAACATGAAACAGTGCCGTCTGTTGGAATAATAACACTTTCTCTGTTGTTGTGAGGATAAACATATTAAAATTCATGATGTGTTTATAGATGTCAGTTACAGGGGTCAGACAGTATCTTAAATATATTTTACTGCTGGGATTAATAAAGAAATGAAATTATTATTCTCCATAATTTTGTACTTCCTGGTGCAATTTCTAACTTACTCAAAGAAAGGACTAGAGCTTTCCAGTCTAACCTCTCCCATTCATTTTCTTGAAATGTTAACAACTGCAAATTACAATGCAGAATAAGGACAGTAAAGAATCAGTCCCAGAGAGTTGGAAACACATTCCCAAGTGGTAGTGAGCCAGTTCAGAGCCAAGAGTAGACTGATGTTTTAAAATTGAACTGCATGGCTGTCTCTTTCCAATGGGTTTTTTTAAAAATACATCTATTTCACCTAATAATTTTATTATTTAACTTCACCTATGGTAACTGAGGTTCATATTGTGATTTGCATGGAGGTGGACATGGAAAAATTTGCAGCACTGGTGTCTCTGAGAAGAGACTGTAACAGGAAGGATACATGAGCTGACTATTGCTTCTTGAATCTTCTCTTCTTGAGAACTTATTCCTCCCTGGACTGATTCCTTTGACTGCCCTTGTCTTGTGCTGCCATACAGACCGAGAAGGTGACACTTTATGTTGTGCTTGCTTTCTCTTACTGAATCATGTGCTAAGGACTGTGTAGTCTTGGTCATCTGTGCCTTGGTCATTTTGTGCTGCCATACAGACTGAGAAGGTGACACTTTATGACGTTCTTGCTTACTCTTACTGAGTCATGTGCTAAGGACTGTATAGCCTTGGTCATCTGTGCCTCGGTCATCTTGTGCTGCCATACAGACTGACAAGGTGACACTTTATGATGTGCTTGCTTACTCTTACTGAGTCATGTGCTAAGGACTGTGTAGCCTTGGTCATCTGTGCCATACACTATCATGAAAACATGATGCAGAGAGACAATGTATAAAATCAGATTCCATGGTGATGATATTTATACAATTCTAGATCACATCACATTACAGCACCCTTTTATCTCTGTTTATTTTAATTCACAATAAAAATTCACTGATTTTATGCCAAATAACCTTGCTAGAGAGAGACTTTCAAGATTTACTTTAAAGCAAGTGTGTAGATGTGAACTACTAAAAGGCGGTTTATCCTTCTTGTAAGTGTTACAAGTGAATGTTTTCTCTCCACCCTTCCCCCCCTCCCCTTCTTTTTCCATCATTTATTTACATTAAAAAATCCTTTTGGCAGCGTGTTTTTGATAGATACATCTGAGTCCTTGAGAGAAATGCCTGGGAAATTAGTTCCATGTACATTTTAGGAAATCTTGCTAACAGCTGCATTTTTCCATTAGAAATGGTTTCAAAGGCTATATAAAAAACCAAAGCCAAATGAGGCAAAGTTTAAATGAGAAAACATGTGTGCAATATTAAGCCAAGAAAAGGGAAGAGTTACTTAGAGAAATCCAAACCTTCCTTTGCAACGCTTTTCAGAAAACATATTAGGAAGTATAGGTCAAATCTTCATTTGGTGTAAATGTGTGCAGCTCTGCTGAAATCGCTGAAACTTCCTTTAAATAGTCAAACTCGGGATCTGGCCAACTTTCAGATTTTCAAATGCATAGCAAAGACCTGCAAGTACCTCAAAGCTAACTGATGAAATTCATTTCCTATTTACTGTTACTTAGAATTAAATGCCCAGCTGTGTACTGAGAACCACACATTTACAAAGTATTTTGGTAGAATATACCAGAAAGTACTTGATAAAAAAATTTAAAAGATACCCAAAGGGAAAAAAATAGTTTATGCTTACATCTCTTGCATCCCCTGTCTCCTCCCATCTCTTCTACTTTGATTTTCAATAAAGGAAAATGCCTGAATGCTTTATTTTCTGTACGTAGTTTGAATTTGCTGATTTCTGCCTGGAAGTCTGCAGCTGAAGAACTGGGATCAGGGTGACATCACCAGAGACAATACTTGGAACAGTTCAGAGAGAAAAAAAGAGTTGCATGAAATATAAGTGATTTCCTGACATGAGGTTAAGAGAGAATGTAAATCAATTTGTAATTTGGCCCTGAGACTGCACAAAGACAGATTTTTTAAAGCACAGCCTTATTTTTCACACCTTCATTTTCAAGCACAAATAGAGTCTCTGTTTAAAAGCCTTTTCTTCTCTTTGATTCATTTATGTAAGCAAAGTCAAAATTACTTTAAAAAAAGGCAGGATTCTCTCCTTGATTATTATCCAGGAGACCGGATATAAACTCAACATGCTAGAATAAAGTGAATCTACCATTGTATCTCTCCTAGTAATAGCAAAAGGAGGCTTGTATGACAATCAAGGCCACTGTCTCTGAGTAGCAGCTGAATTTCTAGCTTTTATATTTTTATTATTCAGACTTTATTGGCTCATTCAGACTCACCCTGGGACATTAATTAGAGCTGGTTCAATATAGTAAAACTTCTGCAAATCTGTCTTAAATGTATTTAAGGTTCTTTTTTCAGATCTTTATTTCTTGTAACTGAAAAAATAACAAGTTTTATAGTAGGAAAAGAAAAGGACAACAAAACCAAAGATTTTTAGTTCATACTGCTGTTCAAAAGCTGTGCCCTCCTCTCACCTTGAATTTTTCCTCTGTCTTCTAACTCCTTATCCTCCTGTCTCTAGTTCTCTCTGTTTTTCTCAGTTGTCTCTCTAGTTTTTCTACAGCATTTCCTTCCCCCTGGAAAATGTCAGTGCTGGGGATTTTGCACTGTTCCATCTGCCAAAACGATCAGCAGCTAATCTACTGCATATCTTGAAACACTGTCCTCAAACTAAACTTTTAACTTAATCTGTGCAAAAACTGGAATCTCCAAACCCTGAGACATTTGCATTGCCAACTATATTTTAGTTCAGATTCGATCAAGAAGATAGAAGGGAGAATAAAATATATTTGGAAGTGTAAGTTGCAAAGAATTTAGTAATTTCATCTCTCTGGCAGCTCACCAACAGGGCTATGAATCCCTTGTGCCACTAAAAGCTTTCCTGGTGGGCGGCACAGGAGCCTTAATGTCTGGGGAATTGGAGAGCAGGAGAATCTGGAAGCCAGAGTCAAAGGGACTTCTTTGGCCGTGTGCCTGGTAAGCTTCCCAGGAGATGGGAGTTTCTGGCAGGGCTGCCTTGGGATGCAGGAGGTGGGACAGGCTGGCAGAAAGCTGAGCAAATTTCCATCTGAAATCCACCTGGTAGTAATCAGAATTGATTTGCTTCAGTTAAACATCTTGGATGTTGTCTGAGGGAAATAATTTAGATCCCCGCCTGCTCCCCGGGATTCTGGCTCTGCACTGAGGCATTCTGGCCGCCCTGTGGGAAGGTGTATGTGTAAGTGCAGATCTCAGAGGCCAGCAGAGCTCTTGCCACTGCTGGCCCCAGCGCCGTGGGGCTGCAGGTGCAGGAACATTGCCTCCTTTACTCTCCTCCTTCTCCCTCACTGACTGACTTGGCAGGAGAGAGTCAGCAGGGAAGAGAGAACCGTCAGGAGCTATTTCAGGGTTCCTCATGGCAATTAGGTCAGGAAGAAGAAGGAAAATGGGAGGGAAACTGAGAAAGGTTGATTGTTGCACTGGAGGTCTCAGTTCAGCAAGACAGTATTCGGAGAAGGCAACTGAAAAATTGATGTTGCAAGAAAGAGTAAGGGTAGCCTTATACTTTTCCTGAAGAGGATTTCTGGCCATTTCCTGACCCTAACGAAGTTGCTCATGCCTTTTGCTTTTACAGGACTTGTCACTCTAGGAAGTCCTCGAAGCCTGGCAGGTGCAGAAGTCAGGCTGATGAGGTGGCTTCCTGCCTGCCTGGGGACATTTGCTGGTGCATCTGCTTGTTTTCCTGTGTTTTCATCTAGAAGCTGAGTTTACAACACAGGACTACACCAAATCAGCCAAAGTGGCGATACAGGACTGTGCAAAGGAAGAGGTGGTAGGGAAGAGACAGGAGAACAGAAGAAATCCTCTCCTTTTCTCACCATGGCTGTTTGACATGTCAACAAATGAGGCTCCTGCAGGCATCTTCAGGTTTTTATTTTTATAACACTCTGAAGGTGGTCCTCAGATACATAGTCGTCCACAAATAAATGCTCCAAATATCAAACTGGAAGCCCTGATGAAATCAGAAATGGAGAAAATACAAGTGCCTGCCTTCATCCCCTTGAAGACAAGACTAGCTCAATAAATATACATTGCCAAAGTTGTGCAACATCTATGTTCAGATAACATAATATACGGAAGTAATTTTTCCAAAACAGCCCCTCCTCTCCAACAGTTTTGGCTTCAGTTTGTTAATGTTTTCAAGCAGATTAACACTCTGCTAAAAAGATTGCTATCTACTTTTGCAGTCTCTGCAGTAGTTTGAAATTCTGCTAGGCCTGTTAAAATGATTTGTGCATTTTTTTATGGCACAAAATTACTGGAGAAGGGTCAGAGATCTGGCTCAAATGATTCTTGCAAGGACAGAATTTGGCCCTCTGCATTACAATTAAAACATTTGTTTCTTTTTTACAGAATTCATTCCACTGAAAAGAACACGTTCTGCTAAGTTTTGTATCTCTCTGTAGCTACAGTAACACAGAAATATCAAATAATTTAATTATATTTTCTATTATTTATATCAATAAAATTAATCTTTATTCATTCACCTTGGGGATTTTAAAGCCAGAAAGAACCACAAGTCCTAATCACATCTGTTTAGACAGTATTACATTCTTCCCAGGACAGGTCATTAAATATCATAGCGAGAAGACTTTGAGGCTTTAATCAGATTACGTAGCAAATTGATGTAAAAGTAATCAAATTGGATTGAAGTTTCATCTACTGTGACAGATTATTCTGCTTTCTTGAAGGAACACACAAACATATTCCAAAATATTTATCTCTAGGAGCTTTAATCTGATTATTTTCAGTGTAGTAATAAAGCAGAGGCTTCTATGTCGCTGAGTTAAAGTCTGCTTACATAGCCAGGAAATGTACTTATAAAAGCTAGAAATCACCAGGTGATGTATTTCAGTATTTTTCCAATATCTCAGCCATTCTGGGAACACATCAACCAGAACCAAAGCAGTTAAGAAGAGAGACACCTCTCTTTTCCAGAGTTCAGCGTTCGTCATGATGTGCATTGACATGCTGCCAGGGCTGCCAGGGTTTAGCAGCCCGTTGTACGCACTGGCATAATTCTGTTATTGATTTCTGCCATGCTGCACTATCGAGAGCTAATTTCACATTGCATTTCAAGGACAGCACAGCAGGCAGGGACACAGTAGCATAGAAAGGACACAAATTGAGAGAACACGTTTAATTTACTGCACATGATGGTACACTGCCTGGAACTACGCTCTCTGAGGGACCACAACTCTCCAATGCCATCCCAAAACTGAAAACAGCTGAACAATGAAAGAGCAGTGGGGAAGGGGTAGGAGAGGCTTGGTGTGTGGTGTTGGGTGGCAAGACCCTTACTTTTCCTAGCTCCCCTCAGAAATATGACCTTCAGCTAAATTAACCGGAATATTCAAGTTGTATTTTCCTTTGTTTCAAAGCAAAAGGGACAGTGACCCCCTGAGGGGTATTCTGTCCAAGGCTTTCGAATCTTTATTCTCTCCTGAAACTGTGAGCTTTTGGTGATATACATACAGTATGTTCACAACGCAGGGATTTTGGATAAGGCTGAAGTCGTGATGTTCAGGGCAGCAGGCAGTGTCTTCAGGAAGCTGACTGGCTAAACTCTGGCTCAGGCAACCATTTCAACACTATTGCGATTTAAACATTGGATTGAAGATGTGGTAGAGCTTGTACCATTTTATTTTGTACTTCACACAGCAGCCAAACTGGTGTAAAAAATGCCACTATCGTAAAGATAACCTGGGTGGTTTCTCTGAGGGAAAAGGAACATACTGGTTTGAAGCTGCAGTTTGAGCTGCTAGGTGTTAAACAACACAGGGGTCACTCTTCCTACCTCTGTCCCCTTAATTGCTGCTTTGTTCATCTTCCATTGCAAGGAAGATACCTCAGAGTTTTAATGCCAGTCCAGAGCTTTCTTTAGCCATATACTAGAACAGCTGGTATCAAGAACATAACTCTTTCCTCTCCAGAAATTGGAAGAGGTTCAAAAGACAGTTCTGTTTCTTCATGAAAATGATTGCTGCCAGAAGATTTTTATTTTAACATTGCTGATGCAGAGACTCTAGATTTCTTTAACAATAAAGCACAGAGGAACAGCAAGCTAGGATAACACTAAATGGTATAATAGCCAAAGCATATTGCACACCTACAACAATGAACTTTGGGAGGTTGTTAGCTGTGTGTGAAAAAATTAAATGAGGGAGCAGCTCTGAGGACATTTAGAACAGACTTCAGTCTGTAGAGTCAAACGTACAATCTGCAGAGTGTTGTGGAATCTGGCATCAGGTAAAGCAAGAACTAGCAACTGAAAAAATAATGTTAGAAAATCATGAATTAAAAGTAGAAAACCAGTGTGAGTTTGCCAGACTATAGAGCAGAGGCAGACCGAATTGTGTGACACAGCTGTGCTATCTCAGCGCAATATCATAGCAATATTCAACAAAACAAAGGAGAAGAACACAAAGGGAGGTAACATAGAAGACAGCAGAAGATGTGGAAGAAAACACATACTAAGTATTGTCCAGACTTTGGACAGAGCTGAAGAAACAAACAAATTTGCAAAAGAAGAGAAACTATTTGTAAGAATACCTGATGGAGATATCATTAGCTGGGATGCAAACTGGAACACAACTGAAATTCTGATTTCTTGTGAGATAGGTATTGGCACTGCAGTTATAACAATAGCTGAGGTTATATTAAAGGATATGCCTGTTTCTCTCCATTTACTATAAATGGATTCTAGAGGATCAGTTCAGATTAAAATGTCTGTATTGGAGATATAGTGAGGTAAGGTGTGTCTACCTTCCAGGAGTCCCTGAAAGAGGTGCCATGTAGAAAATGTGAGAGGCCCATCAAGACAAAATGAAAAATGTAGAAAAATGGAGATTAAAGCAAAAGAAATGAAGACATAGCAAGGAAGAGAAAAAATCCCCAAAGATGAAAAGTGCCATACTGACATCTAGGAGCTAAAAACATTGGTGTTGTTAAAGAACATGAATGAAGTGGCAGAAAATCACTAGTTCAGTATTATGCAAGTAGGCAAGTTTAATAAAACTGTGGTTCTCCTGCTCAGGACAGGCACACATTTGGTATTATACACTAGAGAAAAAATTGCATACTGTTTTTAGATTCTTATTCTCACCATCAAGAAACATCATTATTACAGAAAACGATGCTCAGACATGTAATCTCGGTAAGATCTGGATTTGTTTATATATGACATCCCTACCATGATAATGATAGGTAAAGGGTTACAATTAGATTTCCACTAGATTAAACATTCTGAAGAAATGTGTGATTTAGGCATGTTATGTAGAACTGAAGACACACAAAGTCTTCTGGTATTACAAAAAAATGTGTTGAAATTTTCAAAACAATCCTTAGAAATGCAGAGTAACGTAACAGGCAGGGAATGGCAGTCCTCCCTTGAACCTTAGAATGCAATTTCATAACACAGCATAACACGTATTACTGAATTAACAATACTCCACAATCAAAAGGGTGAGATCCTCTTCTTATTTCCCACCTCCCATCCTTCCGAATCATGCTTCCCTTCCCTGTGCTTCACTGATGTACACTCACGCCACTGCTATGGTGCCTGACCTGGCATTGGAAAACTAACCTAAGAAAGAAAAACAGATAATACCTTGCCAGGTTAATAGGTTGACTTAGGTATCATGATCAGGCAAGTGCCAAAACCAGTATTAGATAAGGGAAGATGCTAGCAGTAGAGACCAGAAGTTGGACCTCCTCCGGATCTAGCATATCGCGCTGAAAACGGGGGAAGTGCAATCTGGTGTAAACAAATTGAGACAGCAAGTGCAAAATGTATGTTCTGATAAAGGATCACACGACTCCAATGCCTTCCTAGCCTCCAGACACTGTCTGTGAGCATAATGACAGAGCACAGGCACCAGAATTTTCAGCTCTGGTGAAGATATGCATATTTTCTGGAAGGTTCTGTTTTGGTGAGGGCCAGCCAGTAGAAAAAGTAATAGACATCCTGCACTTGCTCCAGAGCAGACAGGAAGAAATGGCTGCAGAGGAGCCACAGACCCAGACAACATTGTGGGAAAGTGCTGACTGGAGTACTGCAGTAACCGAAGTCTGCAACCATCTCTCTTCAAAGATCTACAAGGCAAAGAAAACCACCCTAGAGACCGATAGAGAGCTGAGATGCAGTATAACAGATGGTGCATTTTTTTCCCTGTGGACAGGGAAGATGTAAGGTTAGCCACAGATGTAAGAAGAGAATAGATTTTATTGATCTAAACCAGTGGTACTAACAGCCAGACTAAGTGATGTGTACAGATCTCTCTTCTTCCCTCACAAGTAGCCTCATAATTTATATGTTTATTTTCACTTTAATACTGTGACATCTTGGTTTCAAAATTCAGCTCAGGGTTTTGCCCAGTGGCCTCAAAGTATCCTACAGTCCTATCTGCTCTGATAATCTAAACTGGAGGAGGGTTATGGCTCCAACCATCCTTAGAATGACACAGTTTGCATAAACCTTGGCGCAGTTTTGGAGTGAGAAATTTTTGAGCACACTTGGGGTTTAAGAACAGTGAGGGCCATTTGGAAGTCTACAGTTTTTCAGGAGAAAGGTGAGAGATTGTGGCTGTATGGCTACAGCCCTGCAGAGGCAGTTGTCTTTAGGGCAGGATAATCAGCTTGTTTGATTTACTAGAATAGAGACCAGCCATTCTTTCCCCACACACTGCTCAGAGACCTGGGGTTGTGCCTATGTACCTGAAACTGTCACATAAAGGAGATTCTTGCCTTTAACTGTGACCTTATAACATGTAGAAAAGCATGGCGCATGAATATCATTGCAAAGTTGTCGTACCTATGTGGAACAAGAAACTCAGGGTGACACACTGTAGGTGGCTGATAACTTGTAAAGACTTTGAGATGCAAGGTGTCGGGAAGGTGTTTGAGGGATTGTCCTCCTTTGCATCCTGCAATGATTTATTTATTTGTGGTGAAAAGCAAGAGGAAAAAAGCAAAGAACTATAACCCAGAGCTTTGCAATGCTCACATGAAACCATCCAGCAAGTCCTAGATGCTATTCTATCTTTGGAAAAGCAGGTCCTGAAAAAACAGAGCTTTTAATTTCTGTCTCTCTCCCAGGCCTTAAGGCTCCAGATGTATTTGCCATTGCTCTTCATGGTCTATTTTTTCTCTTCTCTTTCCTCTATAGATGCTTCTCTACATCTTCAGTCTTGTACCTGTTCTTCTCTCTCTTCTGACTATTTATAACTCTCAACTAAGTCAGCTAATCTCAATATTTTCTGAAAAACTGGGGGATTTGCAAGTCCTGGTGTCTCCCAGTGGCAGAAGAGATCATCCCCTTCTTAGTGACTTTCCCAGCTTTACTGTCCTGTGCTTTCAACAGATGACCCATGTCTCCTGGGAAGAACATCTTCCCGAATTTGGAGGGTGTAACTTTTCCTATTCTACTTGTTTGTCTAGTTACATTTAATATGGTACCAATACTTTCGTATTAACGTATTATTCGCATTAACAAATGCTTCAAGATAGGATTTTGACAGGTATATGACTTGTTGCAAACTCACATCTAAAATGTTCCAGCTGGTGTATATAGATTATTTGGAGTGGGTAGTGATGTGAAACTGTTACTTCTCCTTTTCTACTTCAATTTTATCAGCACTCTCCGCTGTTTTTGTTTTTCTGAATTACAGAATGTCAGTTTCCATAAGGGTCTGAAAGATGTTGGGTGAAGTTGTGTCAGTCTCCTCTCTTACATGCCATGAAGGGGTAGAAGGATTAAGGGAACACACACATTTTGAAGTGCAACATTGTCACTGAAAATGTAACTAAACCCAAAGTTTAGCTAAAAGCAGTGCTGAAGTCACTCTAACATTCAAGAGCAGTAGCTTTCCAAATATTTTCTGCTCCATTTCTTCAGTAGTGTATGTAGCAGAGATGTTTCACACTGCAGAAATGTATTCTGATCAATTTATGAGTTGCTGGTGGTACATTGGATTTAGTTGCAAGATTTTCATTAGAGTTCAAAAAACCTGCAAACCTTTGCCATTTGGCATGGCAAGCACATGAGCTATTTAGTTTTACAGTTGTTTTGCTGCAGAAAATTTTGCAAGCAAACTCTTATGCCAGCACAAGCAAACAAACACTCTTTCCAAATGCTTCTGATCTCAGAAGGGTACGTGTATCCCCAGGAATCAAAAGCATTCAGTGTTTTTCATGAGCATGCTCATAAACTTGATGAATACCTTACAGAATCAAGGTGGACAAATACTAGGATTCTTTATGTTTCTATCATAATTAGCTTTCAAATATATGTTTATGAGATTACGAGTTCGCTTACTAGGCAAGTGCTTTGAAATAACAGATACTAGCAAGAAATTTTCATTAGTACAGCAGAGCCTTCCATTGAGTATTAAAGTGAAAAAATCACATTTGGACAAATTATACCAACTGGACATCTCACAAAAAGTAATCACCCATAAGGGAGCTTTCTAATGGGTTGCATCTGGGTCCATAACTGGTTCAAGTGTAATCTATATCCTTGTTAAAGTTCTGTAGAGAGTATCAAATTGTCTTTTGTAAAATATGTGAAGACAGCTTTCTTTCTACAGACAGTTGGATACTCGCATGAACAGGTCGGTTTTATAGAGAAATCTGCACCAGTGGGTGACATGCCATTATGGGACAAGTATAGAGTACTACAATCTAACAAGGCAAAAATCTAAAGTCTAATCCTGAAAGCTGATGGTGAGTTCAAACCAGGAACAGGGAACATACACTTAATGCCAGAATAATTTTATTTCACCACTTGATGTATTTTAATCAATACCAGATATATTTAGCATATCTTTCAGTTGCACATACACCAAATCAAGAAGACACTAATACTTGTTTCAGAAATTTCCGGGTCAGCTTCTACAATCTGTGGTTTGTATGACACAGAAGGAAGGCCAAGCTCCTCTTTGACAAAGTCTAGAAACCTACAGAATAAATAGAATGCTGAATATGAAAAGGAAAAATAAGTGATGTCACTCCCTAATCCCCTTTCTTTGCTACTGCTTCCTCACCTACAGCAATGGACCTTGTCTAATCCCTGTATGTGAGCTGGTTCAGTTCAGTAATAAATAAACTAGAAAAGAAAAAAAATCATATTATTAGGAGGAGAAGTAAAACACATCAGAGAAGGACAGTTTCTTGTAGTGTATGTATTATGAAATGGAATCACTAGTCACACATACTCTAGTGAAAATAAGCTATTTTTGGGGGGACAAAGACATATAAAAGACTATTATTGCTCAAACCCTTTCCCATTACAGTGCAACAGGATCACAGGGAGCAGTTTGTGCTTCTATCAACTTGACCAGGACCACAAACGAGAAAACTGGGGCAATTCCTCACTACTGCCACTGTTCCATGGCTCTTAACGGACCTTCTATGTTCACCACAAAACAAAAGTGGATTTGCTTTGAATGTAAAGTTGAATGCATGCTTGGAGCACTGAAAAATTTTCACTTAAAATAGAAAATTACACAGAAGCTGCAACAAGGTTGTGGCAAAGCCCAGGCTTGTGGTTTTGTCCAGCATGCCACACTGAATATGACTCCAGGGTTAGTTTTTCTTCATGCGAGCACACTGAAAGTCCTGAATTCCCGACCAGTTATACAGTATCAAAAAATGGAAAACACCACACTGTCATTTTGCAGCATTTCCAGAACAATTTGATTCTGATTGGTTGTTTGACTCTTAAAGGACTATATTTTTCTGTGCCCCTGTAAATGAGGGTTTTGTAGACTTTTCAAGGAAACTCTGGTATTTCTTGGCGATTTTCTTCTTGTCAGAGGTATCCCTCCTTTCATTTCAACCTCTATTTTTCTCTTTAGCAGTGATAGCACTATTTAAACAACAAAGCCGAAATAAGAATAAAATGAAATCTCTGCCCAGCAAGGGCATTTTTCAAAGAAAAGCTGGCTTTATTACAACTGCCATTATTTCCAGATGTAGACCTGTAGAGATTTTTAGAATGCAAAAACAAACAAGCTGTGACTGTGCCTTTTTTAATATTTGAACTGGACCTACTGCATTATAGGCTGTTCTGAAAAGAAATAAATAACAATGACCTCTAAAATTCATCACAAAGGAGTAAAGTGGCTGCATATATTTGGCCATGAATATCTTACATAAAGGCGCTGTTCTTCACGGCACTTCAGTGCCATTTAAAATGGGAGAGCAGCCTCTGATATTCAAAGTAATCAGCAGCATAACGACTCATGTACTTATGGGACACTGAAGGATGGCTCGATTGTTTGAGCAGCCATGAATGAGTGTCTTCTATTACAAAATAATATCAATCATAAACTTGTGACGAGACACTTATTCAGAATACAAACAAAGTTCTTCTAAAACTGTGAATCCATTTCTCATCTCAGCACAAGCATAACATTTCTTTGGTGCAAAGTATGACTTCTTTTCCTAAAATTTAAGAAAATCTTTATTTGTTTCACAGTCAGGATTTTTTTCTGGAATCTCCCAATTTATTCTGTTACGTCAACAATTACAAAAAAAATCAGTAAGCTACAAAATAAATTAAGAAAGTTTAGTGATCCTTTTTGTCTGCTTAAATATTGTCTTATTTTCTCTCTAGGGCAGCAATACTATAATTTGAAAGAAATTATGATATGTCAAGACTAATTTTTCATTTCTTGCAAAACAAAGTAAACCCACTTTTTGCTTACACTTTTTGAAGGGAATTCTATCTCCCACTTTATGGAGTTTTCTTTTTGTCAGAGTTCATCGGTATGATTGCAGATCTGCTGATCTCAAAGGCATTTTTTTTCTTGAAAATTTCTTTGTTGAAAAGCAACAAAAGGGTTTTTTTTTCGAGACATGGAGGATATTAGCGTATTCCTTGTATTTCTTCTATCACTTAAAACTTTCATATGGTATTTCCCAGTAGTTTTCCACTGCTCATCTGATAGGGCTTTCTTTGCTGTGATTACAAATTATGTGCCTAGTGTCGCAAAGCCAGAACTGCGAACGACGGTACACTTCCTTTTTATTTGAGATAGATGTGATTTTTTAGTGGCTAGTGTAAGACAGTGCCTCTCAGCCTCTAACATTGCTAGGATTACTTCTCCTTTGTTGTATACAGGTTTACCATATCAGGGCACATAAACAGAGAGTCACATTTCATTGTCCTCTGAACGGTGACATTCATTAAGCAAAAATAAGACCAAGAGCCAAATTTTTTGAGCAGTACTTCTTATAGTCTAATCCAATATACAACTTCTGTTAGATAGTTTTCTTCCATCAGCATGGGTTTTTTTCCATGCATGAAAGGAACTGTTATATTTTTGGAAAGAGGAGATGTACCCAAAGTTAGAATCAGAAGACTTGCTTAAACAGTATGAATCTGGATAGACTGCCTTGATGATCGTAGCAAATCCCGCTCTGTCAGGATGCTTTTATAATTCAAAGCACGCTATGGATTTTTAAAAATGTCAGTTGATGTTATATTGTCTTGCTGTAAAATGTTTGTAATGTACAATGATGTAAGAGGCCAGCTGGCTGCTAGTAGTAAAAGCACACTTTACCAGCACAATCATCAGAAGGACTGTTGAAGGCAGATGGCCCTTTTTTTGCAGCTTTATCCTGTTAGAGACCTTATCAAGGACAGGTGCCCTAAAACCTCACAGTAATGAGAACATTGCTTTACTGACTATAAAGCCTTCCTGCAAATAAGTGTGAAACCAATATGTGCTAGAGAAGCCTAGTGGCACATGCGTTCATATCCAAAATAGTTGATTCTGGACTGAAGTTTTGTTAAATGATTCCTATGTCCTGGAATACTTTTCACAGAAATACTGGATGAGTATTCAAAGCTGCTATTCAAATACAGAAATCTATTTTCCTCACTAATTAGAGACAGGCACACAAATTATGGTAGTTAATTATTGTGCATCCTCTCATTTCATGCCCATACTTCAAGGAGTTAAAATACATATAGAAGCGGAAAAAATACTGAGACTCAGCTGATCATACAGAGATTAATTTTGATGATAGTGTCATTGAAACATGTTCTACAGTTTGACAACCCATATGTGCATTTTCCCTGGATAAAAAAGGTTCAGTTGGTTATGCTTCTTCTACTTTTAGGGCTACCAGAAATGATATTCTCATGGTTTCAATTTCTTTTTGCCTTATGATAACAGAAATGGCCTATTTTGAAGCAGTATGCCATATTTTGCATGCCTAACAATTGCTATTCAGCTTTCTAAGGGGATAGTGGTTTTTTTCTTTCATTTTTTGGTGTTTTTTTCAAATTTTCACAGAATCACAGATTCACAGAGTGGTAGGGGTTGGAAGAGACCTCTGTAGATCATCTAGTCCACCCCCTCTTGCCGAAACAGGGTCACCTAGAACAGACTACACAGGACCTTGTCCAGGCGAGTCTGGAATATCTCCAGAGAAGAAGACTCCACAACCTCCCTGGGCAACCTGTTCCAGTGCTCCGTCACCCTCAGAGGGAAGAAGTTCTTCCTCATGTTCAGACGGAACTTCCTATGCTTCCGTTTGTGCCCGCTGCCCCTTGTCCTGTCACTGGGCACCATTGAAAAGAGCTTGGCCCCATCCTCCTGACACCCACCTTTCAGACATTTGTAAGCATATGTTAGGTCCCCTCTCAGCCTTCTCTTCTTCAGGCTGAACAAGCCCAGCTCCCTCAACCTTTCCTCATAGGAGAGATGCTCCAGTCCCCTCATCATCCTCGTAGCCCTCCACTGGACTCTCTCCAGTAGCTCCTCATCTTTCTTTACCTGGGGAGCCCAGAACAGGACACAGTACTCCAGATGAGGCCTCACTAGGGCAGTGTAGAGGGGAGGAAAACCTCCCTCGACCTGCTGGCCACACTCATCTTAATGCATCGCAGAATGCCATTGGCCTTCTTGGCAGCCAGAGCACACTGCTGGCTCATGGTCATCTTGTCATCCACCAGCACTCCCAGTCCCTCTCTGCAGAGCTGCTCTCCAGCAGGTCAGCTCCAGACTGTACTGGTGCATGGGGTTGTTCCTGCCCAGGTGCAGGACCCTGCCCTTGCCCATGTTGAACTCCATCAGGTTCCTCTCTGCCCAACTCTCCAGCCTCCCCAGGTCTCGCTGGATGGCAGCACAGCCTTGCTGGTGTATCCACCACTCCTCCCAGTTTTGTGTCATCAGCAAGCTTGCTGATGGTACATTCTAACTCTTCATCCAGGTCATTAATGAAGAAGTTAAACAAGGCTGGGCCCAGTACTGACCCCTGGGGGACACCACTACTTACAGGCCTCCAACTAGACTCAGCGCCACTGATGACAACCCTCTGAGTTGTGCCATTCAGCCAGTTCTCAATCCACCTCACTGACCACTCATCCAGCCCACACTTCCTGAGCTTCCCTAGGAGGATATTATGGGAGATAGTGATTTTCCAGACGTGTGTCTGTCAATACCTTTAGGACCACTTAGGTTCCTGCTTAAATCATTACCTTCTGTAGCAAGTGGACTTTGTCATCTAGTACTCTGGTTACCTACTTTTCAGTACAGGGGACATAAAGCAGGCAATTTTCTCAACCCTATTCACTCTATGTCTCACACTTCAATTCACTTACAGCTTGTATTTTAGCAAAGGCAGCTACATGTATGGATCTATATTATTAGTATGTTATATGTACATACAAACCATACTAATTCATTCATTATTATTTGAGTTCTTCAGAGGTTTTTCTGTTAGTTTTGTCTAACCCATGTGGTTAGCCAGAATTTAGGGTTCTATGGGCTGTTTCCTCTAGGAGGAAAAAATTATAGTTATTGCTTTGGGGCATAATCTTTATTTGCTAAGAACTCACAAATTATGTTCGCTTGAACCCAAGAGGAAATTGCAACAGAGGATAACGTATTTCTTCACAGTTCCTACCCTCTTTTTGTTGACACTTAAACTCTAAGATTTTTGTCTTGTCTCCTCACAAACAGTCTTGTGCTTTTTACAGCCTTTTTATATCTTTTTCACAGTTAGGATTTTGGGGCTTTGTTCTGTAAGAAAGACAGTAAATTCTCATTCTTTTCTCAGTCACTGCTCTGTCTACCCAGTTTAAAACCTTGAACACCTTCATAGATGCCTTTTTAGAGATCAGTGGCTTTAGGTTGAGTTTTGACTGGAGACCTCCAGTATTTTTTTTACCTGGTTCCGTAGAGAGAGGTAATGATTCTTGAATGGGGCATATTGACTTTGTATTCTTTTGTTCAGTAAGGATTAACTCAGTGCAGAACATTTGCTGGGCATCAGTAATGCATTCTGTCACTAACCGCATAGCACACATAGTTGAGATGAAAGACGCAGTCTTCAGTGCTGCACTCCATGGCTCAGGGGAGCTTGAAGGAACAAGAGAACACAGTTTGCTCTCTGGAAACATTTTCACTATTTAAGACTGCAGATTCAGCATTTTGATGTGACCTTCCTTCTCTCCTGCCATCTTTCCCAAAAAAATGGTTGGAATCTTGAGACCATTAAAATACTTGATCTACTCTACGTTTTTTTTCCTTTAGTTTTCAGTTCACTGAGCTGTTGCTGTGGATTTTAGCAGCTTGACCAAACATAGTGGGATTTTTAGATTTTCCAAGAAGTAGAGAAATCAAAGGCCAGTCAATCACACACTGTTAGTTGGGGAAATAACCATCAGAAGGTTCCATCTACATCGATTTCATTGCAGGAATCTCAGAGCCTGGTCTGTGTTATGTCTGATTTTAGGCAATCTTGAGTCAAACCTGCTTGGATCTTCATCCAGCATCCGTGCTGTGAATCAGTACTGCAGTATCACCCTTCTCCACACACAAAATGTCTTGAGAAAGGAAGATATAGACTGATAATGTCCCTAAGGCATTTGCTGATGTTAAAGAAATACCCTCTCAGACATTTACTCTTCGATAACTTCCATCAATAATTTGTGTTTGAGGAGGTTGACATAATTTCCAGGTGAGATTCCTCATGCATGGAGTAACAGTGAACATGTGTGGCTCAATGAAGACAGCTACAGAAGTACTAGAGTTTACAGATTTAAGACCTTTTATGTGGCTTTGCATTGCAAAACCTGTCCTTGTTCCTTACCACACCGTGTTAAATGAAAGAGTACTTGGCAATGCTTTATTTTAGTTTTTCTTTTTACTTTGAAAGACTCTCCTGGGTGTGTATCTGATATCTCAGACACGGCATAGTCCGTGGTTCTGTTCCTGCAGCATCTTGCTCTGTGACCTTATTTTTTGACTTGCGTGCAGCAAACTTCACTTAGCTGTCCAGAAATTTTCTAGTCTAAGCTACCAAACTGAGCACTGAAGATAGCAGATACCTCCACAGGGCAAAATATTTCAGCTGTGTTCGGGATCCATTTTACAACAAACTGACTCACCCTTGGGTGGATTCCACCCATGGCTCCTGACCGGAAAGACAATTCAAGTAACAGCCTTGGAGAAGACACTTAATTCCTGCACAGCTAAAGTTAGAGGACACGAATCCTACTTTTGCTTCTCTGTGTTTCATGAGAACATGGATTTTACCTACCCCATGTATTTATGTGTTTGTTAGTGTGGGTCTTGCCTTTGTACGCACAGTCCTCCAGACGTGCTGCAGTTCTGATCTCTGCAGGGATTTTTTTATGGTCATTGTAGTACAAATAATACTGATATTGATTTTTGTATCCTGAAGAAAATAGCATCTCATCTTTTACAATTTGAAATGTGCTTCTTGCTCCTGAAAGGAGCTACTCATCATAGTGTTTATTTCTTTAGTATCAGATCATGTTTGCCAGCCACAGTCAGGAAGTTGCCAAGATTCCAATAACATCACTTGTGGCAGGTATGACATGGATGGGAAAGGAGTTGCAAAAGGCAATCGCAATTCCCTCATCATACAACCCCCCTAAAAATGCACCATGTGCCAGGAGGTGGTAATGACAGTCTGCAGCCGCACCTACTTCCCAAAAATCTGTCCTACACAATTCAACATACAGGACTAGATTTAAATTTAATTACATTTTGCTTGATGGTTTTATTGCTGTCTTGAGACTACAGAGCATCTTTAGACAATGGCCATAGGCCCTTTGTGCTATACATAGATGCAGTACTTCTAGTGCAGTAAAATGAAAATAGCAATGAAATGCAAGCAGCTAGCAGTACTTACTGCAGAGCATTTGATATTCTGTTTCAAAAGTGTCTTGTAAGAAAAGCCTGCTATTTGTGACTGTCCTGGTTAAAGCTGGAATGGAGTTAATTTCCCTTCCAGTAGCTGCTGTGTTCTGGATTTAGTATGAGAAGAATGTTGATAACACTGATGTTTTTAGTTGTTGCTAAGAAATCAAGGACTTTTCCAGTGTCCTGTATTCAGCTAGTGAACAAGCATGCAGGAGCTGGGAGGGAGCACAGCCAGGTATCTAGCCCAAGCTGGCCAATGGAAATGTTCGATACCATGGATGTCAAGCTCAGTTTATAAATGGGGGTTGGCTGGGGGGAAGGAATTCATATTTTAACTCTCTTTTCTGTGAGCTGGAATCCTCTCTTGTCCGGGAGTTTGATCTTTTCCATGAGTTTGGTCTTTTTCTGGGAGTTTGGCAAGTTATGTAAAATTCGGGAGTTTGGCAAAATCTGTGAAAGTCGAGAGTTCTGGGAAACCTGCATGTTCCGTGATTGCTGCTAGGGGGCTGGCTGCAAAGCAGTCATTGGGCAGTGACAAAACTGTACTGTGTATAGTTTGTTTTGTATATTCGTTATTATCATTGGTAGTAGTAATTTTAGTCTTAGTGTTTCCTCTGTTGTCTTGTCAAACTGTCTTTATCTCAACTGATGAGTTTCCCCATTTGTCCATTTCTCCTCACCATCCTGCTGGGGGAGAAGCGGAGAGGTGAGTGAGCGGCTGTCTAAAGCGTAGTTCCTGGTTGCCAGGTTAAACCATGACAGTGACAAATTAGCTATTGTTTTCCCAATGAGTTATTTTCCATTTTTCATCGCTTTGTTAATGAGCAGAACAAGGTACTGTTATTCTACTAGTTAGAATGGAGTCTTAGACCACCTTTAGATGAAACTGTGTCAGCTGATATGTTTTTGTGAACTGACGTGGATTGGCTGAAGTGGGTATTTCCCATCCATCTTCCTCACTGTTGCTCTGGAAGATCAGCACTGTACAGAAGAAGGAGCTGCTTCTGAGCCACTGCAGCTTGTAGCCTTACATGTTTAATTAAAAGCTTACCTGCTTGCTTGTGAACTGCAGCAGGTCAGAACTTGGTACCAAAACTGGTTCAGACTTACTTGGCATGAGTGAAGCAACCTGAAGAGAAGGGGAAAGACAGGTGCTTATTTCATCCTGGTTACCCTTGCACCCAACATCCTAACTCTCAGGGAAGTGTTCAGTTAGGGCAGATGCCAGCAGATATGCTAATAGAGGTTAGCTCTAATTTGAGATATCATTGATGTGGCACTTTGTAAGTGCCTGGAGCCTCCTGGGTTAAAATTAGCTAAGTGGTCAGTCAGTTCTCAGTAATAACTAAGAAGAAAACTGCCCCAGCAATACATAAATAAATAAAAAGGATCAGTTTTCCTCAGGATTAATGATCTGAATTTGTTCAGTGAAGTAAGGACCAGCAAGCTGATAGAGTCAGTGCAACAGAGGAAACTGGTTGGCGAGGGAGGGAGGTGAGCACAGGTGAAGGGAGAATGAACAAGGGTGGGTTGGAGATATTTTCAGGTGGGATCAGTCATCTTGTGTAGCTTCACCTTCAAAACGCCTAACTCTGATGGGTACTTTGGATACAAGATGCTGCAAATATGCTTTAAACTGAACCAGTCTTTCAATGTCTCATTTAAAAACACAATCTCTGCTATTGATATCCTTGCTAGCTAAGCCAGAATAGCTATGTTTTTATTTCCAGTGTGCTGCAAGAGCACTTCAGCTCCACCCCCTTGCTCTCTAAATACTAGATGTCACATTGCCAGGCATTTTCAAGTTAAAATAGAGCCTGTAACTTCACAGAAGCAGAAGTTCATGACAAGCATTTACTGAAGGAAACTGAAGAAAATTTTCAAGCATTCAAAAATAAAGCTCTTGAGAATCCCAAATATCTTTGGGATTTTCTCAGGTTTCATTTAAACAATTGATGAATTTTTTTTTCCCCCAGTAAATAATGTAACATTCAATATTCTGCAGAAAATACAATGAGCTAAAGTATTTATCTCCCTGTACTTTCTCACTATGCTTTTACTAAGTGTAATAACTGCACATTAAAATAATTGCTTTTTGCCTGCTAAGGAGTATTGGAAACTTGGAACAGTAAAAGCTAAGGCAAACCATTTATATGAAACCAGGCATTTTTGTTTGCAAAAAACAGACATTCACCAAGATCCGCAATTAACACAGTAAGATCTTTTTGCTTAGAAGACATTTAGGTTCACAAAATCTGTTTGTAAATCAGTAAGAAATGTAACTGATACATAGATTTTTTTTTCTAGCAAAGCTTTCTCTGCCATCTCTTGTTTCATAAGAAAATATGAGAGTTACATCCTTTTTTCATTCAAATAAAACCCACTTTTTTTACAGAAATAAATAAAATGTGATCAATGTTTTGAGATTTACAGTTAAATTAAATAAGTGATGCTAATCTAAGTTTCCCAGATAAAGTTACAAGAGGGTAAATTTACAATTAAAGTTACTTGAAAATAAATCAGTTCTATATCAACTCCTATATTGCTTATCAGTCTCACTGTGACTGAGTTCCTCAATGTTATAACAAGTTATGTGTACTCAATGACAATGTCTGAAAACTTGTCATGTTCTTTAGCATCACATTTTCATGAGGAAACTATGTGCAGTGCAGGATTTTTAGAAAGTCCAAATTTACTTTGCAGTAGAATATTTGTGTCTATGAAATGTATAATATTTAAAGCGTCTGCATACATTTATTCTTTTTGTAGTTTTAAAGCAGTTATTCTCTGACCAGTTTTATCCTTTTGATTTTTTTAACAGCCTACAACTGTGGACTAAAATATATGACCAATAGCATATTTTCTATGGCTGCATAATTTAGCACATTTGTGCTATCTGTGAAATAGTTACATTGGGCTTGTCACTTTTTTTGATTGGTAAATGTAAAATTTTTGAGTCTGAAACTGTTCTGAAAAGAATATTTGAATTCAGAAGGGTGTTTAAGGGTAGAAAAAATATCAGAAGGCAATCCAGATATTCTCCTGATTACATCATGCACCCATAACATTGGAAAAGTCTATAGCCAAATCGCTGCTTTAATTTAAACAGGGGAAGGACTTGGACTGCCACAAGTGCCTAACCAGCAGAAGTAGTAAGCTGAGGAGGTCCTGTATCTTATGAAGAAATATAAAAAAAAGTAGAAGGAAACCAGATTTTGCATCAAATGCTTTTCTTAATAAAAGTCTTCTCGAGATAGCCTTATAATAATACAAAAATCTGTTGAATTTCTGTATTTTTATTCAGAATATTTGTTTTACACAGATTTGTGTGCTAGCTACATTGAAATACTGAGGCACTTTTGCACATGTAACTAACTAAATATATACTGACCTGTTGAGGTCAGTAATAGTCTATGTGAAAGGTTATTTCGCTATATTTTAGTGGCCATTTTGGAGAAGAAATATGTGCAATAAACTTGTGGCTGATATGTGTTAGTGATTTTGATCCCAAACTATTGGAAGTGTATCAAGTAAACTTAGAGTAAGACTCATTTGTGATATTTAATTATATTTAAAGTTTTATGAGAATCTGTACTTTCATTGAGAAAAAAAATCTTTTTTTCATGCCTCATGTTTGTAGAGAAAAAAAGAATTACGAAGTTTTAAAAATTCAAAAGTAGAAAAGAAGGATCCTTAGATTAATATTTCAACAAACAAAGGCCATAAAGATAATATATGTGTTACTATTTTCACCCTGGAGACTGGAAAGATTACAAAATTTCAATTATGAAAAGTAGCAGGAATAATAATAAGTGGTAATACTAAAAACGTGCTTCACATGTAGCTTGTGTTCTACAAATCAGGTTGAAGTGTATGCACTATTGTGTTATTAAGTATTATTCAACAAAAATAAATCATCTGCCAGGAGTTACACTGTTTCTTAGAGGACCGACTTTCAACTCCAGTTAATTAACTAATTTATCCAGTGTCCAGAGAGAAGCTGTTACATTTTTTGTCAGGGCATGCCATATTCTTCAGAACAACTACATGCCTTCTGTGCAGAATTCGACACTGAGACCACAGCCTGTGACAGTGCAACATGCAGCACTGTACACACAAAAAATGCCATCTGGAGCTGCTAATGAGCTGCTTTGCAATTGAGAGGCCACTGCTTATTTGCATCATCTGTCAAGGGAACGTCAACGATGGGAGGCATACTGTTTCCAAAGCTGAGTTATTTTGATTTCCTGTCTCAGCTTAGCTGAATTTTGCACAGCAGTTGAACCCTGCTTGGGATGCCATCAGTAGGGTTTGACCTCAGGGTAACTGCAAGGTGCTCCCGTGGGATCCTTTGCCTGCCAAGGCTTCACAGCACCCAGCCATGTTCCCCTTAACACTGCTTACAACCTTAGTGGAGAGCAAAAGTAGAGCTGCAGCTGGCAGATCAGGTATGTCAGGGGAATAAGGGAAACGTTTACAAGGCTGGCATTTAAAGTGCAGTAGAAAGTCGTGTCCGTGACATACAGTGATAGATGGCTTAATGAGAGGGACTGGAGTCCAGAGGTAGAATCCATCAATTAACACTGGGAAAATTCTCTTCTCTCTAACATTTCAGGTCTACAAGAACTAGCCAAATCTTTCATTTGTTTTATAGCAGCAGGAGACCAGCATCCCAAACATATGAAGGCTGAAGTACATTTTTCCACTTGTTATCTTTAATCAATACCATCACACTTAACATGACAACCTACAGCCTTCCACCACCTAGAACTGCACATTACTGTGTGAAACCACAAGCATATGTCATCATAACAACACACCAGACTTATTCCTTGTTGTTTTACTTGGCTCTCTAAAGTGAGTCCCTTAACTTTTCCTCAGAAATATAAAAAAAATGAAAAATATAGACATTTTATTGTACGACTGGTTGAAAAAGAGCAGCTCCGCTTGGAGGTCAGCATGCATGCACTATTGTGTTTTGGAACACTAGACAACAGGACAGGTATAGGGCCTCTTGGGTCATTTAGTCTCATCTCCACCATAGACAATGGTATCATATAATCCTTTTTAAAAAGCGTTATCTTTAAACTGGCTAGGATTTTTGCTTCTGTTGTCCCAGAAGGCTAGCTTAGAATGTAACTACTTTGATGGATAGAAACCATCTCATTTTAGCTTAAATTTATTTCTATCTATATCTAGTTTAAACCAATTTCTTCTTGTGACAACATTGTCCCTAACTTAAATAGCCTTTTTTCCCAATCTCACTAAACCTCTCAGTTCATTTTATATATGTGACAAAAATAGGGAATCTTCACTTAGAAATCAGTTTAATATTAAATCATGAATATGATCCTTAAATTGAAGCCTATCAAGATTTAGCAGGACATTCTCTTCAATTAAGCCTTGAAGTACTTTAGCTTTATATGAAATTTCTGTTGGATTCTGTCTTTGTCCTCCAGGTTCTTTCTTTCCACTCAAGACATTGAACACCTCACTCCTTTAATCTTCTGCACAAGAAGAAAAACTAACCCAGTGAAATGTTACTTCCTCCCCACCCCCAGGCTGGTGGTTCTCACTGCGTGTGAGACATCAAGTTCCCTTGTCCCTGGTTGAAATCTTTCTGTGACCCCTTTTATTTCCGAAACTGCTTGCTCATTCTCATAATACAGTATAAGAAGCATTAAAGAATAAGAACAGTCTGATGAGGAGCATGTTGAGCTCAATCAGCTTGCACTTTTCACCTCACCTTATCTAATATGTCATAACGGACGACATTTCCCCTGAAGAAAGAATTTATGACTTACACAGCTACTCTTTTTTCAGAGTTTGCGGTATTGGAATATGTAATATACAGAAAAGTGTACAGGTTCTTCAATGATCTAGACCATGTCTACAAATTATATTTGTGTGTTGTGTTTCTTCTTGTAGACATTTCAAACCAATGTTTCGCTCTGAGTAATGCAATTATTATTAGATTTTCTGTTTTATGTTTCAAAGAACAATATAGAATGTCTTGTATCTGAATAAAATCGTTTGTTCATTATAACATAAGAAAAAGTATAGGAAAGAGAAATAGAAATGAAAAAAAATTGAAAGTAAGTGGAGATTAACATTTCTTTTCACAGTTCAGAGACTTTAATGAACTTGGAATCAAATCTAGTCTTAATTCCCTCCATTTGCTCAATGCCCACTTCTGTAGTCTGATGATATTCTATTCTGACCAAATAGAACTGAAGCTGCAGCTCAAATCTTAAAGAAATTATCTGGGCCAAAACGTGTCCTTTGGTGGAACTCAGATGAAATTTCTCTTCCCCAGTTATTTACTGTGACTCATTACCATGATTTTTAGCATCCTTGTCCCAGGAGTCACTTGCCTGAGTTAAACGTCAGAAAGACAGATGCCTAAGCCTGAGCTAGTCATCCTAGAATCCCTTTACACTCAGTGGAGAGAAATAGGTTCTGCCAGGGAATGACTGATCTGACCATTTAAATGTCTAACTTACAGTAGAGGTACCCTGTCTCAATTTGCGGTGTCTCTGTATGCAGTCTTTCTGAGGTGGAGTGAATATCCCACTTTTACAGGTGAGGATATGAAGGAGAAAGATTTCTCCTAGATTTTAGCTTTAAAAAAAACCCGAAACACTTCCAGAGGAGCTGTGAATCCCCCAGGTCTCTGCCAAGGTACAGCATGAGTTAACTGTACAGCTTTTATGAGCAGGCTGCAATCAGGCTGAGCTCAGTTGCTCACAGAGCCCATTTACCCTTCTGCCAGGAGTCACAACACCGGTGCTTATGCAAACCAGGTCCTTTGGGCATCCCATCTGCTCGCCATTCACAAGGGCAATGGGGTTGTCTGTAGGTGGAAGTGTGCAGGGTCATCGGGGGGAGAAGGCACCAAGGATACTGCCTCTGGTAGAAAATGTACCTTTCTTGCCGCCTACAAGGAGCAGCATACTCAGCTCAGGAACCTACATCCTCCTGAGCGTTTCTGGAGATCACAGAGGAAGTGCAACAGGAAACTGGAAACTATTCCTCTGGGGAGAAGGAAGCAGTTAAATCACTGACGCTTCTTTATTTTCAGGTATGGTTGTAACTAGTGGGAGGACGCTGAGTTTCAGTGAGGCCAGAATATGACATTAATTTCTTAAGGCAGTATCTTCTGCTGCATAGTTGGGGTTATTTTTCAGGGGGGGGGGGTGTTTAGATGTTTATCTGAAGGGAGTAAGAGGATCATTTGGGTTTTGGATGGGATGTACTTTTCACGTTTTTACACAGCCACTTGTAGAGATTTATAATAGAGATATTAAAATTTATATGAACGAAATGTGTGAGCACTAGAAGAAACTGTAGAACAAAGGATGAAAAGAAAGGCCTCTATCAGTAACAGAGAATATCCTGCCCAAGAAACTGCTCCCAGGACACTGTTCCTGGCAGTAAAATGAACTACTTGCCTTTAGACAAGTCTTCTTTGGTCTTTGGAAATCAATAATGCGAAGACTAGCTCACTGTTGCCAATCAAAAGACAGCCAAGAGGTAAGGACTTGACAGCTGCTGTCTCTTCGCCTCTTGTGTCACACACAATAGTGATCCTGACCAGGCTGCTTGGACACATATCTTGATGCTTGTGAATGTGTGAATGTGCATCTATAAATTCAGCTCAAAGATTCTGTATACTAACATCACTATCTTCCCACAGGAACTCCTACTGATTTTTGTTAGATTAATTTTCCTACAGTGGAAGTTGCTTTACCATTGCCATGCAGCACTGCTCACATTATAGCTGAATGCAACCTGAAAGTTTTGTAACGCGTTCTCAAGATGTCAACAGCTGATAGATATTTTATCCTGGGTCATTTCTCTCGCAATAGCCCAGATTAACACCACGTAATTTGGGGAACAGTATTAAAATGTTTAGGTCAGGATCGTAATTGACTGTGATTCCCTATACACAGGCGAGTATCCTCTTAAAGACTGCTGCTACTCAGAAGTTGGGTGGCTTGAAGTCACACCTAGAAGTACCTCTTCTCACTGAATGTATGGTAGCTGTTGGTTTACTGTGTTCCAAGCTTTGGGCACTCAGATGAATGCTGAAGGTTATGTGGGATGAATGTTAACCAGTAGGTAAAGAGCTCCATGCTCTTTACCTGTCTGTTATTGTTACAGTAACAGAGAGCGGAACAAATACTGCAATTACAGATGGCTTAGACATTCTTGCTGTTATGCTAGAGATGTGAGTTTGAGCCTTCTGCATACATGCTGAAGGTCACATGCAGTCCAGTCAGGCCTCTCAGACCCAGGAAAGTGAAGGCGGCTATATATGACAGATGATTTTGCGTCTATCATATACGTAGTTGTGCATAGATGTATCACACACATAGTTGTGCAAACTAGCATGATATTGTCATACAAAGGCCAATGGCTTTGTCAAGGGTGAATAAGCTTGGCAGTCTTCTCAATAGCAAACGTGTATAAGAAGGTTAATAAGATAAAGCCTGGAGTAAAAAAAAGAAACTGGGAATTAGGGCTTACAAAGACCAAGACACTTCCAGCTACCAGGCTCTTCTTAGGGCTAGAAAAGTTGATCTAAAAAGTTATTTGTGCTGCTCTGAGTATAATTGTGTTTCTGTGTGTTTTCTGCTTAAGCTTCTGGTTTGAGCATGTGTATTTGGCATTTATTATAAGGCCAAAGTTAAGTTTGCCTATGAGTCTAAGTTCAGCTTTGTAATCCCTGCACCATTTTTCTTCCCAGACAGGGCCTGCAGGGTTAGCTCCTCTAAACTTACATGAGTTAGGCAACCAAGAACTGTCACCAGAATAACTCAGGACCATAACCCATATTTAATGCTCTTATGTGCTAAACTAACATTCAGAAAATTAATAAAGCTCCCAAATTCAGAACTTAAATCAGGAGTTTTCAGGGGGAGGTGAACTAGATGATCTTTAAAGTTCTTTTCCATTACAAACCGTGATGTGATTCTATGAAATTAAAGGGAATTCTGACTTGGGTAATTACTAAAGTCTGCAGGTTATTAAGAATTTTTATTCTTGAATGCTAGTCCATTACAGATGTACTGAGGAAAACATATTTTAAGCTCCAGCGTTTTTTTATGGATCACCCTTAATTGCTTATGTCTGGTTTATAGGATTTAGGAAATTCTATTAAGTTCTGAAGCAATACATTAATCAATGAGGCAAAAATAAAGAAATTAACATTTTACAGGGAAATTGAACACTAAAAATAATACCATTTATCTAAGAAGCAGTCCATGAGATTAACATTTAGGCTCTTATGCTTCTTATGGCTTTTTAGAAAGTAAATAACACTATCTTATCCAGATTTATCTACTATACATGAGTTCTAAACTCTGTTTTATTGGGACAAAAGAAGCTAAAATGACTTTAATTTGCTTTTTAAAATCTTAACAAATGCCTTATTATGGATTTAATTTTTATAGCTCAGTCTTTCTGGATATTAATACTTGCTTCCAGGCTCTTTAGCTATTGCTCAGTTACTTCTCTGGTGATTTTTCTACTGCTTTCCTCTTCTTGAGTTTGTTGCTGCCCATAGTCCGTCCAGACGAGCATTTTAGTCGACTGTGAGCAGAGGAAGAGAGAACTGAAAGCAGAGCAGCATAAACAATGCAAGGAGTAGAACACCCTTCTTTGGACGTGGTCTTTCATAGTAAGCGGCAGCGTTTTTAACAAAAATGTAGTTCTGTAGGATCAGTCTCTTACATGGGTAATCCTTATCTAGAGCTGCTTGGAAAATTTTCAGTAGAAAACTTTACATCAGAAAACAGAGCAGCACAAAAATACGCTGTATGCTGATTTTGCTAAACTTTTGTTTTAGAGAAAGACTTAATAAAACACATCACGGTCTCCTGTCTTAACAGGTTTTGTATGAAATCCTTCACAATTTAGAATGACTTTTCAATTCAATATTTTGGATTTTTTTTTAATACAAACTGTGTCATATAATGGAGGGCACTAAATAGGTAAAATTAAAACAACATGTTGTCCTGCCAGTATTGACAAAATAAAAACAGACTGGCCACCTAAAACAAATGGATTTGCAATTAACCTGGTAAGAGGACAACCACTCTCCTACTCTAGTTTTCCATCACAGTCAAAAAAGTGTCAAGTTAAGTGCTGCTATACTCCAGCGCCTGTTTGCCCTTGTGTTATGGGCTACAGAAAAAAATACAAAAATTTTTCACAATGTTCTTTATCTTATGTCATTATCCTTATGCTGCCTTAGGTCATTAAAATAAATCTTTGGTGTTTGGGACCATTTATTCTATTGTCAGTGATGAATGTACCTGCTTCGTTTAATTTTGCATGCATTTTATATCGCCCATTGTATGTTTTCAGGTTTATTAAATAAGCACTCCATCTTCTTTCAAAAAGCTGTAAGCATGATATCTTTTTTATTTTTTATTTTTAATGATCTTATTTTAAAACTCAAACTTTTTGCCTAGCACATAGTAAACACTAAGTTAAACCTGACTATGTTGTTTTGTTATTAGTTGTGTATAGTTCCCTATGCTTTCTGTGCAGAGGAGGAGGTCAAATGTTCCTCCATAACAGGAAATGTGAGCTTAGATTTCTTCTTCCTCATTTTCTGGTCTCTTTTCTGTCCTCCCCTCAACATAGATTTGAGGTGACTTCTAACTCCATTGCTTACTTCTCCTAAATCCTACTTAGTCTATGTTGCTTCAGTCCACTATTTCCCCCAAACAACTCAATTTTTTCACTGAGAACACTGTTTTGCTCCCTTGCCAAGATACATATGGAGGCAAATTGCTGATAAAAGGAAAGTTAAGCTAACCCTTAAAGCTCTGCTGAAACCCCATGAAGCTACCTCTTTGGTCTATGTTCTTTCTAGTAACAGAAGTGAACCATGCAGTGCTCTCTTCTTCAGGCAGCTCTAACTGGCACCTGAGCTGGGAGACAAGTACACACAGTTGGCCCTGTCCCCTGTTATCCCCTTCCCCCATCTCCCACTTCTTACCTATCCCCCTAAACACAGCATCCTTTTTCTCTGTTGGATATAAGCAAGATCTCATTTCCATTCCTGACTTGGCAAACAACCCTTGTATCAAACAGCAAAGTAGCCAGTATTCAACCTCAACTGCAGTTTGCCAACATTTGCCAACAGCCAGAAAAACAAGTCAATATCCCGCGCTTGCCGTTGGGATTGTAGGCAGTCTTGCCTCTGTAGTGGAAGGCAAAACCACAGAGAGTTTTACAATAAAGTGCTGCAGCAGACCTATACCCCAAGACCATTAGTAATTTAGAGATGCTCAGTATACGTATAGGTGGATGTACATGTTATGACGACTATACAGAAAACCAAATAAAGATTCTGCTAGACCATACTTCTAATTTAGTGCCCAGGAAATGCTTCCTGATGTTCACTTCAAGTTTCTTGTTTCTCAAAAGTGTGCTGTTATGTGGAGACTGTATACAGAGTTACGCCTTTACAAAATCCAGCTGTGATGACAGCAGCTTCTAGTCAGAGTTCATATTAGTAGGAAAGAATTATTCTTGCAATTCCATCCTGAAAGGTTATTCCCTCTGTTGCTTTGATATTTGTGAGCTTTTTTCTGAATGTCTCCAACTTTTTCATGGGTATGCGAACAGTTTAGAAATAAGGTGAAATCTCATTTTAAAAATGTGTAAAATAATTCCCGTAGGAAAAATATACTGCATCAGAATTGCTGAATTCTAAGAAAGCTTTTTGTAAGGTGCAGTACTCTGAAAGACCTGACTTTGAACAACAGTTTGCATCTGTCCTGGCAGTACATTGTGGTGAAAACAAGGTAAGTTTCAAGCTGCATAAGCACAGCTATTGCAATAGCCAGCTGGGAAATAGTGTCATTTCTATGTGATCCTTCTGAGATCACACCAGGAACATGCTGTGTGCAGTTCCCATTAATATAGATATGGCCTCACCAGCCAGACAGAGAGATGAATGATTCAAAACTTCACTGCAAACATGAACAGATTCCAAGCCTTATTATGGTTCAAAAGTATTTAGACCACTTATATTTCCCACTTTACTTTCAACTTCACATGTCCCCACACTTCATGGTCCTCTTTCTGCTAGTATTAAAAGTGCCAAAATATTTTGGGATAAGCTATTATTTCAACTGAAGCAGAAAGGCCTTTAAATCTCAGGAGTAAGCTTTCATTGCCGGATTTTCCAAACTGTTTTTTCAGGGTCATTTTTAAAAATAATTGGATGAAGTTCAGTTCTTACAACCCAAGTCTTGTTTACATTTACAAACAAAACTGAAATGCTGACCTCTGTAGTTCACCCATCCGCTCAAGTGGATCACCCACTAGTCTTACTGGAGAGTTACTGTAATAAGCCAAGAAAACAGAATCAAAACCATCTTTATAGCTTTTTTCTCATTTCACAGAATCACAGAATCACAGAATGGTAGAGTTTGGAAGGGACCTCTGTGGGTCATCTAGTACAACCCCTCTGCCAAAACAGGGTCACCTAGAACAGATTGCACAGGACTGCGTCCAGGCGGGTCTGGAATATCTCCAGAGAAGGAGACTCCACAACCTCCCTGGGCAGCCTGTTCCAGTGCTCCATCACCCTCAGAGTGAAGAAATTCTTTCTCATGTTCAGACGGAACTTCCTATGCTTCAGTTTGTGCCCATTGCCCCGTGTCCTGTCACTGGGCACCACTGAAAAGAGTCTGGCCCCATCCTCTTGACACCCACCCTGAAGATATTTGTAGGCATTTATTAGGTCCCATCTCAGCCTTCTCTTCTTCAGGCTAAACAAGCCCAGCTCCCTCAGTCTCTCCTCACAGGAGAGATACTCCTGTCCCCTCATCATCCTCGTAGCCCTCCACTGGACTCTCTCCAGCAGCTCCTCATCTTTCTTGAACTGGGGAGCCCAGAACTGGACACAGTATTTTTATTGAAAAGTTTTGACAAGGCTATAATTCTTAAAAATTATTGCTTAAGATAGCATTTCAGGTATCTAATAATGCTTTGAAAACTTTAATTCCTGTTGGCTCCACTTCAGGTTTCTTCTATTACGCACAGAAATACCTTAAACTCATTTACCAGCTGTGCTATATGGTGCTGATTGCACAGAATAGTTATGAAACAGTCTTAAGAATATATTTTCTTACAATCCTGAATTTAATTGGGAAAGCAACAACATTGCTGGTATTTCTGATTAGTGAGAGTGTCAAGCTTTGACAGGTGTTTGTACTTAGTCTAGGGTTTCAAATATTTCGAGATGACTGTAAACCTGACCTCAGATATTATCAGTAAAAAATATCACGATCACCAAACAGTATCCTGATATTCACTGTTAAAGAGGTATCTTTTGGATTTCTCATTTGAATAAGCCTCATCTTACTCACAATGTGCAACTGAATAGGGTTGGCAGCACTGAAAGATGTTGCAATAAACAAAACTGCTATTAAGACTGAAGAGTATTGTTTATAGAAAGCGCAGGAGTGCTGACTTTGAAAAATAAGTTACCATTAAAAAGGCTTTAAGTTATTTGGAGAGATATGCAGGCTTACATGTCTGAGAAATGCCTACTAAATACCTAAGAGCTAGCTTAAGCTATTTTTAAGCAGTAGACAGTTGCAGAAAGTTGTGAGCATTTTATTGCAACTCCAGTCAGCAACTTGGATTAGACATCCATCCCATACAACGCTGTGTGTGTCTGAATTACTCTCCAGATGAGGTGTTCAGACAGACTCGTACATTTATCAACTCTGCAGGGACAGGTCAAGAAGAAGGAAAAAATAAAAAGTACTACTTATGTCATCAGACTCCAAATTCTGCAAAAACTACATTTTGTTGGACATTTCTGCCAGCCTGTCACAACATGTCAGCTCTCCTGATGAGATGTAACTCCTGGAAGCCCTCATAAAGTGTCAAGGTTCAAATGGTAACTTATTTTTTCTTTATCAGAAAAAATATCAGGTGGTTACAAGTTACTGTATGGCAGGCCAAAGGACAGACCTGTTTTCCAGCTACCAGGCAAGAGTTTCTCATTTCTGCTTGTCAGCACTCTGACCTAACACAAAACATTTTATTCTTACTATTAACACTATTCAGAGATCACTAAAACCGTGCTTTGCACATGTCCCTTTCTGAAGGTATTGGCCAGAAGAGATGAGTAGGAGTCAGAGGTCTGTGTTTATCCCTTCTGAGTGGTCTGCAGCCAATGGAGCTGGTGGAGTCAGACTACTCTCCATCTGTGTGATTACATTGAACCATCATCTTCAAAATTTTCTCTCAGACCCCTTGTAAAAGTCTGGCTCAATCTTGTCCCATAGATACATACAGACTTCACATTAGAGCTCTGCAGACCTTCAGCAGTCTTCTGTATCGACTTTGGGAATCAGAAAGTAAATCTCACAAAAGACAGGAATCCTTTTTTGAAGTAGTGCTTCTACCAGTGTAATCTGAGCACTAATGTGTGATTGCCTGTAGGTACCACTCATGCACATTCAGGTGCACGTTTTGCCAGTAAAACTTGTAGATGTATGACTGTTTCCAAATCTGATTCTCCAGATCAGATAATCAAAATCAAAACAAAAGAGAACAAAACAAGACAATATGCAGGAAAAGAGAAAGAAATTCAGCAGTCATGGGGACTTCCCTTCTATAATCCATCCTGCTAGTCATAATAATGCATATGTAAAGCTAATCAGTCATTCATTCTTATTTCTTAGTCAAAAAAAATATATTAGGTGAGAGAAGGACTGTGAAGATACATTTATTGCTGCATTCCTTGCTTTTTTCTAAGTTTAATTCAAGGACCTAAATATTATTTTAATATAGCTCTTTGTATTTAATTATTAAAAGGTTTAATAAAAGAAAACTGCATCCAGTCACACCCAAAGGAGAGCCTGCTTCATGCTCTTACTTGGGTTTGTATCTTTATCAGTAAGACAACTCATTTTATAGCAAGTGAATTACAACAATAACATAACAGAGAAAAATACTTCAGAAGCCTTTTTTTCCAGTAATTCGAAATATGATGTCTGTAGTTGAAATTATACTGTCACAAACATCTGATATTTCTATCTCTTATAAGAGACAGATGGTAGTTATAAGAAAAGGATACCAAGCAAAACACATCAGATTCCATTCTGTAACTCATATTATATAAAGGCATGAGTGTGAGTGCAAAATGTTTTCATAACCTGTTCGTCATATGGTCTTTGGGGTTTGTTCTGCTGACAAGGGTTAATACTTTTTTATTATTTTTTTGTAGTAGGGATTTTCAAGAGTTATTGTTGTCAGAGAAGATAATTGTTTTTAATGGAACTGTAGAAAAAGATATCTTTCAAAAATATTTCATTATTGAATTTAAATAAAATAGAAGATTAATATCATGAATTGTTACATTTTGGTCACTTGTTTTTCTTTTTTTCCCTCTCACTTCTGTTTTGTATTAACATGGAGTAGGGCAGGAAAAGCTAAAATAACTTTCAGACAAAATCTTTGATGCGCTTATTTATTTATTGTCTTTCACTGGCACAGAGTATGGTGAGTTTTTCCTTTCACACTTGTTTGTAGATGCCCTTGAAGACTGAAGTCCAACCTAATGAGCATATAGCTAGTGGCTTGCATGGGGCTGTTTATATGATTGTGACACTCCACAGATTTCTCTGGGGGGGATGCCTATGCCTCTAAATAAATAGTTATTGCTGTGTTACAACAGTTCTGTATAGGTATGTATGAAATTCACAGCAAACAAGCACAACGTTAGTATCTGCTGACACTCACAGGCAGAGAATTTGGAGTTGTCCTTCCTTGGCTGGCTTCTGCTTTGTTCTAGGAATTCTTTTGTTCTTTTCAGGCTCAGAGAAGGTAAAAAGAAGAAAACCCCACTATCTTTGTTGTCCATATTTTTCAATGTAAAATGTGTCTACATATTGTATGCAGGATATGTCTACGGACAGGGATGTAGCGGGACACTGTAGTGACAGTGGGACTGAGTGCACCCTCAGCAAGATTGCCGATGACACCAAGCTGTGTGGTGTGGTTGACATGCTGGAGGGAAGGGATGCCATTCAGAGGGACCTTGACGGGCTGGAGAGGTGGGACTTCGTGAACTGCATGAATTTCAACAAGGCCAAGTGCAAGGTCCTGCACATGAGTCAGGGCAATCCCAAACACAAGTACAAGATGGGCGGAGAGTGGCTAGAGAGCAGTCCTCAGGAGAAGGACTTGAAGTACTGGTGGATGAAAAAAAAAAAGCTCAACATGAGCCAACAATGTGCACTTGCAGCCCAGAAAGCCAACCGTATCCTGGGCTGAGTCAAGAGAAGTGTGGCCAGCAAGTCAAGGGAGGTGATTCTGCCCCTTTACTCCACTCTCCTGAGACCCCACCTGGAGTCTTGCATCCAGTTCTGGAGCCCCCAACATAGGCAGGACATGGATGTGTTGGAGTGGGTCCAGAGGAGGGCCGCAAAGATGATCAGAGGGCTGGAGTACCTCTCCTATGAGGACAGGCTGAGAGAGTTGGGGCTGTTCAGCCTGGAGAAGAGAAGGCTCTGGGGTGACCTTATAGCTGCCTTCCAGTACCTGAAGGGGGCCTACAGGAAGGATGGAGAGGGACTTTTCACAAGGGTGTGTAGTGACAGGACAAGGGGGAATGGCTGTAAACTAAAAGAGGGCAGATTGAGATTAGATATTAGGAAGAAATTCTTCACCATGAGGGTGGTGGAACACTGGAACAGGTTGCCCAGAGAAGCTGTGGCTGCCCCCTCCCTGAAAGTGTTCAAAGACAGGCTGGATGGAGCTCTGAGCAACCTGGTCTAGTGGAAGATGTCCCTGCTCATGGCAGGGGGGTTGGAACCAGATGATATTTAAGGTCCCTTCCAACCCAAACCATTCTGTGATTCTGTGTAAACAGAAGTGGGTTCCTCCTCACAGTCTGGAAAGTTTATGGATTGCCATTGAGACATGGCACTCTGGTCAGATGTCTCCTAGGTCAAACTTGGCACATCTCTGATCAGTTTAAACACTTAAAAAATGAGATAGCATCTGTCCGCACCCATCCAGGTACATATATCCCAAACTCTGCACAGCCTGCTAATTATTTCATTGAAAAACACTTATCACATTAACCTCAAGAGAAAAAAAAGAATTCTGTCTGGTAAAAATGCCACACCCTGCTTAAAGACTTTGAGAGGAACCTCACACTGATTCATGGCAAAAGCTTTGTTTTCATTCATATCCACAGTGCCAACCAATGCTATTAATCCCTCTGTTAGCAACAGAAATCCGTAACTTGATTTAGTTTCGTATTCATGGGCATCTCATGCGTTTTGAGACTTCTCAGTTGTTTAAAACATTCACATGAAGGTAGCAAATATTACAGCTCAAGGAGAATGTTCTGGAGTCAAGTGTATCACTCTTTCTCTACTGGGTGTTTTACTATGTGCAGACACTTGCAAAGAGGTTCGTACACAATTCATGAGTACCTGACAATGATGTTATTTATTGGTTAACTCACAGAGCAAACAGCTCGACTGTAGTCATAGATTTAACATTGATATTCTTAGAACTTAAGACAGACTCCTGATGAATCTCTGCTGGTCAGACATCAGACACTGGTCAGTTGGGTGGAGAAGTGGTAGTCTCCATGGCATTTGGTCTGATCTTCCACCTTGCTGAATTTCCATCTTCCAGCTCTCTCTTGTTGCTTTATTGTCTCAGGTTTTCATACCTCTTTGTGTAGGTGTTTAATTCGAAGACCTTCAGCTAGTGACTACTACTACCTAAGCCAACAATTTCACTTCTCTGGGTTTATTTCACTTATCTTCTATGTCTTTAGTGTTCTTCTTTACAATCCAAGGGCAGAATTTTTGCCCCCCTATAGAGTCAATCCATTGCCACACATAAAATTGGTCCCTGAGTCATAGACACCCCTGACTGGTAGGTTACAGTTAGGTCTCTCATACGCCACTATACATTTCATGCTTAGGCAACTGAATTGAATGAAGATTTTCTCTCTGTATGCTCTCACCCTTCCTTGTCCACAAGTTACTGGCCCAGAAATCTCTTTGAAGTTGGATCTAACTTTGAAGCTTGGGTGGAAGGTGGAAACTTTGAGCAGGGAGCTGGACCAGATGACCTCCAGAGGTTCCTTCCAACCTAGATTGTTGTATGATTCTAGCTAGGATGCCCGTGTGAGCTGTGGTGATGCTTATAAGCTGAGTTTAGGTGAGCTTTCCAAGCTGGAGTAAGTTATTTGTTCTAAGTCTGTCCCACCATAAGCTGAAGTTCAAACTGACTCTTGTTGATCTTCCCAAGTTTTCTAGATATCACTGTCGTACTGCTAGGACCAAGCCCTGACTTCCCATGTTACAGCCATAGTCTCTGTCTGGCACTGGACTGACCTGCCTCAGCACTTGTACGCAGAGAAACCACATGCTGCACATGCAACACGATCAGGCCATGCATCACTTGCCCAGTGAATGTGCTCCGCCAGAGGATGTGATACAGCATCAATATGGAATGCTGGACCTGTCTTGTGCAAACGGACCTGCACGTTCATGTTTCCCAGGACTTCTGGCACCTTGAAGAGATCCTTTAGAGCAAACAACCACTTAGGCCTTGAGCAACATCAGAAGAGGCCTTTGATCATTTCAGGACATGAGACTTTGATTTCAGACTAGTAGTAGCAAACTAGCTAAGCCATCTTTTTGTTGACACCATATCCAGATAGTTCTGTACTTGATGCTGCGTGCAATGGATGTGATGGCACCATGTCTGCACTGTTACCTTGATCAAACTGAAAATAATTTGGCAGAATACATTCCTATTTCATAATTGTACGAGATGATAGCCTATTTTTGAAGAATTATATATTTTTATTGCTGTCTGGTGTTACTTAACATCTTGCATTTTATGTTCCAGGCCCTGTGAGCAGGGGTTCAGATAAACACCTGTAGCAATCATGCATGAAGTAGATTTCTGGTTTTGGTGTTTCACTAGCTGAAGTTCTCTAGGGATACGATACTGTAATGTTGAGGTAAATGGGACCTTTGCCTCCCATTTCAACAAGGGATGTGATCAGGCTGCATTATGCTGCTGGAAAGGTAGACATGGCCAGTAAGACATAAATTAACTTCAAAAGGAGCTCTCAATATCAGTCAGATTTCTCTCAAAATATTGCACTACTCAGAAGCATTTAGCATGAAATCTTTGAACTTTGACATTTTAACTCAGCCCTTGTCCTGGTAACTTCTCACTGACTTGAACAGAAAGAACGACTTAACCATGAGATTTGAAGAATGTTGCAAGGCAGTAAATGTTTTGTGAAGGAATGTGTGTTGGTCTTGGAAATGACAATGATTTCCTCAATACAGAAGCTACAAGGAGGATGTTGTGACACGAGGGAAATTTTATTATGACCCTAAATTATGATGAATTTTCTAGATTTCTCCTTGAATTTGAGACTCTGGGCACTATGTACTGCGATTTAATCCATCTGAATAGATTTTGACATATTTGTTTCACTCTCTACTATGGTCCATTTTCCAGAGCAGATTAGGGTAATAACTTTTTAAAATATTATGCTTTCAGATTGCCAACTGTTCACTCTAATAGTAGCATGCAATTGACTTTCTCGAGGATCATCTCCTTTAATCACGGAGCACATGGGATTTTTATACTGGCTGAATGTGTAGGCAGTTGGTACATCAGCATCCTAACAACAGTTCCTTTCCAAGGACAAGTACGTTGACTCCTTCTGGCACTGCAATACATGCAGTGATTCAGCACAAATGACTCAGCATAAACTTACAGTGAATGTTATCCAAGAGAACACACTCCTTTTAAGTGTTTGGAAAGTTTTTCTTATTATTTTTGCTTAGACATTTCACAGGCATTATTTTCAAATATGTTCCCACCAAAGCCATGGTTGTCACATTAAAAAGAAGAACTCCACTCCACTGGTGGAGACCAGTGACAAGTGTCGTTCCTCAGGGGTCGGTATTAGGACTGGTGCTGTTTAAAATCTTTGTCAGTGACATGGGCAGTGGGATTGAGTGCACCCTCAGCAAGTCTGCCAACAACACCAAGCTGTGTAGTGCAGTCAACACTCTGGAGAGAAGGGATGTCATCCAGAGGAATTTTGACAATCTTGAGAGGTGGGCCTGTGCGAACCTCATGAAGTTCGACAAGGCCAAGTGCAAGGTCCTGCACATGGGCTGGGGAAATCCCAAGCACAAATACAGCATGGGTGGAGAATGGATTGAGGGCAGCCCTGAGGATGAAAACTTAGGGGTGCTGGTTGACGAGAAACTCAACATGACCCAGCAATGTGTGCTCACAGCCCAGAAGGCCAAACATATCCTGGGCTGCATCAACAGAAGTGTGACCAGCAGGTCGAGGGAGGAGGTTCTGCCCCTCTACTCTGCTCTAGTGAGACCCCACCTGGAGTCCTGTGTCCAGCTCTGGAGCCCTCAGCACAGGAAAAAAGTGGACCTGTTGGAGTGAGTCCAGAGGAGAGCCACAAAAAGGATCAGAGGGCTGGAACACCTCTCCTATGAGGACAAAGAGAGTTGGGGCTTTTCAGCCTGGAGAAGAGTGGGCTCTGGAGAGACCTCATAGCAGCCTTCCAGTACCTGAGAGGGGCCTACAAGAAAGCTGTTGAGGGACTTTTTACAAAGGCATAGAGTGATAGGACACGGGGTAACAACTTTAAACTGAAAGAGAGTAGACTTAGATTTGATATAAGGAAGAAATTCTTCACATGAGGGTGGTGAAACACTGGGACAGGTTTCCCAGAGAAGTTGTGGTTGTCCCCTCCCTGGCAGTGTTCAAGGCCAGTGATGCTGTTGGACGAGGCTTTGAGCAACATGGTCTAGTGGAAGGTGTCCCTGCCAATGGCAGGGGGGTTGGAACTAGATGATCTGTAAGGTCCCTTTCAACCCAAACCATTCTATGATTCAATGAAGAAAAACCAAAGGATTAAAGTATACTCTAAGAAACAAAAAATGTAGTCCGTAGTTTCCTAATAACTATGTCTGCCTTCAGTGAAAATGTAGAGAAGTGAGATTTAGTGTCTTAGTATCTCTCTTATAACAACAGCATCACACAGGTCATACAAAGGTAAAGAAAAATAAAACAAAAAAAAAGAAAAAAGAAAGAGGAAAATTCCAGAACACCATTTACTGCAATTAGCTAGATCTGGTTTAGATCCTATTCATGCTGCTATGAAAATCCTCCCTGGACTTTGGAGAAGAAAAAGATATATGTTCACAATGAAGGTATGAAAAGCAGCCATGGAGTGAGTTACTTGGATAAATATTTGGAACTGTTCTTTGGATACTGGATGTTTGTCTGTAAATTTCCCCAGTTCAGGAGAGGTCTGCCACTACAAGACATACACATAGAAGACAAAAATCTGTTCTCAAACTAAGATTCAATCGTAAGGTTAGTACAGTGTCAGTGAAATGAGAATAACAGTGCAACATCTATCAAAGCATGGCTGCTGTACAGGACGTGGTAGAAAACTAAGCAAAGGACCAAGGACTACATCTCAGAATTCTCTGCTCAGCCTTCTGGACAACAAAAGTCAAATTCCTGAGCAGATGCTTATTTCTGTTGGTGAAAAGTAATGTAGTTATGCATAAGACAAGTAATATTTTTTCAACAGAACAGAGAGAAAATAATGTTATGTCACCACAAACAGTAGCTGGGAGTGGGAGCACTTGCTAGAAGGACCTTCTCAAGGCTTCTGATCAACATCACCAAAGTTTAATTTTGTACGGCCAAAAATGAGGAAGGCCTTGGGTGTATCAAAGGCTGGTTTTGTGTATCAACAATCAGCACCCTCCAAAGGGATTTGGGTACTTAAGGCACTAGCAGGGTCCCCCATCAAAATGATACGTGGCTGTGGTCTATGCCCATCTTGATTTTGCACTTCTGCTGAACACAGATGCCAACTTTCTCTGAAACGTGGTATTCTTCAGGGATAAGAGGAGCATCCCAGACTCTTGCCTGGAGCTGGGCTGGCTTGTCCAAGGCAAGCTTTTTCTGACAGTCTAAATCCTGGTGATTTTCACAAAAGGTTGAACAGATTTTCAGTTCAGGCCCTAGACCTCATCCTTCCAATATCCATCAGTTTTCGTCTTCCCTCTTCTCTGAAAGAGTCACAGTAACATCAGTGATAACGGTGATTAAAGAGAAACTCAGACCTCTCAATGAAGAGACAGGAAGCAGAATCTGAGTTTGTGTTCATCCTCCACATCAGGACTTCAACCTGAATTCAACCTCTATATTGAAGCATTGCACTAGTGTCTATCTCAGATTAGAAAACCACCCTTGCCCTTCATCTGCTGGGCAAGGTTGCAAACATTTTTTCAGGAGCAGCATGGGAAATCTAGGATAGAAGCCAAGGACATCAGGCAGCAGCTGAACAGTTTGAGAAACTCAGGGCACACAAAGGAGGTTGACTCTGCATCCCAAAGAAGGTGTCTGAGCTGCTTACTGACTTCTTCATGGTCTTCAAGAAATCACTAGCTCTAACATCTTCCAGTGTTAGATAATAATGAAAGAATAACCTTACTTTTGCTTTAAAGTAGCTTTGTTCTCATATATTTATGTGGTTATGTTGTTGTATAGCCCTGTATAGCTACCTCGTTTGTTCTCATCCCAGGCCTCATCCGTTTGGTAAAGGTGGAGAGTAACTGGTGCTAAGATATGGAAGTTGCCTTTTATATTGTCTTTGTCATTAGAGTCTGATAAGGAAGTTTGTGATAAGGAAACCCGGACGTCAGCAACACATTTCCACTATTTCACCCAGGAATGAAGCCATGTATAGACAAAGACGAAACTCACGAGCTCAGAACTAAATGGGACAATCACTTTTGTTTTCCAGATGTTAGTTTTCTGAGTGGCCTTCAGACCTTTGAAGGGCATTTTTGCTAGAGATAAAAGATCTTATGTTACAGAGGATGCTTTTTAACCCTCCTAAGTCCTTCTATATTTTTGATAAAACTCTGGCAAAAACTGAGAGAACACTTCTTAGGAGGACAGCTGGGTTCTTATTGTCACAGGTTTTCCATTCACCACTTCAAAATTTCAGGTAAAGCAATTTCTCATGGGTCCTAACATTGGCAGTTTGTTGACACATCAGCAGACCTGAAACTTATATTATTTATGGTCTATTTAGGGTATCAATTTATTCTTGGGGATGTTTTTTACAATTAGAAAGTTTATGCCTTTAAGGTTATTAGATACATTTTATATATGCATATAAATACATAAATTTATGAGAAAATACTTTTCGTACTATTTTCCTCCGAGTCTTTGCTGTGACCCATCACTTTCTCTCAAACTTGAGTCTAAACTCTTTCTAGTTGGCTTGGCCTGAAATGTAATATTTTGAGCCAAGAAAACAAAAAATAACATGATGGAAAACATGCTCAGGCAATGTCTTTTAGGCTGTGAAAGAAAGAACATAAGAAATGACTTAGAAAGGATGCAGTGTTTGGGGGATCAAATTAGAAAGGCAGTGAAATATATTTCTTATATTAAATATTTTGGAAGAAATAAAATGGTTCATGTGGGAAAATTGTAATGAAGAGAAGCATAATTAATTATTTAGGCAAACCAAAAGAAAATCAAAATAAAATATATGGTTTCTACAGTGTAGTTTATTTGTAAATATACAAATTTTATCGTACATATGTTCAGAGATTAAGTGTCCACATTGGATATGTGTAACTGTGTCCTATTTAGCAAGATTCAGAGTCCAAATAAAAAACACACACAGCAGTTTCATCTCCAGTTCTGTGCAAGTACACCACAGAATACAGACGTCTTGGCTTTGCCTGAGAGTTCTGCTCACGTATCAGTTTCGGCCCAGACTACACCTCAGATGGTAGCAGCGTATTTTTGTTCGTCCTGAAATTTCAGCACTTTGTAGTATCTGTATACAGACATAATTTCTGAGGCAAGGTAATATTATTTGACATAGATTTGAATATATTCTCATGGATTATTAATGTCTGTCAAATATTTTAAGCGCAGTATGTAGGTACTAAATTTAATTTTCTTTAGGGCATATATAAGGTAGTCTTTTCTTCAAAACTGATTGTCTGAAAATTGGAATTTTCATTGAGAGAATGCAGCTTGACTGTCCCCTGTGATGCTGAGGTTGTGCATGACAGAAGTAAAGTGGAAAGAGTGGATGGCCATACATTAGTGTGCACTCTGAGTCACTCATTTTGGAGCCAGCAAGGATGGATGCAAAGAACAAGGGCTGTTAAATGGTGACTAGCATCCCTTAGGATTTCCAGGAGGACATAATGCTGTGAGCACTTAGGAGGATTTGGGAAGATCAACCCTTAGCTCCTCTTCTGAGATCTCAGAGAGCACCAAACTCTAACCTGTAGTCAGTGCTCTGCAGCCCTCAGACTATGCAAAAATCTGATAATGTGTGCAAATACAAAGCAGAACATCCCTGGACTGTGATCTCCTCATCTCTCCTCTGTGTGTCACAAGGCAAAAGAGAACAGTTCCTTAGCTGGCTAGGACAAAAAGCAGGCAAGGAAGAAAGTGGGTAAGCCCCACTATCTTACTTCTTTTGGAGGCCCCTTCATTGCTGATGGGGAATAAAGGTGGTGAAAACCAACTGGTTCTCTTCTGTAGCCATCTTTATGTAGGAACAGGAAAGAAATCACACTAATGATCATTTTAGCATTTTAAATCTCCATTAACATCTGTGGGGATCGTGATCTGTCAGCGGACATGCAACTGTTCTGTCAAGCTCTCACTAGGAAAAGAATAAAGTCATGAAGCCCAGTACCAATTATGCCTGAGGGAGAATGTGCATGATGTTTCCTTTTGATATGAAGGGAGCTGAGCATTGGAGCCGATCTATACAACAGGAAGAAACCCTTGCCTATAAAGGAAGTTCTCCAAGTCCTCTTTCTCATACATATTTTTGTAGCAGCACAAGGACTTTACATTTCAGGAGCTGAACTACACCTATTATGCTACAGGACTTGGTGACAAAACCCTTTTAAAAGTGTGTTTTGTATGCTTGGGGGGAGTTAATTTCTTCGGAGAGTTTTCTGTGTCCTCTGTCTGGTATGAAACATATATGTAGAATTTTATTGTAGACACATTTGACATATTTTTCATCTTTCTTTCCATTTCATCTTTCTCTTCCATGATACACAGTCCCTTTTTCAAGTCAGCTTTCCTATTTCTCATGCTAATATCTTAAGCCCTGTTCCTTAAAAATTATGTTACAGTTCTGACGGCAAACATGATACAAGCGATTAACTGGATCTGAATTCAAACTTCCTGAGAAATAAATTCAGAACTTCAAATTAACCTACTGTTTTTTCTTATATTTTTTTTAAGCTTTTTTGGAAGGAAACTTTTAGACAACCTGACATTTTGTCTTATTGTGTGGCAACTCTAGATTGCTGTCTGCAGTTCTAGCTGCATCCATAAGTTTTGTTGATTTTGAATGAAGTACCAGAAGCAGCCTGTTCATTAAGCAGTTAATGGAGCAATTTTCATAGAAGATAGCATTTTGCAACATTCTCTTTTCCAAGAGCATATTTTCAATGCCATGTCTATTCTGACTCAAAGACATAACTGCAAGGACAATCCCCCTTCCAGTGGAAAGATCATAACAGTATATGCTTCAGTACGCATATAGAAGGACTTGTTAAAGGCACAGTAAGATCACCTTTCATTTTGTTATTCTTTGATTAACGTATTCCCCTCAGCTCTGATGTGTTCTGCCTTTGAATCTGTGTGACAGGGTTTTATTATTTTAACAAGGATTTTTGTAATTCAGTTTGCAAAAAACGTATAGAATTTCTGATCAGTACGCAGCAAATTTTCAGGAATATTTTAATCATGCTTACAACAGGCCAAGCTTATGAGAAAATAATTGTTTACCTAATTTTTATCATATTGAGAGCTTATGAAAACATTCTGTTGCATCAGTTAAGGACACAGCCTTTCTCTACAACACAGGTTGTTCATAATGCTGGTCTCCAGCCAGCACAAGGTGCAAGAAGTCAGAGATAAGATAACAAATTTATTTTTAAAATTCAGTTGTATGTTGATTATGATTCTTATTAAATTTACTGGGAAGAGGAAGGGAACCTCATGTGTTTTGTCTCCCCCAAGAAAACACAATTCATGTTTCTACTGTTTGTGACCTGTGCATGGAGTGGACACGCTTGCTTTGGTAATGTTAAAGTATTGAGGAACGCCAGCACCAGCCTGTGTCACACGGACTGGAAGGCACGTGTGATACAGAATGGTACATGAGAAGGTTGAGGCAGAGCAAAGATAAAAACTATCATCATTTCCGAAAAAACCTTCCAGAGTATTGCTAGCTAACAGGGGACTGACTCCTCTCTGAAGTAGGCTCTTTGCTGCTGGGAGTGCGGCTGCTCATCACAAGCAGTCTCAATTTAAGAAGTCTTAGGGATGGTTTCAGTTTATTTTGTGCTGCTGTCTTTCTCACTGCTGCAACAGCTCTCATACTGTTGTAACTCATGGAAGCCTCTTGTGCTTTGCTTAGTTGGTTACAGACAGAAGAGAGATTCAGAAAAAAATTTATCCAAACTGGGCATGGGCAAATTTCCTCCAGGGTGCAAAAGACCTGACTTAACTCCTACTTTTCCGTTCTCTTCTTTTTAGCTATAGGTGAGATGAAATAGGAATCTTTGGATGTGTTCAGAGAACATTTCACTCTGTTACTGAATACATGATTATGTCATTATAATTCACAACAGAAAAATATTGGGCTTTCAATAAATTTAGGATAAACAGTAGGCTTGTTTGTGTTTGTTTTTTTTTTTTTTTACCACAAACAAACATTAATGTAGAAGTGGTTCAGAAATAGTGAATAAAATGTTTACAAAAAGATTTTGAATACTTCTTGAAACTTCTTTGCCCGAGTAGTTCAATAAGTTGTCATAACACACATACACATAGAAATTGAAATTGCATACTTGTCTGAGGAAGGAAAAATTCCAGCCATTTCTAGACATCTTCCTTCTACTCTGTGAGAAAAAAAACAACAACATATAAAAAGCAAGAAAGTTTTGTATTCCAAGATCTTTATGACATATAGGACTGTATAGTTTAAAACTGAATCCCTGTAATAGGGAACATGGACGAATCAAGAATTCTTCTCACTCCTGCAAAGGCTGATCTGTTAGTCTTGCTTGCATATATAAAACTCTTCGACTAAAGCAAAATCCCAGGGGCATCACGATGTATTGACTGAGAGCATGAAAGCTTCGCCTTCCAGACAGTGTAATATGGGTATTTATTAACCAAAGATAATATTTTCTTTTTTCTTTTTTTTTTTCTTTTCTAAACTAATAATGGGTAACTGTAACCTCCTAGGAAAATGAATGATCAAATGATGATATACAGTCTTCATGCACAATATGGTACCCTACAAGAACATTCTCAAATACAGAAAGAAAGTTTTCCTCTCTCTCTTTTGGGTTAAAGTGAGGTGAAAAGGTCAGAGAAATAACATTGGTGTGCGTCTCTGCAGATAATTCTATATTCTGTTTGTTCTGATGTGGAAGAGGAATAAAATAGGATTTTTCCCAGTAGAATTTCTTATGTTTATAAATGTATAATTAAAAGAAATCCAAGAAATGCTTCTATACTTCTATGGATCACATTTAATGGAGAATTGATCCTGCTTTTAAGAAAGTTCTAAAACTAAAGTTTTTCCTGTAAAAGCAAAATCTGTGCCCTTTCCCTGAATGGTAAACAATAGAGGCCGTAATGATTCATCCTCTTTTCAGTTTTATTATTGCCTTCCAACTTCCAATCTAAAAGCTCTTAGCATCATAATTACCTCTTTTGGCTTTTGCAAAATGTCATGGCTCCTATTTAGCCAATAGATCACATCACACATGGCTATAGCTTCACTTTTAAACATTGTATTAATAGCTGAAATGTCTGACAGGCGGAATCATAAGCTTGGCAACAAATTGGTTTCCTTTCTGGCCTTTTCTAGCTTTGCTGTTACTTTGGGAAGAGCGAGCGAGATCCGGAGCCAGAGATATCTGGATCCACAGGCATGCCTACTAGGAGTAGGCTTATCCTAAGCCATCCGAGCCCGTTTCCAGACATCCAAACACCTTAGTTAACCTGTCACTATGTTGTAATTAGCCTTAATCATTCATGGCTTTTGTATACATGGTGGCCTCACGTACAGAAGTCTAGTTTAAAGGCAGAGGCAAAATGATATTAAATTAAATCTTATATCTAAATAAAAAAGAAAAATTTTCAATCACAGACTTCATACAGGGACTCCAAACAAGAAAATTGTTGCTATTTTTTTCCAGCTATATCAGGAAAGTTAAGAAAAAAGTTATTTCTACCAACAAAACTGTTATTTTTCAAATAATAACAGACTTATTTCTCCCTACTGAGCATTTCATTCCAGTAGGTCACTAGAGTATCTGGCTTTTGCTCCTCACCTAACCTTGTGAAAATTTTCCTGAGTCCCTCAGAAAGTGACATAACTTTTGTGCAATTAGCAACCATACCAAACTTTCACAATGATGAAGCTAATGTTATTCCGCTCTAACACCTGCTGCTCAACCTTTTATCATGTGTGTATATGTAGCTTAAAGTTCTTCCCTTCATCTGCTCACAGGTAAATTTCTTTGGCTGCCTTGAATAAACAAAGGGCTGTCCTACTGGGATAGGCAAGCTGTGTGAACTGTCACTTTCTGTTAGCAAATAGCTCTTTTCCAAGATCAGAACATTTTCCATGTGTAGTATCTGTATTTCATCCCTGAGCAAAGCCTTCCAACATGAATATAATTATGCAGTCTTGGTCTTCCATCCTTTTCATGGCACAGGATAATGTGTTGACATGGTACTTCAAACTCTCTGTGGGACAGACAACATTACAGATGGTGGTTATTTAGTGTGAACACATTGGGGAAACAGAGAACAAAAGCGTCAGTGTGTTGATGTGATCCTCAATATGGCCAAAACTATGATCACATAAAATAGTATGATTAGAAGCAAAACGAAAATAAAAATTTAAGTTTAAAAATGAGTCGGGGCCTTGTGATTTGTACGAATGGACTAAAAGATACATTTTTTGTCTTAATATTTGAGAAAAGATAAGAAGAATAAGATTAAATCATCCAAAGAAGTGACCATCTATTAGTGGAATGTAACTGAAATCACACGCACACTGTACTAGATGAATGCAGGGTGAAAAAATCATATTCCTATGTGATATTTATGGACTGCAACTATCTGACAAGGATTTTAAATGGACTGGCTGTTTAACAAAGTATTTGAAAAAGGATCAGATGATTTATCAATTATTTTGATTGTTTAGGGTGTTGACTTTGCCTAGGGTCTGAAACAGACAGCTTGTAAGAAAAAGAAAAAGAAATAATTATAGGAACTGATCCATTTGAAAACACGAGGCTGAATTGAGAGCTTCCTCCCAGCTTAGCTGTTCTTTTTCTCTGGAGTTTTATTATTGTGGAGGAGAGAAAGGAGTGTGTTTTGCTTTGTTTTACTTGTTTGAGATTCTCAGTCTAGTCTTACTTGGACTCTGATCATCTGAATACTGACCAAGCTCAGAAATGGTGGAATTTATATTAATGAGTGGCTTGATGGCATAGGAACATGGTTCACAATGCAAAAAAATTTTACAAGCACTCCCATCCCCACCGATACATCTTTAAACTTTGCACTTTTGCCATTTGGAGAAGTTTAATACAAGTATCTTGACAGTTCAGATTCAGAAGATTAATCTGACTTTATAACAGCTTCAGGACCAAGATTCAGCTCAAAAAAATGTTTTGAGCATTAGTGTTAAAAGCACTCTAAAAAACCCTTCACCTTTATAGTTCCTATAGTAAAAACAATAGTGTTAAAATTCTTGTAAAAACAGAAGTGAAATCTTTCTATGGAGATTTATCTTTTATTCACTTATGAAAGAGGTTTTGTAGTTTAGAGAGTTGAAAAATTAATTAAAATAATATTAAACATGTATGAATTCATCTATTATTTTGTGCTTAAATGGATGAAGTATTTGTAGTGTTGTTTAAAACTGCAGTATAAATTAATACACAGACTCAGGCACACACACAGTAATATTGAACATCAGCAAGAAAACAGTGATTACAAGATGTTTCCAGAGCTATTTTTCCCAAAGGTGCTAAATGTGTTTAATTTTGCTAAGTCTTTGCAACTGGAAGTGAAAAAGCATCTCATCTAAATTATTGTGTTCACAGGGAGTCTTTCTGTTGCACTATGAAAAGATACGAAAGCGTGATCATGGTGAAGCCTGTGGCTGGGCATTTATTAGGAATCTGCGTGTTTGTGAAGATACTGTCTTTGAGGTGCTATTTTGCGGCTTAAGGAGATGGTGGAAACCTCCCAACAGGCTTGATGTTTCTCCTGAAAATCTAATAAGAAAACAGCAATTCTGAATGACAAGTACCATATTTTCATATATTACAGTATCTATTCATACAGGTAATGCTTCTGGGGTCAACAAGATATTTTCTCATATGGTTGCAGTTTCATTCTCTTTTTCGTATTAATTGGTACACTTCATTTCTAATTACAATTGGATCCATTCTTCTCTCTATTTTGGACTTGGATATTGTTGCCATTGGGAGCACAATACATTGTGGTACATGACAACACTTATTTAATAAAATGGTCAAACTAAGGCTGCTTCTGGCTCTCACTAGTTGAAAATGTGTTGGCTCAAGTTCATCTTTGAGGTCGCAGTAAGCATGTGTTACAGATCGCTTGGGCAAGACGGTAAGACTGATGAGCCTCTGTGTGTTTCCAGGCACTTTAATGTTTTACTGCTGTTCTCTGGTGGAGGAGGTTAGAGAGATGTGAACAACCTGAACTGCATATTTGTAAACAGCTGAATTAGAAAGCTGGTTTCAGGGCAGCCTGTTTGTCTTCCTGTATTCTTCACAATGTACAAACTCCCATGAGGTCACTGAATTCTGAATAGTAACTGAAATTCATTTACAGCCATGTTTACAACTGATTGCTTTGAAACTTCTGAAGTAGACGTCACAGGTCTGAGACAACTGATCTGAGATGTGTTGCTGTATGTGTAGCAGATGCATGAAATCAATCGCAGAATCACAGAATCACAGAATCACAAAATGGTAGGGGTTGGAAGGGACCTCTGGAGATCATCTAGTCCAAATCCCCTGCTAAAGCACGTTCACCTAGAGCAGGCTGCATAGGACCATGTCCAGGCGGGTTTTGAATACCTCTAGAGAAGGAGACTCCATAACTCATCTATTCAGCCTGTTCCAGTGTTCAGTTTTCCAATTACTGGAAAAAAACCAAACAAAACCACCCCAAGGTAAGACACAAATTAAACTAAAACCTGTTTTGCTTCATGAACTTGTGTTGGACAATTCATGATACAAAGAACCTTCCTTTCTTACCCTATAGCATGCTACTAGTCTTTGTAATAATCACCTAAATTTTAGGTTTCTATATTTCATCTCCATTAGGAGAAAATGGCAATGAAATTGAGTGCTTCTGTGATTTACTACAGATAAAATGTTCTGATCTAGATTGGGAAAGCAGTCAGAGAAGGATATTGTTGCCCGGTTTTAAAATCTTTTCACTTGTTACTTAATACAAAATTTTTTGCATGTACTTATTCTTAGAGTTACACCACACTGCTTTCTCAGACACTTCTTTTCCTTGCTTCCTGAACCTCTGTCACTCTCACAGCTACAAATCTTAACCATAGCCATCAAGAGCAATAGCTCCAGCTGTTTCTTCCTCCAGGCCACAATGCTTGGTCCATAACGGTTTCAGTTCTGTCCTTATGAAACAGAATATCACCTTTTCATAATTATCCTAGTTGAAAATTAGATTAATAACAATAACCTTAAAATTATAGGAATTAAGCAATACTGGTGGTGTCATTGGAGAGCATTGTAAATTATATGTAGCCGGAAAGCATGAAAGTTTTCTCCTAGTCTTCATGCATCTATTTGGTAATATGAAACCTTGTATGTGAAAACAGAGTCTTCAACAGTTTCACCTGCCTGGTTTCATAAAGAATTGTAATTCCAAGCTGCAGCTTTTTAAATGAAGCAGTTAAATCCCTGATCTCAATAAGGTTAAGTAAAGACTATTAGATTATTAGGCTTTTGGTCTATTTTTCCGTGTAAGAGACTGAATTATGATGTAAGAAACAAATTACGTTTGTTCCAAAGCCTTTAGCAATTCACCCTTTTTTCCATATTTCAAATAATTCTTTTTTGCATATATACAGTCAGACCCATAGTTAATAGAATTGCTATGATTAAACTGAAGTCAGTTACTTCTAAAGAAATTATTCCTATTACTGTTTATAGCCTATCTATAAACAGAAGAGTTTGAAATTCTGTCTCATATAAATGAGAGACAAAATCTTAACCCAGAGACATTTATAATCCAAAGAGACTGGAGCCTATGAAGGGGGATTTCATAAAAGTAGGATAGTAAAAGTCTTGGAGACAGTTGTGGTCTGCAGCTGTCTCAGAAAGCCACTTTTCTGTTGGAGAGTGCAGAGAGCTTCAAGAAATAACTTTTTTTTTAAAAGAGCGTTTACAGGAAGATTCTAAGACCAGAATACAGGTCCACCCAACCCTTACTTAGTCAGCAGCTACCGCAGGAGTCACTTGAATTTAATAGATAACTGAGTCCAGGACAAGAGGCAAGTTGAAAGACATTCTATCTGAATATAAGAAAACATTTTTTCACCATGAGAATGGCTGAGCACTGGCACAGGTTGCTCAGAGAGGTTGTGGGGTCTTCATCCTTGCAGACACTCAAAACTCAGCTGGACACTATCCTGGGCAACTTGCTCTAGATGAACCTGCTTGAGTAGGAGCCTTGGACTAGACAACTCCCAGAGGTACATTGCAGCCTCAGCAGTTTTGTGATTCTGCAGCCACCAATTAGTCTTTCAAATGCCTAAGTGTCTCCTTCTGAATTTATCCACAACTGTTTAAGTTCTGAGCAGAGAGCTGGCTAGCTGCCCCTTGTCTATGAGGTAGAAGATGTAATTTGGAGGCTAGCTTTAATTATCTCCTCTGCCTGAGGGATTTTGTATCTACATGTCTCACCTCCCAGGCTGACTATAGTCCACTTTCCATAGCACAACAACATATATATTAGAACAAATGATATCAGAAGATGACTTTGAGAGTGACCAGGTCTAGAAAACTTCAAATTCATAGTTTCAATATTCTCACTGAAGTTTTATATCCTTTATGGCATAGGAGGGAGATGAATCCAGGTGATGTGTAGCCGCGAGGAGTCTGTTGCAAGCGTTTCTTCATGTGTAGACTTCCATCTATGAACGCTACGAAGCACCAGGTGCCTCCCTGGATCAGGGAGCTAGACTTGTGTCTTTGAAACACACCACACTTCAGCTACATGCCTTTTCTTGGCATTTCCGTTACTCTGAAGGATTATTGTCCTGGCTTTTGCATCCCACTATGAAGTGCCAGGCTCTTCCTCAGTACTGTACAGATCCTGAATGCCTGACTCGAAGACATGCCCACCAAACATTTAGATGCCTAATAGGGACAAACTGGCGGACTTAGCAGTTCAGTACACAAATTCTTCTGTGAATTTAGCCTTTGGGCAATGTGGGAATGACAGTAAAAAACCGTAACAGATGCAGTTGGCTGAAAGGGACTGCTGCTATTCCAAAGGCACTCAATTTCCTTATCTGAAAATCAAGTTCTTCTGTGTTATGATAGCTTGCATAAGATTCCCAAACATTTAAGTCATATCACCTAGACATTTTTAAATATCAAGTGAAAATAGAAGCCTGTGTATGAATGAATATCTTCAAAATAGGTACTGTCTGTATGTAGTATGACACTCAAGCAGTTTGTACTTGTATTTTTGTTTTTTAAATAACCAGAGAGATCATTTTGTGTTGACAAGCTTGCTGTTGATTAAACCAAGCCACGAAGCAACAGATCCGGAGAAGATGAGATGATAAAAACTTTAAATCCCTAGCAGAAGGTTGGATAAAACCTTTTTATTGTCTGAGGTATACCTGTGAGTTAACTAATTGTGAAGTGATAATAAATGATTTAATTATTTCCCATCTGTTAGGAATTCAATTAGATCCTGCTCAGTTTGCATAGCAGCTGTCCTTCCATAGCTCTACTTTGCATTCCCTACCCAGCCTGAAGTCCCTAGAGTTAAGCTGTATTACCCCATGCGGCAAAGATGGGAGAGTGCTTTAAGAGCCCTTTTTTTTTCCCTTAAATCCATCATGCCTGTAATCTTAGAGGGATTACAACTGCACTTACAACACCTTTTAAATATACTAAAACCTGCATATATTTAGACTGAAAACAATAATGCCTGAATTTTTTTTTAGTCCAAAATATGACAGAAAAAAAAATGTTAAGGACTTTGAGGTGATGATTCAACAGTACAATAAGTACATTTGAAAACAATGTTTCTCAGAGTGAGGACATAAAACCAGGAAATTAAAGGCAAGAAGTGACCCATATATATGGTGAAGATACAGGATACACTCTTTTACATTTTAATGAGAACAATTCATGCTGTTTTATGCTTACATAGGCCACTGCCAGCTAACATTATCATTCCTCCACTACCTTGGGTATTGTTTTAACTTTCAGCATCATCTTCCCACTAAAATTTTGGAGATGGAGGTCATCTCCATTTTCACCTCTACTGTATTGTTGTGAGACACAGAAAAATCCATCATTTTGCCTTTATTTCTAAGGTAAGTGAGAGAAGGATATTTAGCTAAGAGGGAAAGATCAGTCAAAGAACATTTAGCCCAAAAGCCTCTTGCTCCTTGTCATTTGATGCCAGTGAAAGATGAGGAGATGATCCCTGCCCCTGCCTTGGCTGAAGTGTTCATTCAGTGCGGGGGGCAAAAGCAGGGGTAAACACTGTCACCGTGACTTTAGGACAGGTATGCAATACTCACAGTTAGCGTTCTCTGTTCTGTACTTTTAGGAACTGGTACTTATACTTCCCTTGCTAACTGACCTCTGGGGGAACACGAATGAGGGCAACTGCTTTGATGACAGATTTCCAGGAGGTTCAGCCACAGTTCCCCTCCCTCCCTCCCTCCCTCCATCCTTCCCTATGCAGCAGCCACAACTCCTAGAGCAATTTCTCACACTTCAGCATCACTGACCCACATAGGTTATCACTTCCCAAAATTCCTCTTCCCTGCAAACTGCATACCCCAGTCCAAGACGAGAGGAGTATTCAGCCCCCTAACTCCCACAGAAACCAAGTGTCTCCAAGGACCTTGCCTGCATATAATGCAATAAGAAAAACCCTTTTCTAGGATAAAGGAAAAGCGTGTCTTCTGGAAAAAGCAGAGAGAACTGATGCTTACTAACATGGTCAAGGCAAATGTGAAATTAAGCACCAGGTTCCATACCTAATGTGTAAATGGTCTGAAAATTAAGGAATTTCTCCACAGGCATCCATATCTTAAAGATTCTTTAGAGAGAACAGGTGCTCTTAAAAAATTTTGTCTATACCTACCTGCACATCACTTGATATAAGCAGCGAACAACTTTGTGCTTCACTTTGTTTTATGCTGTCGCTTTAACCTGTGGTTAAGGAGCTGTTTCCTCTTCCCCTCAATCAGATACACTAATTCAATGAGTGACCTAACTACATATGCTACACAATCATATTAGCTCTTGGATTAATTTATTTAAGCCTAAGTAAACCAAAGAGAGATTTTTACCTTTATTTAGAGCTAACTGTCTTTTGATATTGTATTTGCCTTTGAAACTATGCAGCAAGATCTCCTGGAAGGGCACAAAGGAAAAAAAAAATCATTATAATCTTTTTCAACTCTCTGACTGCTCTTCACTCAGACGTGAAGAGCCTCAGGTGACACGACTCAGGCCAATTGTTTCACTTATCAAAAATAGATAACATAAGCCCTTGACAAATCTGTCTGCATGGTTGTTTTTTGACCTCGTATTGAACGTTTGTCAATTGTCACTTTGACTCAGAGTCCTACATTAAGAGGCCTGAGAAATATTACTTTGCTGGGGTAGATTCATATTGACACAGTTGTTTTTTTTTTCAGCACTATATCATCAACTTTATGCTGTGTTGCCCTGATGATTTAAGCACATAAAAATATAGCACCAGCCAAAGGACAATGGTAAGGAGCATAATTTTTTTCTATTTTAGTCATTTTATTTGTGCTGAACATCAAACTAAATGTTTGAGGCTCAATTTTGGTCATGTAGGCATTCACTCTAAAGAGAATTTCTGTCTGTGTGTGTATCTGTATGTACATAATTATGAAAAAGCAATAGTGTACACATTTTCTGCTCAGTCATCCTGTTTAATACTGTGTAAAGTGACATTACATTGTCTGAAGATCCCTATTGGAGAATATTTCCTTGCACAGAAGCTTTGGAGTAAATCTGGTGGATATGCCAAAACTGTAGTTTATTCAATACCTCGTCTTCTTACCCCCAGCAGAAAGAAAGAGAAGGAGCATGTGGTGATGGGTCAGAGTAGCTGTTTAAGAGTGACAGGAGTGTGATAGAGGCCTTTGCCCAGTGGTATAAATTAGGGCAGAACCATCCGTGCTTTAACGTGCATGGAGACTGATCAGTCACGGGTCATGGATTAGGGAATTGCAAATGGCTCTTTGCCACCAGTCTTTATCACAAAAATGAAATAAAGCTCAGATACACTGGAAAATCAAGGCAACACCGTATCAGTATAAAGACGTATATCATTCCACTTACAAAAGGAAATTATAAACTAAAAATGACAAATATGCATCCCACAGGATAGATATTTTTATGTGGTAAATTACTGCTACATTTTCATCAATTGTTTATTTTAATGTATATTTTGCTATATGCTTCCTCCTTTTTACTCACTCTGGTGTTATTTTTCCAAAATCTCTGATCCACTTCAAACAAATAAATTCCAGAAAGTCACTATTAAAAAAATGCACACAGCTATTTGTTGAAGAAGTATTTATCATGTTCTTTAAATACACTAAATCCTTTGCCCACCTGCAGTGAGGGAAATATTTAAAATGCAAGTTCAGTAAAAGCTTTTACATGGAACTGTATTTTAATTTTGTCAAAACATGATTCATGGTGCCTGTTGAGATCATACCGTAAGATATAGATTGGTCCTTCAGAGCTCACTGTTTATGTTGCAGCTCATACAAAGCTGAAAACATACCTGTGCAGAAAAAATCACACACACTGAATAAAATCCCTTTTTTTGGAAGAGCTTGCACTTTTCCTGGGTCCAAGAAAGATCCATTTTAGTACACAGTGACGAAACAAAACAGAGAGCCGCTAACTTAAACGGTGGCCAGAGGGTGAGCCTCCGTGGTGGCTGCTGCTTTGCTTCTCCTCCCTGCAGGACCTTGCTCAGCAGGGTGTGCCAGTCCCCGGCACCCCCTGGGTGGGTGCCAGGACCCACTGGAGAGTGGGAGCAAAATGCGCAGCTCCGATATGGCAAGGGCACTCTGACAAAACCTGAAGAGTTTGGAAGTCTGGTGTTTTGGGGGTGGGTGAGTGCTGTTGTTACTATTTTATTCTACTTTATGCTATTTTATTTTATTTTGTTCTTTATTATTTATAATTTGAAATTTAAAGATATTTTATCTTTTTCCAGGCTACAAGTTTAAAAAGCAAGGTAACACCACCCAGAAAGAATCAACAGTCCTAAGTGGTTCCTATGAAATGTGTTGCTTCTCACATTCTCCATACAGCACTTTCTGGGTAGTGAATATTCCTGCAACATCTTACTATCTCCTCTAAACCAAGCAAACAAACAAAAAGCCAGAAAGGCTTGACAAGAATTTTGTGATTTCTGCCAAACTCACCCAGTATTAAATCTGTTATTAAGAAATATAAGCTGCAAATTCCTGTGCTTATGAACTTGAGACCATTGTCTGGTCTAGTCTAAATACAACTGTGTTTATACTGATTTAGTAACCTCATGAAATTGCCTGGTTGCTTTCCTGAGCTCCCTCAGCAGGTGAAATATCTTGCTGAGCTGCACAAAATCATGCTGGGAAATAGCTGTGCCATGTAGATATTGCCAGTATTTATTTAATGTTATGTTACTGCTTGAAAATGAAAAGCAATAATATTTAAAATGCAGCCAATGTGATGAAGACCTATAAAAGCAAAAGAAAAAGCTGGCTAACAAATGAAACTATAACTTACATGCTGGTTTTGATGTCGTTGTTGCTACCCCTACAGCAGCAGCTCCCTTTGTGGTTTTGCAAACCACAAACAGTATGTTAGTTTTATATCCCTTTCTCTGAGTAATAGGTCTCTCTCTAACCACTGGCATGCTATCTCGTTAAAGCCCATGTACTCCGAACTGCTGAAGGCAGTGCTTTTGAATTACAAAAGCAGGAGATCTCTGAGAAAACTCGGGTATCAGCCAAGATAACTACATCTGGAGGTTACACAAAAATTTTCAGAAGATTAACAGGACTCCTTTTTGCTATGAAGGTAAGTATATGAAATTCATGTTCACTGAAATTTTACCTGAATAATAACAGACATTTCTTTTTCTGTAATTATTTGAAGCTGGTTTAACCTTTGTGCATTCACTTTAAAACTGGTATTGATAGCAAGCACAACGCTTTGTTGGTGTTGGTACCGTGCAGTTATTGAGTGGTGAAAGTGGGGACAAAGGGACTAGAAGAAGTGTGCAGTGTAGCTGAGTGTGAAAGAGCGGGCTCTGGGCACTCATCAGGTGTCTGGACAACAGTGCAACCCACATTTTAAGAAGTCTGGCTTGAGGTACTTCCCTGCTTCTGCTGTGGAGAAGCAGCATTACCTCTTTGTGCTGGGGGCACTGCATTCTGCACACCTTTCTTCTGCCTGCGAAACCAGCTGCCGCTCCCTCCAGAAGCTGCTGCTGGTGCTGCCAAGGCTATGACAGCAATCCCTACCATGGGAACTGAGCACAAGACAATAGTTCAGACACACGCTGAGGAGCCCAGAAGTATTTATGACTTCTTCTGATCCCCATAGTCTGTGACCAATATCCAAACGAGCTCGTTGGAAACCAGTTTGGGTATGTGGATAAAATGTAAACTAATCTCTCTGACTGAAGTGTAAGGTCACCTATAACAAAAGCATGTCCTTTTGAGCCGTACGTCTCCCCAGGATCGGTTTAAAGAATGGTACAAACATCTACCTGCCTTCTGTATGTCCTTGAGGACTGAAGCTTGTTAAGTATTGTTTGTGCTAAAGTAGCAAATTTAAGCCCAGCATGTATAAAGAGAATACCCTTACTCGGAAGTGCTTACAGTAAGGTACAGAGTCATAGTAGGGGAACTCTGGATCAGTGTCAGAGGTGTTGAGAGCAACTAGCTCTCTTCCCATGTCGGCATCAATCCCCAATGAGCCTGGACTCTGCTGAATTTCCTGAGTGTGCTCCAATGTCCCAGAGCTTGATAAGGAATGAATGCTACTCGTGAATAAAACGTGAAGGAGATTACCAGTTTAGATCTAAGATTCCTCCAGCACATCATCCATTCCTTCAGAATATCTGAAGCTGGAAAGGACCTCTGCAGATCTCATAGCCCAACCCCCTGGTCAAAGCGGGGTCAGCTAGAGAGGTTGCTCAGGGACACGTACAATCATGTTTCAAATATCTCCAGAGATGGAGAGTCCACAGCCTCTCTGACCACCCTAAGAAAAAAAAAATTCATCTTATTTTAAATGGCATTTTCTGTGTTTCCATTTATGCCCACTGACTTTTGTGGATGCCTTTACTGCTCCGTCTTCTTTATTTCCTCCTCCCTACCCTTCCCTCTCAGGTATTTGGACTCACTGAGAAGATCCTCTCGGAGCCTTCTCTTCTCCAGGCTGAACAATCCCAGCTCTCTCAGCCTTTCCTCATATCACAGATGCTCCAATACAATTATCTTCATGACTCTTCACTGGACCATGTCTCTCTTGTACTGGGGAGCCCAGCACTGGACCCAGCACCCCAGATGTGTCTTACCAGTGCTGAGTAGAGAAGCAGGATCACCTACCTCAACATGTTCCCTCTATACTCTTCCTAACATAACTGAGGAGGCTGTTGGCCTTGTTTGCCATGGGGAAGTGTTGCTGAATTACGGTCAACTTGTCCACCAGGGCCTTCAGGAACTTCTCTGCTGAGCCACTTTTCAGTTGGTCTGCTCCCAGCCTGTACTGGCACCTGGGGTTATTCCTCCCCAGGTGTAGGATTCAGCATTTTCCTTTGCTGAACTTCATGAGATTCTTGTTGGCCCGTTTCTCCACCCTGTCCAAGTCCCTCTGAATGACAGTATAACCTTCTTGTTATCAGCCACTCCTTCCAGCTTGTGTCATCTGTAAATTTCTTGAGGGTGCTTTCCCATCACCCAGGTCTTCAATGTAGATGTTAAATAATATTGGCCCAAGTATCAACCCCAGGGGTACTCTATCCCAGACAAAATGAGTACACCAGTCTCCAATAGGTCATTGGTACTGCAGACCACAACCATCTGAACCTGATAGTTCAGCCAGTTTTCAATCCACCTCATTGCCTGCTTGTCTAATCTGTGCTTCGTCACTTCATCTGTGAGGACGTACCAAGACATCATTTAAAATTTTGCTGAAGCTGAGACAAACAACACTCACTGCGCTTCCCTCATCCACCAGGCAAGTCATTGTAGGAGGTTGTCAGGTTGGTCAAACGTGATTTCGCCTTCATAAATTCATGCTGACTACTTGCAAATGCATCCTGTCCTTCATGTGTTTGCAAATGGGTTGCAGGATTATTTGCTCCACCACCTCCCTAGGGCCTGATCATCCTGTAGTTCACTGGATAATCCTCCCTGGCTTTTATGAAGGTAGGAGTGACGTTTGCTTTCCTCCAGACCTCAGTGTCCTTCCCTTGGATAATCAAGAGTGGCCTCATAATGACATCAGCCAGCTCCCTCAGCACTTGGGGATGCTTAAGAACAGGCAAATCAGTCCAGTTACCAGTTTAATATATTTTTTCTTTCAGTTCTCCCTTGGTAAGTCCTGATTTCTTTTGAAAATTTGCTCATTTACCAGGAGAGCTACCTCAGAATCTGACAAAAGTGGAGGAGTATGCCAAGGCCATTACCACTGCCAGTTGCTTTTTGTTCATTTTCAATTGGCAGACTTGGTTCAGGTAAACATTTGTTTTCTGTGACAGAGGCGGATGGCATGCTCATTAGAAAATGAGAGAAAAAGAGTTGGAATCAAACAATACACAACCTAAAACACTTCTTAGGTTGGACCTTGCAGATGACAAGAAAAGATGATGCTAATTATTTCACAGTGTGAAGGAAGACACTTTCCATGTGTTTAATTAAGGATACAAGCACTAAGTTTTGATGTGAAACTTTTCACAAAAACTCTTTCATGATATATTTTTTTCAGTTCTAGCTTTAGTCAGCAATATCTTCTGGGACTAAAATAGAAGGCACTCCATCCTGTCAATGACATCCCTAATTTCCATTTTATGAGTTCCTTCCTGAAAAGCTAAATCCAAGGTACCAGTGTCAGCACTGGCCTTCTATTCTAGATCTTCCTTTCTTTCTTCCTTCCTTTCTTTCCTTCTTTCTTTCTTTCTTTCTTTCTTTCTTTCTTTCTTTCTTTCTTTCTTTCTTTCTTTCTTTCTTTCTTTCTTTCTTTCTTTCTTTCTTTCTTTCTTTCTTTCTTTCTTTCTTTCTTTCTTTCTTTCTCTTCTTTCTTTCTTTCTTTCTTTCTTTCTTTCTTTCTTTCTTTCTTTCTTTCTTTCTTTCTTTCTTTCTTTCTTTCTTTCTTTCTTTCTTTCTTTCTTTCTTTCTTTCTTTCTTTCTTTCTTTCTTTCTTTCTTTCTTTCTTTCTTTCTTTCCTTCTTTCTTCCTTCCTTTCTTCCTTCCTTTCTTCCTTCCTTTCTTCCTTCCTTTCTTTCTTCCTTTCTTCCTTCTTCTTCTTCCTTCCTTTCTTCCTTCCTTCCTTCCTTCCTTCCTTCCTTCCTTCCTTCCTTCTCCTTCCTTCCTTCCTTCCTTCCTTCTTCCTTTCTTTCTTTCTTTCTTTCTCTTCTTTCTTTCTTTCTTTCTTTCTTTCTTTCTTTCTTTCTTTCTTTCTTTCTTTCTTTCTTTCTTTCTTTCTTTCTTTCTTTCTTTCTTTCTTTCTTTCTTTCTTTCTTCCTTCCTTTCTTTCTTTCTTTCTTTCTTTCTTTCTTTCTTTCTTTCTTTCTTTCTTCCTTCCTTCCTTCCTTCCTTCCTTCCTTCCTTCCTTCCTTCCTTCTTCCTTTCTTTTCTTTCTTTCTTTCTTTCTTTCTTTCTTTCTTTCTTTTCTTTCTTTCTTTCTTTCTTTCTTTCTTTCTTTCTTTCTTTCTTTCTTTCTTTCTTTCTTTCTTTCTTTCTTTCTTCTTTCTCTCTTTCTCTCTTCTCCTTCTCTTCTTTCTCTTCTCTCTTTCTTTCTCTTCTCTCTTTCTTTCTCTCTTTCTTTCCTCTCTCTTTCTTTCTCTCTTTCTCTCTTTCTCCCTTTCTCCCTTTCTCCCTTTCTCTCCTTTCTCTCCTTTCTCTCCTTTCTCTCCTTTCTTCTCTTCTCTCCTTTCTTTCCTTCCTTTCTTTCCTTTCTTTCCTTTCTTTCCTTTCTTTCTTTCCTGTCTCTCTCTCTCTGTAGCAAAGCAGGTCCTTGTTCATAGCAATTTTGTTTAGTCATTTTTTACCTGCTTCAAACCACTGTTTTGAGGAGACTCAGCAGGATAGATGATGACAGAGAGTGCAGGGTGGTTTCACAAAATGCTTAAGGCTTCAGCTATAGCCCTGCTTCTACATTCCCATCCCATAATATTCTATCAAACATCCTAAAGGGTCCTGAGTTTCCCATAGCTGTGCTCTATCATTTCAGGACTTTTGGGGCAAATGAGGTGTATTGGTACATATACATACACATACATGTATACCTATGCATAAGTGCTTTTCTTCTCTCATGACTAAGCAGTTCAAGTTATAACATGGTGAATACTGGGGCAAGTTCTGCAATGCTTTTTTTGCAAGTCCGATAAACTATTGCTTATTGTGATATGCCTTCATCTATATAAATGCTTCTGACTGACAGTACAAAATATGGTGGAAAATACTGGCTGTATCACACAAGGGTTCTAGATGATTGGTGTTTAAGCTATGGCACCCCAAATCAAAACTTCAAGATTTTTAAACTACAGATTTCTAGCTGTGACACAACTCCATGGAAATATGCAGACATGCACGTCTGTCTTAAGAATCAGATCACAGCACACCCTGTGCATTGAAGTCTTGTAAAAAGAGTACATCCTAGTTCCCTTTCCAAAGCAAATGACTCAGGAGATGCATAGATATGCCATTATTCCATGATTTTGAAGACAAGTGTGAATACTATTGACATAACTAAAAGGCTGCTATCTTTAGCCTGCAGTCTTTGGTACAGTCAGTTGTCTCCATCTGCTGTCTAAATATTAAAGTTCTTATGGATGAAATATTTGAAGAGTGTATCTGCATAGGCAGGAAAATAACCACAACATTGATGGTGATAATAGTAATACAATGATAATAAATGACAGGAGAAAAGGTATTCATGCAGAAGCTGAAACTTTGCCTTATATAAGCACCTTTCTCCACATAAAAAGATCAAATTGTGAGGGGCTGGAGGTTTCCAAATACTCTGCCTTACAGTGGAATGTCTTTCTGTGTGCTAAGCAGAATGCTTTTATTCCCTCTATATGATTTTTTCGATGTATTTGTCAAGGCATTTGAGAAGGTGATAGTATTTTTTAAAGTGTTTCTAATCTTTTAAATCAAAAGTAAAGGAGGTAAAAGAAGCAAAGGTCAAGGATTTGATATCCCTAGTAGAGGAGATATATCCTGCTTTGGGTAAAACTCTGTGAAATCAGCTGTCAGAATTTACCTTCTGTCAAGCTGCAGCATTGCAAGGGCGTGAAGAAAGTTGAGTGCTTGCTGATGGTTTCCTTAGATTCCTCTGCACCTAATCATACTCACAGTACTGGAGGCTTCCATCATTGAAGGAGCTGACAGAATTTAGTGACAATCCAGAGAAATGCCTTCTGAAGGTCTGTTCTGAGAATTACAAGTGCTTAACAAAGCACTGCAGCAAATGAAATAGGTCTGTTCTTCACAGATCCAAAAGCCAGTTTGCAGTTAGTGACACTATCCCTTCACTTTAAACTTGATATTATTTCTCATAGGATGCAGAATAGGCTTTCCAAGGTTTCTAGGTTTCCTCCAAATTTCAATGACCAAGAAAGAGAATTGCATTGTTTATTTACTATGTGATTAGGGGCTAAGAAGGCTAAATACAAGTTTATCACTTGTATTTCCTCAGCAGATTTTTGCTTCAAATCCAGTGGCCCATTTTAGCTGCAGTAGAAGGTCACTTCTGCTAATTTACTCTCATTCATTTGTCTCAGTGACAGAATTTAATTATTGCAGCCTAGTTCGTAGTGGGAGAGGAGCTGCACCACTTAAAACACTGTAATGAAAATCGGTAAACCCTCACCTTGTCTCAGCAAAAAGACCAGGAACAGAACAGTTAAACCTATGGTCTGTAATCTCAACTTCAGAAAAATGTGTATTACCTTAATAAATGGGAAATTCCAGCTGACTAACAGCTGTGCAAGTGTTCTTTAGGTTTGAGCTGACTCTCACTAATATCAATGGAAGCAAGCCTTCCTAAAATATGAGGATCTGGCCTATTCTATACTCCATGGTAACTAGTAAAATGACAGGAAATCCAAACGAGCTGCTAACTCTTCTTCCATGTAAGCATGGGAATAGCATGTTATAAAAAAAAATTAAAATGCTGCTGGAAGAAAACAGGGCAGGCACAAGGCATTCCTGGATACAAGGATTAGCTTGTCAGCCTGGCCAAACTCACCAGAATTGTCCCAAGTCCAAATCAAATAAAATGTTCTGCTGCTGTATAGATGTCCACATTAATAAACTCCTTTACAGGTTTCTGTGGTTTTGGCAGAAAAAGGAATGATAAAAGCTTTGTAATGGAAAACTGCTGCAGGAATTCCCTCTTGTTCAAAGGCAGGTGCGAAACGTAGAGCAGTCTCTCTTTACCATGTTACTCCTCTACTTTACGTTTGCCTGGCTCATGAAAGCAGGATGGTGATCACAAATTTGAGGTCTCACAGTTCTTTTAATAAACTTCAGTTTGTATTTCTGTGTCTGTCTACCTTGTTTGATTGCCATTTTCTTATTCTTTGGTAAGATGAAAATTATCTGGGAGAGTTCAAGGAAGTTGGGAGATGAGTTTCATTTTAAATTCTGCTTTTGCAAACCTCTGAATTTATCTTCTGAATAAATTTTTTCTCTGCTTTCTTTGGCCAAAGCACTCCTCCAGTTTTGAGACATGGTCCAAATCTAATTAGAATATATTATTCTGTAAGCTCTAGTTTATTGAGGGAGTCAGATATTACAAATTATTCGCATGTCTCAAATATTATATAAATGATAATTAATAAGTGAAAATCTGTAGAAAGTGTGAGAAAAATAGTAATGAGAAAATATATATAGAAAAATATATAAATATATCAATCACAATGCAACCTGTTCTTTAAAAAACCTATTACTTTTGTAACAGAATGACTCTTTACAGCTACATTTGGCATGGAACTTGGACAGAGGAGAATATTGTCTCATTAAGGTGGTAATATACTTTGAAAATCAAATTTCAAAAGTGACTTCCCTAAATTGTCTGATTTTGTATTTATTAGTAACTTCTCTTTTTTTCCCAGAAAAAGGCTCATTTAAGATTCCTGAATAACATCAGACATGTTAAAATGGAGTGATTGTCCTTAATTCTTTAGCTGAATTCTTACTGAAGATCTTTTCTAAAGCTTCTGTCGTATTCCCCGAACATTCTTTAATATTTGCGTTGTGGTCCAAACTAAATATAGAGTAACTCTTCGCATATGAAGGAGGGTAAAACTGATAATTTTGTGACAATGCATTGGATATAAACTCTGAGGAAGCACACACTGTGGAATTCAGATATTTCTTTTTTCCAGATTTTATGAACTTTTAATGAAATAATACATGTTAATGATTTTACTGATACAAAACCCATAAGCATATCATGGATTGCTATAAGCTCCAGAGAAGATGAGGATGAAAAGGAGCTCTTTAACCATCCAGCATGCCTGTAAATATCAGTTTATACTAGCCCTACAGCACATTACTTTGTGATTTGTCCAATCTGTGAATTTAATAGATTATAGTTGACCTATTACCTGTCTTGCGAGACACCTCCTCATCTGAAATACCATAAAGATATGTGGTAATTTTACTATTTAGTTTGAAGTGCCAAACCTTTAACAGATGCTTAACTTTAAACAGGTACAGCATCAGTTTTCAGACACCTGAGGAAGGAAAAGGCAGTCTGTGGTGCTAGAGTGAAAGCCAAAACATGCTTCCCTCCTTTTTTTCCCTGCTTTGCCCTCAAGTCTGACTGCACCAGTAGGAAGAAAGAACTGTGCATCTTTCTGATGCAGTTAACTTTGCCCATGACAAAACAGGTTTTAAGCACCGCATTTTAGATCAAAACTCTGTATGAAAAGAAACGTGTTCAACTTGGTCTTATGTTGCTGATAAGCTTGTAGTGAAGGCATTGTTGTGGATTTGTAGAGATAAGTCATTGCTGTTACAGAAAAGAGACGTTACTGGATATGCTTATTGAAAGGATGTATTACAAATGAAAATGTGTGATAAAACAATGGCTCATAACAAAGCTACTGGAAAGTAGTTTCAAGGCATTTCCAAGACTACTGTTAGAGTGTATAAGTCTGAAAACTAAAAAAGTTATACTAAAGAATTAAAATAATTTGAGAATGTTTGTAATGGTATTAATACATTTACTGTCTTTCATACCTTGAATATAATTTCTCACCTTCCAGTCCCCCAGCAGCTGTTCTTTTATTAACACCATGGAAGTTCTGTTCATAGTTTGTTGTCAGAATATTTGACAACATATTAAAATTCATAGCGTACCTACCTTTTCACTGATGAGGAAAACGGTTTTATTTTATCCTAGATGTTTTGACATAACAAATAATTCAGCTGCTTTTACATGAGAATGCTAAATGTTCTGTAAACAGTAATTACAGGGTAGGCTATGTATGTTCATGATGTTCACAAAACATACTAATAGACCAATATATGCAGTTTGTTTTTTGATTAACTACATCTGTCTTGTGGACTAGCTATTATCCTCTGTTCATGAATGAGTTTAAACTGTCAGTATGGCCATTCACACAACAAAAAAGATTCTTTTCTTCATTTATCACCTGTTTATGAGTTCTGTAAGCATATACGATAAATCATATTTGTTCACACAAGTCTGAAGGATGGAAAGGGACTTTTTACAAGGGCATGTAGTGACAGGACAAGGCGTAGTGGCTTCAAACTAAGAGAGGGAAGATTTAGATTTGATATAAGAAAGAAATTATTTACTAAAAGAGTGGTGAGGCACTGGAACAGGTTGCCCAGAGAAGCTGTGGATGACCGCTCCCTGGCATTGTTCAAGGCCAGGTTGGATGGAGCTTTGAGCAGCCTGGTCTAGTGGAAGAGGTTCCTGCCCACAGCAGGAGATTTGGAACTACATATCTTTTAAGGTCCCTTTCAAACCAACACATTCTATGAATCCATGACAAACTGTTCCTACCGTAGATCTAAGTTTACAAACCATAAATTCCAAATGTAGCTTCTTAAGGCAAGATATTGGTGTCATTGGAATAGAGACGTAGACAGGTTTTGTTATCTTCAAAGCAGTGCATGTCTAGTCTGCAGTATAGTTATTTGTGGAAAAGAGGCATAAACTCATAGTCTCAAAAAAGGGCAAACACTTTCATGACTGCTGCTGAATAAAGAGAATTTTTGTTCATTCATTTTTGAAATTCTCATTAACGGAAAGGAAGATGATGACTTTTTAGAGTGGAGCGTGAGATTCATTCCAAAGATCTTTGGGGAGAGACACTCCCAATAAGCAGATAATTTTTAAAAATTTTCTTAAAATGGTTGTCTGTAATTACACCAAGTTTTCTGCTGATGCTGGAACTATCATTCATGGATTGAAACTAGATCTGTGCTTTTTTATCTCAATGAATCAAGGCCTGAATGTAGTATATTTGACATGAAATAGTCACAGGCAGTTCAGATAAGTGTCTGATTTGGGAGTATTCAAGTGCTTTCCTCAGTAAGGATTATTAAGAGAAGTCACTTCTTTTTCTATGGTGAGACACATATTTGCTTGAAAGTGTCATGAAAAATACATTGCTTTCTTTCACTCAAAAATCTCATATGCTGGAGAAGAGAAGGTTCAGACAGCTATTTTATGCTAACCTGACTGTTTGCACAACATCACCAGACAAGAAGAAATCACTTCATACTGAATAGGGAATGCTGAAGATGATTGAATGTTAGGCAGAGCTCCACTCATTTCAATGGAACAATAAGTATTCTCATTGCTGGGGAATTAGCAATGTGACATATATCCTTGTCCCATCTTTAGAACACATTTTACACATGAAGTTTATAGTCAGGAGGGAGACTGAGATGAATCAGGCCGGAAAAGCTGCTTCAGATACTTTTGTCTTCACTCGTTTGAAATCAAATAAAAACTCTCATCAGCATATCATGTTCTGGCCTTGTGTCCAGCTCCATGGTTTCTTTCCCTGTATGGATAATGTCTGGCCAGGAAGGAAATGACTGTATTTTCAACTACAGGAACGGAATCTGGCCTAATGGAAACTTGGTTGAGTTACTTCCTGAAAGCTAATGACTGAACAAAGCTTTCCAGGAGAAGACGAAGATCAGCAGAAACGTTGGGCAGTGAATGACATAACATCCTAAAATACCCTCGACATGGACTCTCAAAATTTTTTCTTCTGTTGCTGTACAATTTCAGGACTGAGGATGAGTGAAGTTCGAAAAATCAAGCAGGATTTTACCTTCATTCCGCTGATGTGTTCTCTATTTACTGATGAAGAGTCTCCACTCCACTGAGCCAAAATAAGCATGTTAGGGAATATGCGAGGCATCAGTTGAAACTCTGAGAGAACAATGGTGCTTGAGGGGTCCCAGTGTCCCTGCTCAGATGCCACTGAAAATTAGCATCTTCCAGCACAGACAGTTTCATACTCTTGCTGTCCAGTTCAAGGTTTCAGTACAGAATGCAGAAGATTCTTCTTTTATTTTCACTTTTCTGGTCTGATTCCTGAAGGATAGGCATTTATAAATAGGCTGATTCATGACTTGGTTGGACACAGGAAATGTCTAGAGGAGAAAAAGTAGGTGTACATTGGGTTGTCACACGAAAGATAAACAACGGTAAAGTTCAAAAGCTCAGACAGCATGTAGGACAGTTAAGCAGCCCAAACAATTTCAAGTACTTCAGCACATCTTTAATTTGAATTTGCATAAAAAACTAGCCATACATTTTGAGATTAATATTTCCAATGTATAAATGTTTCAGTTAAGATTTCCTTGAATTTCAGAAGAAGCCAAGCTTGGAGTGACTTCTTGCGCTTGAAGAAAATCAAGATCACCTTACTGTGTCTTGAATAGTTAGTTGGAATGGCATTTGTTTTAACCAGTTAATACACAATGTCACAATCTCCTTCTAAGAAAAAAATTCAGTATGCATTCAGGAAAATTAATTATATTCCCTTTTCAGGCACCTTTCTGTTTTCCAGTCCCCCTTTCTCCCACCTAACCATACAAACTTAGAATTAAGCCACCAAATAGTGTTACTGCATTGTTTAATCTCTTTCACACTGCCTTCAGGGATTAGCTGAGGTGACACAATTTCAAATAAAATTTTACACCAGTAAGCCTGGCTTGAAGAGCAGATGCAAAAATCCTGCTGTTTGTCATGTATTTAGGCATTCATTCATAAGAAAGCACACTACAGTGCACATGTGGGACAGGATGCTCTGCTATGCCAAAAGTGAATCTCCATACTGTTGAATTTATGCATTTCCCACTGCTACTCAAAATGCTTGTCTGAATGCTAGGCAGGGGAGAGCTCTCTGCAGAAAATGCTCATCTTCTGTTCAAGCCAAGAGGTCTGACTTGTACTCTATTCCCTATTCATTGGCAATTTGCAGTCAGTGTTTACTTTATTGTCACAAATTGATGAGGAAAATATTGTGCCATTAATTTTTGATCCAGTGCGCCTTTATGAAACAGCTAATAAATGGCAAGAAGAGAGGAGAAAGGAAGAAGAAAACAAACTAGAGATTCCACAAAGATAAATGTGATATCCCCTTCACCCTCAAGAAATGAAATTATTCTGACAGGGTCAGAGATTCTGCTGGGCAAACTATTTTAAATTAATTAGCTGCTTGACATTTTAAAGGAAGGTTTCAGATTGTAAATTTAACCCAGACAAAGTATTCTTTTTAATCTTGTCAGTATGCAAACTACTTTGCACTGCAATCTGTGAATTATTTATTAGAGAAACGACCCCAAAGGGTAAAAAGAAAATCGGGAGTATTTGATCTCAGGTTCTGCAGCCTGATGTACTTCACTACCTTAGATCTGTACCTGTTGCAGTTGCTTAACTTCTTTTGGTTTGATGTTACTGATATTTGGCTGTCACATTGTGCTTCTGTAAAGCCTAAATATTGTTTCCCATTTAAAGGCTTTTAAATTGCTTGTAAAACTGTGTCCCAGCACATAATTGTATCTACTTTCACGGAAAACCAAAAGCTAAATAAAGGGGACAAACCCACCTGTCTTTCTGTTCTGTGTGTTTTCATTAGAATAAGCATGCAGTGTTCATGGCAGTTGGATTTTTTCCTGCACTCAGGTGAAAATACAGTCTGTAATAGTAAGTAATCCGCAGAGCCTGAGTTTCTACTTGTAAACTATACTAGAACATTAATCCTGTAACAGGTCGTGTAACATTAATGCTGAAGTTTGGTCACATATGATAAAAATACCTTGGAAGATGTGAGTCCAGAATCTAGCACTGACACAGGCTATTTTCTGTAAGGCCCCTGATTTTATTCTCCTAGTTTTTAAATGAAACTTATATATTTAATCATCTAATTCCCTATCTCACAGTCTTTTTAGGTTTCATGATTATTTATTCAACTATTTTGGATAGGGTTTAGTATTACTGCTAACAGAAAAGACCTCTAAGAGCAATTGTAATGTAAATGAGGATTATAATTCACAGACCAACACAGATCAGAACATAACCTGACTAGTGTCTGCTCTCAGTTGACATTGAACCTGTTTGCTTAGTTACTTTGGGTTACTACAAAGACTGGAATTCTCTGAAGACATCAACCAAGTAAGCATCTGATGTTTACAATAAAGTCAGATTAGGGAAATCAGCAGAAAAAAAACATTAGCCAGTTGTAACAGCTTACGCACGTAGGGCTACTATACACATTTTTCACTCTGCGAACATTTGCTCCCTGGATGTGCATTGTTGACTTTTGATGTTTTATGTTTCAAAGAAGTTCCAGCATTTTCTGTTTTATCCATAAGTTAGCTGAACTTCAGCTGAGCTGAGTGGAAAGTTCAGTAGAAAGTCTATCAATCTGCAGAGAGAAATTATAATTCCCTTCTGCTTCTGTTATGTATTATGAGAAATTATTTATTTGACCTATACAGGTTTTTGCATCTTGATGTGAGCTGAAATGAAGCTGATAAAAATGTTATACCTTTCTTTGGATTAGTACACTGGCTAATGTTTTTGATTTCTAATTTTTGATTCTTTAGTGGGGGGGACATTTTTTGCTACCACCAGACTTTCTTCTTCCTTTGTGTCAATGATTGACGGTCCCAAGAGCAAGACGTGAGAGACTTCGTAACAAAAATCTGTCTAAGCAAAATGTGGATGAGCTTTCATTTTGCTACACAGTCCTAATGAAGTAAGTCCGTTCTGACAGACAATTGTTCTTTCAAGAAATATTTGTTAGATTTCTACTCAGGTTTCTAAGTACCCCAAGTATCGTCTGGTAATAATACAGTGCTTAAATTTGTTGTGAGTAGATGAAAGATTAACTATGCATTGCATAAAATCAGGGCTACCATACTAATTGATTACTTGCTTCTCTGCTTTAAGGCTGTATCCACTTTTCATCTTTTTTTACCCTAAAACTCCTGAAAAACAGGTAAAGGGTTGTGTACATTCTTCACAGCCTATTTATTTACCTATGAATTGCCCTTTGCAGATTCTTGTACCCATACAAAATACACAGCTAAAAAAAAAAGAGATTTTTGCTTAATGAATATTCCAAGTCCCTCTTTAATGAAGTGGAAGTATGAGCTCTAGTGTCTGTGGATACATTCTAGTTAGGGATGTTGGCAATTGTTCAGCTATGATGATTTCTGCTGCAATTTCTATTCATCTGATTTCACTTCTTTCTCTCCCCGGCACTTGCTCAAACCTACTGGAACACTGGATAGACCATCATAACAACAGCTGCATTTCAAAGTCTTTCTTCTACTTCGAAGTTTTTTTTACACTTGCCAACTGGTTTGTTAGGGTGACTAGGATTCATACAAGTGCAAAGAATTACCTTTATCTAGTTTAAATATTATTTTATGCTAATTACTGAAGCTGTAATATAGACACTCCTTGATGTTTCAGTATGTATCAATGGCAACCAAACTTTGATGTTCACTGTCCCCGACTGTTTTTTGATCCGCTTATGATGGAATTACCTGCAGGACTTTCTAAAGCTGTTAAAAGACTTATTTTTTAAAGTCATAACTAATAGACTGTACATTCTTCTTATCCTAGGTAGCTGAGGCTGAACAATAGTGGTGAAGTAATAGAACTACTCTATCAAGCTGCGTACTGGTGTTCTTGGCTCTATTCCCAAAGCCCAAACCATTCTGAACTAAATTCACCCCTCTGCAGCACCAGCTAAACCTCACTTGTGCTCTGCTTGCTGGCGCACCGGCCTGTCACTGCTCATCTGCACAGAAGAGGATTTCATCCACAGTGTGTTCAGACCTTTACCATTTCAAATCTATTATTTCATTGACTGTGTATCTTCTTTTATTTCCCTGAGTGCATAATTATGAGATTCTAAGATCCCGATTTGTACTGAAATACCATTTGTGTGGGTTTGGTTTGGTTTTATTTAACCTTGCATTTTCATTGATCATCCTTGCACTTTGTTCTTTCATGATGATTTTTCTTTACACTTCACAAAGACCTGATATGCATATTAAGATTCATGTAGTGCAAAGAAGCTGCTGGGGATTGATTTGGAGCAGCAGCAGATCTAGCAAAACTTCCCTCTCTGTGCTGGAGTGAGGTGGTACTTCATGTTGCAGAGGAAAAGAGCATGGCACATGATTACCATTCTACACCTTATTGATATTCCTGGCTTCCCTGATGAGAAGTCGTGACAAAGTGTCCACATTTGGCTTGTTTAAAATTTTATTCAGAGAGTGAAAATGTTTCTGAAATGCGGCACAGCTCAGTGATGCACAGAGGTAAAGCTTTCCTTTTTTTCCAGTAGGCTGGTATATAAACCTGATACATCACATAGAGTTACAAAGTCTATTAGGGTTTATTAAGCAGTCGTTTTAATGTTTAAAACCTATGGTTTGTTATTTTCTCAGCTTTCATCTGCCATGCATTTTTCCTCACATAACTATTTCATTTGCTTTACCTGCATGGTAAGAATTTGTGGTGAGAATGCTCTTCGGAACGCTGCATCCCTAACCACCCTGTGTACTACCTATCACCTTGGATAAAGCTTTTATCTATTTTTTGATAAATTCCACCTCAATTCTAACACATTAAACCTCATTATAGAGTAATTTCACTTGGTGTGAAAAGACGTCATTAATTGTTCCATTCAAAAATCATTATCTCTCAGCATGGGTGTTATAAGAGAAGTGCAATGGATAAGGATATTTTTCTACATTCCGCTTAAACTTTTCTTTTTCTCGAGAGATTAGGTTTGCTGCATCTGTGTTTACTTAAGAACCTGAAGCTGGATAACAGGTGGCTGAGGTCTTACTGATAATCTGCATGCCTTTTAGGTGTACTTCTATAAAAGGTTTCCAGTTCCTGCATTTTGGTTCTTTTCCAGATTTAACAAGCTGTAATGAGAAATGAGCTCATGTGGTATAACTTGCTTTGTTCTAGGAGAGGTTTTATTTCAACACTTTTAGCTGACTGCATGACAGATATTTTACCCTTTAGTATAACAAACTATGCTTCATCTCTTCCTGTCTTATAGGAGTTTTCATGGTAATTGTTTTCTATGGCCTGGTTTTCTAAGGATACGCTTGCATTGCTAGTTTATTCTATGTTTTTACATGTGTTCTTTCCTCATTCTGGTCTCAGGAATTTTCAGTGGACTTTACCAGCTGTTCACTGATTTTTTCAGATCCTTTTCTGCTGACTCTGGTGATGTTTGAGACAGGTGGTAATCTTTTTATACTGCTAATATTAGGCAGCTTTGAGACGTATAACTGAGTTTCTTTAACTTATGTATAAATTATGTTTACCTAAAGTGTGGCATCTGCATATGTGAGCTTCTTAGTTATGCAGCTATGAATGCAGTAAGAACAAGAAGTCATTCAGCTACTCATTGTGGGCTGGATATGGTTTATTGACATTTATGACTGAAGGTAGGAGATTGCTACAGCTATTTGAAAATTCAGGCAGGGTGGTCCTATATCAAGACCAAGATGGAAAGCCAAGACTTTGAAACCATGCATGCAGCTACTCAACAGCCAAGTGGTTTTGACACATGCTAGGGACATATGCAGCTATAACTCAAGAGCCCCACTGTGACTAGCCCATTCCAGGGGTTTGAAGTGTAGCTTTCCACATCCCAAGATATTAAAGAGGTTTTTTTTGTATTTTTTACTGGAACCATTTCTTTTTCTGTTAATAAACACTTACTGATCTACAGTGAAGCTGAAGTGATATTCTAGTGACTGATTTATTCTCTTGGAATGTCTGGGGACACTTATTTGGGGATACTGACATTGAATCTGACAGTTACTGGAACTAATTTTTTCTGAACCATGGGTAGGTGCCCTAACGATAAATGTCTCAGATTCACTAAAAAAACTTCAAAAATTTGGGGTCAGCCTTACTTAGAATGTACATACAAAATGCGAAATCTTTAGTGTTCTTTTGTGAAGCAAAGGATAGTTCACACTTGCTGATAAAATCTCACACTGGAGTCGGAGTCAGTCAACAGGACCTGTGCTACAGAGCATATGTGGCTTTACAACTCCCTCCATTCATTTAGTGTAGACTGCACCTATCCTTACATGGAAACCATTTTCTACCCATTGTTAGATAAGAACTCTTCCCAGAAATCCAGTTTTACTGGATTGCGACCACTGAAAACAATTATATGTTATCTTGAAACATTAGGAACTAGTTGTGCTTTATAACAAGTAAGATTTGCAGTCCTTATTCAGGTTCCCATTAATGGTAGTGATATTTTCCAACCACATAGCTTGAGCACAAAATTCAAGATTTTTGCTCACACCGTGTATGAAACGCAAACCACATATAGAAGCTACATACTTCCACTCTCCTCTCAGTGTATAAACAGAATCACAGAATGGTAGGGGTTGGAAGGGACCTCTGTGGATCATCTAGTCCAACCCCCCTGCCGAAGCAGGGTCACCTACAGCAGGCTGCACAGGACCTTGTCCAGGCGGGTCTTGAATATCTCCAGAGAAGGAGACTCCACAACCTCCCTGGGCAGCCTGTTCCAGTGCTCCGTCACCCTCAGAGGGAAGAAGTTCTTCCTCGTGTTCAGACGGAACTTCCTATGCTTCAGTTTGTGAGCATTGCCCCTTGTCCTGTCACTGGGCACTACTGAAAAGAGCTTGGCCCCATCCTCCTGACACCCTCCCTTCAGATATTTATAAGCACTTATAAGGTCCCCTCTCAGCCTTCTCTTCTTCAAGCTGAACAAGCCCAGCTCCCTCAGCCTCTCCTCGTAGGGGAGACCCAGGTCCCTCTCCGCAGAGCTGCTCTCCAGCAGGTCCACCCAAAGCCTGTACAGATGCATGGGGCTGTTCCTGCACAGGTGCAGGACCCTGCACTTGCCTTTGTTGAACCTCATCAGGTTCCTCTCTTCCCAACTTTCCAGCCTATCCAGGTCTCGCTGAATGGCAGCACAGCCTTCCTGTGTGTCTACCACACCTCCCAGTTTGGTGTCATCAGCAAACTTACTTGCTGAGGGCACATTCTAACTCTTCATCTAGGTCGTTGATGAAGAAGATGAACAAGACTGGGCCCAGTACTGACCCCTGAGGGGCACCACTTGTTACAGGCCTCCAACTAGACTCAGCGCTGCTGATGACAACCCTCTGAGTTCTGCCTTTCAGCCAGTTCTCAATCCACTTCACCGACCACTCATCCAGCCCTCACTTCCTGAGCTTCCCTAGGAGGATGTTATGGCAGACTGTGTCGAAAGCCTTGCTTGAAGTCGAGGTAGACAACATCCACGGCTCTTCCTTCGTCTACCCAGCCAGTCATGTCATCGTAGAAACCTATCAGATTGGTCAGGCATGATTTCCCCTTGGTGAATCCTTGTTCACAAAATAAATCCTTGTTCACAAAATAAATCCTTGTTCACAAAATAAAACTGGCAAAAAAGCAGGCATCTTGGGTTTTGCTTTATGTCCTAACTCCTACAGTGTGTCAATAGCTTTTTATTCCTAAACAGCCATCCAGTCCTCTTCCAAGATTTTCAAATATAAGAAAATCATTCTTTTCAGCAGTGGTCAGCTTTAAACACATATTAATATGAAAATTTAAAAGAAAAGCTCTGTGTGGAAAACTTAGTAATAACATGCAAAGAAAACCTTCCTGGTTATAGAATGAGATAAAATAAAGCAGTAAGGAGAACTACACAGTAACAATTACATCTACTAAAATGGAACTGACCAAGAAAGAGATAATAATGGCATACTTCTATTTCTAGATGTAAAATATTATTAAGAAAGATTATGGTGAATTGTCTTTCACAGTTCAGAGAAAAGATACTTACACAGATGCCTATATAAATTAAGAATCAAATTATCATCCTGCAGTTCGTCATGAAGCAGTCAAAATATTACTAGATCATGCATTTAATATGAATGATTCAGAATAGGAATAACAAAAACACACTGCGGAGAGATGTTAAAATAGTTACTATTTCAAGCTTTTCATGGAAACCCTAAGATACTTTACTGCAAAAGGAAACAATGATGAAAATAAAGATAAAGAAAGCCATCAAACACAGGTATCACTAATCTTTTTGCAAAGAGATTTCTTATATTCCATAACACTTAATTATGGTAAATATTGTCTTATTTGTTTTCGGTTTTTTGGCTACAGGGAACATAAGGCACTAAAAATGGTACTTTTTTGGCTTAAAACACCGAAGAATAAAGAGTTTCTGTTCTTGTGTATAAATAAAAAGCATCTTCAGAGCAGAAAATAAAAGAACATGTCTAAAGAGTAGTGGTTTACGGCCAAACATCCAGATACAGATCAGCGATGAGTGGTGTCCCTCAGTGGTCTGTATTGGAACCAGTACTGTTCAACATCTTCATCAATGACATGGACAGTGGGATCAAGTGCACCCTTGGAAACCTTGTAGAGGACACCAAGCTGAGTGGTGTGGCTGACACACTGGAGGGAAGGGATGCCATCCAGAGGGACCTTGGCAGGCTTGAGAGGTGGACTTGTGTGAACCTCATGAGGTTCAACAAGGCCAAGTGCAGGGTCCTGCACATGGGTCGTGGCAATCCCAAGCACAAGTACAGACTGGGCGAGAGTGGATTGAAAGCAGCCCTGAGGAGGACTTGGGTTTGTTGTTTGATGAGAAGCTCATCATGACCCAAGAAGGACAGCTGTATCCTGGGCTGCATCAAAAGAAGTGTGGCCAGCAGGTCGAGGGAGGGGATTCTGCCCCTCTACTCTGCTCTGGTTAGATCCCATCTGTTGTCTTGTGTCCAGCTCTGGAGCCCTGAGCACAGGAAAGACATGGACCTGTTGGAGTGGGTCCAGAGGAGGGCTACAAAAATGAGCAGAGGGATGGAATACCTCTCCTATTAGGAAAGGCTGAGACAGTTGGGGCTGTTCAACCTGGAGAAGAGAGGGCTGCAGGGACACCTTACTGTGGTCTTTCAGTACGTAGAGAGGGCTTGTAAGAAAGCTGGAGACAGAGTTTTTTAGTAGGGCCTGTAGCAATAGGACAAGGGGTCATGGGTTTAAAGTAAAAAAGGGTAGACTCAGATTAGATATAAGGAAGAAATTTTTTATAATGTGTGAGGTGAAACACTGCAACTGGTTGCCCAGAGAGTTAGTCAGTGCCCCATCTCTGGAAGTGTTCAAGGTCAGGTTGGATGGGGTTCCGAGCAACCTGGTCTATATGAAAATGTCCCTGCTCATTGTAGGGCGGCTGGACTAGATGACCTTTAAAGGTTCCTTCCAACCCACACCATTCTATGATTCTATAAAATAAAATATAAATATAAACTGTAATATACAAATATGTTGATCTTGATAAAAGTACAGTATGTATAAATATACTGAAATATATTTTATAAAAATATAATAAAATGCAATATGAAATATATTATGTAAAACATAAAATATATTGGTCTTGATTAAAAAAGAAAGGAATGGAAGAAAAAGATAACTGATAAAATTCAACAGAGCCAGAGTACGAATCCAACAACTGTTCATTATATATTATAGCAGAAACATCTTTCTAGCTGATGCATAATCCTGTCTTATTGCCTCTTGTTGGTCATACCTTGACTCTTTAACATATCTGGTTAAGAATGTTTAAACGGCAATGTCCTCACTGTGCTTTTTGATTAGTTCATCTGTGACTCCACACAGAGATTTAATATTTACCCAGATTTGTAATACATTTGCAAAAGGTAGAGCAGAATTTGTGCTAGAGTTGCCATAGATTTATAAGAACAAATTTTCAGCAGGTAATACCTATGTCAAACTTCAGTACTTGAGCTGGTATTTACCATTCCATTTGTGCTCCTTCAAATGAATTTGTGTTGGGTAAAAAATAATTTGGACTGTGCTTATGAGTTTCAAGCTGTAAATAGTATCAGATATATATGTATAAAAAAATATGCTGAGTCATTACGAGAATGGGAATTCAGTTCCATTGTTTAACGGTTTAATATATCGATCAAAAATCCTTGGGCAAAGATGCTTCCTTAATGATCTGAGAATCTTTAGGGGGGATGAATATGCAAAGTATGATTTATTATTATTTTTAATTTCTTTGTGAAAATCTGCCCCAAATTGAAGATAGGATTGGAAAATCTCATTCTTAAAAAATCTGCCTTGGACATGCCAGACAACCAGGTTCTTCAAAACTACACTTCCCACGAAGCACATGTCATTTTAGGCCACTGAGTGGCCTTGTGAGAACCCTTCTTGCTGACAGACTGGAGAACAGGCCGGGGAGTGCTGGTGGCCCACCAGCAAGACAGAGAAGCAGCCAACACAAATAGAAAAAGCTTCAGGAGCAGAATCTGACAGACACTGTCATGCCTGACCAGGAGCAATGAGTGAGAAAAGAGAGGCAAGAATTGTAACAGGATCTGGCAGAACTGTCTGCCTGCTCCTGTGTGAGGTCCTCCACAGGCTGTAATGTGGATATCTTCTCCAATGACATCTTCCACGGGCTGCAGAGGGACAACTCTCTCACAGATGCCATGCAATATTTTTACCCTTTCTGAAATATGCCATTACAGAGACACCACCAGTGCTGCTGACGGGTTCAGCTTCGGGCAGCAGCAGGGAGTCCATTGGAACTGTCCCTGTCTGACATTGAGGCAGCCCCTGGTCTCTTCTCACAGATGCCCTCCCTGCAGCCCCCCTGCCAACACCTGGACACGGACACCCAGTATGAACTAAAAGGATTATCTTATATTCCAGTAAAGAATAGCACTGGTAAAGAATCAAAAAGTCCTGATTTCCTGGAACACTGACAATCCTCCTCTATTTTCTCAAAAGGCTGAAACATAGCACAGTATATGTTGATCTTGCCTGTTTGAAGACACTGGTTTTCTTCAATGGCATGAGATGTCTGACGCCTCTGTGTCATACCCAAGTCAGATTCCAAACTATTCAGATGCAGAGGTCTGGATCCTGTTTTACTCAACGTAATTTATTCCCTTGCAATCCAATTACAGAGTACAGCTCCCACGCTTCCATGCTCTGATCTGAAGTCCTCCTTCTCTTTTGTTTAAGTTGTATTTTCTGTTCCGAGGGGAAAAAATTTACACTTTATCTCTTTGACTTATTCCTTTTCTTTCAGTCTAAAGATTATTAAATGAAATATGGAAGTGCGTGTGGGCAGAAGTGTGTGTCCTGAATGCTCATAAAATAGAATGAGTTTCTCTGAAAGCTCCTCATTCATATCAGAATGGCAACCACTTGGATCATTTGGTGATGCCGTCAGACCTTCTACTGATACAATAATCTACGTGCCTTTTTCTTACTGTGTTACTGAAAGATGGTTTTAAGCAATGTTTCCTAGGCATAAAGTTTTTCCCAAATTACTTTAGTGCTCTTTTCCCTGTATCAATCTGCTTTTATTCGTTGTGATTATTTTTGGGTTTTTTTCTGCCAGATGCTAGCAGAAATAAACTACTAAATATTAAACCAAATAAGTCAAGAATTTGCTCCTAATCAGAAACCTGAATTTACTACAGAAGCATCCTAAATTCAGTTGGGGAACTTGATAAACAGTTTGTAGAAGACAGCTACTAGTTTGCAAAGAGCGGTTCCCTCTGCCACAGGGTTATTGCTTCTTTTCTCTATGCTGGAAACAGCCCTTTACCTATCTAATGTTGATGGAGCAAATAATAGAAATTTGTTTAACAGTCTCTGTAAAATGTAACTTCAAAAGAATACAATGGACCATACAGAGTTAGTAGAATTGTAATAGTAAGCACATGAGATAAAGGATTTCATTAAACATGCAGAAGCAGTCCTGAGGGGAGGGACCAGAGGTGAGCTCTGTGCCTTCCAACTGTGCACCCAGCTGGAGAAGTTAAGAGGTCTCCTGCTGCTTCCACGTCTGTTTGCTCATTCTCTGCTCCAGATTTTTTATTTCCTTGTCTGTGAGGAGGCACAGATCTTGCTGGCAGTAGGGAACATGTTGCTTTCTCCAGGTGAGCCTGCTACAGCAGGATAAATACAAGCCAGACTGCCACAGGACATGGAGGTCAGTGAACCAAAGTCTCCCACTTTCTGAACAAGCTTCTCACCACTCCTATCAGCATCAGTGCTGTTACCACTTAATTACTGCTCCAGCAGTTATTTTAGAAAGAAAACCGCTGCAGGCTTATTAGTTTGTGCTGAGCTTGCCCTGCGAGCCGCTATTAGATCACATTCATCTCCAGCAGTTTTGGACTCCTGATGGGGCTGAAGGAGGAGCTGGGTCATATTGGACAGGGAGCCCTCATTTTAGGTGGAGCTGTGCTGCTGCTCTTTTGAATGTCAGTTTTGATTTGTGAACCCTAGCTCCACCTAAGTCCATCTTTAAGCTCCTTTATCACTTACAGAGTTTGGCCCTTAGGCAGATCTGAAAATCCTAGCTGCTGTGCTGAACCCCTTGTTTCAATGTCTTTGCTTCCAATGTAATATTCTCTTGGAACTGAAGTTGATTTTCTAGTGCTTTATTTTTATCTTAACTATCAGGAGAAAATAAAATGTGATTTATCTGGAAGAAAATAATACATGTATCACAAAGCTGGGAAAAACCTCTAAGGATCTCGTTCAAGCTGCTGCACCAAACTAAGAGGGCATAAGATGTGGTTAGCTATCATAGAGAGAAAGTTGCAGTACTGTTTAACAGAGATGCTTGCTTTAGGCTTGCAGCACATTTGGAGAACAGCCTTGTGAATCCCTGGACCTACCGTTGTTGCTTGACTCACAGAGTCTGTGGCTGCAATTATGTCTGAGCAATGTGGTACAGTGTGGGGAGAGTGAGGCCACAAGCAGTGGGTGACAAAAGAAGGCGTAAATTAATCTAGATATTTTCATTACATTTTGGTAGTGAGTTGGGGAAAAAAGAGAAGGAAAAAAATTATCTGTCTTGTAAGGGACATAAACATGGCATTCTTTGCCTGGCAAAGAAGAGAACAAGCATTACAATATTTGCTGAGAGCACAGCATCTCAAGGCTAGGCTCAGGATGAAGCTGTGAGCAGGCCACAAAATGATAGTGATGATCCTGCTTTGAAATGCCTCTGAATGTCACAGGCAAGAGACACAAGTTTTATTTCCTCAGTGTCTCCATATGACCCACGTGCTTTGTCCCAGGCTAACTTCAAGGAGGTGTTCCTGTTGGAGCTTGGAATGGAATTTGGGTGTGGATGGAAAGCAGTGTACTTTTAATTGTATATCAGATTAAAGAAGTTGTTTTCTATTATTCAAGCAAAATCAGAGCTAAAGGTTAAGTCACATCAATCAGCTTTAATTTTTTTTTCTCCACTTCTTTCCCTGGTTTGCCTGGTGGGGTATTCCAAGGCTTCACTGCAGAAAATGTTAGTGACTTTTCCTTGTATTTCACAATATTGTCACTCACATGAAGTTTTACATTCTATCCAAGCTCTGACCAAGATAACCATTCCACAAATGAGTTCACTTTCATTATCACTAACTATGGCAGTCACACATAGTGATGAGCTGTGAGATAAGTCAGAGTGGCAGATACCTCCTACAGACTCCAATGGCTTTTCCCGTGAGGTCCCTTGTATCCTGCTGACGTCTCAATCTGTTTCTCCCCAAGGGTTATGAAATCAATTTGTTGCCAGCAACCTTGTCAGCCTTGTTCTACTACTTGACTTTCAGATTTACTGTGACAACCTTTTTAGATGAGATGGCAAGAGCATTACCACTTTTGACTCTGGGATCTGGTCAAGCCACAAAAAGACTGTGCTTGGAAGAACAAAATGCCCAGCATAGCGCTCTCTGGTTAGAGGGCTTTTGTGTGGGCACAGAGCAGCTGAATGAACACCCTCATACCAAGCCTGAGGGGTGGAATCTTGCCCTTTGCCTGGGATGTCTGCAGAAATCCTGACAGCATGGTCTATTATGCAAGGAAACAAATACAGTGTTTTCTGTGCACATAAAGTTCTGTCTGCCTTACTGATGCCCCTGGGATCAGCTTTTGAAGGATATACAGTCTTGCAGCAGCCCATGAGAGATAAAATGTGTGGTTTCCCAAAAAGACAATTTAGGTACCAATCTCTCAGCTGAACATTTTCAGTCTCATGGGTTTGGCCACCAAGGGACTACAAAGAGCATCAGGAGTTATTTCAGTCCAAACATGGTTCTGGTCATTTCTGTATAGACAGTAGCATTCAATATAGTCCACTAAACTTATGTACCCTCTACATAACTACTGATATTTCCACACTTTTTATATATATATAAAAATTCAATCTTCTGAATTTTTGTTCCCTCCTGTTCAGTAGCTATCGCTAGGTAAGAACAACCATTTCACTGGGAATCTTACTCAAGGATCACGTGCTACGTGAAAGCTTTCTTGAACAAGAAACTCAAAGGCTTTCAACATGTTGTGATACTGCTTGAGTTCATTCTCTGCTTCTGGGCCCATAAGTTAAACTGGAGATTCTTCATATATTGGGAAAGCATAAACATCCAATAACATTAAAAGTGAGAAGTTCATGCTTACATCCAATAACACCAGATTCTTGATTTTTTCAGTTTTTGTGGGAAAAAAAGAACCTCTCAGTATCTCATACAGAATGGTTTCAGGAGACAAAAAGTTTTTCATTTTCTGATGTGTTTCAGAAATAAAGAAGATACTGTTACGTACATCTGTGTAAATGTATGTATATGTGTATGTCCACTTATGCATACATTTGTGTATATATATCTATGCTCTTATTTTTTTACCTTCTGGAACTCCTAAGGTTAAATTAAAAAAAAGCTAAAGGATGGCAGAAACAGAAGAATATGGTAATCAAACCATTTTATCATTAGAAAAGTCTATTAAGAAAAAAAAAAAGAGAAAAAAAAGCATTTGGAAACAGCAGCAAAAAAGTAATGAAAAACTTACGCCCGTAGTGATAAGACCTCGCATGGCCTCTGAGTTTCCTTTGCATCTTCCTGGCATTCCAACGTGAAATTTTGCTTTGAAGAAGGCAAACCAAAAAGTTCTTAAAATGTTGGTCATATAACAGTGTGTAATTTATGCATATGCTGACCAAGAACTCCATCTTCTGAGCAACAGAAATAAAGCTATTATTTTAAGGCAGAAAAAAACCATTTAATTTCTGTGAATCTGTAGTTTTTAATTCAAACAGAGAGAGAGTGGAAGATAACACTCAGTTCACTTTCAGACTTACCTAATTGGAAACCTACACTTTCAATTATTTAGTAGCCCCAAACTCTCGAATGGTAATCTGTGCTGCTTTCAGTGCTATGAAAACAAGCTTGGTCCTTTGAACAATCTGAACCAATAAATCTGATGAAGATACAGTCATCCTGAGAATGGATGGAGGGGAGAGAATAGGTCTGAAAGGGAAGATAAGGAAGAAGCTGCAGAAGAATGTTAGTACCAATGTAAAGCGTGAATCTTATTTACTTTGGGATCTGCTGACTAATTTGCTGCCTTAAGTGTATGCTATCACTAGCTTACAAAAACATTCTCTCCTCATAACCAGTTCTCTTGTGACAGAGCCCCTTTCTGCTTGCTTTATCAGCTCATTCTGAAATACACGTCCTCTTGGAATGGTCCTCCTTGTCCCAGTGTCCCAGACATACTGCTCTGTGCACATCCAAAGGTACGTGTACATCTGCCCTGTCAATCTGCAGAATCAAGAATGCTGTCTTACAGAACTCATAGACCTAGACCACAGGAGATCTGGATTCGGACACGGCTGCCACTGAGATCTTGAATACCTCAAAGGCATAAGTGGATAAGGAGGTGGCATGTGGACCTAACTCACACCGGGATTTCAGCATGTCTAGGGGTCTTCTATTCTGCTGTATAAAAGAAGAGGATGATTTGTTATTAGGATAGCTTCATATGTGTAACACTTTTAGAAATACGAGCTCTTCTTGCATCTGTTTGGTCCTTCAAATGGGTTTCCAGATCTTACACATGATTTCCAACACTGGAGAGAACACTTCATATTCTCTTCCCCTGTCTTTATACTTTAATTCCTTGTTCTCCAGAAGGGAGACAGTAACACCTCCCTTATCGTAGAATCATAAAATCATAAAATCATTAAGGTTGGAAAAGCCCTCAAAGACCACCGAGTCCAACCATCAACCCAAAACCACCATGCCTGCTAAACCACCAGGCTTGCTAAACCATGTCCCGAAGTGCCATGTCTACATTTTTTTTGAACACCTCCAGGGATGGGGACTCCACCACTTCCCTGGGCAACCTGTTCCAGTGCCTGAACACTCTTTCAGTAAAGAATTTTTTCCTAATATCTAATCTAAACCTCCCCTGATGCACCTTGAGGCCATTGCCTTTCATCCTATAGCTAGTTACTGGGGAGAAGAGACCAACGCCTGCCTCACTACAACCTCCTTTCAGGTAGTTGTAGAGAGCGATAAGGTTCCCCCTCAGCCTCCTCTTCTCCAGACTAAACAGCCCCAGCTCCCTCAGCCACTCCTCATTAGACACTTCACCAGCCTCGTTGCCCTTCTCTTGACATGCTCCAGAACCACAATGTCCTTCTTGTACTGAGGGGCCCAAAATTGAACACAGTATTCGAGGTGCGGCCTCACCAGTGCCGAGAACAGGGGCACGATCACCTCCCTACTCCTGCTGGCCACACTGTTCCTGATCCAAGCCACGATGCCATTGGCCTTCTTGGCCCATCTGGGCACACTGCTGGCTCATGTTCAGCCGCCTGTCAACCAGCACCCCCTAGATCCTTTTCCGTCGGGCAGCTTTCCAGACACTCTTGCCCAAGCCTGTAGCATTGCATGGGGTTGTCAGCTGATGGGATAAGAATATATTTTTTTTTAAGTATATTTTTCACCTTCTAGTGTGATGGGGTTCTAGTCCTAGCCAGGGATTCCAGGAAGTGGTCTGCATGTATAAATAGTATAAATAAAATTTGGCTAGTTGCACTACAAACCAGAAAAAATTGAATGACCACCCCCTATGACAATCTTGTCTGAAGTGGGATACCTAGCCTACAGATGCGAATCACACAAGAGTTTGGGACAGACTAAGCTTGCCTCGGAGTGAGGCTGCCAAAAGGAAAATGATAACAACACAGACTGATGAGGGTATCATTTCCAAACTCTTTAGATAATGCTGTGCTTCTTGCTGTGCTGGTCTTCGCTGCACCTGGCCCAGCAAAGGTACAGTCTTGTCAGGAGCATGAGTGATGTCTAGGTACCAAGACAAGAGTGGGAGGAGAAAAAGATGTGGATTAGTTCAGGGTACAAAGCTAGTTAGGTACTGAACTGAGCTATCGGATTGGACTGGTGATTTGAAGCAAAGACTTGAAACCTTGTGTGAAGAACAATAACAACAAAATTAGGGGGAGAGCTCACTTCCTGCCAGATTTATGTACAGAACTCCCACTGATGTGAATGGCAGCGTGAGCACAGAATAACATGCTCGGGGAAAAAAATCAGAAGAAGGTCAATGCTTAGCAAATACCTATAAAATGAATTTAAATGCAGTCCCACTGTAATTCATCTAAGGTTTGATCTAAAGTTCACTGAAGTCCAAGGGAGTCTCTCTACTGACTTTGGTGGTGTTTCAAATCAGGCACTAGGAAGGATTCTCATTTCTTCTGAGAAAGAAACATTTTTTGTGAGCCAAAAATGATGCTTTCTTGTACTTTGCTTGACATGTAAAAACAGAAGAAAACTTTGACAATACATGTATAAGCCCAGCATTTGATCTGTGATACATAGTGCTTATGGATAAGATGGAAAATGACAGTTAACAGAATACTCTGGAATCCTAGTATAAAAGCCCAATCTTTCGGTGGATGAATTTGTACATTGGAGCCGCCAATCTCTGCCATATGAAGATCTCATACTGTATATACTGACTTTAATCTGTATTCAGATCTGTATACAGAAACATCTTAAAGAGACTGCTTTTTAATGCTGTCTGAACCAAGGATAGCTAAAATTTAACACTTCCAATTTGTGTAATGTTTTGATTATGGCTGTATAATTTGAATTCCTTCCCCTCTTTGATCAGAAATTAGGGTGAAATAATGTTACTTTTGTAGGCAAAGTGAGTGGGTCAGATTGTCATGGAGTGATATCTTCTTAAAAAAAGCAGCTGACTCAGTTTTTTTTACTACATATTTTTATTGTGACCAGGGATGTTTTTTGTAAGAGGTGTGTGGGTGAGTTGCATTCCTTTCGACTCAGTTGATTTTGAGATACTGTAGTAAGATCCTTCTGACTTCCTTACACAATTAAGTAGCCCCAGTGGGACTTCCTTTTCCAGGTTAACAGCAGCATTTTGTGTGAATGTGCAGCTTCACTGTTTGACAGTCACTTGAAGAAGTCTCTTTGAGGTATTTTTTTTCTCCTTTTGTTACAATGAAATGCTTCATTCTGTACATTAACAAGATGTGCTAGAGCAGATCACATGAAAGAAACTTTTTAAACTGAGAAATATATTGCTGCTATATTCCTTCTAGTACTTGACAAGACAAGGAATATGTCAGGGAACTTCAGATTTCCATCAGTGCTTGAGAAGAGGATGAAGAATAATCTTTCATTAATATTCTATGGAAATGCGGATCACTTCAAGCAAATCATAAAAAGTCCACTTATTTTGTGCTGTCATGACTTGTAGGGAAAGCAACATGCATTACACACAGGCTATAGCTATACTACTACCCCAACCTGGCAAGGGGATTGTTCTGACACTGACACACGGCACAGGTGAGATCATGTTCATTTGACTAAACTTGCTGCCTTCCCAAAAGTGAGCCTCTTCCATACTGCTGCTTGGGAACAACACTTAGTCAAGGCTGTCTCTCGAGTTGTGCTCAGTCAATGCCCTGGCAGTGCTTGCTGTCCCAGACCAAAGCCTTGCCAGAGACTGTACAAACGGTTGTGGACAGTCACAGCCCTATTCTTGATCCATGTTCTGACCCTATTTCATTTCTTCATACAGATCCAGCCAGAAATGATAACAGAAAGAATCAGACCATACCTCTAATAAACAGTGGTTGTCTGCATTTCCCAAGGCAGCTATTTATCTAAGTAAACATAGACTGTGAAACAGGAGTTTATTTTTCAAGTAAAATTTTCCTTTTCTAGGATCAATGCCAGGTGTTTTTTTTGAAAGGATGATGAATTATATGGCTTACCGAAATTCGTTGTGCTAGTGTTACCTTCTAATGTTGTTATGTAGGTTGAAACAGATTGTTTAAAGCTAGAACATAGCAGAAGCCATCAGTAAATTATTGTTTGTACAGCTGTATACAGAACCTAGACAGCAGCATGCCAAAGTTTGGGGACATTTTAATTTTATTTCCTTTTTCCCAAATTATGATGTCACTTACATTTAGCTGAAACACTTTGTTCTTCAAATATGTGTGAAAAAGAAAAAAAAAAAGGCAACAACTCTTTTTAATTCAAAATACTCTACATCAATCGCAGTCTGTATTTTGTCTGAGCAGCATTTCCTCTGGATTTTTTAAGCTGTGTCTCTTTTATTGCTTAGTTAGTAGCTCCAATATGAGGTCTGAACCACTCCACCTTGAGAGAAGAGTCGTGTTGAAGCAGTCCAGGGAACTTTTATACTCAGGAATGACAGAAGACATTCTAATGAGTCATCAACAACTTTTGATTAACCAAAGAAATCTGCCAAACAGACTATTGGAGTGAATTGTGCATGGTCCTCTCACTGCCTTGTCATAACCTCCTGATTGCTGTGGCCTACCAGGGTAAAAGAATGGTGAGAAATGCAGCCCCGGCTGCCTACGGAAAGCACACACGGCCTCTGGACACTTTACAAATGCCGTAGTGTGCTCTATGTTCTGCTACGCAGAGTAATTTGTCTCAGGCCACAAGGGAGAAGACAGTTGCTCCTTGCACCTGTTGTTAACTATCCATGCACTTTTTGTTGACTATACATGGTAGAGAAAAAGGAGGGGTGATCTGGAGTTTTCCCAGGCTATGCTGTCATGGGAAGAGTAAGACAGAGTATGAATATACAGAAGTAAGCCATGCCATGGCACCTTCCCTTAGGTTCAAGGAACGGGACAATTTTAATTCCTGGTATAGATCATAGAATCATAGAAATCATAGAAAGTTTTGGGTTGGAAGGGACCCCTAGAGGTCATCTAGTCCAACCCCCCCGCAGTGAGCAGGGACACCACTAGCTAGATCAGGTTGCTCAGAGCCCTGTCCAACCTGGTCTTGAATGTTTCCAGGGATGGGGCCTCCACTACCACTCTGGGCAACCCGTTCCAGTGTTTCACAACCCTCATTGTAAAGAATTTCTTCCTTATATCTAGCCTAAACCTACCCTGTTTTAGTTTAAAAACATTACCCCTTGTCCTGTCACTGTTGTCTCTGCTAAAAAGATTGTCCCCATATTTCCTATAGGCTCCCTTTAAGTACTGATATGCTGCAACCAGGTGTCCCCGCAGCCTTCTCTTCTCCAGGCTAAACAAGACCAACTCTCTCAGCCTGTCCTCATAGGAGAGGTGCTCCAGCCCTCGGATCATTTTTGTGGCCCTCCTTTGAACCCGCTCCAACAGTTCCATGTCCTTCTTGTGCTGAGGGCTCCAGAGCTGAACGCAGTACTCCAGGTGAGGTCTCACCAGAGCAGAGTAGAGGGGCAGAATCACCTCTCTCTCTATATGCTGTCCACGCTTCTCTTGATGCAGCCCAGGACACGGTTGGCCCTCTGGGCTGCCAGTGCACATTGCCAGCTCATGTCCAGCCTTTCGTCTATCAGTACCCCCAAGTCCCTCTCAGGAGAGCTGCTCTCGATCCTTTCATCCCCCAGCCTGTATTGATACCGGGGATTACCCCGACCCAGGTGTAGGACCTTGCACTTGGCCTTGTTGAACCTCATGAGGTTCACACAGGCCCACCTCTCCAGCTTGTCCAGGTCCCTCTGGATGGCATCCCGTCCTTCTGGTGTCTAACCATACCACTCAGCTTGGTGTCATCTGCAAACTTGCTGAGGGTATACTCGATGTCGTTCTCCATGTCATTGATAAATATATTGAACAGCACCGGTCTCAGTATGGACCCCTGAGGGACTCCACTCGTCACTGGTCTCCATCCGGACCACTACCCTTTGACTGCGACCATCCAACCAATTCCTTATCCACTGAACGGTCCACCCATCAAATCCATGGCTCTCCAACCTGGAGAGAAGAATGTTGTAGGGCACCGTGTCAAAGGCTTTACAAAAATCCAGGTAGATGATATCCATTGGGGACAATAGTCATATTTGTGTACACAATAATTAGCTTGTCTTAATCATAGAATCATAGAATCATAGGTTGGAAAAGACCTCTAAGATCACGGAGTCCAAACATCCGCCCAACACCATGCCTACTAAACCATATCCCAAAGTGCCACATCTACACATTTTTTAAACACCTCCAGGGATGGTGACCCAACCACTTCCCTGGACAACCTGTTCCAATGCCTGATCGCTCTTTCAGTAAAGATATTATTCCTAATATCCAATCTAAACCTCCCCTGATACAACTTGAGACCATTTCCTTTCATCCTATAGCTAGTTACTTGGGAGAAGAGACCAACACCTTCCTCACTACAACCTCCTTTCAGGTAGTTGTAGAGAGCAATAAGATCTCCCCTCAGCCTCCTCTTCTCCAGACTAAACAACCCTAGCTGCCTGAGCCACTCCTAAAAAGACTTGTTCTCTAGACCCCTCACCAGCCTCGTTGTCCTTCTCTGGACACGCTCCAGCAACTCAGTGTCCCAGGAGTGTTTGGATTTTGAACATCTCCACAGCTGGAAGCTCCAGAACCACTCTGGGCAGCCTGCTCCAGTGTTTGACCAACTTCGCATTAAAAGTGTTGTCTTGCAGAATGTTTGCATAGACTGAAATTCAAGAAAGTCGGGGAATTATAAAAATACAAGTGGTAGACTCTTTCTCCAAGAAGGATTTATTTAAGCAGTAGAAGTAAAAATATGTTTTGCTCGGGAATGCAAGATGGATATAGAAAGACTGAGTAAGATATCAAGGAGAATGAGATTGAATTATTTTTCCTCTGGTAACTGACTTTTGCAAGAATTTAAAATTATCCTAGCTTTGCATTCCTTATTCCTAAAAGAAGATTAATTTTTATTTCCTGGAGCAAAAGTTTTTATTTCATGTAGATGAAGTGAGTTGGGTTCTCTTACATTCATCAAAACAGAACAACAGGCCTAATTCCATTCTTAATAGCATAGGAATGCTGTAAAGAGAGGAATTTTTTTTTGGAATGGAACAAAGTGAACACTTTTTGCTCTTTTGTAAATGGAAAAAGAACACTATGTCTACATAATTAAAATAAAGGAACAGTTTAATTATAACTGTGGATCTATTTAATATTTTTGAAGTTGTATTAGTTTCTATCTAGTTTCCTCTGGTTTTTTTTTTAAGTATAAGTAATGTAAAAAACATGAGTTTATAAATAATTTTGATCCAATCCAAAATGCATTTTTGGGAGGCAAATTTATTATTCTGTTAAAAAACCTACTAGTTCCCTGAATATAAGTTTTATTTTCACTGTTACTAAATCTGGTTAGGAAACACAGGAACAATGTGATGTATGATGGAACAGAACAGGAACATGTTCATGTCAGTTAGTGCATTTATTTAGTCCAGTACGTATAAAATAAAATGAAAGAGTATTGCTTGTGCAGTACAGGAAGACAGAAGCACTTTTTTTTTTTCTACTAACTATCTGGAAGTTCTTTATCAAGACCTGAACTACACTATTCTGCTACATTAAGTTATTTCCTCCACTTTCAAAATACTTTTGAAAATTAGGTGGCTCATATCAGAATGGATCACTGTGAGCTATTAAGTATAAATAATTGGATAAGGGAATATCAACTGTCTTGGCAAATCCCACTAATGTAAAAAATGCTTACCTTGTCTAATTAACTGTATTAATACTCTGAGAATATAATGGCTTTCAGGAGCTGTGCAAATTATAAAACCTGGCTACAGAAATTGCATTGCTACAGCCACATGCAGGTATTCAGTGATGAAATTGGGACCTTTGTTGTCAGTCTGGAATATTTCAGACTCGTGGAGGTGGTCAATGCAGTACTAACCTTTAAGGTGACTTTGTAATTGAATAGATATTATTCACATGCATGTTGAATGTAACCGTGAAGATGATATCTTGTCTTGAAAAACAAAGAATGTAATATGCACTGCATGCCCTCAGCCCACAATCACCTGAAGCACTCCAAGAAAAGGGAAAACTCCCTCCTATCCCCAAACCCAGCCTTAAAACTCAGGTCAAGAAAAGCAAATGGAGAGGTGGTAACAAGGATTGTTTTTTATTTATCTGTATGGGCTGCCTTAAAGTTCAGGGCAAGAAGACTGAATTAAGAACTAGGAACTAGAACAATTTATTTACTTACTTGTGTGTGTATTTGCTCTCAGCTGAATGTAACACACATCAGTATCAGGCGTTGCACACTGCAGTTGTAAAGACAGTTTTCCCCCAGTTTTTGAACCACAGAGAGTAACTTCTACATGCTAGCAGTATCTCTATTCTCATTCTTCAAGCTCTGAATTACTTTTTCTTTAAAAAGGGCATCCTCTGTAGGACATGAACGGCCTTTGAATGCCAGCTCAGTTGGATCTGAATGAAACTAGACTTTAATTCCCGAATACAGAAAGAAACAAGTCGAAGCAGGGAAGAAAAACAAGGTTTTGAAATGTATCTTGCATTTATGAAGAAACCATAGGAACCACATTGAGAGGAAGATGATCTTTAGTCTCACAAACAGGGCCAGTAAATCTGTCTTTTGTTTATTAGGAATGAATCACTGTAGGATTTCTGGAAAGAAAGAAAGAAATGTGCTCTGTGTTTAGTAAGGGTACCAATCCTCAAGTTGATGCATAAAGACCACTCAGCATGTACTTTGCCTGCTAGTGACATTGAGTCACGCTTGCCTGGATGCCAAGACATGTTCGCAGCAGAGGAAAGCAGTCTCATCGAGCCAGCACAGTAGCTCAGCAACTTCGTAGTAACACTTCAGAAGATTGTGACTCAAGGCAGGGCTCCCTAGGTTTGGTCACAGATTTATTCTTTTGTGTCAAACGGCAGGGCTTTATTCGTGTCAGTCTCCATGGTGATGAGTTTGACCGTCACCCCTGGGACAGCACTGAGAGAGGTTTACAAAGCTCACCTTGGCAGGTTTACCATCACTGCTATGTATCACAGAAATCAGTGACAGCAAGCTACTGACATACCGAACTGTAGAAAGTCGCTATCTTCCTATTCGAGGTATAACAAAAAAACATTTCCCCATCTGGTAGGCCATCTGAACTGCTAATTACTGGCAAAAATGTTTCCTGTCAGATGTTATCTAGACAAGTACATAATACAAGTCAATCTTACTTTTGCCAAGGCAATTAAAAGGGAGCTGACCTAAAATATGTAAAAAACTGTAGAACACAATTTGCTGCTCTTTTACCTAGTCAGATACCTCAATCTTTGCCTTTCCTTTTTCCTCATTATCCTGATTATACGGTAAATCAAAAAGGGAGAGGTCAGCTGAATTAAATTAAATTTCAAAGCAGGTGAGAGAGGGTGAAAACTGGATGTCAGTTTGTCAGGGCTGATACTATCGCATTTCCCAGGAGAACTCAATATTCTGGAAGAGTGTGTGGCAGCAAAATACCAGAAAATTATTTATTATATTAAAAAAATATAAATGTAGACAGTTTAAAATCAAGGTCATTTTCATTCTACTTTCAGTAGGATGATGTATTTGTTTCCGTGCTTTGGGATTCTTAGCCAACCGAGATTCTCAGAGAAGAGTAAAACTTTACATATATTTTGCTAGTGCATTTTTAAAGTACAGACTCTGCAGGACTGAGAAAAAAGTAGCAACTCTGCAGCATTTTCTTGGGCCGAGAAGTCTGAATGCATAGCTTTTATAGCAGTTTGATGCCAGAATTTGCAGCTGACCATGAAGATCTCAGAAAGCTCCTCCCACCCACAAAACCATTAGGGCAATCTGTGCTATTACTACATTGCTCTATTAATTATAGAAGTACTTATGTACCTTTGAATTATACAAAATATGTATATTTCATGCATTTATACTGTTATATGAGCATTTTGACTTACAAAACATTAAAAAAAACACAAACCAGTCTAAATGTGTGTATGCCAACAGATCTGAAAAATAACAATTGATACTGATCTGTGAGGGATATCTGAACCTATCAGCCCCTCCTAAACATTAGTCTGTAAGTGGAGATTCCTCTGACTATGTAGGTTTTAGCTGCATGCCATCTGTATAGATTCTGGGGGTGAATGTGTGAGGGTAAACATTGCTTGACTTTGCAAACTTTAGACAGAGTGTATTGAGAAATCAGTATATGGATTCCCACCCTGCTGATTTCTTAGAAATGCTGAAGGTTTCACAGAATGCAATAAAGCTTTGCAAAATGTGCCATTTGTTGTCTGTGATGCGTTTTGAGTATGATTTATACACATCTACCCTTGATAGGAAGATGGATTATACACTTACACCACACACATTTCTTTCCCATAAACATTTTCAAGAATATCTTATATAAGCAGTCTCATAGTCTGGTAAAGTTTAATACAGTGTCTTGCATATGTTCAATGTAGGTAGAAAATGCAGGCTATTAGGGCTTGAGCAGAAGAGGTGCTTGACGACTTGGCATGCATGTAATTGCTGAGACCACTAATGCTGGGAGATGTGATCATAGGCAGATGTGAGCTATTTTACACATACAAATGGATTTGAAATATTATTTTGCATGATTATGATGGAATTTGCGTAAGCATGCATCACGGAGCACATCAGGCATAAATTAGGGCTGCTTTGCAGTAGTCACAGATCTTCAGTCTTATCTGACACTTTGGAAATGCAGCTGTACCACACTGAAAACAATCTGCTGTCATATGGTACAGAACTAGTTTCATCTGACATTGCACTGTTTAACTTCTGGAGCACACACAAATGTGATATCTGTATGTGTCACAGCACATAGCATTTAACAGGCAGAAAATATACACGTGCTTCTGTTGCTGAAATTTCTGCATGCAGTTTTCTCTGGCATTTTGGATGCGATTTGTCCCTGGGTTCAAATATCTATATGGAGTTGGCCATATGTGAGTTAGATGTCTAAACTCATACTACAGGCTGCGGTGACAGGGAGCTGAGTTTAGTCACCCACGCTCAGCTGCCTGGTGCCATCCATGTGGTACTAGAATATGCCCATCTGGCCTCCAACAAAAGCACAGGTCTCCCACAGATCTTCCACCCCTGTGTGGTGTCAGGGACACGTGAAAGTGTTTCGGATGTCACCACACAGCCACCTTTAGGTGAAACATATGTTTGGAGTCCTAGATCTCCATTGACTGCAGTGGGAGCTTAGGGAACCATCTCGTATGAATAAACCTGTATTCTGCTACTGTCATTCAGACATCTTGAAATGAACTGTACTTTCAGTATTTTGATCTTCTGAGAAAGTGTAAATGAAACAAAATGAAAAAGCAAATATTCAGGTTCAGTCCTGTTGTAGCATATCTTAAATTTTCAAATTAACATAACGTTTCCTTACATTCATTAGTATTTATGTCAAAAATGTTTCCCTAACCCTTTAAAAAGATTTGTCACCTACTGAACTTCATTAATTTATGCATCACATGCATTTAATAAGGTCATATTTAATCTTAAATGGTAGTAAAAGAGATAAAAACCAGAAAGAATTATGTTTTACCTGATTTTCTGTCATTATTTTTAGTATGTTTAGGATTGTACTTCACAATGGATTCCTGTAAGGAAAGAAACATAGACATTGTAGGTAGTATACATCTAATTGTCAGCAAATATAGTTCTCGCTGTAATGACAACATTCTGTTAATTTTAAAACAATGTTTTTTAAGTGAGTATTCAGTAAAATTTACCTGAAAAGGCAAGAGTCAGAAAAGATAAATAAAGAGGTACACTAGAAAGAGTTCTTTATGCTCATTGTCAGCTCATTGTCTTTCTTCTGCAATGTTAACTCTTTGCTGGTCAAAGGGAGGTGCTGCCTCAAAAGACCATTTTAAATATGTTGTCATGGCTTTTAAATATTGCAGTTGCTGGGCTTTGACAGACATCTCAAAATATTATCTTCCTTTTTGATTATATAAATATTTAAACTGTTTCTCTAGTGATCGCTAATGAGTTTTACTAAGATACAAATCCCACAAAGGCAAATGACCAGTTCATCATGAGAATAGTATCTTACGGTTTCCATACTATCTACCAGGGTCAATAAAAAAACAGTACTTCCAATTCAGATACGCAAATGTTCACCAGTCATCAAAATCTATCTTCTCTAAAGCATCCATCAAGCTTTAAAAATACAGGTTTGTACAAACAAACTCCGTATCTACACCAGACCATTATCCTGCTTTATAAGTAAATTAAAAGAGAAAAATATATTTCCAGTATGTGCCAAAAATAAAATAAAGGTCAAACCTAAACTTCTTGTATTTCCATGTATCATCAAGGTACAATTGTAGTTAAAAAGATTAATAAACCTCCTGAGTCACAAAGCAAGAAGACTTACACTTGACAGTCTAAGGATCTAGTTGCACGAGAATTAAATGCCAGCTCTGCTGTAAGGGATAAATACAGTTATTAAATCTGTAATACACCATACACGTTTGTTACAGAGAAGAAATCAACTCTAAATCAGACTCCCATTAGAGACAAAGAAATGCAGCAGGTAGGTGGATAACTTGAATCAATACAGGCAATGTAAGTGTTTTACTAAATAGAAGGATTCACTAGCATGAATGAAACACTTCAGCATGTAGAACCTACTGCAGCTTTAGGCCTCCAAAGAAAACTTCCAGTGGTGTTAACAAGAGCTTTGTGTGAGTAAGGATCAGCTCATAGAATGTAACTCCATTAAGTATGTTTAAATGCCATCGAAGCAGCATCGCTTTGCTTCTGTCATGAGCTACAGACACAGAGGTGAAATTTAACCCAAAGTGCTTTGAGAATAGAGGACCAGAGTGTTATCAAATAAATATTTGTTGGCTTAGTAATTAGTATGGGTAAAACATCAAGGCCGTGAGTGTATCAGCAGATTGTAATTGTCCTGTAATATCTTTCTGCATAATCCTCTTCTGCAGCTTTTGCCCTGCTCCTTGTCCCAGGGCTTGGGTTGCCTGTGTTCACAGTCTGCTCTGATCTGGTGCAGGTGTGTCCCTTTGGAGCTCACAGCCATGAAAGCAGCCCTGTTGCGAGAAGGAGTCAAGATAAACATCACTCTCACACTCCATCTGTGCTCCCTCTGCCCACAACTCAGGAAGTACATTTACATTGCCCATGGCTGTTGCCTGAGCTCCTTGCCAGTATGTTGTGCCCAGCCTGGTGCCTGGTCTGTCTTGCCTGGCTGTCCAGACCTCAAGCCCGCTGCGTCGCTGCCAGCGAGTCTAGCTATCCGTGGGCTATGCCAGCCCCACTCTGCTCTGCGGCTTCAGGCAGTGTGGGAGTAGACCTTCTGCTGGGGATGGCACTGCTCTGCTTGCCTTGCTGTTGTCATGGCTCTTGGCTCTCTATCCTTCGCAGGGCAGCTCACTCTTAATCCTCCCTAACATGGAGATCACAGGCTCTATTTTCAGTTGTCTTGACCAAGGGAAGTGCTTTTGCTTATCAGATGCTCCGAAAATGAATGTTTGATCAATGCTATAGACATCACAGGGCATTGGTAAATAGATTCAAAATGTTTCTCATCTCATTACTGGCGGTGCTTGATTATTGGTGTCGATAATACTTACCTACATTTATTCTAATTAATTAGGCAATACAACCTTAAACGGTTCTAAGTGATGACTGCCTCTTTAGAAGAAATGTTCCACAAAGTCAGAAAAATATCCATTAAAAATTTCAGAAAAACAAACTTTTACTAACTGAGTGCTGTGAAGTTGTCAGTGTCATTACAAAGGAGAAGAAAGAATCTTTTACCTTCTTGATTGTGATCTAACTGAAACAGAACTATAGTAATGACAGCAGGTTGAGAAAAGTGATGCTGCTCCTCTAGTCTGGTAGGAGTACTGGTAAGACACATCAGGAGTGGTGGGTCCGGTGCTGGACTACTCAGTACAAGAGAGACAGGGACATACAGGAAGGAGTCCAGTAAAGGGGCATGAGAATGATTGCTCAGCCTGGAGAAGAGGAGGCCCCAGGGGGTCTTACCAATGTGTGTAAATATCGGAATGGAGGAACAAAGAAATCCCTCAGACTCTTCTCTGTGGTACCCAGAGAAAGGACAAAAGGCAACAGACACAAGCTTGGAACACAGGAAATTCGTTTCAACATGCGGAAAATATTTTTTATTGCAAGGGTAGTCATTACATGGGAGCAGATTGCCCAGAGAGGTTGTGGAGCATTCTCTCCTGGAGATACTCAGTCCCCAAGAGGACACAGTCCTGGGGAACCTGCTCCTAGTTACCCTGGCTCTGAGCAGTGGGGTTGGACTCCCCACCCCTCCAGTTCTGCATTTCTTCACACCTGGCCAGGCTCCTTCCAAAGTCACTTAGATCCTAATAGCTCAGCTTCCTCGATAGGCTGCTGCTATTTTGTTTGTAGGAGTACTGACTTTTTGGTAGCCATCTCTTCTTTTACTATGATGCGTTCAGAGTTATACCCGTATGTATGAGCCCTTCTATAGCAAGTAGATGTTTCCAACCTTTTCTGCTGAAGCCCTCTGCTGTGAAGGTTACTCAGCCTGAAACCACTTGTGTTCCAATATTCCCCCCTGCCTGCCAGAGGTCTAACTTCTAATTATTTCAATCAAATTTACTTGCTTCATAGCACTTTAATTTGTTTTCTTTTATTTCTCTACATCCTACTGACATCAGACTGGATACTTTGCTTTTTCATTCTTTCTGTTCCCTCCAGTGCTATGGAACACCCAAGCCCAGAGCCATTTTTGGCAGCTCTGTATGTTGTGCTTAACTGGAGCACTGTAAGAACAAGCAATGAAAACTTGGTCTGGCACATTCCTTCCTGAGCTATAAAACAATACCTATGTGTTTTCTAAGGGCTGGGACTGTCATAGAAAAACAGATGGAATTTGAATGAGTTTCAGGGAAGTTCCTGATACTTTAAGGGCAAAATCCCTTCCCTGAAGACAAAGAGGTCACAAAGTTTTCCCAAATTCAGCATTACCACTTCTTTTTGGTATTCCTATGGATTGGCAGGTACTGTGTGCTGCCACACAGGCATTTTCTTTCTACTATTCTTGTGGTTCTGTCTCTCACAGCCAGAAAAAACATCAAAGAACATTTCCAAGGTCACAGCGATGCTGACAGTTAAACACCTGATTTTTGTAACATTGTCAGGCAACAACATCTGGTAAAATAATCCCACAAAGCTCAAAGCAATTTCTGATTGCTATTATGCATTCTGGAAGTAGTGGCCTAATTTACCACAGGCTAAAATGAAAATCACTTGTTTTGCATGAGTCAGGAAATCAGAAACAAAACCGAGTATTGAGAGCTGATCTTTTTCACTTACAATATCCCTACAAAATGAGACAGGGACCACTTTGTTTGTGCTCCTATTTCAATAGCTGATGGTAACAATTAAGATAGACCTGCTAATTTTTTTTAGCAAAAGCTTTTGTCCTCCCTAAAATCATGGCATAAGCACACTTGTGAAAAAGCTGAAATCAAATTGCTCTGGAAGATATTACATTCTTACATTGGGGCCAAAAACTGGGAAGGGAATCCTATCCAGGCAATATGTGTGCAACCAGAATGTGATGAATGAGAGGAGATCCTGGCTTCTTAGCTCTCACAACGCTGGCATTTTGGATAGCATCTGCTGCACAACTGCTCTGAGCCAGGATTGAACAAGGGTGGAACCTGGTTCATCAGCATGTATTTCCTCCTCTCCCTGCTTTCCCACACACACCTTCCTGCTTCTCGTCGTCCTTGGCATGAACTAATCTAAATGTGCAGGGATTACTTGGGCAAGCAGCGCTTGCCAGTTCAGGCAATGACATACATTAATCTTGGAGGGAAAAGTGAATCATGTTTTGTTGTGGACTGCAGATTTCAGTCTGTGAGAACAAATATATGTGTTATCTCAGTCTCATCATTAGCCTCATACACATTTTACAGGAGTAAGGCATTTTACACTTGTAAGAGATGATTGGGGAAAGGGAATGTAAGTGAAAAAATGAAATGGAACAAATTTCCAGGGAAATAAAACTGGTAAAGTATATTGCATTCTGGTTGTATTATAGCTTGTCTTTAAAACCTGTATTAACATGAATATGCAAAAAGTTTAGTGAAAAACTTTAAGGTATCGCAAAATAACCCCTGTCAATTGTGCTACAGTACATGTGTTAACAACACTGAAATGTGGACAAAAAAATCTATAAAATCTTTGAACAGCACCCTGTGGGATTGCAAAGTTCTATCCTTGCCTGGCAAACTAAATACAACTTTAATAGTGTTCCCATGGCTACCACCGTGCTGTGTTTGATAATAAACCCAGGGATTCTGAAAAAAATAATAAGGAGTCTCATACGTCTGCATACAACTAGGAAAGGGAATCTTACGGATTTGCATACTCAGTTTTATTCACTGTCACTGGTGTTGCAGTGTTTTCTTTCCCGTGATGTTCTTCTCTTCAGTACTGCGGAAGCACTACCTCACTGTTCACTGCAACGTGTTTCCCCTGGAGAAGCAGTGCCTCTGACTGTTGGTCTTTAACTCAGCACAAAGTGAAATACTTCCTTCCATTTCTTCTGTTAATTGAGGAAATAACCCAGACGCCTGGCATTCTCATGAATAGGAAAAAATTGGAATAGACCATTCCTTTATTACTGAATACTTTGAGAAAAACTAGGGATTGTGATTGTATTTTCTTTTGCATTTTATTGTCTTATTTTTATTTGTCAAGATCTGGCAATATGATTAGCTTCATACAAAGCAGAGGAAAAAATCCTGCTGTCCTAGGAAGATCAAATGTGTATAAATACTAGGCAAGTATTAATTTGGCCACTGTAGTACAGAGCTCACTGCTGGCAAAGAGAAAGAAGTTATAAAGGCTTCCATCGGTCTTGATTGCTCCCAGAGTCTTTCTTGAGAGCACTGACGTATACCGGAAGTGCATTAGAAGGATATGGATGTGAAGGCACACTAACCATTTCAGAGACGTCAAGATTCACAACAAAATGCCATATGGGGAACAGCATATACAGTCAGTTATGTTACTTTATATACAGCTTAAGAGACAGCGAACTGGAATCAGCAAGAGCAGTGGCATGGTACACAACAGGCCTAAAGAGAATGTGAAATGAAAAGTAGGAGAAAGTGGAGGGAATGGAAATGGAAATAGGCAACAACAGAAATTTGACAGCAGCATCCTAGATGAAGGTGCAAGGTGAAAGAACATTGTGGCAATTTAAGTAAAGGGTTACTACACTGGGATACACAAGGAGCATTGGAACAGAAGAGATAAATCTGAGTCATGAGTCCTGCTGAAAAACTAGAGAAGGGCTAGAGAACAATTCTGAATTTTTCAAGCCCCATCTGAGAACGGGGAATGTAAAGGACAGTGAAGAATGAATGCAGGAAATGAGAGGGAGATCTCACTTCCTATCATGGAAGCAGAACAATGCTGTTATGGCTGTTACATAAACACGTATATACATGCATATATTGACATGAACTCCAGTGTAAGAAAGATGAGGACAGAGAGACTGACTTTTTTAAATGACATCATCCAAGATCAGGAATAACATACAGAAGGGAAAAGGTAATAAAATATACGTAAGTGGAGCCCCATGGGGCTTCAGTGTTAAATGCAAGAGAGGGGAGGAGAAGGCAATAGTAAAATACAGTTGAAGGGCGTTTGGAGAGGAGCTAGGAAACTGATGTGTCATGCAGGATTAAGGCAGGAAAAATCATAGGTTTTGCTGAATGTAGCCAATAGATGGAGATGGATGAGAGTAGAAAGGAGGTCTAGAGAGAGAAGAGGTCACAGCTGACCTTAGTAAGGGCTGTTTCAGTGGAGTGGAAACGGCAAAGAGCAGCTTGGAGGGATCTGAGGGGAGGCGTAACACAGAGGCAGCCAGAGTGGCCGAGGCAGGCGGCAGGCGAAGGGGCTGCGACAGCCAGGAGGAAGGAGCAGCCGACAAAAGACAAGGGGCGTCACGGCAGGAACCAAAACACACAATAACATACTGAAAGACAAAGAAAAGAACATAAATGAAGGCTGGCTTGTATTAAAACTGATGGGTGACTTCAACAAGAGAAACTGGGAGGGTGGAAGTGAGTAGGAGAAGCAAAAAGGTAACAGAGAGAACAGAGAGAAAGCAGATTCCCATGCCAGAGGCTCTGCCAGAGGACAGACAAAATGTGATGTGTGTCTGGACCTGACAAGGAGGGAGACATCATACCAGCTCGATAGAGGCTGAATGATATCCCGTCAAAGTGTAACCCTTCATGCTGTGTTGTGTTATTCTAAGACATGATACAGTTTAACACAGCAGAAAAAGAGGAACTTTAGAATATTTTGCTGCCATTTATGAGCAAAAAAGTCTATTGTTTCACCTAGTCTGCCCTCCAAGATGTTGCTGATTTAGGGGCCATTAAAATTCAGCTAGGTATCCCCGTATAGAGCACAGTACAAACAGATACAGGCATCTGGAAAGATGAAAGAGGCATATGGAGAACTCATTGAGAAGTGCTTGCCTGTATCACAAAGCTTTTCCGATTTCAGTGTTTCCTGTTCCATACTCATGAAAGAAAAGTGTTACTGAGATTCTTCCTAATAAAAGAAACAGAAAAACTCCAGTCAGAAGCATGCTTTATTCACTCCCCATCCAGATGGAAGATCCAGGTTCAAATCTGTATCTGTGTATACACACACAATTTCTGTGTACGTTTGATTGGAGTTGATTTGAGCCCTCTAAAAGACCAAAAATACCAACGGTTATATCATCTGCTGGAAGATGACAAGTAAAACTGTCTTCCTCATTGTTTTTTGTAGTTTTTGAAGAGTTTCAAAATCTGGCCTGCAGGTAAGATGGCTAGCTAGCGGTTGGACTAGCTGCCTTCTGCTGTTGGTACACCAAAGTTTGTATTTCCTCTATCACAAAAAAGTGACCCAGTACCGCTCTCAGGACAGAAACGTAGTTACTGACTTCACAGAAAGAGGATCAGGCCCTAACTAGTTTCCAACAGAAGTAATGTAAAGAGATGTGTTTGAGTGGAAAAACTGAGTATCAGTATTGTTAGGTTTTTACACGGCTTTTCTGATTGAATAAATAAATTTAAGTTTCATACTTTTACAGCACTTCTTTACAAAGCATTCTTTATACCTAATGCTCTGGGTTTACACTCTTGCCTCGAAATTAGTTTAGCAGGGCTTTTTTACAGAGACATGGGAATCAGCTTGCCCTTACAGGTCAAGCAATGCATTCCTTATTTCCTGAGCCTGTCCAGCAGTCAGAACGTCCCTCCTTTTGGAAACTTTAATTAGAGTAATGGTTAACTGCATAGACTTACTGTCAAGCCATTTGTAATTCTGAAATTATAACAAAATCAGCAGGTTACTTTGGTTTTAAAGTTCTTATCATCAGATAGAATTTCTTACTTGTTTTTAAAGTCTTCTTCTATTAATTACAATATTGATTATGTTGCCACAAATTTCCCTAAAGATTATAGCTACAAGATTTGGATTGCTGAAATAAGAAAACATAGAGATACACAAGAGCAATGCAAAGAATACACGTCTTCTTGCCTGCTGCTTGCTAGCTGGAAGTACTGAAAATCTATTGGCAATATGCCTTACGTGCCACTCTTTCATGAGGTTTAATATTTTAGTAAATCAGAAAGTCAAAACTGATTAAGCACGTTCAGATTTTAAGCAAATGCCACAGAACTATTACTGTGCCTTAACTAAAGATTGCTTTTGCATCTATATTGCTACTCTGAGGTGCTGAGTGATGCAGGGGCGGGGATGATTGTGTGGTGTTTCTCCGTCACGTGAACTGGAGTACAATTCACACTAAACAGTCGAAGTGATGAAAGCAAGGTTCTTCTGTTCTCTCCCCCCATAAATCTATCCCTGTTTGGATGTTATTTTATTGTACAGTGTGTGGGTGTGTTATAAAACAGTTTCAATTTGGAAATCCACAGATCCACATACAAATGAAGAGGAATTCAGCTTCTCATCTTTGCTCAGCAAAGGAAGATGCCCGAATTCTACTGAAGGTTGAAAACATCCCATAGGAGGTAGAACCTTGCAAGTTGCAAAGAGATTAGGGTCATGCTTAGACTGAGTTTCTAGCAAATTTTTCCTGGCTCAACATCATGGAAATGAGTAGTATCGCCCCTAGGAGGAGGGGAACTTTCCAAATGGATGAGAAACCAAATATTGAACTGTTACTGCAGAGCATAGTAGAAACCACTCCTTTACATTAATTGTCCAAATAATCGAAATGTACCAGACATTGCTCAAAGCTTTAGTGAGTGCCCAGTTAGTTCACTCCTGAGATCCCAAACAAAGTAACAGTCACTTAACTGTTAGGCATGCCTGCTGCAGCAGAAATTATCTATGTGAGCTACACCTGAAAAGAATTAATTTGTAGATTGAGACAAAATGGGAATCACTGGAGGAATAAACACAGGAGAATGACTGAAGATAAGCTGGAATAACAAAAACAGATCAATTCTCTTGTGGATGGGCTCACATAACCCCTCTTAATGGAAATTACATGCATGATACATCAACAAGAAAACACAACCTGAAGTTCATATTTTTCAGTGATAAGATGATCCTTACTTAAAGATTATAATGCCAGAATGTTAGTCACTGATCTTTACTTGCAGTTCAAGAAGCGGAATGTGGATTTAGAAAGACATAACCAGATGAAGTAAGTAATTAATTATTTTTGGTTTAAAAGTAGTATAAAAAATATGAGCTTAGCTGTTTAGGTGGAAAAGGCATGCTAGTATGCACTTAGAGACTGAACTGGAGTTAAAAATCAAGTGACATTAAAATAGTGCTTACTAAATTTAGATCCTACTGGTATAGTGTCAAAAGCTGAATGCATAATATTTACAAGTTATTAAGATCCAAATTCAGTGCACCTAAGTACAGATTTGTAACAAAATACAAAGTTGCATACACAGAAGTCTTTGGGCTCTGATAAAGGTACCTAAAGATAAAGAATTGTTATATGTGTTTATGAAGCATGTAGTGTAATATTGGTGTACAACTCTGTGAAGATCTAATAAAGTTTAAGATACTTAAAGGCTGGGATTCAGCTAGCATATGGAACAAATGATTAGGCTTTCATACAGTCAATATGGCTGACAAAAAAACACCTTTAATAGTAATGAAAAATCCAGATGGGATAGCAGATGAGAAGTGCCATGTGGGTAGAAATAGAGAATGTGCCCGGAGCCGTGAGTATAGAGGCCTGATTTAAAGCCCATGAGATCCATGCAAGGATCCTTCACTTCACTCAGTAGTGGTTTGTATATTCACTGTCATATCAAGAATAATTTATGAAAAGCTAGACACACTGCCATTTGCTGTGGTATCTCATTAGAAACATTATTTCCAAAAACAAATCCTCATTAAGAATGATTTCCTGAGATAAGTCAGTCCTCCATGTTTAAATCAATGTTAACACATGCTGTATGGATGTTATACAGCAGTAATTAATCAGAATTTTAGCCAGTACATACAAAATCTATTATGGTTATGGAGTTACTTTTAGGAAGCAAAATTACATCCTTCTCAGAAAATGAAATATTAGCTTAGATATGTTTTCTTTAGAAAACTACCACACTGCTCATAGCAGTTCTTATTATTTAACTCTTTATTAGCTTAAAGTCATATCAGATTTACTATGATATTGTAGGTTTATGTCATTAAGTAGTACAATTACATGAGTCATTACTTTTACCTCATGAACATTAGCAAAAACCTTCCAGAGATTTCTGATACACTAAATTTTATTTAAAAAACAGGAAGGACATCCAGGCCTTCTAATTAAAAAAAATATTTCATTCTAGTACATGCTGTTTAAGACTTTCTGAAGTTATCTGTGGAGATGGTTCCGTATGTACCGGATATAAGTTTTTTTTTCCCCAAACACATTAAACTATCATTAGCATTTTTATTATCTCCATGTAGTAGTTGGTGCACAGCACTGGATTTTGTTTAAAGGCAACTCCTTTTATTTTTGTCATCTCCTTCAAATTCTTCCTAATAACTACAACTTTTCTTCTCAAAAGTTATTCTTCAGACAGTTTCATATTGATTACTCTTTCTTGCCTGTTAAACATTTTTTTTCTAATTGTTTATTTAGTTAGATGTGGGGAAATTGCCCTCCATTTAATTATGAAATTTTGAGATTTTTTATTCACTTTAATAAAAGATTAAGAATTCTTACTCTTGTTATTTTTGAAATCTTTCTCAGTCAACTTCATTTATAATTTCCCTCAATTTTGAAATTATCCTTCTTAAACTAGCTGGACAGCCTACTACACAATCCATGAAGAATAAAAATTGCCTAATTGATGTGCTTGTGTAAGTCTGAATTTTGATGTTCTGTTCTGCAATGCAAGTTATAGCCTCATCCAATACATTATTTTTGCTACAATATTACAGTTTTGACGAAACATCTTCAAAAACTACACAGCCAGTTTCATTTTGAGTGGTGTTCATGGAATTAGACGGTTCTGCACAAGACGTTTAGTGCAATAAAATCTTGAAAGGAAGAGATACACAGGATTAAAACGTGGTGACAACCAAATCAAGTATTTTATATATGCAAATGAGAAGTAACTTCTTTTACAAAGACACTTCAATATCACTTTTTAAGTCTAATGACATGTTATTAGATTTCTAATAACAAAAACCTGGTTCTTTCACTCCAACTTTACTGCCCTTCTGTCCCTAGTTATAAACAAATGTGATGATTTCAAGTCAAGCATCTTAGGTTATTTCTGAAAGCAGAAGATACTTTGCCATTCCAGCATTCAAATGCTTAGTCAGTAACACAGGCATCAGAAAAGACTTCTCTAACTTCTGCCAGAATAAGTATATTTCGCTTTTATTGAAGAAGATAAGATACCTCTATTATCAGGTACCAAATGACTGCCTGTAACTTCTCACTGACAAAGAATCAAACCCAACATTAATGACAAATTCAGGTCTGGTTGGTTTGGGGTTTTTTGTTTGTTGTTTTGTGGGTTTTTTTTCCAGGTGAAACCCATCCTTTTGTGGAGACCAGACCACTTCTAAGGATTTAACAGCTGTGTTGCCATCAATCACAATTTAGTGGGCATAAAAGAGAGAGAAAGGTAATTCAGATTGCTAAGACTGTGTTAGCAGTAATAACCTTGTGTCAGTGATGCAGTTTTTCGCAGCCCTAGGACTTTAAGTCCTTGCAGAGAAGATGGGTATGACATCTCCTAATGCTGTCTAAACCATCATTTGGGACAGATCCAGACTAGCTTTCAGGATCCCCCTGCTGTGACTCATCCTCTGGCTTGTTCTCCTCATTCACTAATTATAACTAGAGGGCAAACTTAAAATCTTGGACAACACCTATATCATGGCTGAAAAAAACAGAAGACATGACAGATTGAGCTGAAAAACTACCAATGAAATCAGGTTGTATATTTTTAAGGAGAGTCCATGGACTTAAATGATGGTCTGGTTCTGTACAAAGTTTTAAGATGGCAAATTCTTGAAAGGAAATAAAAGGACATAATTAAGAAAATTAACCAGCACACTGATCATTTCATATCTGGCAAGTCAGCACAAATTTTAGGCATGAGGTACACAAAATTAAAAACCTCATTTAAACAGAATTCTTGTGCACCTATGAAACATGCAAAGTGTGTTACTGCAACTTAATAAACTTTGTTCCTCTGCATCTATTATAAAGTAAGCCATACACTTTATAATAGATAGTAGGAGAGTAAGACAGGAGAGTAAGACAGGTTCTTAATATCAGTGAAGCAAACCTACATGAAAAATGTGCATTCCAGCTCAGAGACTGTTTACAAATTAAAATAAAACAGAGAAATTAAGTAAAGGATGATGCATAAGTTAACAGCGTCTGGAGGCAGCCTTAGCGTTAATGCTAACAAATCATGCAGGTTTTACTTAGTTATTCACTCCGGTATTCAATAAAAAATGAGTTTACTGTAACAATACCAAGTATATGTTTAAAGAAACACACTTAGTGATAAGTCATGTGAACTTTATACTACAGTGAAGAGAGTAAATATATTATACATTTAAATGATGAATATTTGCTCAGGGTTTGAAACTTTAATATGAGTTGTGAAGTAGCACTGGAAAGCTATAGTCAAAGAATTGAATTAGGAGTTACTGTTACAGTAACTGCTACAGTTACAACATAAGCTTACTGAAATGTGTGGTCATATTATCTTAAATATTTTGGAAAGAAAGAAGTAATTTTTCCATAAAGTAGTTTTTTTTATAGCAAACAAGTATTTGTGGTTTTTCTATCTTACTTTCACCTCTGTTTAAGGTGAAAATAGAATAAAGATAACATACTGAAAAATAAGAAATAGAGAAAGAGAACAAGAGACAGAAGAAAAGAAAGAGAAGGAAGGAAGAAAAGAAGAAAAGAAAGAAAGAAAAAGAAAAGAAGCTCAGCTGATGAGGGGGGAAGAAATTACAGAACTCCACCTACGAATCTCAAAAGTTTAAAAAAGAATCACTTTTTGCGTATTTAGGGGGAAAATAAAAATAAAAATACCAGTAAGACATAATATTCAGTTCTCCTTTCTCATATAAAAAGTGCACACTGCTCCTAAGATTTTCTCTGGAATTTCGTAATTAAATATTTTCTAAAGAACAGCATTTTGGAGTGGATTTTTAAAGATTTCAGCAATTTCAAAAAAACATTTCCCACAGGAAAAAAAGTTGATTGCCATTATTATTACTGTACTGAGTTTGTTGTTACTTTTATTATTCTAACGCATATTTTAATGTTCATGAAAACCACTTCTTTCTAGCAAAGGTCTTAGCACAAAATAGACCCTTGCATTTTCAATCATGTGATCACTTTTACTGTTATTCTAAGAGTTGTGTATATTCAGTAGCTTTAGGAAGTGAAAGAGAAACAACAAAATGGAAAATACCATGCCTGTGCTACCCTCCTTGTCCAAATGGTCTGAATTTAAATATTAATTCGAATGAATAACTTTGAATAATAGAAGATTACAATCTACACAATTATTCACACAAATGGATGATATTATTTTAATATTTCAGTGCTACTGCCATTCTTATGGCAGAAGAAAAGAGGGATTTAGACGGTAACACGAGGGAAAAGTCAGGCAAGAAACAATTTCTTGGTTTTATTTTCACCTTTATGCAAAATGCTGCTGCGTGATGCCTGCTGCAGCAGAGTCAGGAGCAGCTGTAACTCACTTCTCTATTGCCCCTTCTATTGAAATTGGGCTTTTTTTGCATCAGGCTTTCTGGCTTTCATACAACTGCAAACTCTGCCCTTGGAAGACTTCTGTGACATCTAGAAACACCAGATTCTGCAGAAAAATATCTGGGCCCTTTTCAGAAGGGAAGAATGCTGCAAGTGACATTAGAAAGGGTGTGGGTGAGTTTTTCATTTAGACAGGGTATATGTATCCAGACTTCCTAAACGAGGAGAAAGCGAAGGTCTTAAGAGACAGGGCTGGGAGAAGGGTAAATAGCATGAGGGCAAATGCATCTGATTTTATTGCAGTGACTGTATCTGATTTTGTTAGCCCTGTGTGAAGCGGAACAAGTGTCTGCGAATGGAACGAGGAGTCAGACCTCTGCAGCTTTGAAGAAGTATGATGTTCACGGTGGGAGTATGGGCTTAACTCCGCTCTTACTCGGGGGCTATGGTATGAGCTGGAATAGGAGGAAGCTTAATTTCTTTCCTTTTGCCTACAAGCACTACGCTTCACGTTGCCAGGCAGGGGAGCAGACTGAAGCCAAGCTGCCTTCTGGTCACTGGGAATAAGGTGTAGTTGTAGTAGCAGCTCAAGACAGACTTTCAAAAAATCTTACACTTGTAGAGTGGATCCTACCTCTGCCAGATGTCCGCCTAGTGATGAGAATACAAGAGTGGGCAGGACACAGGGTGGCAGACACAGACTGTTCATTGCATGAGAGCCGGACCCCTACAGGTCATCTTTCAAGAGGATCTTGCCTCCTGGTAGGCTCAGGTATAACCTAAGCCTCATGGTCATAAGAAAGTTTGGGATTTGAACGTGCACTTGAAACATGATATATATGTGCTGGTTGAAATCTTGTAGAGAAAATCGCATACCAATACACAAGCTAGAGTGGAAAAGTAAATCTGTTTTGGTGCTGCTGCTGAGAAAGAAGTGTCTTTTCTTTAGTGAGACTCATGTTGTAATGTGCACAGAGTTCTGCCACTGCTGCAGGGAAAATTACACTTGGCGGTGCAGGGATTTAACAGGTGTTCCTGCGTTACCTGTCTATTATATCTGAAAACAAAAAAAAAGTAGAATCTGCTAAGATCAAGACCAAGTCAAGACATAAGCATTAGTCTGAGAGGAATGAAATTCCTGTCCCCAGGCAGCTTTGTGCAATCACCTCTGTCTGCGCTTAGAGCTGGGGTCCAGCTTTACACTCTGTCTGTTGAAAGGGGTACCATTGCTCAGGAAAGGAGCACAAGTTTTCTGAAACTGGAAACAGAGCAAAAATTGGCCCATACCCAGAGCATGGACTCTGACAGCTACTCCAGTGGCAATTTTACACTTTTCACACAAGTATTTTTTTAATATGAAATCCAGAAACAATCTTGTCAGCAAAAACCAGAATTAATGTGAAGTGGCCCAGTCACATGTTACAGAAAACATGAAAGGTACAACACAAAAATTACCCCCACCACAAGTTGCAGAATTCTGCTTATTTTGCCCAAATGAAGTTCAGAGTTTTTTCACATTGAGACTTTCCTTAAAAGTGGGAATTGAAGTCTTTCCTTCAGTCAGCACTACTTATAGCATGACAATTTTGACTTTCTTGTGAGAATCCACAGGTGGCTGAACCATGCAGAGCTGGGAAGGGTTTTGAGGTGGTCTCCAGTTCCCTGCATAAAGAATCTAGGCTATTATGTGAAAAGCAGCCACCTAAAAATGTTTTTAGGGTCCTTGATTCTTTAGAAGTGTATTAAACACACTGAAAGGTCATTTATCAGGTTGAAATCCTTAGGGGACTTCAGTAAAAACTAATTTGGCAAGTTTCATCTAATCTATTTTATGTGTTTGCAGTGCAGACAGCCACTTTGGCACATCCAGGGTGCGATTCATCTTCTGATATAGACACTGAAAACAGATCAGTTGAATCCTGCAGCAGAAATGACTGTTTCTTTCCATTGGTTATGAAGAGATTATGAGATCTGTGCTATTATAAAGCATTCTTTCCACTGGTTTGCACAGACATAGATGTCTGTATTTAAAGACATCTAAACTTAGAGGAGATTACTTTTATCTGTACTTGGACCACGCTCAGATAAGAGTCAAGTCTGAGTTGCTCAGAACTGACGTGGTTTCAGGCACTTCCAGAAGCACTTTGAAGCACCTTTTGCTGTTTAAAACAGGTGAAGGATCCAGCTAGTAAATTTAAGCAGCTCCAGGACTGCGTAACAGTGGAGTATGGTTTTCAGATCACAGTCTGGGCCCTGGACAGAATTGCTTTCAGAATACAAACCATTATTAGACCTACTTCTGGATTCATATTTTTCTGTAAATTATGTTTTTTTCTTCATTTGGAAGCTGTTTCTAAACTTCAGCACCAAACTCTTTGCTTATGCAAATTTCTTAACATTTGGTTAATGTATTTGGCTATTGCCTGCTTATTTGCCTCTGCATGTACTTCTTTTACTAGCAAGCCTCAAGATGCAGCCATTTTTTAAGAAAAGACCTAGAAAGAATTTTGACCAAGAACATAATTTGACTTACAATGGCCAACTAGTGCTTGTTCTCACATATCCCTCCTGCAGCAGTCAGAATCAGCTTCTGCTAAGTTGTCATATGTATCTCATATGCACAGCTTGCTAGAGGTGAAATTCTGATTCATTTTGGAAATGACAGCCACACCCTCAGTTATTTTCATAACTGGCAAAACAGATATGAAAAAAATCAAAAGACAGAAATAGATCTAGCTTCAACTGATGGTAAAGTGTAAAGAAGCACATTGCAATTTTGCATTTATAAGCAGACATCACAAATAAGGAAGAATCGTTCTTACTCTAATATTCTGTGTATAATTGACTGTGCTTTTGTATCTTGTTTCCTGCTAATTTTCTTTGTATTGCATTTCAGACTGATCTGTGTGCATCTTGTGTGACTTGAATAGATGAAACTGAACTGTGCCCCCACATACTGATATTCTTCCTTATTGCTAGCCACAAGGATGTATTTGCTTATTTCTGTTCTGAAAGCTACACAAAAGGTTGCCTAGTTTCTCACTGAGTTTTCAGCACCATGAATTCCACCTGCCAGAACTCCCGCTCACATTTGATATCCGTGCTCTACAACAGCTTTCCGGATAGTATGATTGAACTCACAGTACTAAATGTCTTCCACGACTGAGCCCCAAATCACCAGTTGTTTCCCTATATGCTACTGCTGGCAAGACTACTGTCTGCTGCTTCTTCTAAAAGACACTGGTTTGTGTTGGTCAGATGTTGAAATGATTCCTTCTCCAGCTATTTGATCAGTGTCCTGTCTTTATGTTTACAATTACACTTCTGGCATTTGTGTTTAAGCAGAGGACCGTTTCTTCCTTCCACATTAACCTTTCTATCATCAAGGATCATTTTACTTTCAAGAGGGGAGAATTAAAAACTGTGTTACACTCTTCGAATTAACATTGCCAAATGACACTGAAAGTAGTAGGAGCTGAAGTCCTGTGGTTTGTTTGTTTATTAAACCTCTGGTGTTTCTGATAGACCTCAAGACTAAAATGCAATATTTTCTATAACTAGGGAATGTTGTCCTTATTAATATAAGTAAAGGCCAGCTCCATATGTTGGTGATCTTGGAAGCAGCATTTTACAGGTAGAAAGCAAAATCAGTTGCTGGGAAGCTGTGAAGCTCTTTAAGGAGCCACCTTAATTTCATTGTCTCCAGTCTCATCAATTATAAGTGATTGTGAATTCCTGGCTATGTACACCACAACGTTTTCCTATTCTATTAATAATCTTGCCATCAGATGCAGAAAGTGCTGCAGAAAGATGGTGTAAATCAAGAGAATTCAACTGGTGATAGCATCAAGCAGATCCATGTAGGCAGAGGACTGGGCTCTATGTCTGAATGCAGGTTGTCAATGTCTCAACATCAGGCTGCTTTTTGAAAAAGATGGAGTTTCGCTTTCTTTTGGTTTAGTGGATGTGAAAGCAGGTTGTTTTTTGGTGTTCTGCATTGTTTTCCAGCTCTGTTGCACAATTTCTAAGTGTGTTTCAGAAACTATTTCACCGTGACTCTATTTTCCCAATTTATAACTAGGGTAATGTGTCGTCCTCACACATTAAAATAAATATATACAACTAAAAGCAAGTGCTTTCAAAGAATTTGATAAGAAATTATAAACACAAGTAGAAGAGGTACTAATAAACACTCCATAATGGCCTGGCTTTAATCACTGTCACATCTGTTTTATTTTACGGCCTTGTACTTCTGTCTCCAGTGTCCCAACCTAACGACTAGTTTGAGGGTTACCCTGGATTTTGTTGTCTGATTTTGATCCAAATCTCACCCTAGTTTAAGAAAAACTTACCATCAAAAACAGCAGAAACCTTTGTTATCTTTAACTTGGTTAAGTTAATATTTTCTGAAGATTATAATTGTGTCTGAAGAAATTTGGCCAGCGCTACTGATTTCTGATAGCTTTTACAACCAGGCAGCTTAGGTGACTGAGTATCTGCATCAGAGGATCTGTCTATTCTGAGCAACCCCTGAGACATCTGCAGGTTCCCTCCACTACAGCGAAGTGGAGACTGTCTGCTCAGAGGCTCAGCACTCCCGAGGGAAGATACATAGAAAATGCAGGGCAACTCTGCTGATGATGTTCATTTCAATTAAGAACCACACTAATCTGTACTCCTGATGACGTGCTGTAGATCTAAATGATGTTAGTACACAGCAATATAATCAAGGAAAACAGGTGAATATTTGAAAAATACAATTTTTAAAGGTGATGGTGATAAAAATGCTCTACTCACATTAGTGCCATAAGGAATAATGGAACAGCTAGTAATTATGACATAAAAAAATTTGCTGTGAGTGAAACTGGTGTTATGTGACTCAGTTGCACTAAATATTCTCTTTTGACACTGTTGAGCTACCTGAAAACTGTGGATGTGTTTTATGTGAAACATAGTAGTAAAAGGATAATTGAAGATAGTGGAAGAAAACAGAAAGTTAATACATTGGATTTATTTTCATATGGATTTTTTATTTGCTTTTTAATTCATACATAGTGAGATGTATACTATCTGTTGAGATTTCATGATATTTTTCTCTATTGCAGTAAAGCTGCTCGCCTTGATAATTACATGTATTTGGAAAATGACTAATATTAAAAGCAAAACCATTCTATACTCCTGCTGTGTTTCTCAGAATTTTTTCTTAGAATCATTGCATGTTCTTTTCAAATTCTCCTGCCTTCTACTTATGAGATACTATGCATTTCTATAACTCTATGTGTGTTGGAACTTCAACAACAAATTAGTGCTTCAGAGCAGGGCACAGAGAGAAATTGTTCATGCAGTGTATGTGCACATCAGACTGCATTATTAATTGATCTTCATTCTTCTTTACTAATGAGCTCTTCAGCTAAACATCTTTCTATCCCAGAGGAAAATAAAAAATAATTTAAAAAAATAGGTGTGGATATTTAATATAATTTCACTTTTATCAACGCACTGATAAAGTGAGTTTCACACGAGTAAACCCTGGTTTGGGGTCTTCTTTAAAATAAAAATATCTTGACTGTTTCAAATGAGAGCATGCATTTTGAAAGTACTATAGATGCTGAAGAAAAAATGTTTTTTTTTATGAAATAAGTAATTTTTAACACTTCTCTTAAGTTTGCTAAAAATAATGTAAAATGCTTCACCACTGCCACCAGAAATAACCTATGAAATGAAGACCAACATTGTCCCCTAGTGGTAGAAGAAATTTTTTATCCCAGACGAAACGAAGGTTGATACCTGCATTGAAATATTCAGCGCTGTGGATTTCCAAAGAACAAAACACTCCCCAGCAAATATGGATAGGACTAAAATCTCCTAGGGTTCAAGTATGTTGGTTCTCCAAAGAAAGGGAATTTATTTTTAATAGGAAGGCATAATATGCCTTAGAATATTCAAATGGTACAGAAAATTAATTTAATCTAGTCTGGCCTGCAAATAGAAAAGCTATTTGTATGACGATCAAGCTGTAGCATATACATACATGCATACAAACATGCACATGTATTTGTATAAGACGCAGTAGGTTTGCAGGCAAAATACAGTCTGCAAGACAACAAAGAGAGAAGAAAGGGAAACCATGGAGTTTACTCTATCTGATATGGGATGATGCATGTCAGCCTTTTTGTTTCATTGGAGTGGAACCAGAAACTAAATATGCACAAGTGTTTGACTGATGTGGTGTCATGACATGTAAACATGAGTAGTAACACTTGGGAGGAGTCCCCATAAACTCTCCTAAAAGGCAAGGGCCTGGGTGACTTCTGTCTTTACACATCAATGTACAGAACTGGGCAAAGCTTAATAGTCTTCCAAGTTTCCCCACTATCTTTCAGTAATGTGAAGCAATAAAGCTAAGAACAATCAAATAAGGTCGACTGAGAAATATCAAGTATTGTCGCTTACCTCGAGTGTCCCAACAGGAAGACTGACCCAACAAACTGGCTGCTCAAAGACAGGACCAGCTGCTAGTCCTTGCTCTGGAGCCAAATGTGTTATGGTTGCGAAGAGCCCTACTACAGAAGCTTGTTCAAGTGAATTCGTGTAAAAGGAAAAAAATGCATGGAGAAAATTCCTTGTTCAAGAAATTGACATTTCCTGATTAAATTGGTTTCTGCTTGAAAAATCTCTGCCAGCTCTAGCGAAGAAGTTGTCAGTGTCTGACAGCCTTTCACAGATTTTACTGGGACATGTTCTTTCCTTCTGCTATCATTAAACTTGTTATTTTTCTTCCCCTCCCTCTGCACTCTGTCATACTAAATAATACTTTCTCAAATTAAGTTTTATTGAAAGCAAATAAAGGAAAGAGAAACTCTAAGAAGTCATGAGACTGGCAATATTTCCAAATTTCATGGTGCACACTGTACCACTTCTTTCTACTCCTTTCCCTGCAAGCTCTCATCTCCTAGCCAGCTTACTTCCATTGCAATCTGCCTGAAGACACAGCTGTGTCTTTTTTTGTGTTGAACATAGGAGAGAAAAAAGGTAGAGACGGCAATCTTTTTTGGGCTTCCCAAGCATCATTATGGAATGTGACAAGACCAGGAGGTAATCGGCAGGGTAACAAGCCAGGAACATATGTAAAAATTAGCAAAAGAAGAGTAAATAATGAAACTAACTGCGGCATATTGTCTTCAGCCACATAAAGTGTTGTCCCTTTTCCTGCCATTAACCAAGGGGCTAATGATTAAGGTGTTTTCCCAGGAGGTAATAAATGTTGTGTTGAACACTCCCATGAGGAAATTTTCCTGCAGCTCTTCTACAGATTGAATGAGTACACAAAACAAAAAGCTAGAATTTAAAGGATTGGCACTGCCAGCAGCATCCAGTCCTGGTGGTGGGGGCCCATCAGGAGAGTTAGGCAGACAAATCCCTATTCCTGAGTCCCACAAGACTTTAATAATACATGTGTGCTGAGGGGCTCAGTCTTTGCAGTAAACCCAAGCACAGAACCCGAAGTCCAAGTCCATGTTGTACATCAGCTAGCTGAGGCTGAGAATTGCTCTGACTTCTCAGACCTAGGTCTTTTTTTCAGTCGTGCAGACAGCTTCATCATGACATAGCATCTTGTCCTAGCATAATCAGGGCCTTTGCAGGAAAAAATATGGTTATCATGTTTGTTTAACACTGATCGTGTAATTCTGTCAAGGGCATGTGAGGTAGGTTGGGTTGATCAGAGTGGAATCCCTTTGCATACAGTTGCATGATTTTGTGCACTCTAGTGTATATTTGGGATTTTCCCCAAGTAAGCTATCCGTATCACATTAAATCCAATTATGTGGGCATTTCTGAGGGTGAACAATATGGGGAGCTGATAAAAGCCTCAAGTCAAGGCTTTAAAACGCTCATGGAGGTCTGTGAAACATCGAACTTAAGTAGGAAGAGGCTCCAGGAGGTAGTAACTGCTCAGTGAAGGCTGTGGATTTTGAATTTCATTCATATGGGACTCAGTTCTGCCCCTTCTTGCTCCCTGATTTCAGTTCTTTTTGCTTAGAGTCACCCATAAGTAATGTCTACAGGAGTAGAGGCCCCTGAGATTTACTAGACAGAGCATGAAGACAGTCTGGCTTTTGCTGAAGTTTCTACTGATGTACTTGAACTAAAGAATTTTCATGACAAGCCATCTGTAGCTCGCTGTTATGCTGTAAAGTAGGGACATTGTGAGTTAAAGCCTTATTAGTCCTCTGCTACATCCTCTGCTGTCTGAAACAAAGAATTTTCAAAAAAGGTAGTGCTCATTAATTACAATCATTAGATTATATCTTCTGACTTGCTCGTGTTAACTTTTTTCAGTAAAATTTATGCTTTTTTTTCTTTTTGTAATTAGAATTAGAATTTAGCATTTGTAATATATTTTTTTTGCTATGGAAACAACAAGATATTTAATTTCATATAATAAATAAAAGTGTCAGAGTAGGTTTTAATGTGTTTCTGTATATGTTGTACTCAGACTGAAAAATTACTCATGAGCCTTTTCTAAAGAGTTAGCAAATCTTTCTTAATAAGTGTAACTGGAGCTTTGGATGAGAGTTTATTTCTGCATTAGGTAAGGCAAATAATTCATTTTCTATTTTCCAGAAGTGGTAGGTATATGGTGAGCAGATGGTAAATTACAATTTACAGCTAACTTCCTAATGCTAAATTAGAATTTTTAAGGAGCGCCACCAGTTGCATAATTCATATTTGTGCTGCATCATAAAGTGAAACTCAGTTTGTGTAGTTTTAAATACATTCTGTAAACAGTATTACATAGCCAACTTTTCTAAATAGAACAAAAGAGCAAAAGACTTACAGAACACCAAAGCAGACAATAGAGAAAAAATAAACAAAGTATTTTTCTTAATTTTCATTAAATCATGTAGTTTTAAACATGTTGAAGCCTATTCACTTCCAAAACGGCCAGTAATATTACAGGAATGAAAAAGTACTAGTAACTGTGGATTAATTTTCAGTATAAACTAGCAAGCCAAAAGTGATCATTATGTCATGGTTATGAATGATGAACAGTGCCTTCTATTTCAGTGAAGAGATCACACCAACAGACTGGAGAGGAGCTGTCACTCCTGTTACCTCTTCATTCTTGACTAGAATCCATCACAAACCTAAGGAAGCCTTCTTCACCAGAGGGAAAGTCTGGAGGCCACCTGGTCCAGACCCCTACTCAACACAGGGCAATTACAAAATTAGATCCAACTTCATAGTCAGAGCAGGTTGCTCAGGGCCATGTCTGGTGATGTGTTGAATAACCTCAAATAGCTTTCCACAACTCTTCTGAGCAACCAGCTTCCAACCAGAAAAACCCCTACAGCTGCCATGTAGAAATTGCCATTCACAGGAGGAAAGAACAAAGTAGGGTAAGGCCATGTAGACATGAAAGCAAAATGGAAAAGATATAAGAGGCAATTGGAAGGTTAGTGAATTAGTATAGCTGTTGGCAGAAAGAAGTAATTAATGCATTGCATAAAATAAAAAGATATTTAAAACACTAAATTCATGCAAAGACGGGGTAGTAAAGCAAACTAGAAACAGTGGTATCTCAAAGAGTACAAAAAGACTCTTGGTATTACCTGACAACCAGAAACTTAAAGTCCTTCTTTGTTCTGGCAAAATTAGACTTATTTTTTTATAAGTGTATTTAGACACACTAAACACTATCTCTATTGGAATCTAAGAAATATCAGAACATGTAACTAAGGAAAACATGACCATTTCATAAAACTGCATGATTTTCTTCAAAAAAAACCCCAGATCTTTTACAAGAGTATGACTTATTTTTCACTATCTTTTAAAACTTGACCATCTTTTTCACTGAAATAGTGTGGTAATCATCCACAAAGAGAACCTTTGCACCTATGGTACACTGTATGCTTCTATACCCCTGCCTGCTTGCATGTAGCCTGGGAAAGTCCTTTTAGACTAATTACTTGCAATTAGATGACTGCCATATGAATTTTTCCCAGGTTGATGCCAGACTTATGTCTGGATTCTGCATGGTTACATTGCAGATAGCACACTCTAATCATTATAAAACTCTCCGAAAGTATTCTTAGCATGCTTCAGAATTTAAGTAACCTCTCCGATAGCTTTACAACAGTTTCTCCCAGCTTAACTGACAGAAATATAGGGAACGAATTCTTAGACTACCAGGAACACATAGAAATGCTTTTTTTCTCTTCCTAGTTAGCAGTGGTATTACAGTTAATGTTTCCTGAATGGGACTGGAAATGTCTAGCTGCTCCATTTACTCCCTAAGCATAGCAAGGAATCTTATGTTTACACTAAAATATTATATCTTGGCAAGTTCTCACTGTAGTTAAAGGGCTGCTAGTCTTTTCATTACGAAACCAATTAAAAACTCCTAGTATTTATTGGTTTAAATAATATTAAGGATATTACTTAAACATAGTTTCGTATTCATCATAGAGCTAATTTAAAATCTAACTAGTAGTTGCATTTGTTCTTTCCCTCTAAACATTTTCTCCACTTTCTTAATTATGCATATAGAATCATAGAATCATAGAATCATTAAGGTTGAAAAAGACCTCCAAGATGATGAAGTCCAACCGTCAACCCAACACCATCATGTCTGCTAAACCATATCCTAAAGTGCCAGTTCTACATATTTTTTGAACACCTCCAGGGTCCATGACTCCACCAATTCACTGGGCAACCTGTTCCAATGCCTGAACACTCTTTCAGTAAAGAATTTTTTCCTAATATCTAATCTAAACCTCCCCTGACGCAACTTGAGGCCATTGTCTCTCATCCTATCGCTAGTTACCTGGGAGAAGAGACCAACACCTGCCTCACTACAACCTCCTTTCAGGTAGTTGTAGAGAGCAAGAAGGTTCCCCCTCAGCCTCCTCTTCTCCAGACTAAACAGCCCCAGCTCCCTCAGCCATTCCTTGTAAGACTTGTTATCTAGACCCTTCACCAGCCACACCACCCTTCTCTGGACACGCTTCAGCAACTCAATGTCCTTCCTGTAGTGAGGGGCCCAAAACTGAACACAGTATTCGAAGTGTGGCCTCACCAGGGCCAAATGCAGGGGCATAATCAGCTCCCTACTCCTGCTGGTCACACTATTCCTGATCCAAGCCACGATGCCATTGGCCTTCTTGGCCACCTGGGCACACTGCTGACTCATGTTCAGCTGGCTGTCGACCAGCACCCCAAGATCCTTTTCCGCCGGGCAGCTTTCCAGCCACTCTTCCCCAAGCCTGTAGTGTTGCATGGGGTTGTTGTGACTGAATTGCAGGACTTGGCATTTGGCCTTTTTGAACCTCATACAGCTGACTTCGGCCCATCGATCCAGTCTGTCCAGATCCTTCTGCAGAGCCTTCCTACCCTCAAGCAGATCGACACTCCCACCCAACTTGGTGTCATCTGCAAACTTACTGAGGGATCACTCAATCCTCTCATTCAGGTCATTGATCAAGATGCTAAACAAGACTGGACTCATAACTGAGCCCTTGGGAACACCACTGCTGACTGGCTGCCAGCTGGATTTAGCTCCATTCACCACCACTCTCTGTGCTTCGCCATTTAGCCAGTTCTTTATCCAGCGAAGAGCACACCCATCCAAACCATGAGCAGCTAGTATCTCCAGGAGGATGCTGTGGGGAACAGTGTCAAAGGCCTTACTAAAGTCCAGTTAGATAACATCCACAGCCTTTCCTTCACCCACTAGGCGGGTCACCTGGTCATAGAAGGTAATCAGGTTGGTCAAGCAGAACCTGCGTTTCATGACCCCATGCTGGCTGGGCCTGATCCCCTGGTTGTCCTTCACGTGCCCAGTGAGTACCCTCAGGAGGAATCACTCCATAATCTTGCCCGGCAAAGAGGTCAGGCTGACAGGCCTGTAGTTCCCAGGATCCTTCTTCTGGCCCTTCTTGTAGATGGGTGTTACATTGATGATCCTCCAGTCATCTTGGGCTGTTAGCCAGGACTGCTGACAGATGATGGAGAGCTTCGTCAGCTCCCTCAATACTCCAGGGTGGATCCCATCTGGCCCCATAGACTTGTAAGTGTTCAGGTGGCATAGCAGGTCGTTAACTGCTTCCTCCTGGATTATGGGAGGTTTATTCTGCTCTGCATCCCTATCTTCCAACACTGGGGGCTGCTTACCTTGGGAATAACCAGTTTGACTGTTAAAGACAGAGGTGAAGAAGGCATTAAGTACCTCAGCCATTTCCTCATCCTTGTTCTTGGCAGTATTATTGCTCGCATCCAATAAGGGATGGAGACTCTTCTTGGCTCTCTTTTTGTTGTTGACGTATTTGTAAAAACAGTTTTTTGTTGTCCCTTACAAATTTGGCCATCCTGAGTTCTAGCTGGGCTTTTGCCTTTCTAATGTCCTCTCTGCAATATCCCCTTATACTTCATTCTGGGGATTGTGTGTTGTTTGAACTCTATTAATTGTTTATAGACTGTTACATGCTCTAAGGTTAATTTTTTTACTGTCTTGTAGGGAAGGGAATAATACCTGAAGAACCATCCTACAGAACAGCACATCTGCCCACAGTCTTAAATTCAACCCCGTCTTCCTTGACCACTCTTTTGGCCTTCCAGGACTCTGTTAGAGTAATTGTCAATAAAGCTCAATTGAATAATTTTCTAAGAGTGATGACAAACGATTTCAACTGACACTAGTTGCAGCCATTTAAGAAATTATTTCTTAGAGTGGTTTTGTCCTTTGACCGCAGCACTGCGAGTGGAATTTAACATGTGCTCCAGCCTCAGTGTTTTTGATGCAAATTCTTTAGCTTTATCAGCAACATGGCTTCATTTCAGTTTTAGCATCACTGAATCCCTTCAACAAGCTCTTTATTTAAGGCTAAAGCCTGCAGAAGAACAAGAAAATTATGCCAGGCTAGGTTAGGTTAGGTTAGGTTTGGTTAGGTAAAAGTTAGGCTGGGCTGGGCAGGGTTGGGTTCGCTTGGTTTGGTTTGGGTTGTGTTGGGTTAGGGCACTGATATTCAGTGGCATAAGTAGAAATTACTAATTTCAGTGTGTAAATTTTACACAAGAATTTAATGTGATGTGATTTGTCTGCGTTTTGTTGGTGGAGAAAGCAGGCAGGGGAGACTTCCCAAGAAAGATACAGGACAACAATGCTTACAGAGACAATGGCAGTTCTGCATGAATTCTGGGAGACACTTCTTCTTCTTCAGGGTCCTTGAAATTCCAAATCAAACTAAATTTTGGAAAGACACACCCTATCATAAATGTATTTTAAGTGAACTATTTCCTGCTTGGACCCATATTCTGCATAAAAGATCCTATGAAAACTACTATTTGCTTTCCTTTCAAGCACTTTTCCAGAGCAATTTGCAAAACAGACTTGTGGAACAGTCTTTTGACATTTTAGGTATTAAAATGTTGGTATCCTGTACATTGTGGACTAAATAGTTACAAAGAAACCTATTAAACAGCCCAAGTCATTCAAAGGACTTCTGTAAAAATCAACTAATTAACTAGGTTTTATTATACAGAAAAGAATAAGAACAGAAAATGTTTCATGGAAATTTGGACCCATATTTAGACTAAAGACCTTGTAGGCTAAAACACGCCAATCAATCCCTGAAAAGTGTTTAAATAATAAACACAGTTGTCCACATCTAGTGTGACATTTAGACACTGTGATGCTCAGCAGCACACAGACAGGGGCTGCATACCAAACCTGGAAGTCAAAGTTAGAATTTTGAGGGCAGGGCTTCAGCCACACTGAGGACAGGTTTTTGGTAAGGGTGAGACTCACAACAACCCAATATCTTACTGAAGGACATCTAAAGCAGTTTGTAAGGAAAATGGAAGGACAAGCTTCTTCTTCAATTCTATGATTTCTTTAACGACGTCACTGAGGGCTGAACTTACGCATCTGTGGTAGGTTGATCATGGCTGGATGTCAGGTGCCCACCAGAGCTGCTCAATCACTCCCCTCCTCAACTGGACAGGGGAGAGAAAATATAATGAAAGGCTTGTGGGTAAAGATAAGGACAGGGAGATCACTCAGCAATTGCCACCACGGGAAAAACAGACTTGACTTGGGGAAAATTAATGTAATTTATTACCATTCAAATCAGAGTAGATAACAAGAAATAAAAACTAAATTGTAAAACATCTTCCCCCCACCCCTCCCTTTTTCTGGGCTTAACTTCACTCCTGAGTTCTCTGCCTCCTCCCCTCCAGCAGCACAGGAGGATGGGGAATGTGATAGTGGTCCATTAATTGCACGTTGATTCTGCCGCTTCTTCCTCCTCAGAGGGAGGACTCCTCACACTATTCCCCTGCTCCAGCATGGACTCCTCTGTTCACAGGTTGACAGATCCTTCCAGGAGCTTGCTACAGCACAGCCTTCCCTCGGGGTCACAGCCTCCTTCAGGCACATCCACCTGCTCCAGTGTGGGGTACTCCACAGGCTGCAGGTTGATATCTGCTCCACCATGGACCTCCATGGGCTGAAGGGGGACAGCCTGCCGCACATGGTCTTCTCCATGCTGCAGGGAAATCTCTGCTTTGGCACCTGGAAGACCTCCTTCCCCTTCTTCTTCACTGACCTTGGTATCTGCAGCGCTGTTTCTCTCACATTGTCTCACTCCTCTCTCTGGCTGCAATTGCCCTTGTGCAGCTTTTTTTTTCCAACTTCTTAAATATGTTATCACAGAGGCACTACCATTGTCCACTTACCACTGGCATTGGCTCTGTCAGACACAGGGGAAGCTTCTGGCAGCTTCTCACAGAACCCTTCCCAGTAGCCCTCCCACTACCAAAACCTCGCCACACAAACCCAATACTGCATCTTGGGGAACCGGGATCTACAGCCTGATGTCTCCTCCTGCAGCTGGGTACCTGCAACATCATTGTGGGTAGAGGGGACAAGATCACTTTTACCTCTAAGAAGGTGGTTCACAGTGGTCAATCACATCATGGTTAATAGACTTGCTCAGGAGGTGGGAGCCCCCCAGCCCGGAGAAAGCTGTCAAGTTACAAAAGCAGGCATACAAGTTATGGCCTGTGTCTCCTGATGATGCAGAATTCTTGTTTGTGGAGACAGACAGACATAAGGCTAAAGCGATCATCACTCTGCAGTTTAACACTCACAGCTCTCAGCTGCAGGGTAAGATCTTAACCTCTCCACAATTTTCAATAAACCGGTGATTCTACATCACACCAGACTAATCAGCCCCTATTTTTCCATCACAATATTGTAGATTTGTTTTCTCACTGGACTATTTTTGGGGAACAACTGTTTTAAAAATGTTTGGTTAATTTCTTTATGGTTTTCTTCCTTGTGAGGGCACTTCTCTTGCTCAAGACCGCAGTGTTTCTTTCTTGACCTACACCTGCATGAAACTGTAAATATTAAATCATGAAAATACTTACAATCCTTCGCTGAGTTCCCTCATTATAGAAAAACAATTTAATTCCTCCCTTGTTACGTTTCCACTATACAATTTATATTAAATAAGATGAGGTACCTTGCTCTTAGACATTTCCACATCTTAACTTTGGGACAAATAACCACTTGATTCTTCCTACCCCCTGCATCTCTCAAAACCTCCAAGGTAAAACAAATGTAGATGATCCCTTCCTAGGACTCTCAAAAGGAGGAAAATTTCCTGCTTATTGGGACTTCTATCAAACTGTCCTTCACAGAAAAGTGCATTTAATGTTTATTGGTGTCTAGATTACCTTGGCGAGATCTCCAAACTTCTCTGAATGCTAAATTCATTGCTCGTACATTCAGCAAGCTAAAAAGAAAGATTTTAGGCAATCTATTTGGCATCTTTGGATGTATTTTTGGCATCTTTGGGAATGTGTTATTCTGCAAACCGAAGTCCAGCCATATGGCATTAGGTGACTTTGGAGTTATGTTTTATTCTGAAAAGGTTGTTCACGTCTTACTAAAGGCCTTTTAAAATATTTTTCCCCCCTTATAAATAAATCACCTATAAAAATTGTGGTTAGTGAAAACATGATTCAAATAAGTCAGCTCTTCAGATAGATAGAAAATCATTCTGTTGGTTAACTTCTGACTACTGTTTTTACAGACAAGAACAAAAATGTCAGCAAAATGCAGCAACAAAAAGCAGGCTATTCAATAATCAAACAGGGACACCATTACAAGGAAAAATGTGGTCTGAAAATTTCTCTGTTTGTCTACCTTTCTTGAAAAGACCTCCCATATAGCACCATCAGAGAGCATTTAATCTTCAGCACTGAGAGTTTGACAGGGTAACTTGTATCTTCTAACATTAACTGTTGTTGAAAAAGTAGTTTGCAGGTTGAATTGTCCCCAGGTAGAGGGCCTGGGGACAAAAAAATCCCCTAAGACAATAATAAAAAGGAAATACTTCAAGGAGAACCTACTGAGGCTTGAAAAAAAACCAAAAACCACTCAGCAAGTTCTAGACAGCAGTAGGGAAAATACGGGTGTATTCTAGCATGAAGCATGGGTTAGACCATACCTACCTGCCCAATTAAGATCCTGAAGTGAGCTGAAAAAATCCCTTGCTCAGGAGACAAGCTCTGAGTGACAAAAAAAGAGCCCTGACAGCTATAGGGGAACATCTGTACATGTTCATATAGGGTGACAAAGTGGAAGCAGAAGGGTTCATTGTGGTTTCTCTGCATCTAACCAGCATGGATTTCATTTTATCAGCACTAAAGTTCTTAACATTTTTGACAAAAGTATTTTTTCATGGGTAAATTATGGGCCAGGCTAATAATTCTGTATTAATAATACCTATTTAAACTTTAAATAAATTGATATAAATTATTATGTAAATTAAATAATTTAATAATAATGAAGGTAGCTGTGAAAATGGTTATGTGTCAAGGAGAAATCGTGCTTCTAGCAAACACTGCTGGTCTTAGAGTTCCTTTGCATGATGTTGTTTGGGTTAGGAAGCATGACAGAGGCAGAGGGGGAAGATAAAAGTACAGCTTGTTGAGTTCAGAAGAAGTTGAACTAAGTTTTGATCTGGTATTTTTAGAGCCGGCAGGCAGAATCTGTCACTGAGCTGAGGAAATCTCAGGCCAGGCATGTTATAAACACAAAACTAGAAGGTCACTGGGTGATTCATAATCCATTTCTGACTGTTCCACACAGGTACTTTGCAGACAAGAGTGCATTTGGAGGTATTATGTACAGTTCTGCCAGTAAATATTACTTGTTTACCTCCTATTTTATCTCCATTAACAAAAGTAGGAAAACTCTGCTCAGACTGCAGTAGCATTTTTTGTTTTGTTTTGTTATGTTTTTTGTTTTAATCATGATTATAAAAAGTACAAAAGGGAGAGGACTGAATGAGCACAAACAAAAAAATGCATTAATACCGTCTAGAGGTTTAGAAATGTGTTAGGTAAAGAGGAGGAGAATGGAGAAAGAAAGTAATAGACGAAAATCAGGATCCTGGAAATTGCAGTTAATTGGTGAATGAAATAGTGCATTACTTTCTCTTAGGTTCCTTTGAAAAAGATGTCCTGAACAAAGCAGGCCTACTTAGCAACACACTGCACTCCTGGCTTTGCAAAAACAAAGTGAGTGGAACTGAGAGATGAATTCTCATCTTCTCCTCTCTTCATTCTTTCCCCCTCAACACCTCACATCTGTTCCTTCTTCCAACTCCCTTTTCCCCTTCTCTGTAAGTAGTACCTTTTTGTTTCAAAAGTACTGGTTCTAGTTTTAACAAGATAATCTTATGGTCACAGCCATCTTAAGGCCTTTGAACAACAGAAACTGATGTAGTAGTTTGCCAAGTGGAAGAGTGGCTGATAAAATTGCATCTGTGTGCATTTCTACAGCAACGAAAAACTAAGTAAAATTTGGCACCAATGCATTTGGTTTCTCTTTATCACTTTTTTTCTCCATTAATCTTGATTTTTTCTTGAAGGCAAAAGGTTTTAAAAGGCTCTGTCTTTCTCAGCTTTTTTTATTTTCTTCCCTAAAGGGACAGAATAATTATTCTTTTTACATTATCTCAAAGATAATCAAATAGAATATCCTGTAAAAATACCTCTGCTAGTGAAGGAAATTTTAAACTGCAATTTTTGCTACAATGAACAAACTGTTAATCTGTATTTTTGTAAATCTATTTTTTTTTAAGTATGTCATAAGTGGTAGTGGACATTAAAAAACTATACAAATCCGTATATCTATATTGAACACTGATTCTTGCTCAGTGGTTACACAGAGAGGAAACTATTTCTTTATTCCAGTGATATTAACAGTAGATATCCCCCATAATCAGTCAGATTACAGATTCATTTGAAAGAAGACTTTATTCTTTCACAATAATTGTTGTTTAAATAGAGCCATTAAGATCACCCAGCTTTCGAGCATAGCTTTGACTAAAATTCCAGTTTCCTAGAAGCAGCAAAAAAAAATTTTGATTCAACAGTTTTCTTCCATATCTTGTTATGGCATTGAGCAAATAGACTTAGTGAAGTGTTGGGGAAGCTGTTGTACCTCTTCTGTTGAGGAGGAGAAATACCTTAAAGGCATGAAGGAACTAACAGAAATATTTGGTCTCAGTGTTGTTTTTTGGTTTTGTTTTTTCTTTAATAGTGATTTTAAAAGGGTTGACCCAATTATTCCTTCTGCATGCATCATTTCTGTGTGTACCCTGATTTGTTGAAGTCATCTCTTATCTTGCCATATGACCTCTGGTGTACATATGAGGTTTTCTACTTGAGTGCTAATCTCCGTTTTCCCTACAGACAATGGAAAGAGAAAGGACACACTGGGAGAATGTTTCATCACACCTTTGAAAAACACTTATCTTGGAAAATGCTGAAATTGAAAAACCCAATGTCTTCACACAGTTGATAGGGGGGCCTAAGATGACTCGCTTGGGACAGTTTCCTAGCTGTCTAATGGCTGAAACTGAACACAAGTGAATCACATCCTTCATGGTCTACTTCAGAGATGGCTTAATCAGAGGTGACGTTATCCTGAATACACCAAAAACTGTTTGGCTGTTAACTGAGAGCTGCTTGGCTATTACTATTACTAGACATAACTTGCTTTGGGATCTCTACATAACTACATCCACTAACAGCTACTTGTGGATGCTCTGCCGTTGTGACTTCGGAGCAGGTAACAAAGATGTCAAATTCTGGTGGAAATATAACAAAAAAAAAAAATTGTTTGAAATATATTAGATTTTTTTTCCAACATCCTTGCAGACATCAAAATACTGATCTAATATCAGTCCTTATTTTATAGTCTTGTAATATGATTAGCATAATCCAATTTAACCTTGCACAGAAGCACTTTTTTTTTTGTTTTCCTTTGGTGCAATTTGCTTTCTGTTGGTTTTGTGAGCTGAACCACCACCTCATAATGGGTCAGGTGAGAGCCATATCTGGCATCACAGAGAAGACGGAAATAAATGTAAAGCCTGGGAAATGAGTCAGGGAGTGGGGCATGGGCTGCCTGCCCCTCTTAGTACCAGTGAGCCATTAGATCATGTCTGCTGAATCTTGTAATATCATTTACTTTGAGAAAGAAAGTTTACATGAGGTGACAGTAATATCAGGAGTATTTTCTTTTTTTAATGTTTTTTAATTTTATCTGGCCATAAATTAAATCTCTAGATTTTTTGTTTCTATGTTAAAAACAAAGTCAGATTTTTTAATTCTCCTTAGCATAAAGTAGTTGTAACCAGTCTTTTAAAACAGACACCACTCAAAGAGTAACTGAAAAAATGCATACACCGAAAGTGTATTTTATTGATTGAGTCCTCGATCTAGAAAGAAATTACACATATCACTGCTGCCTATGTGTAACTAGTACACCACTTTTAAAGAACAAATCCTTAGATAGAAATTTGCACTTGGCATTTAACATACTTGGAAAAACTGATGTAAAAGAAATACTTTTATGAACAACCTAGTTTAAAGAATATGTTTCACTGACATACTGATATTTTATTTTTACTTAGTTTAAGGAACAGTCCCCCCCTCCATCCTCCTTCATTTCCAGACCTTCCCCCTAGACTTCTCCTGAACAGGAAACCTTCCACTGCGAGTTATTCTTCAGAGTGTCTGTGGTCCAGCGCTGTCTTCAGGAAACAGCAGATAACAAGCAGCATCATGCAGTCAGTTTACAGGTCTGCAGAAGGTGTTACTGTCAGTTTGAGATTAGAATTATAACAAGCCTGTTTGTGTGTGCCACAGGCTTATCTCTTACATCACTTTTGTTGCTGTATCCATCAGTCTTGATCTTTCATTGCATGGACTGGAGACCTTCTGGAGTAGCTTGTGGTTCCTTTCTTGGTATGCCTAGAAAGAGGGAAGAAGTGCCGAAGAGAGGCACACATCGAGCTCTTGACCACAGGCAGTTAGTGTGATAAAACAAGGGGTCGCTGCCTAGAGGAGAAGAAAAAGGCAAGTAAAGGAAAGTATATGAAACCAAGTCACTTGTATATTTTATACTGTTAACGGTATTAACACTATCAGTTGTGGTAGTCTATATTCAGGTTTCTAAGCATGACCAGAAGTTTAAGTATTAATGTGAGAACACATTTCTCTTATACTCATAACATTTGTCCTGCAGAACTGCCATTTGGAAAAAATCTACTATTCTGTAAGAGTGAACCAGCCTAATCAGCTCTGCTTTGTCTGTGCTTCACAGGACCCCATATAATCTCTCACACTTGAAAAAAACATGAGCAAAATGAAAATATTTCAATAAAAGCAGACAATTTCCTAACAGTAGTGAGTTCTATTTTATTAAAATGTAAATTCCCATGTCACGCATCTACTGAGTTGCAGTTATTCACAATCAGGTATAACACCTATGAACTTCTATGAAAGTGGTTGAGGTTTCAAAATGTAAAAATATGAAGCCAGGGTAGCTCCTTTTTTTTCACTTGTATATAAATAAATAAATATGCTGGCCCTTGCGCTCATACCCAGGCAGTGTTCTCCAGTCTTCCTCTCACCAAACAGTGCTACTTTTGACATACAAATCAAAGAGCAATCACAGGCTATAAAGCAAATCATGCTTGTTCTGTATATTTATGTCATGTTTGATTCTTTGAACTAGGGTAACTTAAAAACATTTTTGTCTCAGGAAAGTAGGGTAGTCAAAATAAAAATGTCTGGAAAAGATACAGGGGATAGTGGCTGCTTACACACTGGAAAAATACATATTATCTGAAGATAATTGTCTTTCTATGTGAAACAACCAGATGAAGATGTAACAGAAGAAAAGATACAGGCACTCCACTCTCTAGTTGTGGGGAGCAAGTATTAAACGGGCTTATGCCTATAGGTGGTAGGAGCTATAGCTCCTATTTCAGGTCTCCCATCCTCTTCCCAAGAAAATCAGGCCCAGGTGGAAGAATGTAAAAAAAAAAATTCCTTAAAAAGAATGGAGCTAGCTTTCGCATACAGGCTGGTTGTGTAGAGTCTGATGTTAACAATGTGACATGAAAGACACTGGGAATCAGGAGTCAAAATTGGAAAGCTTACAGTGATCTTCTAGATCTGTTTTGCTGTGTAAGAGAGTCTACAGTAATGCACTTCACCAGTGTACCTGTGCTATGCTTTCTGTGGTCATGTACACAAGGTCAGAGTTGGAATAATATGCTGTTATTATGACCTAGTGTAGGTTTGGTCTGTAAAGGACAGGCTCATTTGCTGGAGGAAGCAAGGAGGGCTATCATTCCCTCTTAGCAGTACCCCTTGCAATCTCCGCTCTCTTCGATTAACACTGAGCCAATGGTAATTTCATTAATTCAGTTAGTACAACAGTTCACTCCCTCCTCTGGAGAAAGAAAAATCACTCTGTTGAAATTCAAAGGAAAAGGAGAGAGAAGTTATCATCTTAGACTTTCTTGTAGCTCCCTGAAGTACACAAAATCACTTTAATGTCAATGACTTGCTGTTACACAGTCAAAGGAGATCCAATTTAAAGCACTTAATATGCAACTTCTGAATTTTATCCAGCAAAGCTCCTTTGCCTCTAATGGAGTAGTGTCCATTTCAATCAGCCAAGTCCAAGTCTCCAGTCCTATATTTTAAAAATTCTTCTGCTTGATTCAAATCATTTTTATATGTTTTGTGTAGTGTAATGACAGCCAAAGTAAGATTCATGGAGAAAATACTTATTATTTCAAAGCTGTATTGTTCATGATTAATACCTGAATTTTCAACATATGATTTACCTAGACAGTCTAAATATGATTTTTATATATTCACTGCAGACAACTTACTGTATTCCTTTCTAGTATCACATTCACCAAAGCCTAGTACAGCGCACACCAAGTCACTCCTTTCTTCAGATATCTAAGCAACTTGCTGTAAAGAAATACATTTTTATACCTAGTACTTTGGATTTCAGTAAAAATTCATTGCTACAATCCACTGCCAAGTGATACGTTTTTTTCTACAAAATACTACAAGAGCTCACAGATTAGTCAAAAGTCGAATATTCTTAAAACAGTTTCTGACATCTTTCTTGACTTGTAGTCAAGGATTTGAGCAAGTACGATGTTACCTGTGTTAGCCTGCCCCACACAGACTCACTGCATCCAGCAGGCCCATGTCCTCCAGAAGATGCCTCTGAAAGCTTATGCTCTATTGGCATCCTATTTTTCAAGCATAAACCTCATCACAAAGCACATTTCTCAAAAAGAATCCTGCAAAACAATTTTGCAGTACCATTTCACAGTAGCATTCCATCCTTGTAAATGTGAACCTGTATGAACTCCAAACCAGAACATCTAGAAAAAAAAGTAAGTATGGATGTACTGGACTCACCTGGGAACTCTCTGCCTCTACTTTCAGTGCAATTTAAGCTTTGAAGATTTGTTTGCGAAAAACTATTGGAAAGAATTGATATTGTAAGCCAGAGAATTGCTAGTCTTTGATCAAGCAATGTTTTTTTTTCTGTGGAAAGGTACCAGTCTCCATGTGATTACTCAATTCCAGGTGGAGCTTGGTCACGAATGACTCAGGCTTGAGTTGTGTTAGAGAAAGATGTGACTGCTGGCCTGCTGCAAGAAGAGTTAAGTGACTGATCACTTAGAAAAACTGTTCTCTATTTTATACATAATAAAGGATTGCATGAAAGTTGGTGTGGTGTATAAACCACTACCATTACAATTAGCAATTGCTAATAGTACCATTTGCTACCTTTAAAGTAACATTATGGAACCCATGAACTGTTTTGTGGTCATACATGGTGCAAAACTTCTTACATGATCCAGAACCTTTTTCAAAAAGCAAAAAGATTATAGATTTTATTAAGTACTCCGACCTCTTTCTGAAACAATATGTGCTGGAATCGTGAAGAGAGGTGAGGAGGAAAGGTGATCTGGTAAGTATAAGGATTTAGGAAGGAATGTAGGTAAGGAACAGCCTCTTCTCTCGCAACAAGGAAGCAATAGAAAGAGGTATACCTTCAGAAGCATGCCCAGTAGTTACTGGAGGAACATATAACTACCGGGAAATTTAAATTAGACAGAGTGTTAATATTCCAGCATAGGGTGGATAATCTCTTGTGATGTTGAAAGAGAAAAAACTAGCTCCAAGTCACAATTACTTCTCTGCTTCAGATGTTTGCATGAGGGTCTACAAGTACTGCAAATATTCAAGCCAGAGGCATGGTGAATCTGACAGATTTTGCTGTGCTTGTGGCTATTCTTGCTTCAATGAACAAGGTTCTAAAGGTAGAAAGTATTCAAATCCCAAATTCCTCATCTGCTGTCTTCATGACAAGAAGACATTTTTTGAAAGATTCACCTCAGCCTGCTGTTAGTCTAAAGGTGTGCTCACAAAGCAAAACACAATGCCCTGGGGAAGATCCCTGAGGTAGAAGACCCAAAATGGACTGCATAGAGTACAACCCCTGCAGACAGTTTCTTGTCCCCAGAACAGTAAGTATTACTGTACCTATGCTGTGCTATTTGACCCCAGACCTCAGCAGAGGTTAGCTAGTCTCATCATTTCATCAGGGTACAACTTCTCGTTCTTACCCCACCTTGTTTGATTTAGTCCAGGGATCTACATACCATAGGACATTACACACAGTATGTTCACATTTCCAGGCTATTTGCTCAAACTCAGAAACTCACCTATTCTCCAAGTTTCATGACAAATGTCATTGTACATTCAGTGTGAACTTTAGCATCTTTGCAATGTTTCTTCCCAAGCACTCTACAAATTCAATTCTGCCACCACAGAAAAATCCAGGTCATTACTCTTTTAGATACAAAAGTCAGACACAGTAAACTATCACAATTTCTAGTATTACCTTCATTAGTATTTACCTAGCAGTGTAAATTTTAGTCTACGGATAATATACAGGTTTTTCACTCTGATGGCTGCTATGGTCACCTAGGTTACAGTGTTCCTGCATCTGACAACTCTAAGCAACAGCAGGAATTTGCCTGAAAATTAACACTTTCGGTGAAAGTTTTTCTAAAAAGCTACCGTTTCTAATCTAAAATGCTTTGGCCCTTCCACAATTGGCTCTATGAAAAATGGATATTAAAACAAAAGCAGTTTAAATCTTCCCATAGGTTATCATTTCTTATAAATGCTTTTTATTCAACAATTTTGCAAATGCTTTCATTAAAAAACTGATGCTTGTCCAGAAACTGCTGAACATTGACAAATGCAAGCCTGGCACAAACTTGGCAGATTTCTTTCTGGAAACAGCTGTGATCCTTAATACTTATTTGTTTTTTCTTTCTATTATGATTTCTTTTCAAGAAAGGTAATAGGGCTTAGTCAAGCTCTATGAAGTGCCTAGTACTTTCTGTGCACTACTAGCAACTACTTCTAGGTAATCTTATTCCCACATATTTGTGTTTGTTACAAATACAGTCAGTTCCTTGGTGCCTAAATTAATAACACCCTACACAAAAAATAGCCAATTAATCTCCTGGTGCTGATCTACACTTTAAGCAAATGTAGTGGGGAAATGTGCAATGACTTTGAGGCACACAGCCACAACCGTGGTGTGCAGAATAGGCCTGTCTCTGATGTAAGATTCCTGTGCCTGCTTGCCAGCATTGTGTGCACTCACTTTTAATTATTAACATCTATCTGCAGTTCGTGTACATCTAGTAGTGCGGACAACTGTGAAGGCGAGGCACATATACAGGCTTCGTGTTCATTTTTAACAGCCATAATGTCTCTGTGTAGCTGCTGTTATAAACAAGATACCTGAGGTAATTGATGGTCGTTTTCCTTTTTAAAGTATATGTCAGAAATATCCAGTGGTTCTATTATGTTGACTTAGACTATTGTTATTGTGAAGAGGCTTGAATACTCCTGTTGCTTCTACTTCTGAAACATCACGAGTTACTCAATAGGATATAGATTACAAACTTCTATATTTCTCTTGCTTTCTTAGTACGGATATGAAATTGTATTTTCTAAAGAAAATCTATCCACTACCTAGAGCCGCTTTATATAGAGAAGTATTTCTAATTAAATTTAGCTCTTTCCTTTGGGTTAGTTCATGCCTAGCTTTTTACTTGACTATTCCATTCCACCATTTTACGTTTAAACAAATGTCATTGCAGGTAATAAAAAGAGGGTGGCAAAGATTTTTATCTGGCTAATGATTTCTGGTGGTTGGGGAAAAGGCTCATTTAGACCCTGAGGATTAACAAAGTGTATTTGTGCAGAGGAGAAGTGTGATCAAATGCAAAACTGGATCTTTAATTCTGAAGCTCTCTTCCTTACTGCAATACAAAAACCCTCATTGTTGCAACACAAGAAGCTTCTTGTTATTACTACCCATTCACTTGAACAAAAGAAAGTCTTGTCTCTGTGTTGTGACTTGTATTATATATTGTAATTTGCATTTTACTTTATTTGTCAAATATCGAGTCTTCTAAGGGTGGGACACTTTTAACAAGGTATTTTTTCTCCTTATTGACAGGATGGCTCCACATATATAGTTCTTAAGCCTATTGATAGGTAATCAGTAATCCGTAGACATAAATTAATCCGAATAAACATTAAATACAGACACACAGTTACAAACATAATGCTTTCATATAGAACCAAGTCTGAACCCTAAAAATCGAATACATTTCCAGCCGCTGGAAACCACTCTGCAAAATCGTGTCTAGTACAGATAAATATTGATGAAATTTAAAAGGTACTCAACTGGTACTCTTCATTTTAATTAATGATGGGTTGAAAAGGTGATGGTTTGGAAAGGAAGAAATGCATTATATTAATATATCATTAAGACTGGGCACAAAGCTGAACTGGATATCTAAGTTCACAGTTAATGATGTTTGAAATTTTAGTGTTTTTCTTCTTGCATTTCAAATTTGAATCATGGAAACTTCATTAGCCTCTCTGTTAGACTGACATAGAAGTCATAACACCAAAGATACTATACTGTCAGCATAAGATTTCCAACACTGTGTCCCATGTATTTGCAAGTGGAGTCCAATTCACAAGATTTCCTTATCACTCACTTTAAAACTGAAATATAAAATGGGTCTTGCATTACCCTGTTGAACCTGAACAGTGGAAAGTTACAAAGGTTTTACCTGTGGTCTGCCTCTGTTCAGAGCGTCAGATAAACCTATCTTGAAGCTAATCCATTATTTCAAAATCCGGTTCTCCAAAACCCAGTTTCCCCTTATAAAATGGAGATTTGATATTGATCTCATCTGGTGAGATCTACCAGTGGCAAGCAAAAAACAGAGGATATATATTCAGTTGAACAGATTTAAAGGTACTTCATGGTGAGGAGTTGAATGGCATTGTCTGTCATTAGGCACCAAGTCTACTGAAATTAGTACATTGAGGTCTAATCAGTGGGTCTCTTCTCCCTAATTCTTTCCTCCTATTATAAAGATACAACAAAGTTGTGCCTGAAGGAATGTTTACAGTCTGCCAAGCAGAAGATAATGCCTGTCTTTCACTGAGCTTTCTTTTCTCTGAAATAGAGAACAGTACATTGACTGAACAACTATTAGTCAAAACCCCCCAAAATTAGTCATGAGTACATCTACCACAGAGATCACCAGCCACATCACTGGCCACTGTGATCCTTTCCTTTTCTGTGCTCCAAAAGGATCAAGGAAATCTTTGGACCTGTACTGACAAAATACCCACAACTATCCTGAGGAAAGTATTTAAAGGAAGGAAAAATTGAGTAAAACCCAGGTCAGTGGAACTCTCATACAATGCTAAAAAAGAAGTATCAAAAAATAGATTTAACAGAGGAAATTGGAATACTTTAAATATTTATGACATTGTTTATTCCTTAATTTTTGTGTATATTCTACTGGGAAGACTTTGTTGCAATAAACTATGTCTTTTAAACACAGTGGATTGCAAATGACATTATCTATCTTGACACTGAAAAAATATAAACATTTCTAAAATGGAAACACAACTGTGTTCTTTCTTAATCCATTTGTCGATTCTTTGAATTTAATTTTGCCAAGTGATTGACGAACCCTTGATTCTTTACATTTATTCAATCTGAAGATTAAGGTATTTTGAGAGGAAAGTGCTTGACATGTCAATGTAAGAAGATACAACCTTGTAAGAATGCATATAAAAGAATAAATACATTATCTACACAAATAATTGCCAGTTGGAAGGTTCAAAAATATTTTCTTAAATTTCAATTTAAGTATGAATTTTTAACACCTTAATAAAAGCCCAAAACCTCAAAAAAAACCAACAACAAATAACACTAGGCATACTGACATCTGTATATGTCTTTCAGAGTTAGTTTAAAATGCATTCAGTTGTCCCTTGACAGGTCTTTCTCAATAGCTGGGAAAAATAGGATATAATGTTAATACCTCATAGGAATGAAATTAAGGACTTCGAAAACAAGAGACAAAGAAAGCAAAAGTATTTGCAAATGAAGATCTGGGTCATGAAAAACTTTTAGAAGCAAAAGGGACAGAACAATGAAAGGAATATAAGCATTACATTTCCAGTCATAGAAATTAGGACAAGATCTAACAGTAAGAGTATCTATACTGATCACTCATGTCCACTGTCTGTGATTTCTTGGGGGTGAGAATTTTCCTTTGTGCTTTTCAAAACATAAGGCTATTAGACTGAAGTGGTGACAGTACTCACCCTCTTATATGACCTCACCACAACTTGTCTCATATTTTGCACATTCAAAATAAAAAAGTTTTTCACAGCACTTACAAGACTGTGTGGTCCTTGTTTATTTTTTCATTAGTGGAGCATTCTTGTTTGCTGTTCTTGTGAAGATTCCTGCTGTAGCTTGAAAGATAATCAATTTCTTTTGGAAACTTTTGAATTTAGCACCTTTCTGATCCAATTTACCCTTGAGTTTTTCATGTCTAAAGGACTTCTGCCTTCATCCAGTAACTCACCACAGCTTCTGACCATTTTGTTGGAATTTCTGATTGTTAAGATTGAAATCGCAGGCTGCCCTTTTTTCCTTTACCTGTTTGTAACCTCAGAGAGACTGGCCACTATGGAAATGTCATAAATTCCTATTTGGACAGAGGCAATCTGGCAACTGTGAAAGTAGGTGCCATTTTTGTTCTCTACCTGTGAACACAGAGAAGAAATTGATGGCATGAAAAAAAACTCACCAGAATGGAGTATGAATTGAAAATCATCCAGGAAACAGAGAAGAGTAAAGTGGATGCTTGGAGAGCTGAAGGTAATAAGAAATGAATCTGAAAAGCTGATGACAAAAGGGAAGACTGCCAAATCAAGGAGCAATAGCAAGAAGAATAGCAGATGCCATAGGAACCTCCCTCCCTTGAGAACAGCCTGCTGTAGGGAATGTAAATGTAACCAGATGTGGATACACCTTTGTAATTATTGTCCATAAGTGCATACATAACACCAGCCAAAGCTAAAAGCAGGTGAACAATTTTCTTTCTGCCATTTATTTTTGAAGTCTTGACTTTTTTGAGCTGTATCTCAAATTTTTGTTTTCCTGTTTTGATGCAGTCACAGCAGTGAACTTCATGATGGTTCCTACAGGCAAGTTGTCTTAGCAGAATAATCATCAGAGAAATCTTCAGACATGTGGCACACAATAATCTTCCTTGCCCCAGCACTGGCACTAGGCCTAGTGTGCATGTTCATCACATTAGATAACCTTGTGGCATTAGACACCGTTGCATACAGTGCCTATGTACCAGGACTATCACTTCAGGAAAATGGTATTTACACACATGCTGACAGTTCATTTTCAGTTAGGAGCTTCTCAGTTGATCTGTACACAGCAGCCTCAATCTCCAGTCTTCCCACTGTGAAACTTTAGGCAGCTCATCTGCTGAGCCCTTGACAGACCTGTTAATATTTACACATTCCATACACATTCCAGTCAGAGCAAGTAAGTTGCAGATCTCTCTGATTTAGAAGCTATTAAGATTCATAACCCCTTTAGCTATTTAATCTATGGTACTGAAGTCTTTGCAATCAGCTTACACTTGAAGAAAAAAGGACAAATCATTACTGTTCAAATATCATCCTGCATTGTGTCCATTTGTAGTCCATCAAAGAGTAGTTAAGAGCTTCAAAGCATTCATTTATCTCAGAGACACAGGTGATTATAGGAGGCATTCTTTCTTTGGAAGAAGAGACAATAGGAATGTTATTTACTCAGTTGCATTTAACTTTGGATTAATGACCTTTTTAGCTGTAGCTGCTTCTCTGCGTGAGAAACAAAATCTGATTAATTTTTTCTGTTCTCATAACTGGAAATCAATTTGGGTATATTATACAAGGGTACACTGGTGTGTTGCCAAGGATGTACATGTAGAAGAAGCACAGTCTGTCTTCTGGAATGTAGTGGGGACTCCACTCAAAGAGCGAGTCAGCATCCTCCCCTTCTTAAGGTTTATTTGTGTCTTCTTAGAATGGTGTGGTGATCCATCAGTCACAGACATCTTCTCCAGGATCCATGAGAAATCTCAAAGTTAGCTTTTTATTAAATTCATGTCAGTTTTTCTTCTGTAACGGATAGTTCGTGAGTGACTTCAGGTGTCCATAGGTCTCATTGAGTGCAATGAATGGTAGGAACTCAGCATCTCTCAAGATTTAGGCCTGAAGTCTGTCAAGGAATTCATCGTTAGTCTGTAGCAGAAAGCAAAAAGGGGAAAAAAAAAGATACTCAGATTTTAAAACAGAAACTGTAGTTATGGTCTTAAGGGCCTGCTAAGAACTTCTATTCTTTGTGTGTTTTGGACTGGGGTTTCTTTCACCTTGGGAGGTAAATTATTAACAGTTAGTACCACCATCAGATTGCTAGTATTTTGTGCTACTTTCATGGAAATAGCAAGTATTACTGACTGATAGATTTTGAAAAGCTAGTCATTTGATTTCAAAAATTTCAGGGGAAGTTTTGGGGAGATTTTTGCCTGAAAAAAAAGTGAGGAAAACACTGAAGTATTGTATTGGCATTCTTGTGCAGAAAAAAAACCAAATTATGATTTCTTTTAAAGCTGCTGTCAATGAGAATTACCAATTTTTTCTTCTTTTGTTTGCTAGCAGAAGTAAATTAAATTCAGAAAGGTAGTTTTTTTTTCCATAAAACCTGAACTGTGTTAGTAGAAAGTGATGTTTGCAAATCTTGCATCATAGACTAAAGGTCTGAAAACATAATGATGTTTGAAATTTTGAAATAGCATTAAAGCCTATGGTTAGAGTTTCTTTTCCTGGGGAATCTGAGTACATATGCTATGAAAATTCGTGGAAATCTTCACCATTGAGTTCAAAAGGCAGAAGATGTATAGTGTTTATGGTATATACAGTCCAACACATATATTTTGCACTGTTTCTTGTACCTTTTTATCTCTAGAAACACTCAAGTAAGAACGTGATCTTTCTTTTAAATTATTTGCTCTTAGCTCCTGCCTTCCTACAGGAAGTCATAAAGTTTCTGTCTGTAATATTATTATTTTCTCCGTGATGAAAGTATGTGTTTGGTAGCAGTGTAAGTCATAGTTTATCTAAAAGTTCAATTTATAAGCAATTTGTAAAAAGTTTAGACTTACCAATGTGTTTCTATAGTATACATTAAGCAAGTATTGGCCTGTTAGTGTGAGACAGGCCAATTTTTCATTCAGAGCTTGCACCATGCAATTCTGGCTTTAGAACACATGCCTCTTCAACACAGTCACAACATCTCCCATCACTTCACTCTTCAGACAAAGATTCCAGTTTACAAACTGTGACTGAATTATGACTTGAGGGGGTGATGCAATTAAAAAGCTGTTGTCAGCAGTGGGAAGATCAGGTTCTAGCTGGAGTTGTGCTGACAATAAAATATCTACTTTGCTGGAAATTTTGAAATTGTGACATTATGTTCCTCTTGCTTCAGAATAGCAAGCTGAAAACATACAGTTTTCATCTGAATGCTAAGGGCTGAAAAATTCATTTTCAGAAGAAAGAGAATTTGAGGCAGGCAGTTTGGCCTGGGATCCTGGCTCCTGAGCAAAAATCTGGCAAAATCTGGAATATTCTAATTCCCTCTTATTTAAGGGAAAAGTATTTAATCTGAAAACTTCACATAAGGTATCTGTTGACCCAATATGCCCTGTGATAAAGATAGAACGATAAGAGAAGAGTGACAAATACACTCAAGTTTTCCTAATTTCAGGAGCAAATGTGTATATTCATACAGTAATGTTGGAAGGAAACTGGGGAAGAATTTAAAAGGGAGGATGCTGTGAGGTTGGTGATATGAAAGCTCAATGCTGTGGGTGCCAGAACAGCCTCTGTGGGTGCCAGAACCTGCCTCTGGTTGATCTATTGGAGGTAGATTGTAAGGGAGATGATGGTACCCTCCTTATGCCAGTATGGTTAAGGGAAAAAAAAAGCCATTTTGTCAAATAGTTACTGAGTATACCAGTAGATGTAAAATCCTGGAAACTGAAATGAAAATTAAGGGTCTGAAGAGACTTCTCTTGAGTTCAAGGATGGGGTAAGAGATGGACTAAGCGCTGGGACTGAACTGGAAACCAGTGGTGTCTAGTTCTTTCCAGACCCCCATTGTTTTCCTGGCACGAGTGCAGAGCCTTTTAGATGGAAATTGAGCCTGTTGTCAACAGGCTTGTCTTGGTGACTTTTCCCTTCAGCTTCGGAAGTGTCCTTTAAAATCTCAGGAGTCTGTGGCCCTCCTTTTCAAAAGCACTGCTGCAAGCAGCAGTGTCCTTCAGGAACTGGCATGCTCATGTGTTCCTAACTTTAACTTCTTTTATGTGCAAGGCAGTCTGCCTCTTTGGATAGGAGCAAGAAAAGCTTACGGCAAAGAATTTAGCCTTTTATCAACATTAGCCAAGCCACATCTTGAGAACTGAGGGCAGAGTTGACAAGACATCTGCTGTATTTACACTGTAGTAACATGAGTTTTTTAATATTTTTGCTAATGAAGTATAGCCAGTAAATGAAAATAAATCACTGCTGGATAGGATATTCTGATTATCAGTCTTAAAGTGCAGCAAACAACATTTTCTGATGTCCTTTGGACAGATGTCAGATAAATATGTTTCCACTCTGCAACTGACGGGTTTGATGCTTTTACTGTCAATGAGAATTACACATTCCTGGCAAGGTGAAAAATCCTTCCATCCAGGACGGGGCTGGCACCCTAGTGCTGCCAAGCCGCTGTGCAGCCGCTCACCATCCTATGATTACCCACAAGACACACTACTACCTGGAACTAATTTATGGTATAAACCAAGGGAACGTAGCAGAACTTATTCTGGGGATCTAAAGGGCACAAAATAAGGAGCTTAATCAATGGAGGGCTGTGAAACCTGCCCCTCCCCCTTACAGCTCCCTGCGGTGCAATGTATAATTCACACACAGCAAAGCACAGCTGCAGTTATGCACAGTGTCAAAAATGCACAAACCCACTTGGTGAGGAGATCTGTAAGAATCTGATTCATGCTGTCTCTTTTAAATGCTGATTCCACAGTCCCTTCTTTCATTTTCTTTACCTCCTGCTATACCCCTGACAGCATCTGACCTGCCTTCCATTGCAACCAAATATTTTCTTTGATAACGAGCCTGAGTAGTACTTCTCAAGGAGGTTTTGCAGTGTGCCACTGACTATTTTGGTTGCACACTATAGCAGGTCAGCACTGTAATTACACAAATTTGCTGTAGTTGTTGCCATAATTAGCAAGTTTCACTTTAAAATCTAAGTAACCTCCAAGTATATTCTGCAGATCCACGGAGGAACAGGAAAGAATGCAAATAACATACACACACAGGGCTATGCCACTGTCATTGAAAAACTCTTATTTCATGGTAATTCACGTGCTAATTGAGCTAGGAAATGCGTGTAACGGTATGCAGCTAATATTCAACAAGTGGTAGTAAGCTGAATTTACATTACTGCAGCACAAACTGTGCAAGTGCAATTATCTAGGTGTCTCAAGGACATACACACTCTGTGAGACAAACATCTAAATATAATTTTCCAAAAGATGCCAATAGAGAGGCTTTTTTTTGATAGACATCTTAAGGAAGATTTACATTTGGAATGGATCCATTTAGTTTTAAAACAACCCTGTATGCCCATTTCATGTTTTAAGGCCCCCAAGCAGAAAATTCTGTATATGGTAAACAATCTGGAGATGTATCATTAGAAAGTCATTATTGGAAGCTGTCCCTGATCCAGTTCACAGGTGTATAACTCAGTTAATTTCAGTGGCAGTTCAAATAGTGGCAGGTTTGATACTTATCTCGTTCTTCGTAGCAGGAACATTTGTCTTGAGAACAGGAGTATGGTATTGCCATTTCCCCTAAGTCACAGTCATTTGGGAATTTGAATAGTTGCATAATATAAAAGTAATTAATCCCTAAATCTTTTCAGTCCCCAAGACTGTATTTCCTAGCATATGCATTTATGTAAGCAAATCACTGAAGACACCGTTCTTGTAAGTACACATGTAAGATATGTTTAAATTGTCTGACATGGTTTGTGCTATATCTTGCCACACAGCCAAAAATGCTAAACTTTGGCTATTGACCTCGTTTTCCTTATGAATTTCTTGAAACAGCATGTAAAGCAAATAAAGCCCAGTTAGCTGCTTCTGAAGAGCTTTGTTCAAACCCTTAAATCAACACAGAAGGAAATTCAGGTGGATTGGAGTCAGCATTGGCCAGGCAAAACTTACTTCGGTCTTGATCTTCTCTGGGAGAAAGAGAGTTAAAAACAGGTTTTTGAGACATTTCACTTGTGAAGATGAGATGAGGTTCACTTCTGTTTAAAGGTACTTGAATACAATAGAGGAGGTCAGTGGCACGGATTCAGCTGGTGCGGATCAGATCAGCTCCAGTCAAATGATAATATTTTTCCCCCTTCAAGGTTTCCAAACATGCCTTCGAAAGGGAAATGGAATTTGCTGCAGTTTTTGCTCCTGTCAGTTTCTCTTAGAAACTTCAGAAGAGTATTAAGTCCTGGACCTAATACACACAGGAGACAGTCACTTACTTCAGGGGATTTTTAATGAGAAGTTCCCAATATGAAAAAAGCTCTTCTTATTTTCTTCTGCAACAATTGTCTGTTGCTATGAAGTGAAAATAAATAATATAGGAGAAATATCAGCTAATATACATATGAGGAATGGGGAGAGAAATGTGATGTTTTCATATATCACCATTAATTTATGTAGGATATCTGATTTAAGGCCAGGATCCCTGGGGTGCTGTACAGGTTCTAGATGGGAAAGTAATACAGAAAATTGATTAATTAAGTATTGAGAGTTCCCCTCTAACTGATCTAATTTCTCTCTTGATTTTGTAGGAAAGAAGGGAGATCAGCTAAGTAATTTAGGCACCCAAGATACAGATAATAAAACTGTCACTTTAGAATCACTCTGCTAGTGGATATAAGTGAGAGTAAGCTGGTGCCTGGACATAGTAAGTACTGGGCTGCAACTAATGTTCAGTTTACCAAACAAGATAGATGAACCTTCTTCCTGCTCTCTTGTGCCATCATCATAGGACTCAACATAGTGGGTCTCCTTCTGCAGAATGGCGTTCATCTGAACTTTATGCTGATGGTAACATCTGGGCAAATCTGCATTTATGTCAGCAACAAAATCCTAGTGCTTACTGACTGCAGAAAATATATTGTTGCAATATTAAGGAGCTACTTTCAATCTAATTACAATTTTTCTGAAATTTAGAATTAGATGTTAGTCACATTGCTTCCTGTCATTCTCTCCCCTCATTCCTGCCCTTAGTTTTTCTTTTTTGCCTACTTGATAGGGGTCATTTATTTTCATATATATATGTAGCATTAAACACTGATTAGAATATGTATTATGTGAACAATTATTTTACAAATAGACTATTTGCAGGTAGAAGAAAGTATCATATACAAAGACAAGCAAAATAGTCAAGCAATTTTGACACCTAGGATGCTTATCAGCTGTCCCACTATATTATAATTACTGCTAAGAATGAATAATATACAACACTATATTCCTTTTTACATCTGTGAATTGTTCAAGAATTGAATGTCACTTTCTCAGATTCTGGGTTTTATTATTTTCCTCTCAATAATTTTTAAATTACCATTTTTCATTGTAGGTTTAACAAAAATGGCATAATTATTTAATAAATAGTTATTAAAGATTGAACTAAATATTTTTTATACTCAGAAAGTTAGTTGCACCCTATAAGCTAAACTTTTCACCATTCATAGTAACAAAGGTACCACATATTTGTCATTACCAAAACAGCCATGGAACACATTTTAGTAAGGTAACAGACACAAGGGGTTATTAACAGAGCTTATGATCCAAGCATTCTTGTTTTAAAGATTAAGCAACTTGTAGAAGTTGCAGAGATGAACACTGCACTGATTTTTTGTAAAATCTATTTGATTATCAGAGAGTCTTCTTTGTACTCCTGCCAGTATCAAGGCTTAAATAGATATAAAGGAAATTAATAACTAAAGTAGTTAAAAAGGAAAACAAATAGAACAAATTAAACTACTGGTCAGACTGGAGATAATAATCCCAACATCTTGTCAAATATACTTAACTTTTGTGTGAAAGGCAATATTAGCAACAATTTCTGTGCTATTATTTACAGATCCCCGCTAATTTTTTGTTGCAAATTCATTAGCTATGTCTGTACTAGCAAACAAACCAACGCTAAACCATTCACTGGAGTACCAAAGTCTTGATCTTGGTATGGTTTGGCTCATGTCAATGAGCCTGCTCCCAGACAAGGCTGCAGTATGTGTCAGGGGACAGTCCATGCCAAAACTCTTCACCTAGCAGGCAATTCAGACATAACCGCACCACGCTGAGGCAGGAGAGAGTCTAATTGTATGATTTGCCTTATCCACCATATAACTATATCTTGCTTTCAGAAATGGAGAACTCTTTGTTTAGTAGTACAGTGGTAATCAGTGAGCTCTGCTGGGTTTTTTCCAAGTAACAGGAAGACAAGGATCTTCTGAGCATACCGTGAAACCTGAGAGGCAGAGGATTATATGTAGGATGCAGGAGGGGTGACGAAATTTCAAGGGAAGAAAGGAGGGGAGGAAAGCAAGGAAGTGGCAGTAGTAAAGAAGTAGCCCGGAGGAGTGAGTAGAGGTTGGAATTCATTTTTTCATCAAAGTTTTGACTGTGATCTTTCTTGGGAAAATTACTGGGAGCTCCAGAGCATTGCTCCCTAAAGCTACTACAGAGCAAGGCTAGGTGTACCCTTTGCTGTCTCTTTTCCAGCCTAAGTGACTGTACAGGACAGTGGGCACATGGATGATGGCGGTAGATTGCATGTTGTCCTCAGTGCTGTCTTTTCTTCCCTTCCTCTTTTTTCCTCTTGGCTACACAAACATGAGCCTAGAGGAGCAGAAAACCCAGCTGCAGTACAGATTCATGGCCCAGACTGCACAGCTGAGAAAGTTTTTTGCTCATGGGTGCTAACTCCACCTCTGGGATTGTATGTTCCTTTCCTGTGCTACACAGCATGATATAAATCGAAACCTGTATTAGCCCATTTTAAAATTTCTTTTAGATCCTTAATCAATTCCATTTACTTAATGTGCAAGATAACTAGATATAAGCAAAATAAAGGTGATCTACCTGTGCAGCAGGAACTGATTTGCCCTTAAACATGTCCACCTGTAAATCTTAGAATGTGAGTTATGCAGATCAGTTGTAAATTCGTTACATATCCATGTTAATTACTATGATTTAATTATGGTGTCTTACTCCTTGCAGGCATGTTCATGAATTATCTTTTGTGTGGTCCCAGGGAACATTATTAATACACATTGAAGGACACCGTTTAACTGTGAATATTAATCACCCATGAGAAGTAAAGTTATGCATGAAATTCTATGCAGCAAGGAGTTTCACTCGTTAATTCTACTTAGTGCATCAGAATAGTTACATTGTCATTAGTTAACAAATACTACTTTGTGTATGGGAGTGTTGCTTTTCCTGACTTGTGATGGTAATTTTTGATACTTAAATACCACCGCAGATGTGCTATGTAGCAATTATGCATTATATTAAAAATATGTATACAGTATATTTGGAAGTGAGTTGCTTTATATCAATCATAAGTTGCTAGTCAACATAGTAAGAAAGAAGCTACAATTAGCAGCAGCAGTAAGATGAAATTCAGTGAATGTCTTCTAGAATGCTGAAGAAATTGCTAAAATGTTAATTGAGTCTTTAATAGGAAATTTTAATTAACTGTGTGTGCTTTGCCCAATTTCTGTCTCAGCATTTTTAGGATACTTAAAAATCTGGAAGCATTTTTCTCACAGATGCTCTGGATTTGTTGGCAGAACCAGTTGCTTTTTTGGTTGTCATCAAAAATCAGACCCAAACCAGCATGCATTCTAGATCCTTTTAGTGTCATACACAACTTAGTATCAGTGGATCTATTCAGATGAATAAACATACACACTGAATGTCATTTTGGACACCCCAGGAATATCCCACCTGGCTTGTAGATGCCACTGCAAGAAGGGAGCCCGTGTCTCACTGGTGCATTCTTGCCAACTCTATGCATATCTCAGACTATTTAGGATGTCTGGAATGGTGCTAGATGTCTACATTTAGGTTCGCAAACTGCTTGCTAGCCATCTCAAAGCTAGTAAGTTCATTGTCCAAGCTTCCTGTGTGATTAAGGGAAAGCCATGAGCACTTCTAGAGGCCAGTTTGTGTTTTCCTAAAACAGAAGTCCCAGATGAGCTAGATGTCCACAATTTACCTTTCACTGTAGACAGATGGTGGACAACCAACTTCAACTGAAACATGTAGGGCATGCAGTGTCACTGGAAGTGCCCCAGATATAACAGATGTGGACTGAGAAGATCATGCCCTTGAGAACTGGCGGGTGGGACCAGGATACCCTTTCAGGAGTTTTAAATCATCCTAGGCATCTGTGATTACACAGCTGAACTCAGCACTCAAAAATGACAATTCAGGATGAGATTCAGACACCTTAATGTTGATGCCTGCATTGTCTTCATCTGAGTTAGTTATTTCAGCTCCAGCATACTCCATGGACATACAGGGCATAATTTGTTGCCTGCATGTAGAAGCCAAGACAAGAAGCATGTAGTGCCAAGACACCTGAGACTATTTGAGACATAGCCTTACCTGAGACTCATGCTTCTGGGTGGCTGGAGGCCAGGTCTCATGTCCCAAGGCATCCTAAACAGCCCTATACACAGATGTGGATGACTGGATCTAAACCATTGAAAATACAGACAGTGGAGTCTAGAGAGGATTTCCGATGACCAGCATGAGTATTGTATCTTAAGTGACATTAATTATTTATGTTTAGAAAACTAAATTACATCTTTCATGTTCACTTTTTAATGACATGAGTAGTTCTGAAGTGTCCCCTTGCTGTCTTAAACATGATGGGAGTCCAAAGACTATCACGGGAACTGAGACACCTTATATACATATATATAACTGCATTGTGGACACCTGAATTTAAATACAAAGTCCTGTTATAGAAAAAAATTAGCCAAAATATAAGAAGAGTCACTGTTTTGTGTTCTGATATACTACTCCTATATATGTGTGTCTGTATAACTAACTTGCTTAGCATTAGTGGCCAACTTCACTGAAGACTTAGACCACACACTGTGAATCTGCCACCTGAATACCAGGAACTTTCATTGACCCCTTGCCAAGTTCATTGAAGGAGGACCCCAAGGACTCAGTTGCAACTAGAAGATAAGGAAGTTAAGTAAGTTATCCATTCACAGTAGCAGGGCTTTTTTGAAGATAAGGGAAGAATCTTCAGCCTGCCCAGAGACAATGGAGGGTCCCACTGAGGGACAGAAGACCCCAGACCCAAATAACATGATTGGATCAGTTGCCACTTGGACACCACGTGGAGAACTTGTGCGGAGCAAGAACTTTGATTTTAAGCATAGAATTGCCCAGGGATTTCTTTGTTCAGGGACCCTCTCCGGGAGCAACCAGCTCGAGCTGTTTTACACCGCTGCACCATTCAATAAATTCATCTGGCTTACGTCATGTTGGACACTCTGCTTCGGGAAACCTAGGATCAAGCCTGAGGGATGAGGAAGCACCTGTGAGTGTGTGTGTGTGTGAAGAGTCAAAAAGGGGCACTCGTCGGCTTGCTGGAGTAGCCCGCTGTGAAGGGACTTCAGTCCTAGCAGTTAAAGTCTCGGTGGTGTGTGTGTGACTCCTTGAATGATGTGTGAATGCTCAGGCAATGGCTTCTCCCTTAACAGTTCCATCCCTACAAGACACTGAAAGGAAATGTGAAATGAATTCCAGGAGTTAGAGACTAAAATCTCATTATAGGTCTTTTTCAATCACTTGTTAATTCTATCCCACTTCAGTCGCTCTGTCAAACTTCAGTCCAGTGTGAAAACCTTTGTATGTGTGGGGCTATGCAGAGTGCCAACAATTCAACAAGTCATTGAAGAGACAAAGTGGTACAGGCTTTCGCTCGTTTGTGGATGACTTCTAGAACTTGTCAGTTTTGTCAAACATTAGTAGGACATTCTGCTTACTCTTGAGTGATTTGAATAAAATTGAGTCCTGCATGTTTGGAAGTAATCTCTCCCTTAATCCAGCTAACACTGGGCTGCTGTTCATTGATAGACGGCACTGGTGTAGACAGGTAAGCTTCTGTAGCTTGTATTTTTCTTTAATTCATTAGTTTAGTGAGAAATCTCATAATTATTTTGAATCCTATTATGTTCTGACAGAAAGAGAGAAGTAGAGTTGCAACGGAATGATTTAAATCCTGTTTATGCTCAAGTTTCCTGGAAAATTGAAAGTGCTTGAAATAGAGAAAAATTCATTACTAAAATGTGAGCTTTAGCAGGAATCTTTAAATGATAAAGGCTGTTTCCCTCCTTTTAATGCACATGTGAATCTTCCACTGGAGTGAACTGGAACAGCATTTATACCTTCAGGATCATGATTTTTTCATAATCCTCTGAATTTTGAATTCTCATTCCATTATATCAAGTTAGGGAGAGGGGATTAGTTGCTAGTATCTGAGAGCTTTAATTTTTTATGGGATTTGTATATTGTATGTAAAGTAAATGAAAAGTTCAGAAGGCATTGCTCGTGAAGATGTGCATTTTAAAATATGTCTTTTACAAACCTTGATTTTTGCATCAGGAATCCTCTCACTGTCTTGATACTACTCATTGTCATTAACCAGTGGGTAGAAAAAATGAGATTAGAATTTCCAACAAAGGGAATCACTTTCCGTTGGATTGAAGATGCACAAACAATTTTCACAAAACCTACATGCTCACGTTTTTCTTTTAGCCCTATACAGACTAGAGTCTAGTTCCGAATTGCATGGTGTTTGAATTTTGCTCATCAGTTCTTTAATGAGCTCCATGATAGTCGCAATATTTCATCACTTATTCATAACGGTTTGAATATAGGCTTTTTTTACTGTCAAATGTATAAGAGATGATAGCACATTACAGAAGAACTTAGTGCCATGCTCTGCTAGATCATTACCCCATAGTAATTATCAGCAATAATTTAAATGCACAGACAGTCTCACACAGACACCTAGTTCAAGTAAAACCTTCTTTACTAACAATTTAATGTTTTTTTTCACTTATTTTAGGAGAATCTATTGATTCAAACGTGTTTACTCATGGACTTGAGACATCAGAATTCAGAATTTTTAGTTCCTCAATGTAAGGGTAAGTGGACTGAAAGAGCATAGGATTCATTAAGTCACCTGGCTACAGACTATTTGTGTATTTGTGTTAAAGAAATAGCAGGCAACAAGGAAAGAGAAAGATCAAGCACACAGGCAGATGGGCAGTAACAAGCAGACAGTATTGGAGACAGCAGTGAAAACCAGAACTCTTTCGTTGCTGTCTGATGAGCCAATGAAGGATCTACTCAGGCACAGCCTTGCAGAGGGTCAGACTGAACGTTGCTACTGGAAATCAGGGGTCAAGATGATGATCATGAGTATTCTGGGATATCAGGAGGAACTTGTGAGGTTATGTAAATTTTGTTATAAGGTGTTTAGGGGAAGCACTCAAGACAGGGAAAGAAAAAGACCAGGGCAGATCATGAAGGATAAAACATGGCAAAATGGAGGACAGAGGGGAATAAAAGGCGTCAGAAAGATGTAAGCTGGCCCGCGCACTTGTCTGACTGAACCCTGTACCAAATTGCTACAGCCTGTCTTATCTTGCTACTAAATCCTATTCTTAACTATTTTTTTCTTTGTAATTCAGCCTCTTTTCTATGGGTTATTCACAGAATCACAGAATCGCAGAATGGCAGGGGTTGGAAGGAACCTCTGGAGATCATCTAGTCCAACCACCCTGCTAAAGCAGGTTCACCTAAAGCAGGTTGCATAGGACTGCGTTCAGGCAGGTTTTGAATATTTCTAGAGAAGGAGACTCCATAACCTCAAAGTCTAAGTCCCAGCAGCTGGAGAACACCAATAGGTCTACATGCCAGAAACCAGAGGGACCTTCATGCAGGACAGGACTGGTTGCCAGCAGCTGGAGACGTATGGGTGTGTTTGCATTTCCCTAGTGAATCACATGTGAATACCTGCTTTGAATTTAATGGTATTTGTTCAGGTATGCATGTGTAATTCACTAACTTTGAAATGGACTAGCTTAAGAGTAGGAGGAGACCTGCATCTGGAAAGAATCAAAGTCTGAGTAAGAGGTAGGCAATGGAGCCTGAGGTCTGGGCATAGTTTCAGGTGGTCGAAGACCCTGTGCTGATATCTGAGGGACCAGTGATGGTGGGACTGCCTGTGAGATGAGTATGTGAGTACACACATGTGTCTGCAGGCAAACATCACAGTGGACTAGTTGGCAAGAAGGTGAGGACCTCTGTACAGGGAGCGAAGGCCCAGGGTCCAGGCATGAGTGTTACACAGAATTTGAGACTACTGATATTCAAAGCGTCTGTCACTGTGGGTATGCCTGTGGACCTAGAGACCGTATGTGAGGGACCTGTTTTCAGTAACAAACTTCAATCCTGAGCAGCCAGAGGGGTGGAACAGGACGTGGATCTCTGCAGTTATGTTCTATGTGAGCTTTCATAGTGTTACATGCTGCTAAGGACAGTGACAGTTTGCGTGGCTGGCTGCATTAGTGTACGTGTTTGTGCCTCTGTGTCTGCACAAGCCTCTCTCAGCCCCTCTGCTGGCTGGACCTGCACATGGGCCCAGCAGCTGCAGACACTTTGCTGGGATTGGGATGGAGAGACCCTTGGGCACTGGGACCAGGACCATGCCCGGCTGGGCTGCAGCTGCCAGGAAGGGACAACCCTGGTGTGCTGGAGTCTGCTGGATTTGACTGCTCCCTTCACATCCTTAACACTGAACATCTTCATCAGCTGTTGCCAGTTCTGCCTTGTGTATCACATTCAAGTTTATTATAGCTGGCATTTAAAAAAAAAAATCTTTATTTTTACAAATGGAATTAGAAAATCTGATACAAACAAAGCTGACATTTTTCAATTTTATGTTGTTTATTTTTCATTTTAGATTTTGAAGGCTTTGATGGATGCAAGTCTTCTATCATGCCATCTGATAGAAAAATGAAGGAAAGAGAAAGCAAACCGAAGCAATGATTTGACCTCTTTCAACCAAAAAACTGTCAGAAAGTGTTTATAGTGCCAATCTGTCAAAATTTAGAAAACGCTAGAGATGAAGAAAAATTGATGACTTCATAGATTAAGCCAGAATAAAAAAAACTATTACCTCTTAATGGCCCAGTGGAGATTTTTTGCTAAAAAAATTCTCTTGGGGGAAAAAAAAACATCCAGCCAGATTAAATCACAGGTAACAAAACATAAGCCTCTGCAGAATTTGATAGTCCTGATTTGTACGTGTTGAAAGAAAGCTCTGCTCATGGAAGTGCCATTTTATGCTTGTACTGATCTTTTACTTTTCCTCTAAGTGTCTGCTGCCAGAAGACATCAAAAATGGAATACAGACTTAGATGAATGCTTGTTCTGTTCTTACATTAGATGATAATTTATTTCTGGTCTTGCCACTCTTGAGTTAAACAACCATTGAGGTCCCTTTAGAATTATGGCATCAAGCTGTGTGTTTTGAAACTAGAATGCAATGCTGTTGGTAGAGGGACACTTCTTCCTTACCACACTAGTTTGCAAAATGCCCCCTGAGCTATTCACACCTTCTTACGCTTCTTATACTAGCTCATATCCAGAAAAACAACACAAAAAAAACCCCAACAGTAATCCAGCATAAATTACTTAAAATTGTTGAGTTTCACATCAAAACTCATAAGGGTCAGGTCCAGATCCAACAAAAATTTACACTTCTAACACCTCTTTAGTTCTTTAATTGCTCATTTAAACAGTTAGGGACCTAAATATGTGCTAGAACAATAAATAATCAAGTAAATTTGAGACTCATTTCTGTACTCTAATACAAGCTCATCCTCATTAAAGGTCAAACTAATTTTCTGATGAAACTGTGGGTAAATTAGGATGCTATCAGTTGCCTAGGCAGTTACAGCTGCCCTGAAATGATTCTTGGAAATGATTGAAATTGATAACCTTATGCGTCCCCCAATGATCTTTGCGGTGGGCTAACACCAGCTCTTACAGTCCACTCGAAGGTGACTCTATATGCTCTCATCACGACAGGTTCCTAATAAAAGCCAAGGAGCTGGCTTTATTAGTTATTCGATGTTATTAGAAGTGTGTTTCACATTACCAGTTTTGAATTCACTAAGTAATAGTGCTTCTTTCTTTGTACAGCCCCCACCACAACTGAATTTGAAGTCTCTGCATGATAATAATACATAAGCTAAGGAGCTCTTAGTGTGGACTGAGAATACTGGGCGGTACTCTGAATTACTCACAGTTTCCCCATGGTGCATGCATGTATACAGGCAACACTCCACTCTTGGTCTCAGGCCTGGTCCATCTCAACTTCCACAAAAGCAGTCAAAATGGTGGGGGAGCAAGAAAGGGGAAGAAATTTCAACCTTAACTCCTTACAATGCTTTGGCAGAGTGTCAGATCACATACTGACAGTGATGCCCTCGTCCAGAAAAGCAGTGCCACTGTGTTTTCGAATTTCAAAATTGCTTGCAACTTTTCACTGAGCCCTCTTTACAAGACAAGTTTTCTCCCTTTACTCTTTGTTCCTTTTTTATCCAAGCCAAATTGCTGCTGCACTTTGTGCTGAAGGGGTGAGGCCATGGTGTGAGAGCTGGATGCAGAGAAAAGCGGCTGAGGCTCAGCCCAGCGGGCCCCTGGTAGCACTTCACAATTGTTGTCATCAGGGAGAGAGGATCAGATTTAGCAAGATGGTAAGCACAGGCCAGACTCTGCCCTTTTACAGCACTGTGAATCTATAGAAAGTTCACTGCCACTGATTTGATGTACACCTGTGGAAATCAAGTACTCTCTGCCTTGTCCTTCTGGTGCTATCTGCTTCTCCTAGCCTCAGGGCACTCTACTGAACAATCTCCAGGCACCCTCAGCAATGCTCCTGCCATCATGTCACTTCCACAGCTGTTAGGTACTCAAAAACAAGCCTTCTGGGTATGCCTTTTCTACACACCTTAAAACAAACTACTGTCAACTTTGTCAAAAAATCAATTCAGTGAATAGGAAAATGCCACAAGATTTTCTGGCCAGCGTGTATAGCTGAAATAAGATTGCAACAGGTCCTTTGCTGCTTGGAGTGCCATCTGACAACTTTTCTTAATATGATGCTTCTTGTCTGTGGCTAAGATGTGGCATGCATTGCTGTTATAAACAAATTATGATAATTTCTGCCGCAGTTCCAGCAACTGAAATGTATGCTATTGATTTTTCCCCCACTTTTTAGTGAAGTGTCTCAATGGCTTATCCTCTTGGCTGTCTTTGCCACTGTTAGAGCAACTCCTAAGCCAAAAGCTATCCATGTCTCTAGCAAAGAATTCGAAGTTATCTTCGAACTCCGTACCTTGACTTGCTTATTGAGGTCCTATGATCAGTCCTCATGCATCCAGTGTAAAATTGTATCTCTGGAAAAGGTGATGCTATTGCTCAAAACATTGATTCCTTAGCTAGATGGGTTTTTGATTTTCCAGAAAAAGCATTAATCACTAAGACACACTAAAAACAATGGATTTGAAGACAACAGCAAAAGTTTATGTCTACATATTGGCAGGGTCTGGCTAAGCAGTTATTTCTTTTTCCATAAGACTGAAGAACAGATATGAATGTCATTTCAGACAAGAACAATGACTATTCAGGGGCTTACAGTTGTGCATAGAAGGCTGTATATTAGCATCACAAAGAAGTTCCATTGCTACTCTGAGGATGCAGTGTGTCTTGCTGCAAAGAGATAGGTGATTTGCTATCTTTTTAAAACTAAAGCATAACCTCCTTGGGCAAGACAGGACACAAGAAGTGGTTCTGGTCCCATTTGACAGAAAGGAACAATGCCCACAGCATAGCATATTTGTTACTGCATGTTAACAGCAAATCCAAGTGAACTGCAGCAGTTCATGGTACATTGTGGAAAACAGGGAGATTTTACAATATTTTCTGATGAAGAATTCCCATAAATACTATGGAGAACTTCAGTCAGTGGGCCTAGTCCTGCCTAAAGATGGGAAAGAAGCTACAGGATCCAGAACTAGTTACCAATCATTTAAACAGGGTAATTACTGATCAAGTTACAGGTAACTACCTTCTGTTTGATTGCAGTGACTGAAGGACCATTTTTACAACAAAAAATCAGGAACAGATTGTTTTTACAAGTAGTCTGTTAAATCATCAGAAAATTTTCTTTAAAGTAAAACTGGTCAGCTGTTTCCTTTTGCTTTTAAAAAAAAAAAATCTATGTCCTATAAATGCATCCAAAAGTGACATTGCATCTTCGTGGTGTTTGGAACGGCTAGTGTCAGTATATCATGAGATGAGTATTTTGTGGCTGTGGTTTTTTTTCTTTCTTCTTTGTCAAAGGACAATTTGATGGGTTAGGCTTTATATATCCTCTTTTCTTTCTGAAAAGAAACAGGAAACATAGCATTTAGTTTTGAAAGCAACTAAAATAGAAGTGTTTTGTGGCAGATGGAATTTTTATGAGCTGTTTGTCACTATATACCAGTCTTGTTAAGGAGCAATCGTTTTCTGCTTCATTACACTTAGATAGCTCTGTTTAGGGTTCCACTCAGCTGTGAAATGACTTTAAAATTTCTATAAGGAATAGAGATGGGATTTTTATAGAAAATGATTGCTAACACAGTATAAAGAACAGAAATAAAATGGTCAAACACACTGTTTTTTGGAAACAGAGGGGAATATAGAAATGTTGCATTGCACACTTATGCCTAATCTGCTGGTTTAAGATGAAAACAGGCTCCAGACTACTGTTATTTGCTACACCTAAAAGAGATAATGTTCAAGCTAGTCTATATATAAAGACTAAAAAGACTTTATTTATGTGAAAAAATAAAACAATATTTGTTTCTTATGCAACTATGAGGCAGATAAAATGCAAACTAATTAGGAGCACAGAGATATCAGTATGAAAATAGTGGGCCAGACCCTTATCTCCCACACATCAGTAGACCTAGGCAGGTTTATGCTGTTCTTAGTCATTTCTTGAGTGTGAGCTCTAGATCTATAAACCTTTGCATCTTGCCCTGGGCAATTAAAATTCAACATAGTCCAATGGGAGCTCTGAGTGGCTCTGACAAAGGCGGGTGCCGGCGGAGCTTGTCTTCCAGACATTCCTGCCCCATGGCCCTGAGCAGCGCCCATGACATGCATTACCTGTCCAAGTCAATCATCGGTCCAGATGTCAATCAAAGCTTTTCCATGTACTCTGCTCAGATTTAAGCACATAACATTCACTGGGCTTTCTATGCTTGCCATTCACATTGCCTTTTTCCCTAAGATGCCAAGACCCTTTTTCTTAATTCAGATGTCCAGTCTTTCTGAATATCAGGTTATTCATGAATTCACATTTGATTCATTCACATATTTAATTTTGGAAAATTTTAGGATTCAATGAAATATGTTAAATTCTTTCTCAGATAAACTTGTATCTTCTTTCCTGAAATGATTTCTAACTAACTGCTGAAATCAATTTTAACAGTGCCACCAAACTTCCTAGCCACTAAGAAACAGCTGGTACAGCTATATATGTGATACACCTTCCTGGTGAGTCTGTGTCCTTTTTCATTATTCCCAGTGGAATAAAGTCTCCTTCTGGCTAAGCAGCATTCCTCTTTGCAACTATACATGTTAAAAACACAGAGCTATTACACATCATTAACAACTTTGCAAGTATTGATCCCAGTGTCCATACGATCTAACTTCTTCACATCTTACATTTTAATCTCATTCCTTCACACACTTTTGTTCCTTTCTACACCCTATCAGATTTCACTGTGTTACCTTCAAAGCATGTCTCCGTCGGACTTCTTCCCCACGATGACTATGTTTCAGTCCCTTTATTCCAAGCCATTTCTCTTTCTCTCTTAACTTTAATGCCACATTAAGACTTCATTCTTTCATATGAACTCTATGATATCTGCCATGAAGAATCTTCATTCTTAGTGTCTCCCCTCATGCCTTTGTGGATAGCTCATCAGGAAAGAGCCTTGCCACAAAGTAAAACTGTGCAACATGGATGTGGTTGACTTGTCTACCATCAGTGGTTACAAACAACCTAGTAGGCACCTGCTTTGTCCTGCCCTGCTCATACCAATGTGGATCCAAAATCTTGCCATGTGTTCACATAGAAAGGAGGATCCCTGTCAGCCCTACACTTTGTGTGTGTGTTTTAACAATTAATAAATCCAAGTGTCCAACCCTAAACCCACACCCACAGTCCTTGGCTCTGCTGCTGGGAATGGTGTACTCTTTCAGCAGCAAACCCCTGCAGTTGGAGGCTTTCCCTTAACATGCAGGACCATTGTCAAGCTCTCTCCTAGTAATTCTGCACAGGCTATTCGGAATTTTACAAGATGCAGATAATTGAGATGACTGATTGTACATTGCATCTTTAGATTAAGATCAAAGAAGAAAGTCTAGATATAGGCATCCCTAGGTTATTCCTCAGATGCATCCTTTGGTTATTCCTCAGACTATTCTCTGTTACACAAGTAAATTATTTCTTTCATTGCTTTCAGATTTCCAGTGTGCTCTTATATGTGCTTTTTTTTAATTTTTTTTTTCTTATTTTACCCTACATTTGCTGAGACTTACCATGCATATGATGCGTGGCATCAGCTGGCAAAATAATTGTATAGAATCTTGTGCTTCACAATTGCATTTTGCATCCCTTTTCAGCACTTAGAGCAGCTCTCAGTTGTCATACAAACACATACAGTTCTTAAGGGTGAAAGCTTTGTAGTTATAGCCTCCATGAAGGTTTCAGTGAGTTAATAGCAGCATTTCCCATGCAACCAGGATATATGGACTTTTGTGGCATGAAACTAAGACTTCCTTTCTACTTGCTTGGCACTGTTTCGAAATGTCAGAGATATTCTGTGCAGTCTGCTTCACTTGAAGATGTGCATTGCACATAGTGATAATAGGTAACGGCCCAACACTTGCTGGCTAATGCCAGAACAAGATATTGAGAGAACTTTGCATTTCATCTTGTTATTTACTTAAAGAAGTAAATTTCCTTAAATAAGTAAATGAGGTCTTCTGAAAGCATAGAAGGAGAGTGAATTTCTGGTAATTATCCATCTCAATTGCAGGATCAGTCAAAGAGAAAAAAAAATTGAAGAGAAGTTTCAAAACTTTCCGCACTAGTCTAACTTAGACTGCCACCCCTAAAATTGTCCTGGTATAACTATTATGTCCACCAGTGAATTATCAAAGGGGCTACTATAGTCATGATACAGCCTTCCCTCCAAAACAGAAAGGATTTGTGTGAATAATTCTCTTACTAAGTTCATCATATTGTTTTCCAAATTACATTGATGTAACAGCAGAAGCAATGGAGCGGTGGGAATAAACGGCTAAGTATGAAGGGTCACCCGCCTTAAAACCAAACAAGCGAGGTAGGCAACGTTAAGATGAGCTGAATCCAGTGGTCTGGGGGATTTCTCCTCTTGGACAGTTTGTGGCTGCAGCTGCAGCCAGTAACAAGACTGTGTCCCAGAGACACTGATGCACACACGCACATCCAGCTCATAGACATGCACACACACAAGCAGACACCCTGGCCAAGGCAGGCAGACAGCCATGCCTTTGCCAGCACCACGCAGACACAGACAGCCCTCGCATAACCATAAGTAAAGACAATCTGGCTCTGTTTCTTTCTGGCTGACCATGACCTAAGCTCAGAGAATCACAGAATGGTAGGGGTTGGAAGGGACCTCTGTGGGTCATCTAGTCCAACCCTCCTGCCGAAGCAGGGTCACCTACAGTAGGCTACACAGGACCTTGTCCAGGCGGGTCTTGAATATCTCCAGAGAAGGAGACTCCACAACCTCCCTGGGCAGCCTGTTCCAGTGCTCCGTCATCCTCAGAGGGAAGAAGTTCTTCCTCATGTTCAGACGGAACTTCCTGTGCTTCAGTTTGTGCCCATTGCCCCTTGTCCTGTCACTGGGCACTACTGAAAAGAGCTTGGCCCCATCCTCCTGACACCCACTCTTCAGATATTTGTAAGTATATATTAGGTCCCCTCGCGGCCTTCTCTTCTTCAGGCTGAACAAGCCCAGCTCCCTCAGCCTCTCCTCGTAGGAGAGATGTTCCAGTCCCCTCACCATCCTTGTAGCCCTCTGCTGGACTCTCCCCAGTAGCTCTTCATCTTTCTTGAAGTGCAGAGCCCAGAACTGGACAGAGTACTCCAGATGAGGCCTCACTAGGGCAGTGTAGAGGGGAAGGAGAACCTCCCTTGACCTGCTGGCCACACTCCTCCTAATGCATCCCAGGATCCCATTGGCCTTCTTGGCAGCCAGGGCACAATGCTGGCTCATGGTTAACCTGTCATCCACCAGGACACCCAGGTCCCTCTCCGCAGAGCTGCTCTCCAGCAGGTCCGCCCCAAGCCTGTACTGATGCATGGGGTTGTTCCTCCGCAGGTGCAGGACCCTGCATTTGCCTTTTTTGAACTTCATCAGGTTCCTCTCTTCCCAACTTTCCAGCCTGTCCAGGTCACGTCGAACAGCTTTCTGGTGTATCCACCACACCTCCCAATTTGGTGTCATCAGCAAACTTGCTGAGGGTACACTCTAACTCTTCATCCAGGTCATTGATGAAGAAGTTAAACAAGGCTGGGCCCAGTACTGACCCCTCGGGGACACCACTAGTTACAGGCCTCCAGCTAGACTCAGCGCTGCTGACGACAACCCTCTGAGTTCTGCCATTCAGCCAGTTCTCAATCCACCTCACCGACCACTCGTCCAGCCCACACTTCCTGACCTTTCCTAGGAGGATGTTATGGGAGATTGTGTCAAAAGCCTTGCTGAAGTCAAGGTAGACAATATCCACGGCTCTCCCTTCATCTACCCAGCCAGTCATGTCATCGTAGAAAGCTATCAGATTGGTCAGGCATGATTTCCCCTTGGTGAATCCATGATGACTACTCCTGATAACCTTCTTTTTCTCCACTTGCTTTTTGATGAGCTCCAGGATAAGCTGCTCCATCACGTTTCCCGGGATGGAGGTGAGGCTGACCGGCCTGTAGTTCCCTGGGTCCTCCTTCTTGCCCTTTTTGAAGACTGGAGTGACATTTACCTTTCTCCTGTCCTCGGGCACCTCTCCTGTCCTCCAGGACCTCTCAAAGATGATGGAGAGTGGCTCAACAAGTACATCCGCCAGCTCCCTCAGCACTCGTGGGTGCATTCCGTCGGGGCCCATGGATTTGTGGGTGTTTAGATTGCTTAAGGAATTCCTCATACAGTCCTCCTCGACCAAGGGAAAGTCATTCTCTCTGTAGGCTTCTTCTCTTATCTCCGGGGCCTGGTATTCTTGAGGGCCTGCCTTGGCACTGAAGACTGAAGCAAAGAAGGCATTCAGTAGCTCTGTCTTTGCTCGCCAGCAAGATGCACATACCTCACTCTCTCCATCCACAGACACACACAACAGAGAGTGAGGTTAGGGACAGATCTCAATAATAAAAAGGACAGACTGTGGTGAACAGATGCAGGACTCAGTCAGACAAGCATGCTGTTGACGGGATTACACATCACTGGCCCCTTTTTCCCCCTTATGTCCGTTTCCCCATCCTTCTTCCTCACTTGAGTTCCGACTTTCCCTGCTTTTGTCCATTTCCCTTAAAACATCCCATAATGAGTTTGCTCTTTCCCAACAGTCTTGTAGCTCTTGTTCCCCCTCGTCATCAGTTACACAGCTGTAGCTGAAGTTCCCCAGTGCTTTGAGCAGTTCCGCCAATGGCCCATCAGATGCTGACCTGAGAGCTCTGCATTTGGTGGCATCTTCATTTTCTCCTGTTTGTTCATGTATCTGGAGTTCAATATACTATTTTTTCTAACTTTTATTTTTCTTTTCTTATTTTTTAATGGTGAATAGCAGTTAGCCATATACCCTCACAAGCCAGATTTCCTCACATAGCTGGTATATACATGTCCTTCCTCTGCTGCATATCCTTGCAGATACTGGCACCCCCTAGAACTCAGATCCATCAGCATCCTCCATTGAAGTAGATTTCAGTCCTTTTCTAGTTTTCTGCATATAGAATGATGCCGTGAAAAGCTGGAGTTAAAGACCCAGTAGTCAGAAGACTATTACACAGGTATTCTTTCTTGCAGTGCTGGACACACAGGCAACTTCTCCTCCAATTGTGTGTGTCTGTTCAGGTTAAATGCGTAGCTTACATTCAAGTTTTATATACATATACATTAGAGTCCCAAGAAAAAAATTACATATTAATTATTTCTCCAGGAACTCATTATCATATGCTAATGTTCCTTTGAGCATGCCTGTTTATGACCCCAGGTGTTCATATTTCTCCAGGAACTCATTATCATATGCTAATGTTCCTTTGAGCATGCCTGTTTATGACCCCAGGTGGTCATTGGGAGTCTCTGGATGAAGGATATACTCTTCCTCACAGTGCCCGCTGGTTGAGGTCCGCTCTTGCCCGTGCTCAGTTCTGTCAAGGGTAGTCTTTTCTGGTTTAGTGTTTGTTTTGTCATTCCTTCATCATTATGGTTCCACATATCTGCTTCTTCCGAGGTTGAGCTATCTAAATAACATTATTTAGGAGCCTATCTTAGAGCTTTCCTGTTCCCCCCAAAACAGAAGGTCAAGCTTGTCTAAGTAGCGCTATTTAGGAGTCTCTTTATCTTAAGTCTTTCCTGTCTTCTCAAAACAGCAAGGATCTACTTTAGTTTAATTTCAATCACTCTAGTAAGTGGAAATTTTTAATTTATGGATATCAAGAACTTGGACAGTAGTTTTCTGAGGCTAGGATTTAACCACAGTCACTGGGAAACTAACTCAAAATATTTGTGAAACCTTTCTGGGACGTAGAGCCTAATGCAAAAGAGTGGATTTGACCCAGGTTTCCCATGTGCTGAATGAGTGGTCCATAATCAGAAAAAAAGGGGAATATGTCCTCTCCAAGAACATCATCTGAGCAGTACCGAATCTGATAGACACGCTCTGATGGCTCAGAGGCAGTAGGTGATGAATATCAATGAGCAGGTTTCCCATTGTACTATCCCATGTTTTGTAGATCTCAGGATAAAATAAGTGTTTAGTCTAACAAGAACATTTAAACAGGGCAACATGGGCTTGAGAAATTTCTACATGGAAAACATGAGTACACATTATCTTTAGCCAAATGCATTTACAAATATGCAAAACAGTTTGGCAGAAGTCATGTGAGTAGGAATTAATAACTTTAATCTTTTGAGGGGGTCTTGACTTTTACATTTACTTTTATATGCTTATTATTCTTTTTTTTTTTATCTGCTGATCATGTTTGCCATGGAAAACTGATTATTTTGAAGTATATTAAGTAGGGTTAAATTTGCAACTTAAGTTCACCTAACTTATTGTATTGGGTTTGTGTGGCAAGGTTTTGGTAGCAGCGAGGGGCAAGGGGCTGGTTTGCTGTCAGGACTTGTGAACCCATGGGGGACCCATGCTGGAACAGCCTCTTCCTGAAGAACTGCACCTCCTGTAAGGAACCCACGCTGGAGCAGTTTGTGAAGAACTACAAGCTGTAGGAAGGACTCACGTTGGAGAAGTTCTTGGAGGACTGTCTCCCATGAGAGCAGCCCCACGCTGGAGCAGGGGCAGAGTGTGAGGAATCCTCCCCCTGAGGAAGAAGGAGCGATACAGACAACATTTTATGAACCGACCACAACCCCCATTCCCCGTCCCCCTGTGTTGCTTGGGAGGAGGTAGAGAATTCAGGAGCAAAATTAAGCCAGGGAAGAAGGGGAGGGGTGAGGGGAAGGTGTTTTTAGGATTTGGCTCTCATTTCTCGTTATCCTAGTCTGATTTGACTGATAATAAATTAATCTAATTTCCCCAAGTCGAGTCTCGTTTACCTGTGACAGTAAGTGGTGAATGATCTCTCCCTGTCCTTATCTCGACCCATAAGCCTTTGGTCGTATTTTCTCTCCCCTGTCCAGCTGAGGAGGGGGAGTGATAGCGCAGCTTCAACAGGCACCTTGCGTCCAGCCAGGCTAAACCACAATACTCATGTGTGAGTCTTTGCAAGTCAGATGTATGATCTACGAAAGATAAGAAGTCATATTTTTGTCGTTACTGAAGCTGTATTCTTACTTCAGATGATCAGTAACACTAATTGCACTTTTTCTTGCCACTTTCATCTTGTCTACTTCAAATCTTCTTAACTTCTGACTAATCCAAATTTACCAGTAATATTAAACTGATATACCTCTTCCTAAAAGCCATTTTAATGTCTGACTTGCACATTCAGTAATTTAATACAGCTTCTATTAATAATGCTACTATACAAGCAAAGTGCAAGTGAAATTAGTTTACATACACAATATGATTATTTTTCCCAATAAATTCTACAGTGAATTACTTCATGCTCACATTGTAACTTTGGACCAGCTTTCTGAAGGTGTATTAGCATAGAGGTTTAATCCCTCTACAAGCCCTGCCATCTGTACTTACAACTTTTTGCAGACTTGTGTGATTGTTCAGCTGTTCACATCAGGGGACTGAAACATGGCTGTTATAAACTTCTGTCTTTGACCCAGTGTTGCTCTTACAATACACATTTTAATGCTAGGTTTTTAAAGAGCTGCAAATGCTTAGTATAGCCTGAAAGTAGTATTTTAATAATCTTCTAAACCTCCTCAGACGTCTTGCACAGCACATCAAGAATTCTTGCATTCGGGAATGGCTGGCAAAATCCAGGTCACACCATGAGTAATGCATAGGTATGTCTAGACCTGTGAGTGTTAACACTAACTGCCTTCAAATAGAAAGGCAGGCTCACAGTAACTGTATATCTAATCACCAAGGAGGAAGTACGAGGATGCTGAGGAACCTTCTCCAGCATCTGCTGGTCTCATACCTGGAGTTTGCCTTGTAATGAAAGATTTATTTCCCACAGCTCTTCATCCCCCAGTAACCTTGGGTGAAGAGGTCTAGAGAATTACATATAAAAATGCCTTCCCTTTCATGACTCACGCAGTACACAGCATATCAGTGTTCCAAGGTTCAATTCACTGTTTAACTCTATAGGCCTTGTGTATCTTAGAGTGATATGTGGAATTGCCATGACTCCTAATGTACCAAGATACTGGATAGTACTTGATGCCATGAATCATGTTCTCGTATGCAAGTTCAGTCATTCAAATGTTCTTAAGACAGATATGGTCAAACAAACACAAAGACATGGACAAATTTAATCTTATTTTAGATCTGATTAATAGTCAAATTGTAGATCTAATTTTTAAAAAGGTAACTGGGTTGAATTATACGATAATATAACCTAAAGATGGTAGGCAAGTGGGAGAAAGAATAGAAGGAAGAGGTATTCAAACAGATGTCTGCAATATAATTTTGAAAATCTCCTGTGGAAAACTGTTGTAGTTATTTAATTTAGATGACAATACAAGCTATCAAATATATGGAGATTTTTTCCTATAAGCTCTGAGGAAAAAAAGTATGTGAGTTTTTACACAAAATAATACAGATCATTTTAAAATAAGATTTAGTTTGTGATTTGCTCAATGGATGATTTCTGGGGCTTGCATTGGCAGGTGTTGTGATGCGGAGAAAAGGGGTTCAGAAAGATGCAGGGAATATGATAAGGTGATCTTGAAGAAATTGTTTTCAGCCACGTGAATATTGAAAACTGGGTGGTAAGTTCAGGAGGCTGGCTACCTCAATCGTAGACATGTACAAACAAAATCCCTGCTATACAGTCCTAAAGAAAGCCATACCTTGAAGAATGAGAAAAAAAATGGTATTTAGACTTGATTTTTTGCATGAAAAGACGTTCATTATAGAACTGCTTTGTGTAAGTGGTGCTGTGTCTTTTTATGAAATGTTCCATTTCGCTATTGCAGAAAAAAAACAAAACATAGCAAAGCACTGGAAAGAGGTTTTGAGGCTACCTTTCTATTTTCCTAAAGTACTAAAACTGTTTTTTTGTCATACCTTTCATTACTGAGATATTACAACACCAGACAGATGCTCTGGATTATTCTTACCCTTGGGGACCATATCTATATTTTTTGCATCTCTGTAGGAAAATCCTGTGTTTGCTTGAGTAACTCCCAGTACATTTGGGGGGTCACTGTTTCTTCTAGTCTTGTGATTAGTTGTGTTTTACCATCTTGCACCAGCATGGGAAATGCATGGGAATGATACTCACTAATACAGTTACTCTTACAAGTACAGCCATTTTCTCGCAATACCAAGTTAGAGAGAAAAAGTTTTTTTGTCCAAGTGAACTAACATTAGAAAAGACAAAGTAAGTACTATAAAATGGTAGAAGATTTTATTTTTAACTGCTTCTTGAGTTATTGAAATCAAAATCGTTCCTAGCTTAGACACCTTTAACGCCTAAAATGAGAGTCTTAAATGATGGAAAAAGACATAACTCAGTGACAGCCAAAGGCAGTCTACCTCAGCTGAGGATCTGTTTTGCAATATTTTTCTCAAACGATGTCCCTAAGCTATTAACATGACTAAAGAAAACCCCATCAAAATCTGGCCTTTTGCCACTGATTATGACCTGATGTGTAGCATGCTAACTAAAGCCATATTTTAAACTGAATGTACTTACAAACAGTGAAAAGGCTTGAGAATCCAATTAAGGAAACTTTAAATGACTAAAACAGCAGTTTGAAGGTAAAGAAGCAGTTGGTTTTCTTGCCTACAGAGAATTTGGAGGCAGATTTTATTACGAAAAAACTCAAGTCCCTGAGGCTTAGTGACAGCTGAATCCTACAATATGCTACATTTGGCAGTAACTCTTAGAAGAGATATATGTGTCTCCTTTTTCTGTTAAATATAGGTGTTACCTCTTCAGTACTACTGGTGCTGGGTATAAAAGTTTCCATCATAAAGATGAAGAACTAGACAGTTACTCTCAGGTGGCTCTACTACATAGGTTTTTATAATCTTGCTATACTTCAGAATGTCAGGCATTTATTTAAAAAAAATGTAGAAGGACAAAACTCACAAGAAAGGAAATCATAATCAGAGGAACCAACCAAACTTTTCAGCAAATCAGTTTTCCTCACTACCCTGTATCATGTCATCTGTTTCTCTGCTTCCTTCTTTTTCATAGCTCCAAACTTATCAAAGCTTTTCTGTAGTTTTTAGGGGGAATAACTGAGCTTTTTTTTTCCCCTGCAATATGATGGATTTTTGACTTGGGATTTTATAGCTGTACAGTTTTGTGAATAACACCCAAAATCTTCCCTTTAAAAACCCTAGGTCAGTTACTCCCCCTATTCAGAGAGATTGTTAGAGCTGGAAGGGCTGTCTTTTTCTTCCACAAGAAGAGCAGCAGCAATCATGTATAAACCACAGAGAGACCAAAGGACGATGTTGGGAATTGGCAGTTTCTGGGAAGGCATATGCATTTCCAGCCATAACTTTTTTACTACATATTAGAAAAGAATTCCACAAAGAGTTTATTAATTACCAGTCAGAAGACCTTGAACATTAACTGGCTGCTGTTAGCAGGTGCAGGTGTTCAAACTGAGACTGAATCTTCAATGAATATTTTGTCTAAGTCCTGGCACTTAAGTGTGGGAACAGGGTTCACTCTGTTAAACGACATACAAATGTTTCCCAGAGAGCTGTTCTGCAAGAAGACTTAGGTACCTAGAGGCTTTCCAAGTGCAAACAACTTATGAATCCAGATGTCTTCTAAATTGCCATTCTATAATCTCTTATTCAGTCGACACAAACGTACCATTTTTATCTGAAACTTTCCCACATTCTTTTTGCACTTGCCCACCATTACTCCAGGCAAACCACCAGGTGCTTCAGCTTCACAGAGTTGCATAAACAAAGTCAGGCCTTGACAAAAGCCCATGAAGAATCTGCTGTAGTAGGCATGTACTGAGTTTTAATTCATCACAAGAAGTACCATTGGCAGGGGCCTTGAAGCCTGGGGAAAAGGCAAGCACCTATTATGACTCACAGTAAAGGGACTCCACTCATTTTCTCAAACGTAGGACTCCAGTGCCATGCCAGTGCCTGGGATATTCCACCTTTCCTCTAGGCACCTCCCAGGAGGTCTTCGTTACTTCACACCCTGTGTCTTCTCTATCTTGTGCATGTCTTGTATACCACGGGGAGTGTTATCTCACTGTAAAAAGACGTGTAGATATGGTGCTTAGGAACATGGTTTAGTGGTGGTGGACTTGGCAATGCTAACTTTATGTTTGGACCTAATGATCTTAAAGGTCCAACTTAAATGATTCTATGATTCTATTACTTGACACTTACATTTGGACAACCAAATCCTGCTGTAAATTACCAACCTTGCTGTTGAATTTTTTTTTTTTAAAGACATGTCCTTCATTTTTTATTCTCTATCTTCTTTTGTTTGGTGATCTCTTATTTTTCTCCTGTATCAATCTCTTGGATATGCTTTCAGTCAGGAGACGGTATATTATTTCCTAAAATCATGTACACCATAGGCCTTTGCATGAAGCTTCTGACACTCAGGGATCAGTTTCTTATCAGCCAAGAACACGCTAGGACAACATCTCCTCTAAAGGGTTTAGAGGAGAGAAAGAAGAGACAATGCACAAAGTGGTGTTTAAGGAGGTAGATGCCTTCTGTTGTAAGAGATAGCTGGGAAGGCATGTACGAGTTCCTAAAATTTCTGAGAAAGCTTAAATAGTTATCAAAGCTGGATTTGATATAAGCAAATGTAGTATTTGTCTGCACAATGAAAGCTTCAGGTCTCAGTTTTCACTGCAGGGTGAACAGCTTGGGACCCAACTGAACAGCCCAGGAGGATATTTCTGTGAGGTAAAATGGGTGAGCTATCCAGCATTTGCTGCAGGATACTGCAAACCTACTGTTTCCACCTTGTCTGTAGGCCTTACTCTTTGCTATCCCACTTTGGCTGGACTGCAGCAACAGCAACTTTACTGTTAACATTTTTCTCTCTGATGGGTACAGACAACATCAGAGGCCTTCAAGGCAGCCTGCTAGTCTCAGCCACAAGTCAGGGACTGCTGCTCTCCTCTGCACGCAAGATGAACAAACCCAGACTCAAATTTATACAAGGGAAAATAAAAGATTTTTGAGCACGGTAATAGAGAGCTTGAGAATGAAACAATTGACTGTTCTTCAAGCATAAGCTGCAAGTGCTGGGGATTAGTGTTAAAGAGCATTTCTTATTTTTTTTCATTTTTGATAAGGCTCCGGTTGTCAGTGTGTCTTGTTTTTAATTAATATCACAGACAGTAAATCATTGCCTTGTTTCCAAATTGCGAGAGCATTAGCCACTTCTAGAATGAAACCTGCTGTAGTGTGAAAGGAAATCCAAACAAATGCATGCTTCAAAATTATTAATTTACTCTAGAGACTTAATTTATACAAAACTGACTATTGGAATACAGTAATATTCGCATTAAAACATGAGAGTCATCAATTTTCTGTTGAGTGAAGCATAGCTTAAATTACGAGTATTTAATGGTAGCAATGATTATAAAGTTGGGGTTGAAAGGTGATTCATGTTCTGAGCTTGATTTTCTTTTTCTGCTTTCTTTTCAATATTTCTTATTAGATTCCCTATATCTTGTCTGTATTTTAAAGAAAGTTGGTCAGGCACCATATTGAGTAGGAAGAAATGTGAAATCTATGTCTTGCTTTCTCAGAGCAGGGAACACAGCCGGACTGAATCTCGCAATCACAGCATTTACACATACTTACTTTTTTTTTTAACATATTATAAGTGCTGGTCTTATGCAGACTAACATTAGGCTAGACACGTCTCTATGTAGCCAGTTGCCTAATTATATTTTTACACATCTGACCCCATCTGTCACCTTCTTTTCCAGTATGTAACAGTACAGTTCAAACCCAATTTTAATCAGTAGAAATGGCTGGTCTTTCACTCCCATTCTACTTTTGCAAGCACCAGAGGCCAGATATTAAAAGGAAAGGTGGTTCCTGAACTGTCTGTCAGTTGGACAGAAAAGGACATTTAAAAAATCTTGGTGTTCTGCTCCTGAGTATTCAAGTAAACACCAAGCTGATCACTCCACTAATGCTTAAATTTGCAGTTACCTGAGAAGCAAACAGTCTGTCTGTGCACATTTTGCCAAGTCAGTCTAATCTGCAAAACAGAAGAAATAATAAACCTTTACTGGTCGGATTTTTCTGGGTTTTTTTAATCACAAGACTTATACAATAAAAACCAAACACATCTTTTTGGTTTTGTAGTGGTGTTTAATTAAAATTTAAAAAAAATACATCACATAAAAATGGCATATATGTCATCCTTAGAGTATAACCATACTAAAAAAAAATAAAAGGAAAGAAAAGAGAGATACGTATAATTATCAATATTTGGATAGTTCTTTAATTCTTTAACCTCTTGGCACCACAGAAACAGCTTGAACTCTAAAAAAAAGGACATACATTGAAAATATGTGTTATTTTCAGAAGGACCTGAATATCATTGTTGCTGAAAACTGATTTTCTTGTGTTATTGTACTGTCAAACCAACTGTGAAGCCTCCAAAAGTAATAAGAATAGCTGGTAAGATTCAGATAAACCTGCTGAATGAGCAAGCTGTGTTTAAACCAGACCAAAGACTTTCCCAGGCTTGCAAGTAAAATTAAATATAATAGATTCAAAATTAAGTAGAGCTATCTGAATTGCAAGTGTAAGTCTACTTTATACCAAAAGTCAGATTTTTCACAGTGTCAGCTTGTCAAGCTAATATATATGAACAATTACTCTTAGTGCTTAGCAGTTGGACTATTTAAATGTGCACAATTTCTAACTGTGTTCATAAGGAAACACCAAGTGCACACATACCTCATCAACATACGATCTGCAGCCAAGATGAAAGACATAATGATAAAAAAAAATGGTAGATGCTTTATTTATAGAATTCTAACAAGTTAAGGAAAAAATTACTCCACTTTTAAATTCCAAGTAGCATATCTAGTGGAACATGTAATTATTGCATTAGCTTCTTGAAGATGGGCTTATGATCATCCTTTAAAATGCTGATTTCCTTACTTTAAAGAATCTATTTTAACCCTTAGTTTGAACAGCTTTTTCTCTTAAAGTATGTCAGTCTTCTGGAGAACTTGCATCCCGTTTTGAGTGAGTGAAATCTGACTAATCCCTCTGATTTTGGGAAGTTGTATACAGAACTATTAAAATATGTAAATTAATCTTTGTAAGAATAGACCTTCACACTGTGTGGACTGGGTGACCATCTAAAGCTCATTCCTCTCACTTTTCACTCTCTGAGAGTGCCCAGGACTTGGCCTGTAATTTCCTTGTTTTATCCAATGTCTTCTTCAAAGATTGTTGAATTTTCTGCTTTCTGTTGGTCTAGCCTCCATCCCACAAGTGAATCAAGAGTGACTAAGCAACAGGACATCACTGCACGTAGTAGATGACTATTTTCACCATCAGCAATTTCTCTGCATCTCCCAAGATTCTTGATTATTGTCCATTGTATCAGCTCTCTCAAAACACCTCTTCCACTGATGTTCCCACCAGTTCCTCAAATTCACCTTATAAAGACAAGTTCCAGTCTGGGAACCTCCCTGCTCACCTCACCAGTGCTAATAATTGATTCAGCTTTTCCTTTGAAATCAACTTTTTTCAAAAGATCCCTGTATTACCTCTTGGTCTACCAAAACCTTAGCAGGCTTATTGTTTCTTAGTCTGTAGCTTTCTAGAAGCCTCAGGCTTAAGTAAGGACGATATCCTTTCAACTGATGCTTTTAAGTCCTTTTTAACTGTAATCTCCACTTCTATTCGTCAGATACTTTTAGGGCCTTTCTGCTGTGTTTTTATTCTTACAAGACTACTGAATGTGAGTGTTGATTATGTTTATACAGGAAAGCGCTCATATATTTACTTTCTCGTAGTTACATCTTAGAACATATCCTGTGCACTATTCATGGCTACACGCAGGACTACTGTGTGTCTTCCATTTGATTTTTATAACTTGCTGTTCCAAGAAACAATCATTGTCTCTAATCTTTTATTCATGACCCAGTATGACTTTTACCCAATCTGCGTCACACTTTTTTGGAATGCCTTAGTTGTACAGGCATCAACTAAAGAAGACTTTCAACAACCTTCCAAACTATGTAGTGTATGTTTATAAAAACATGGCCATATATTGCATGTTAAAATGTCCTTTTTTCAAGAAACTGACTCCATGCCTACTTACAGCATTCAGTTCATGCTCTGTTACTACTCTGTTAGCTCTCTGTGCTACTTTGTGAGCATAAAATCCTCATCTCAGCTGTGTTTTTCAAGAAACACATTCGTGCTTTTCTTGAAGGCAACATATTCTGTTAATGTCTTCTGAGCTTTTTGCAGAGATCTTTGCAATCGTTAATGAAATTTGTCTTTTAGATGAGCTAAAACCTTTTTATCACCAGTGTGATATTCATAATATTCTAGCCATTGTAACTAATTTTGTTAGAGATAAACGTGTTGTTGAATGTGAAGCAATTATATTAACTTGAAGTAAGAATTAAGTAAATTTAGAATATTTCTTCTTTGATGAAAAAAATATCATATAACATAATTTTAAGATAAACATGACATTATATTCAAATTCACATTGCATGTATTTCATTCTCTGCTATTTATACTAAATAATGTCTGGGTATGATTCAGCAGTCTTATTTGCCTTTCAAGATGAAACTCAAGAGCTTAAACTGTAAGTCAAGAAAATGTAGCCAAGCTAAAGTAGAATTCTGTCTTTTAAAACTACCTTTTGTATACTATGTAGATTGTCTACTTCTGTTTTTTTAACCTCTTCAAGAAAATGTACTGCTACAGCTGTGGTGAAACACAGGTTTCTTACTTTCCAGTCCTATATGTCTTAGATTGAGCAAGGTGTCTTTCAGTGGTTCTATATGGGTTCGGTTTGTGTTTCTTTTTATTTTGTAATAAGGATGTGAGTTGCAGCAAGAGGCATGCTAACAAGGGTGTATTTCCAGAAGAAATATGGAAGTATGGAAGATGGTTGTAGCAGGCATTGGTAAAAATTAGCCTAGTTTAACGTGTACACTCCTAGATGTGCAAGCTCAGAAAAAAAAAAAAGTCCTTTAGCTGCCACAGGTAGTGGGAAGGACTGCTGAGATGATCAGAAGAAGAAAATGCCTATTTTGCCAATAACAGACGAGATAGGTAGGCCTGTTTTGTTTCATAAAGTAAGAAAAAGAGGGATATGAGCATACCCTACAGATGTTTAAGACAGTTATCCATTAAGGAAGGAGAGCTATTGAAGGTGAAGAATGGAACTGATATCAGACCAGCAGGAATAAAAAAAATTCAGGAATAAGTACAGTCGTGTTAGTAAAAGACTCCTAACTACGAGAGAAGCAGTCTCAAGCACTTTTCAAAGAGCAGTGTCTTGCTTTTAACTTAAAGATTGGTAAATTTCTAGCAGGGGTTATCTGATACGGCACCTTCCACTTCCCCCAAAAGATGTCTTCCATTTCTATAATTTTAATTTCCTGTTTCTTAGCAGGTTATCAACTGGCTTTATATCAACATCATATTTTTATTTATAATGCATGATCCTTCTTTAACATTTACTGACTCTTTAGGAGAGAAACGTTGCTGGGGGTATTTTAGATATCCCCAGAGCAACTCCATGTCCTCCAATGTTCTTGTTCAAAATACCTACATTCTTTTTGTGGAGCTGTTTCTTAGAAGTGTTTATTATTTGTCATCTTTGGTGGGCAGATTTCCTACTCTCACATGCTTTTAGCTGGCTTATTCATGAAATGGCACATCCTCTGTGGTTTAACAAGGGACAGCTGCTTGGAAGTCTTATCGCACAGTTTCTTCTTCTGCTGTCTCCTAATCAAAAACTCCTTTTAGCTTATTAAAAAATTCATAATTATTTAGTTTGACAAGCTGTCCAGAGGTTGACCATAAGGATATAAGGTAAAAAAGGATATTCTAACTGTGAATCTTATGAGTCCCTTCAGCCTGCTTGATGTTTCTGCCACAATTTATAGGTGGTGTTGCAAACTCATTTGATTGTATGTCATAAAAATCTGATGCCTTGTACATCTGTCTGTTGTGTTGTGAAATATAATTGAAAAAACTATTTATTATATCACTTGAAATAACCTGTAAGACAGAAGTACTGAACCAGCAAACAAAGAAATCTACAGGCAACTGTCCGTTTCGGTGTGTGCATTGTGCAAACTACATTTGTCTTCTTTCAGCTGCAGTCCCAACCTTTGCACAAAAATAGAGAGTATTAGGATCTAAAATCATGTATAAGCAGAAAGTAGCTGAAATAAAATAAAGAGTATGACAGGAAAAGAAAAAACACAGCTGTACCTAAATAATCATTATGTACAGAATATATTCATAACAAATTTCTTGATCAGCTGGTCAACAAGCCTGCCTAATTTTTTGCCATTCATTGCCTGTCTTTACAAGAAATATCTCTGATTCTTCGATAACATGTTCTTGGCAGTAATGCTCTCCAGACCCCTCTAGATAAATACCTCAAGGCAATGAGGATTGCCAGATGTTACTAAATTAAATGCAAACAGCGTCACATCCAAATGTGAGGAGTAGCACATAAGAAGGTATTGTCATGTAAAGGACAAATACACAATAGAAGATATTCATCATTTGCTTGCAATACTTTGAGGGTATATTCTCCTCTTGGGACTGTATTAATAAATAACTGTTATGTCTTTACTGAGGCAACTTTTTGAATGCATAGAATCCATAAGCCTGTTTCTTCACCTTTCTTTATTATACTTGACATGTTTTATGGTGTTCATCTCTTTCACAATTCCTCTGATACTCTTTACTGTATGTCTCAATAAATTCGTCTGATCCACATACCATCTACAATTGCAGCAGTAAAAGGTGTCACTGGCTGAGTAAATGTGCCTTCTATAAATAGAATGTGTATTTCTCTTTTCATCTTCTACTTTGTCCAAAAACTTTTTTATTATCTCCCATAACACACAGTTTATCAATGCCAAAATTACAATATACTTTTTGACAGAGTAGTTAACACTGGCACTTTGCTAATGAAAAAATAAACTTAATTAATATTTCATTCTGCATGTTGAACAAGGGGAGAACCTTTGAAATCTTGTTGCTATTGGAATGTCTTCATGAGAAAGGTAAAAATAAACTTTACATAATAAACTCCAGCTACACTACTTTTTGAGTATTTTTCCCCAACATAACTACTTAGAAAGTTTCAGACACAACTTTGGTTTTTGTTTTCTCCCTCTTAGGTTATTTATATATTTAATTGTCAGAGGAATAAACTCAGAGACCAGAAACAATTTTAACTAGGCACTTAAAAAAAATTTATTTTCTATTTTTAAATTATTCATACTCTGGAGAATGTGATTTGGTAGGGTGACTTTTACTCAATTAGGACTATAGAAAAGGAACTTGATGAAGATGAGACTGTACAACAGCCCCAGTGATTAAAGGATCATAAAACTAAACAGAAACTGTCTATATGTGTGTATGTGAGAGTGTATTGCCAAGACTTCTCAGCCTCTTCCATGTTATCATAGCTTTGCAGAAAAGCATATTAAACTGTGGTAGTAGTGTTTCCTCTCTCTCTCTGTATATATATCCGAGATTGTTTTCCTAGCAAACAATTAGCTGTATTACTATTTTTAACAGGATAATCAAATCTAGAGCCATATATTAATGTCCATTTTATGCCTTCCATATTATTACTATTTCATACAACCACAAAGATGAATATTCCATAGCGTAAGCTCTTTAGGTTAGCCTGGACAAAATAAATTCTTGATTTTAAATCTGGAAAAAATCCTACAAGTTATCTACTATATTCATGAGACAATAGCACTGAATGAGTTTGAACTACTTAAAGAATAGTATACTTGCCAGGACCCTATTATGAATTCTAACATATAAAGAAAGAGGCTTTTTTTTGTAGCTGAATTTCATTAACAAAAAGAACTAGGCAATTCATTTGGCTAGGAATAGATTTTTATTTATGTAATTTCCTACAAAAATTCACATGCAGTTTTTTTAATTTACGGTGTATGTAACAGGAAAAACATTCACTGCATCCACCATAAATTACATAAAGTTTTTCTTCTTATTATTTTCCTTAGCTGTTTTTTCTCACAGTTTGAACAGCCTTGCAAGCAGTGTGCAGTGACAATGTAAAAGTTAGTGTTGAATGCCTTTCCCTCCTCCATTCCCTCAGTCACTACTGCAGTAGTTCAAATATTTTTACTGAAATATGTCACATCTACTCTTGGGCAAGAAAAGATGTTTTTGACATATTTGAACACTGCCTGCTCAAGTCATTTTTCATGAGTATGGGAAAAAATAACTTTAATTAAGTAAAAGTTCCAATTGATTTTTGCGTTCTTATCTCAGGAATTTGTATAAAGATTTAGAATTGTCAATCTTTGTCACAGTCAGTGCATACTAAGAAGAGGATGTGGGTTCTGTATCGTGGAATGCAGGCATATCTGTAAATGGCAGCTGAGGAAATATTTTTCCCTATGGTCTCTCTTTTGCAAACTCTAATCCCAGGAGAGATGTTAAGCAGCAACAGAAGGGTCTATGTGGACGAGTGAAAGAATATATTTGATGAACACCCATTGCACAGACCAGCCAGACATCTTCAGTCAGTACAATTCATTGTGTCTCATCCCTGTCATATTTCCCAGTTTGGTCTGGTGCAATGTAGGGGAACTAAGAGCACTGACAAGTCCTTGTCAGCAGTGCACTGCACAGGCACACAGAAAAGGTGAGAAATCCCATGTAGTAAGGGAACATTAAAAAATACCAGACCCAAAATTCCCTAATCCAAATATCAGCCTGTCTGCTTGCCCAGAACATGTATTTTTTTTTAATTAACTATCCTCATATCTAAAGGCACAGTCAATATTTTTAAGATGCTTTGTGCAGCAAGAAAGTATGTGTATCCTCCTGTTTTTAAGGAAGACAGGGTCATCTGAAATGAAACAACAAAAAGACTCCTTATTAATATTTCTATGGTTGTCATGAACTGATGGGCAGGAAAGAAATCTTTTTCATGGAAAATAAAAAGAGAAAAGGGTCTTTTTGCTCCCCTTTGCAGCTTTGATCATGGGTAGAAGTATAGTAAATATTAAAACCTTAAAAATATCCTTTATAGCCCTGTTTTATACATTTACTACTTCCATCGTCAGCAAGCTGAAATTCTGTAAGGTACGGGATTGGAGTGGCAAATGGCACTAGTGACAGCATCTGAACATCTCCTGCTTCTACACAACAGCTTTGGAATTACTGAGGCAAACTGTTGCTGAAACTGAATATTATATTGTTGATACAGGATGGCAAAATGCTTCCAGAGGATAAGTTTCATCTCTGGGTACCAGCTGCCAATGAATTCCAGCATCTACTCTTTGGTGAACCATCTCTGTCACGGATGGCTTTTGTTCATGAAAATGCAGCTTTAATGAGGTGTCACAAATAAGCAGTCAGCAGCAAAGAACACAGTTAAACTTTCAATGCAGCTTGGTTTTCCAAGAAGTGCTCTCCTGATGAACTCTTTGGAAGTCAGGTGAGCTCTTTCTCTTCAGTAAATTAGAGCTGTTAAGGGATCAGTCTGTAAATAGTGGTAGCTGTGAGTATCCCTATCTAGAGAGACTGGTTGTTGCGTGGCAAAAAAAGTTGCGTTGCAATGAAAATCAGTAGAGCTCAGGACTAAAAGCTATGTCTATAGTTGTAAATTAATGAGGAAATGGATTATCTACACTGTGAATTATCGAAATAGTCCTCGGCATGGTTTTTTTGCTGCATCAACTAGCACTCTCCCAGATAATACCTAGATATGTGTGTATGAGTGAGCAGAGGCAAGACGCTACTTCCAGCAGTACGTTTGCATCCAATCACTCAGATTTAGAAAGCAAGAATATTTAGTAACATGAATGCAGACCACTCTGCACCAGCAGGCCTCGTAATACAAGCACTTTTAATTTATTATATATGTTATTCTAAAGGAAACAGAAGGCTCTGTCATTGCTTTACTCTTCATAATTTCTGAACACATGACAAAAATATCTCAAGAAGAGGACCGGAGACTTTAGAAGCTCCACCTAAACCGAAACTCTCTGAAAATAACTGAAGAACGTTCAAACAAAGCTTTCTTTCATGCTTCCAAGCCATAAGTGACAGTAAAAAGGAAAACAACCAGAAAACAGCTTTCTGTCTGGCAGTAGTCTGCTCTTTAGAACTTGATAGTTAACCTTTAATAGTTTCATTTAACTAATCCAGAAAATATTAACTATCATACTATATTATTTCAAACTTGAGAACTGTATGCTAGACAAAAAAGACTTTTTGATTGACTGTACCAGAGTTTTTAACTTATTAAGTGCTTCTCTAGGTTTTGAATTAAATATTGAACTGTCAGAGCTTTACAGAGTTGTTTCAAAATGCCATCCATGCCTAGAATTTTGCAAAAGTTCCTGCAGATTTCTCACAGTCCAACATATGAACTAGTAATGCACTGTCTTGAAGTTAATACACTTTGGGAATGGGAAAGTAGGGCAAGAGATTTTCTTGAACAAATAGCAAGTTCAATGAAAAATGAAGGTTTGGAACACCTCAAACTGTTTACAAAATCAAGTCAAACATACTAATGTACTGGTTCAGGTAATGAAAGAGATGACAATACTAAAATTTATTAAAACTCTGCATGTTTCTCCTGCTGATTCCTTAATTTTCCAATACTTGAAGGTCAAAGGAGAAGAAAATAAGAAACCCATGAAGAGCCTTAGGTTTTTGATTGCCCTCCTCTTATGGGGCAAGGACTATCTATATCCAGTGAGAGTTTTGCAGGTATCATGCCCTATTTTGCTGAGCTTGGACTACCATATATGTGACATATGTGAAATGGGTCTTTTTAGCAGAAGCCATCATACACACCCAGCAGACTGACCTCCAAGCAGTTCTAAGGATATTAACCCAGTTTTCAGAAGAGCTCAAATTGTCAATCAAAAATACTTGAGTAGATATAGTCAACAAAAGTACTTTTCGTGATTTCCATTTCCTATTGCAAATTACTTCAAAATTTTCATGTCATATTCTGAGGATTGAATCACTCAACTCATATTGAAAAATACATATATTAGATACAAAAATAAATTTGCAATATAGCATATCGCTCTGAGCTATTATAGCTAGTCATTGTAAAGGAAACTGACTGATACTTTTAAGCACTCATTCAGCATACAATGTAATCGAGCATTGTGCAATGTCTTTCTTTATTAGAAAAGAGGAGGGAAAACACATACAGCAAGCAAAAAATATGACTTTCATTTGCCACTGCAGCTGAAGTAATTATGTTTACAGCATGAATTTTAAAATTTTCTTGTTATTCAAAACATTAGTCTGCTTTTAATTAAGACCTTCATGTTAGTTGAAAAAATATAGCATATTTGCATAGAAATAACCGTGGCAAGGTGAAATCTTAATTTTAAACAATTTTAATCACTTTCCTGGACTGGTAATTACTTCTAGCTGATACAATTGAAGTGATTCCTTGCAGAAATTGAATATATTCACATCAGTCAAAGTTTTCCCTGGTACTGAGAGATCACATGCTTATGATATCTCTGGGAGTGGGCATATCATATTTCTTATCACGGCCTAATAATTAACAGAAATTCTTAGTCCGTGTTGCTTGACCCCCAGCGAAATAAGCTTGTAATTACTTGTAGCTCTGTAAGGTGAGTATTTGACGTTATAGTGGTGAAACAGTTTTAGTGATATACAAGCCAGTTCGTGATATATATGTCCTTAGCCTTAGTCTTTAATAGTTCTATAAATAATAATAACAAAGGCAAGGTCAATTCTACTGCATCTGCTGTTGTTGCTTCATGCTACAGGCAGACAACCTGGAAGACAGAGCCAGCGAAGCATCTAGCTAATGAACTCCCTTGAGACTGAAGCTTTTCATAGGCTGAGAACCAGGAGATTGCTATTAGCAAACTCAGTTCTAGAAAAATGATTAAGAATATATTTTACTGCTAAAGTATGTTTAAAATGTCATAAAAATAACACTCTTCAATGCAAAGAATCTGTAACATATTCTAATTTAAACCTCTAATTCTTTTGCAAGCTGAATACGTGAAACAATAATTGGATTTATTATGATTTCTTATAAGTGTTGCTTTACGTTTGTTTCCTCTTGACATCTTCTCGGAAAGACAAAAGATCTCATTCTAAAGTACAGAAAAAAATTTTTTAACTGGTGTGAAAGAAGAAAAAACTGGTTCAGGAAATCCACTGCTTCCTAACTGACACCGACATTTTGGGGTCATGTGAAATAACTGTCTAGCACAGTGTACCAGAGTTATTTAGAGAAATTTTTTTTTTATTAAAAATGTAGTTTAGTGAGCAAACTTCACTAATAGATGGAACGTCCAAAGAATAAGTTAGCTAAGTACATTTCACTCAGATATATTAAATCAGCCGTTTTGGAGTGCTCTGAAAGTTTCAGAGTAAACTTGGCGCAGAACTGATGAGATTTAGAGGATCAGAGGTGCCCAAAGGACAGATCTGAGTCTGAAAACTTCACAAGGTTATATAACTTGCAATGTTTGCATTCCATTGCAATTCCTGCTCTTTAGTTTAACCTTGCAGTTAGCTGAGCATTTGGTAGGATTGCTTCACAGATTGTTATTTTACAGCTTCACAAGAAGTTCATAGGACAGGCATGGAAGAACCAAGCTTGTAGGAAGGAGCTCTTACTGACTCAAGCACTGAATATGGAGGAGGAAAGACAAGGAAAGGAAAGTATGCCAAAACGGAATATATTATATGCTCACAAACATATTCAAATTTGCTACTATAGGTGTGAGGACAGGGCTGAAATGCCTCAAACAAAAATGATGAATGAAGTAAAGACTGCTGAAATATTATTTGAAAAATTTATGGTAAGTTCGGAAAAAACTTTCAAAAAATCTTTACTGCAGAAGAAATAGAAGATGTTTGTAAACAATCAGCTTTATCCCCAGAGTGTGAATTCTGGCCTGGGGAAAAACCCCTAATGGCACTTGCATTCTGCTCAGCTTAATTTGCTTTCATAGAAAAAGCATTTAACTCTCAATAAATTAAAATTTCTTTCTCCAAATACTGGGAAGGAATAACTCAAAAAGTATGTGCAGTTTCTGGCAGCCACAGGAAGCTGAAAACTTTGATGGAGAAATGGAAATGAAGGCAGTACAGAAGACAGAGGTATAGGAATGAAGAGGAGGAGATAGGCTGGAGTTCACATTTTACGGTTCTTAAAAACCATTACTTTTCCACAGGGATAACATAGTCCTGGACAGGATTGTCACTGAGGACAGTTGTTAATGCCTGTGTTGCCAAAGGCATGAGAAAAGGGAAACCTATGAACTTCGTTGGCAATATTTAATTGTCTACTTTCATAATTATAATGGTTAATTTCAGGTTTCTTTTAGCATATGTATCAGGACTAAACTCCATTTTGCCCTGATCCAAAAAAGGCTTCCTTTTTTTCCCTCCTTTTTTATTCTTTGTTTTCCTTTTTTTTTCGGATTGTCACAGATCAAAGGAATCTGGAGAAAAACAAGAACAAGACTGATATTTTGGGACAAGGAATCACACAGAATCACACAGAATAGTAGGGGTTGGAAGGGACCTCTGTGGGTCATCTAGTCCAACCCTCCTGCCGAAGCAGGGTCACCTACAGCAAGCTGCACAGGACCCTGTCCAGGCGGGTCTTGAATATCTCCAGAGAAGGAGACTCCACAACCTCCCTGGGCAGCCTGTTCCAGTGCTCCGTCACCCTCAGAGGGAAGAAGTTCTTCCTCATGTTCAGACGGAACTTCCTGTGCTTCAGTTTGTGCCCATTGCCCCTTGTCCTGAACAAAGGAACAAAGAAACAAAGAGAAAAGCGCTCTCTGCTCGGTGTGAATAGCACACAGGTTGTGATGGCGGATAGAGAGACAATAGCAACCCTTCCCTCTACATGTCTGTGCAAGGTGCAACCTGAATTCCCGCATCTGGACTTATAAGCTCCAGTGTGTTTAGGATGGACCAAATGGAGAAGCTCCATGGAAAAGGCAGGGTCAGACCCTGCACACTCCAAAGTTCCCCAAAGGCACATTTTGGACAGAATTCACACTGGATCTTCTTACGCTGGCTCATCTTGAGCATGTCGCCCAGAAGACTTTGTCTGATCTAGTCTCCTTACTGAAAAAATGCTGAATCTCCTTTCCTACCCTCCAAATAAGAAAATAAAACAAAATAACATAAAATAAGATTTATGCATATTTTCTAATTTTCTAAACATTTTTAGTACAAGATAACATAGACTTGCTCAACCCTGGAGGTCCTGACACTGAGTGTTACCTTTGGGGACAGTTCCTGCATGCTGTACAGTGGGAACCGCAAAAATTTGGCTTCAGCATAAGTGCAACTTGTAAAAATTCAATTAAGAGTAATTAACATGATATCACCTGTATTCCTGTTTCCAGGCATTTATGGATGGTGTATACAAAGGACAAGATTAGGTAACAGGTCTGTGTGTATGTGTTTAAAGTATGTGGAGACTCAGTATGAGTTGGAGGTGTTTGGATTTGGAGGTGGATTGAGAGCTGGCTGAAAGGCAGAACTCAGAGGGTTGTCATCAGCGGTGCTGAGTCTGGTTGGAGGCCGGTAACTAGTCCTGTCCCCCAGGAGTCAGTACTGAGCCCAGCCTTGTTGTAACTTCTTCATCAACGACCTGGATGAAAAGTTAGAATGTACCCTCAGCAAGTTTGCTGATGACACAAAACTGAGAGGAGTGGTAGACACACCGGAAGGCTCTGCTGCCATTCAGCATGACCTGGACAGGCTGGAAAGTTGGGCAGAGAGGAACCTGATGAAGTTCAAAAAAGGCAAATGCAGGGTCCTGCACCTGCGGAGGAACAACCCCATGCATCAGTACAGGCTTGGGGCGGACATGTTGGAGAGCAGCTCTGCGGAGAGGGACCTGGGTGTCCTGGTGGATGACAGGTTAACCATGAGCCAGCAGTGTGCCCTGGCTGCCAAGAAGGCCAATGGGATCCTGGGATGCATTAGGAGGAGTGTGGCCAGCAGGTCAAGGGAGGTTCTCCTTCCCCTCTACACTGCCCTAGTGAGGCCTCATCTGGAGTACTCTGTCCAGTTCTGGGCTCCCCACTTCAAGAAAGATGAAGAGCTACTGGAGAGAGTCCAGCAGAGGGCTACAAGGATGGTGAGGGGACTGGAACATCTCTCCTACGAGGAGAGGCTGAGGGAGCTGGGCTTGTTCAGCCTGAAGAAGAGAAGGCCGCGAGGGGACCTAATATATACTTACAAATATCTGAAGGGTGGGTATCAGGAGGATGGGGCCAAGCTCTTTTCAGTAGTGCCCAGTGACAGGACAAGGGGCAATGGGCACAAACTGAAGCACAGGAAGTTCCGTCTGAACATGAGGAAGAACTTCTTCCCTCTGAGGATGACGGAGCACTGGAACAGGCCGCCCAGGGAGGTTGTGGAGTCTCCTTCTCTGGAGATATTCAAGACCCGCCTGGACAAGGTCCTGTGTAGCCTACTGTAGGTGACCCTGCTTCGGCAGGAGGGTTGGACTAGATGACCCACAGAGGTCCCTTCCAACCCCTACCATTCTGTAATTCTGTGATTCTGTGACAGAAACCTCTTCACTAACTTGTCTTCTTCAGAAGAGTAAGACTTATTTGGGTTATGCAACCTCTTTCACTAAATACAGAACTCATTTCTAAATATTAGCTGGACCTCTTCATTCTTCTTTTTTTTCTGCGTGGAAGCAAGATATTTAAGAAACAGTATAGTAAACTTACCTTTGAACTGGAAGACTGGCTTTACCTAATTGTTTTCAGTAGGAATAGACAATTAGAGAAACTAGTTGCTGTACATTACTTATTCGTCATAAACAAAATAGTGACAGGGCAGTTATATGCTTCTGCACTTTCCACAAAGTTCTACAATACTACTTTTAATATGCTTTTACATAATATAGGAGATTATTTGAGGGAGAAGAAAGAAAACATATATAAGGAGCAATAACTTTCGCACAAGTGGGAAGAAAAATGGAAAAGATTTTATTGTAACAAAAATGATCCCTTGCTTCAGTTTTTGATTGTTAGCAACTACAATATAACTATTGCCATAATTCCAAACAGAATTTTCACTTCACTTTAACTTTTATTCAAAACTGAAGTGAGTGTAAATTGTCTATAATCTTGCGAAAGTGGTACTTACAAAATAACAGTAACAAAAATAATAACTTAAAGTAAAAGGAAATCTCCATAGATCTTCATTACTTATAAATGAAATACAGAATGTGTTAAATGTAGTTCTTAAACAGGTCTCTCTTAATTTTTAATTCTAGAGACTTACATGATATGTAAAATGAGATAAAATGTGCATTTACTAGCAAGCAGCCTTCTTAATCATCATAGTAGTTACTATTGGTACTTACGAAGTATGGCATTGCTGTCAGCAAAACTATTTATCTGTATGACACTATATGTCACTTTTGAACTTCGACTTGACATCCATAAAATTACATTTTCATCAAACTGAAAGATCAAGCTTTCTGTGCTGACTCACTTGGGTCAACATTTTGCAAATGACTGGATTTACCACTTGAACCATAAACCCTTCGTGAATAATTTTGTGCATTGATGTTTGATAGCCTGGGGCACAGATCATAATTCCTGAGCTAAAGAAGAGGTGTCAAAGCAAAATGAATTTCTTTTCTCCATACCATATTACTTCTTCCAATGTGCTTTCTTACACAGTGTTTAGTAAATGTCTTACAAACTCTTAAATTAGTTGATTTCCCAGACACTATAAGCAACTTAATTCCCCCAAGACTTATTTTCAGTACCTTTTCAGTAGTTCAAAAGGTGAACTGCCCTGTAGACAAAAAGCATTTAATTGATAATTGCCTCAGTCTTCACTGGCAACCTCTCTCCTCACCCCTCCCGACTTGATGGATGGCGTGAAGGAGACCAGGAGTGTAAAATCCCTCCAGCTGTAAGTGAAGACCAGGTTCGGGACCTCCTGCAGAACCTAAATGTACAGAAGTCCGTGGGACCTGATAAGATGCATCCCAGAGTCCTGAGGGAACTGGCTGATGTAGTTGCCAAGTCTCTCTCATGATATTTGAAAAGTCATGGCAGTCATGGGAAGTCCCCAGTGACCGGAAAAAGGGAAAAAGGGAAACATTGTGCCCCTTTTCAAAAAGGGTAGAAAGGAAGACCCTGGGAACTACCGACCTGTCAGCCTCACCTCTGTGCCTGGGAAGATCATGGAACAGATCCTCCTAGAAGATATGCTAAGGCACATGGAGGCCAGGGAGGTGATTCGAGACAGCCAGCATGGCTTCACCGAGGGCAAGTCCTGCCTCACCAACCTAGTGGCTTTCTATGATGGTGTAACAACAAGGGTGGACAAGGGAAAACCAATGGATATCATCTACCTGGATTTTTGTAAAGCCTTTGACACGGTGCCCTACAACATTCTTCTCTCCAGGTTGGAGAGCCATGGATTTGATGGGTGGACCGTTCAGTGGATAAGGAATTGGTTGGATGGTCGCAGTCAAAGGGTAGTGGTCCGGATGGAGACCAGTGACGAGTGGAGTCCCTCAGGGGTCCATACTGGGACCGGTGCTGTTCAATATATTTATCAATGACATGGACAGCGACATCGAGTGTACCCTCAGCAAGTTTGCAGATGACACCAAGCTGAGTGATATGGTTGAGACACCAGAAGGACGGGATGCCATCCAGAGGGACCTGGACAAGCTGGAGAGGTGGGTCTGTGTGAACCTCATGAGGTTCAACAAGGCCAAGTGCAAGGTCCTACACCTGGGTCGGGGTAATCCCCGGTATCAATACAGGCTGGGGGATGAAAGGATCGAGAGCAGCTCTGCTGAGAGGGACTTGGAGGTACTGATAGACGAAAGGCTGGACATGAGCTGGCAATGTGCGCTGGCAGCCCAGAGGGCCAACCGTGTCCTGGGTTGCATCAAGAGAAGCGTGGACAGCATATAGAGAGAGAGGTGATTCTGCCCCTCTACTCTGCTCTGGTGAGACCTCACCTGGAGTACTGCGTTCAGCTCTGGAACCCTCAGCACAAGAAGGACATGGAACTGTTGGAGCGGGTTCAAAGGAGGGCCACAAAAATGATCCGAGGGCTGGAGCACCTCTCCTATGAGGACAGGCTGAGAGAGTTGGTCTTGTTTAGCTTGGAGAAGAGAAGGCTGCGGGGAGACCTGGTTGCAGCCTTTCAGTACTTAAAGGGAGCCTATAGGAAATATGGGGACAATCTTTTTAGCAGAGACAGCAGTGACAGGACGAGGGGTAATGTTTTTAAACTAAAACAGGGTAGGTTTAGGCTAGATATAAGGAAGAAATTCTTTACAATGAGGGTTGTGAAACACTGGAACGGGTTGCCCAGAGAGGTAGTGGAAGCCCCATCCCTGGAAACATTCAAGACCAGGTTGGACAGGGCTCTGAGCAACCTGATCTAGTTAGCGGTGTCCCTGCTTCCTGCAGGGGGGTTGGACTAGATGACCTCTAGGGGTCCCTTTCGACCCAAAACTTTCTATGATTCTATGATTCTATGATAATAGATTTTTTTTTTTCCTAGTGGGAAGCCTTTGGCTTGATTTCCAGGTAGTGCTTACAAACTCAGCAGAGATATGAATTGAAGATGAGCTTACAAAACAGAAATTGACTGGAGTGATTAGTGGTGTTTCATCTGTCTCAGTACCTACAGCTTAGAGATGGATGAGATGCAACACACAGCTGGATAGCTGATCTCAAAAGAGTGATAGCCCATTGTGCCCTACATGCCTTGGTTACATATCTGAAATGCTGCCTGGAATTTTGCACAAAACTTTTATGTTACGAAGATGTCTCTAAGCAACTGCAGGTTGTATCCTTTTTGGATGTCAAAAGGTTTTCAGCAGAACAAAGTTTCACTGAAAAATGTCAGTTGTCCAGGCCTTCTGAAACTTGTCACTCAAACCAAAATTGATTACACAAGCTTTCTCACAGCCCAAGGGAGTATATCAGGCAAGTGTCCATGATTCCTGTAACATCCACACAGACTGGATATCAGAAGAAGTTGCAGAATCCCTTGGAATCTATTTTATCCCAGAACTTCTCCATCCCCCCAAGCAAACATGCCTTGTCGTTGTCTGCAGATGCTCTGTGAAACCAATATTCTAAAAGCAGCTCCATGAATATCTTTTAGAAGACCTTCAAGAGCCCTTGTCACCAGCTCCTGTAGGCAGTGTTTTATCCAAGAAACAGCAATGACTTCCAATAATATCTCAGCTGTAGCCCTCTGTGAAAGAACATGTGTAGGTGCTATTCTAACCACTAGCCCACTTTGCTGGAATGTCGTGGTGTATCGTAAGTCCAGCTTTGATTTTCAGATAGTCACTGCCTTTATGTGTACCCCACAGTTCATTCACCCTTAGAGTGCTGTGCTTTGTATTTGTAGTTAGAACAATGTTGATGATACACCAATATTTTGGCTACTGCTGAGCAGTGCTCACATAGCATCAAGTCTGTCTCTCCAGCCCCCATCCCTAAAGCCCAGTAGGCTGGGGGTGGACAAGAGGTTGGGAGGGGACACAGACAGGACAACTGACCCAAACAGACTGAAGGGATATTCCATACCGTATGAAGCCATGCTTATCAACATAAGCTAAGATAAGGGAGCGGGGAGGTGTTTGTCTTACAAAGCAACCACTACAGCCTTCCTTCCCAGGGAGTGGCTGGATGTTATTGCTTAGTAGAGAATAAATCTTGTTGTTTTCCTTTACTTCCAGGTGCAGCCTCTGTTGTTCTTTACTAACCTAACTTTATTTTGACCCAAGAGTTTTTCATCTTTGTTTCGACAGAGGGAGACCTCTGTCCTGCTGAGGAGGGAAGTGAGAGAAAGGCTTGGTGGGCTCCTAGCCACCAGCCAAGTTCGACACACTACAGTTACGTACACACCCATTTCTTTAGGGCATTCATGAAGATCACTGGCAACACATTAGAGAATATGCTCTGTCTTCAACAGGCATTTTGGATAGTTTATGAAGGCATAAAACTCCCATTTCCCTTGTGCATTTTTATATGCCAGTGCAATAAAAATGAACAATGACCTGCCAGGTCCAACCATGAAGAGACATTTTGGAATTCAATAAACTTAGTTCCACCTTATATGGATGAATGAAATGAAAATAGTTGTCCATGGATGTAAAGCTAGGCACAAGTTGAATGAAAAGAAACAAACAGACCTTTTGAAAGTGAAGTAGAACTGGGAATTTTTTTGATTTGTAAGACTGGGCATGATGAGCAGGGAGGAAAGCTGATGAAATAGATTATGTACAAAAATTTGTCTTCTGTAACTTACTGCTATGTCAGGACAGATCATTTGAAGACCTTGTTATTCAGGACATGGTCTCTGGTTCCATTTTTCCCTCTCCACACATGTGTTACTGGATGTCAAATACTCCCAGAGGGCAGAACTCCAGCTCTGTAATCCCAAGTTTCAGTCAGTGATGAACTTTTCCTATGAACAAATCCAAAGTGGTTCACAGAGGTCAAAATGGGGCAAAATGCTCTTGCAAAAAGAACTTTTCCCACTCAACCATAAAGCCAATACAGATGCCCTCCTCAGGTGGTTTATAAGCCTATCATTCTGATTAGTTGCATAGGATGTTTTCTTCATCGCTGATATTCCTGTATCTTCTATGTCCTTAAAAGGTACACACATTCCCTAATACACTAGCATTGCCAAGACTGTAGCCATCAGGTTGAGGAATGTGAGATTTTGTCACTTAGGAGACTGTATCGGGAGTGCTCTGTGCAGTTTTTTTTGGCGTATATTAATCATAATTATACAATAAATAATAATATTATTATCATTTTAACCAGTAGGCACTTGGTACTTTGTTGTTCCTTCTGAATCTCTCACTCACTCTCTTTCTTAGGTAATACAGGATCCTTCTGTTTTGTCATGTAGAGGTTTAGCATAAGCCATTAGCACACCTACATCTTCCCATCTAATCATATTGAAAGTTGAGGACTGCATTTCTCATATCAGCAAATCTTTTTGGAATCTCCTTCTTTGTTTCTAGTAGTTATGACAGGAATAACAGAACCCATATCATGTTGTTGCTTAAAGATTTTTTCCCCACTTACTAGGACATTCAGTTTTAACAATCAATTTGGTGCCTCGTCAATTAAACATTTATAGATTCTTAGCAAACTCTGTGCTATAATCTACAGTTTGAACCAAGATCATAATTTATTCACTGTAGTTTCTGCACTGATTTGCACTTCCCTCTTCTCCCAATTTGCTGCAGCTTCTTAAAAGATTGATCTTCAAGCCAGCTACCTTTGCATGTAAGATTGTTTCTCATGATGAAAGTATGCAGGCACTATTGGCTGCTGTGCCTGATTGAAGCTAATATGTTGCCTAGGTTATAACATATATCATCTGTACAGGTTTTATATATATAGTTTAGGCTATATGAGGATGATGGTTCCACCTGCTTTTATCAACAGCAGTCATAATCATTAAAATAATAGTCTATCCAGTCTGTCAACAGTAGTCTTAAAATTACTTTGTTTTGCAAATAAAGTACACTCAAACTCTTAATACATCGTTTAAGTGTTCTGTAAACTAGCAGTGCTTTGATATATTTATTTTAACTACATCCTTAGAAACAGTTTCAGGTTTCCATTTCAAAAACTTTGTCATCACCAGTTGCTGTGGGAGCAGGTTATTCTGTAGGACATCTCCTCATCATCTATTCCTTTCTCTAGGTACTATGAAATTGGGAAACTGAGTGTGAGTTTTATCTCTTATTGGATGTCACAAAATTACAGCTTTTTGCTCTCTGGTTACATTAATAACAGTTACACACTCTTGTAGGCTCCAATTGTGGGAAATCCTGTCCTTTAACTGAGCTATCAAAGATTTAATTGTTTATTTATTACCTGTAGTGTTCAGCCTGGAGCTTGTGGATCCATACATTTTCCCCAGTATTTCTAAATTAAAATCTCATCACAGTTGTTGCCTTCTTCTCCGCAGTAAAAAAGAGATGAAGGAATCATATGTTGTCAGTGGAATTTAAGAAACTACAGAAACCTTCACAGCAGTAAGCTGAGGTGTGAATGTGAATTGCACTTGCTATTGTGCTTTATGGAGCCACACAGCACCACTTCTTGTACCTAGTAATGAAAGTCATTATTGCATTGTAAATTCACTCTCAAGCTTACTGCCTCCTAACTTCCCTATCTAGACAATCTCTAGATAGCCACATTTACTGACTGGTACTGTTATGTCATTCATAGGTACATATTTGAAACTTTGGCTGAAAAATGAATGTTTTTCTTAGATGAAAAATGTTAAAACAGGCATGGGAGGCAAAACCATTCGGATTCAGTATGTGAAAAGTATCAGCGGACATTTCTGCAATTTCATTACACAGCAAACAAATGGGGATTTTGGCTGTTTATTTTATTTTATTTTTATTTCTTGGCCTGCAAAGAGTGTTCCTCTCTGTTTCGGTTTCGGCTGCTGCCGGCAACAAAAGCGCCATGCGACCGCCCCTCCCCCCGCCGGCGTGCGGAGGAGAATGAAAAGAAAGAGGCAGAAACTGGTGGGTCGGGATAAGGGCAGTTTAACAGAACAGCAAAGAGAGGGAAAACAGGAACAACAACGATACAAATAAGGAGAAAACACAACAACGAACCGTACAGACAGCCGCTCTCCCGAAACAGGACCGACGCTGCGCCCCCCCAAGCCACGAGTGCCTTCCCGCCGCGCCGCCCCCCCCCCACCGGAACCCAGCGTGACGTCACATGGTATGGAATACCGGGCTCTCTTTGGCCAGGTGGGGTCAGCCCCCACCCCCCGGCTGTGCCCCTTCCTGGATTCCGGTCAAAATTAACCCTGTTCTGGCCAAACCCAGGACATTATCCACCCCTTATTCCATACCATCTACGTCATGCCCACGTCCCCCATTGTCCAGTTGATCACCACCACTTCTCCTGTCTCCAGATATCATTCCCTTAGTCTATGGATCATCACTCTAAAGTGTCCGTTGAGTTCATTTAATCCATGACTTCGGGCTTCATTTGTCATAATGGTCTTCCGTGGCAGGGGAGGTGATGTGTGGTGGTGGGTGGTCACTTGCTGCATCCGGAGCTCACGGCTGATGTATCTGGTGCGGCCCGTGCCCACAGTCTGCAGGAGATGTTGATCTTGATGAAGTTGCTGGATGCCAGTTGTTGAAAACCAGGTCCAGTTCCATCATCGCTGTGCTCTGCTAGGTTTTCATCGAAAAAGTTCATCCTTCTTTAATCTGGACAATTCTTACTATGCTACTACTGGTACAAAATATAACAATTACAACAGTGATAACAGACAGTGACAGGGTTATTTAACAACTAACTTTGTACAATTTATTTATGGACTATTCTCGCCCAAAATTAAATCCCCATGAGGTACACATTGGACTTCCCCATCCTTCCGCATTACCCACCAGGTACACCCAGGTCCTTGAGCAAAAGCAATCCCCCGGACGGGCTTGCCTTTGCCCGAGGCAGGACTAACCCAAACCATCTTCCCTAACATGTTCCGCATGTGCACTACAGGGACTTTATCCCCTTCTACTGGGCGCTGAGGTTTTGACTGGGCAGGACCAGCCCTGTTGGTGGACCCTCTGGTGTTGACCAACCAGGTGGCCTTTGCTAAATGGGTATCCCAATATTTGAAAGTCCCACCCCCCATTGCCCTCAAAGTGGTTTTTAGCAGCCCATTGTAACGTTCAATCTTTCCAGAGGCTGGTGCATGGTAGGGGATGTGATACACCCACTCAATACCGTGTTCTTTGGCCCAGGTGTCTATGAGGCTGTTGCGAAAGTGAGTCCCGTTGTCCGACTCGATTCTTTCGGGAGTGCCATGTCGCCACAGGACTTGTTTTTCCAGGCCCAGGATGGTATTCCGGGCGGTGGCATGGGGCACAGGGTAGGTTTCCAGCCATTCGGTGGTGGCCTCCACCATTGTGAGTACATAGCGCTTGCCTTGGCGGGTTTGTGGCAGTGTGATATAGTCAATCTGCCAAGCCTCCCCATATTTATATTTTAGCCATCGTCCTCCATACCACTGAGGCTTTACCCGCTTGGCTTGCTTGATTGCAGCGCATGTCTCACATTCATGGATAACCTGTGCAATAGTGTCCATGGTCAAGTCCACCCCTCGGTCACGAGCCCATCTGTATGTCGCATCTCTTCCTTGGTGGCCCGAGGTGTCATGGGCCCACCGAGCTATAAAGAGTTCACCCTTATGTTGCCAGTCCAGATCCACCTGAGCCACTTCAATCTTAGCAGCCTGATCTACCTGGTGGTTGTTTTGATGTTCTTCAGTGGCCCGACTCTTAGGGACGTGGGCGTCCATGTGACGGACTTTTACAACCAACTGCTCCAGCCGGGCAGCAATATCTTGCCACAATGGGGCAGCCCAGATAGGTTTGCCTCTGCGCTGCCAGTTGTTCTTCTTCCATTGCTGCAGCCACCCCCACAAGGCGTTGGCCACCATCCAAGAGTCAGTGTAAAGATAGAGCACTGGCCACTTCTCTCAACGGGCAATGTCTAAAGCCAGCTGGATGGCTTTCACCTCTGCAAACTGGCTGGACTCACCTTCTCCCTCGGCAGTTTCTGCGACTTGTCGTGTAGGGCTCCATACAGCAGCCTTCCACCTCCACTGCTTCCCCACAATGCGACAGGACCCGTCCGTGAACAGGGCATACTGTTTCTTATCTTCTGGCAGCTGGTTATACAGTGGGGCCTCTTCAGCACGTGTCACCTCCTCCTCTGGCGATGCTCCAAAATCTTTGCCTTCTGGCCAGTCCATGATGACCTCCAGAATTCCTGGGCGACTGGGGTTTCCCATTCGGGCGCGCTGGGTGATCAGAGCGACCCACTTACTCCACGTAGCATCGGTGGCATGATGCGTAGAGGGGACCCTCTCTTTGAACATCCAGCCCAGGACCGGCAATCGTGGTGCTAGGAGGAGCTGTGCTTCAGTGCCGACCACTTCTGAAGCAGCTCGAACGCCTTCATATGCTGCCAGAATCTCTTTTTCAGTGGGAGTATAGCGGGCCTCGGATCCTTTGTATCCCCGGCTCCAGAACCCCAGGGGTCGACCTCGAGTCTCCCCTGGTGCTTTCTGCCAGAGACTCCAGGTTGGGCCATTCTCCCCGGCTGCGGTGTAGAGCACGTTTTTAACATCTTGCCCTGACCGGACTGGACCAAGGGCTACGGCATGAACTATCTCCTGTTTAATCTGTTCAAATGCCTGTCGTTGCTCAGGGCCCCATTCGAAATCATTCTTCTTCCGGGTCACGTGGTACAGAGGACTCACAATTTGGCTGTAATTTGGAATGTGCATCCTCCAAAAACCCACAACACCCAGGAAGGCCTGTGCTTCCTTTTTGCTGGTTGGTGGAGACATAGCTGCTATTTTGTTGATGATATCCATTGGGATTTGACGGCATCCTGCCATCAAATGGCGCATCCTGCCATTTTATTCCTAGAAACTGGATATCTTGAGCAGGTCCCTTGACTTTACTTCGCTTAATGGCGAAACCGGCTTTCAGAAGGATCTGAACTATTTTCTCCCCTTTCTCAAAAACTTCCTCCGCTGTGTCACCCCATATAATGATGTCATCGATGTACTGCAGATGTTCTGGAGCTTCACCCTTTTCCAGTGCAGTCTGGATTAGTCCATAGCAAATGGTGGGACTGTGTTTCCACCCCTGGGGCAGTCGATTCCAGGTGTACTGGATGCCCCTCCAGGTGAAAGCAAACTGTGGCCTGCACTCTGCTGCCAAAGGGATGGAGAAGAATGCATTAGAGATGTCAATTGTAGCATACCACTTGGCTGCCTTTGACTCCAGCTGATATTGAAGTTCTAGCATGTCTGGCACGGCAGCACTCAGCGGTGGTGTGACTTCATTCAGGCCACGGTAGTCTATTGTCAGTCTCCACTCTCCAGTAGATTTTCTCACTGGCCATATGGGACTATTAAAGGGTGAGCGAATTTTGCTGATCACTCCTTGACTCTCCAGCTGGCGGATCAGCTGATGAATGGGGAGAAGGGAGTCTTGGTTGGTACGATACTGTCGCCGGTGCACCGTTGTGGTCGCGATTGGCACCTGTTGTTCTTCAACCCTCAGCAACCCCACAACGGAAGGATCCTCTGAGAGACCAGGCAAAATGGACAGCTGTTTAATTTCTTCCGTCTCCACAGCAGCTATGCCAAAAGCCCACCGATACCCCTTTGGGTCCTTGAAATAGCCTCTCCTAAGATAGTCTATCCCAAGGATGCACGGAGCCTTGGGGCCAGTTACAATGGGGTGCTTCTGCCACTCCTGCCCAGTGAGGCTCACTTCAGCCTCCAGTAGACTCAGCTCTTGGGACCCCCCTGTCACTCCCGAAATGCAAATGGACTCTGACCCTTTGAACTCTGATGGCATTAAAGTACACTGTGCACCAGTGTCCACTAGAGCTTTATACTCTTGTGGATCTGACGTGCCAGGCCACCGAATCCACACCGTCCAATAGACACGGTTGTCCCTTTCCTCCACCTGGCTGGAGGCAGGGCCCCTCTAATCCTCGTCAGAGAATTTGCTGCTCACTTGCTGTAAGAATGACTTGGAGGTCCCCTCCAGAGGATCGGAATCAAGGTCAAACTGTCTACCTGGTCTGGAGAGCTGGCTTCTGGAAACTGGAGCGGCATTTTTCCTAACAGAATCCCCTTTTGTGATTGTTTTACCTCGCAACTCACGCACTCGTGCCTCTAGACTTGAGGTGGGTTTTCCATCCCACTTCCTCATGTCCTCTCCGTGGTCACGCAGGTAAAACCACAGGGTGCCTCGGGGTGTATAGCCTCTGTATTCCCTCTCCTGAGCAGAGAAACGCTTGCCCCTAATAGCTGAGACACTGGCCCGTACAGGTGGGGAGTAGGACATGTTCTCTTTGATTTGCCGCACCTCCCGGGCCAGTTTCTCCACAGCTGAGACAAGGGAGGAAGAGAGACTTTCCTCATATTGCCGGAGTCTGACAGCCACCTCATCCACTGTTGGTGTCTCCTTACCCTTCCAGTTTACAACTGCCAGTGAGTTGGCATATGAGGAGGGTGCGCTCCGCACAAACTTCCTCCACATAGATGCTGTGCACTGGACTTCATCTGGGTCTGTGGGTAACTGGTCATCGTCTGGTTCATTATAAATCAGCTCCAGCACAGCTAATTCTCTCAAGTACTGAATACCCTTTTCCATATTGGTCCACTTGCCAGGATGACATACAAAATCGTCACTGAAGGGGTACCTCTCCCTCACCCCTGAGAGAAGTCTCCTCCAGAGGCTGAGGACTTGTTCCTTTTTCCCAATGGCCTTGTCAATGCCCCCATCCCTGGCCAGGGATCCCAGCTGCTTGGCTTCCTTGCCCTCTAACTCCAAGCTGCTGGCCCCGTTATCCCAGCACAGCAGCAGCCAGGTGACAATGTGCTCTCCTGGGTGGCGGCTGAAATCTTTCCACATGTCTTGCAGCTCGCCCAGGGACAGGGACCGGGTGATGATCTCTGTCTCTGTCTCCCATGATGACCCTGGCTCATCATCATCCCTCCCGGAGCGATCCGCTCTCTTTGCGTCTTTCTTTAGTTTTACGGGGGCGACTGCTACCGGCACAGGTTGGTCATTGGGCTCAGCCGCGCTGCCTGCAGCTGGAGCTGGGGCTGGAGCAGCTGCTGTGCCTGCCAGGGAAACCGAGGCAGACCCTGCAGCTGTGGCTGCAGCAGCCGTGGTGCCGGTCGGGGGGGCTGTGACTGCCTGCTGGGCTGGAGGGGCTGCAGGGCCGGCTGGGGGGGCAGCGCCAGTTGCAGCGCCTGCCGCTTCGCTTCCCCCCCTTTCCCCTTTAAGGCACTGAACAGTGTTGAACATGGCTCGGTAGGCGTGGGCCAGACCCCAGCACATTGTGGTGATCTGTGTCTCTCTGGAGTTCCCAGGGTGGCAGCACACTTTTTTCAGATATTTTACCAGATTGTCCGGATTCTGTATTTGTTCAGGGGTGAGTTTAAAACACACCGCAGGTGCCCACTGCTCTAGACATCTGCCCATGCTGTCCCACACACCCAGCCACTCACAGCTATCCAGCCCCGGGGCAGGTCTCTGCAGGATGTTCTTAACGACTTGCTTAACCCTAAACAAAACCCAGAACCCGTTCAGCAGGCAGAACAAAAGGAGAGTGCTGCCCTGAGCATCCCACCTGTACTCGAAATTCTCAAAAGCAGTTAGGACCAGCCTCAGGAAGAGGGGGGGGGGCGAAAGAGTGGGGGAAGGTATCCCCTTCGGTTTTCCCCACAGACTGGGTTTGATTATTAACAAAATCTAAGACGTAGGATCCGAGGTACGGAAATGACCGCAGTGCCGCATGCAAATACAAGACTAATTTCATGCACAGTGATGTTATCATATCATAAGTCGATATCATACAGTACAGCAAAATCATCATCCTGATCTTTTTTCCCGAGGTAACAAACAGCACGGCGGCAAACACATACAGCAAGTAAGGATTTATGTAGCACAGATATTTGATCAAAGTCAGAAACATTTTTACCGGCTACTTTAACTAACACAGTAAATGCGTATAATAAATTTTAACAAAATCTATGAAAGCAGTTTTAAGACCAGCTGCTCAGCCCTGCCTTTATCCCTGCCCCACGCTTGGGCGCCAATTTAATGTTTTGGTTCCGGCTGCCGCCGGCAACAAAAGCGCCACGCGGCCGCCCCTCCCCCCGCCGGCGTGCGGAGGAGAATGAAAAGAAAGAGGCAGAAACTGGTGGGTCGGGATAAGGGCAGTTTAACAGAACAGCAAAGAGAGGGAAAACAGGAACAACAACGATACAAATAAGGAGAAAACACAACAACGAACCGTACAGACAGCCGCTCTCCCGAAACAGGACCGACGTTGCGCCCCCCCAAGCCGCGAGTGCCTTCCCGCCGTGCCGCCCCCCCTCCACCGGAACCCAGCGTGACGTCACATGGTGTGGAATACCGGGCTCTGTTTGGCCAGGTGGGGTCAGCCCCCACCCCCCGGCTGTGCCCCTTCCTGGATTCCGGTCAAAATTAACCCTGTTCTGGCCAAACCCAGGACACTGTCTTTCCAGTATGAATGATCAAATCCTCTGGTGTGAACCTTCCAGAAGTTGCTTTGCCATCATCACAGCCTCTGCTCAGGCTAAATGGACACCGGTAGGAGCCTGCACCCAGCTAGAGGCAACAGGGCAGGGAGCAGGATGTAGGCAACCACGCAGGGGACCCTCAGGGATGTGTAGATTACTTGGGAAGTGCATTTGCACTACTTGCAGGTTGCTGGGAGCACTTAGGCACACTCAGATCTGCAGCACTCACCTCTCTTCCAGGAGGAGTGTGGAAGGAGGGGAACCCATGCTCCTTGGAGGGGATGTGCGTGTAGCGCACAGTGCTGGGAGGCATAACTGTGACTATTCATTGGGATTAGAACATTCTGGGATGCACTATAGAAGGGTATTTAGAAATTCATAGTTGCATATCAACATTTTCAAGCATCTAGTATCATGTTTTACCCCTTGTATCATGGTTTATCTGTTTATCTGCAAATATTGATGTTGCTTACATGGTTCACAGATTGCCAGTTAATTACATGTTGTTAATAAATCAATAAACCACTTTGATTCCGATTTGGTTTAAACTGTACACTGAGCAGTTTTTTGTCTGAGACAGCCATCTGTGTTTGCCATTAGCAGGCCAGCTGCATCCTGCTCCCTACTTATTTTAAAGAAACAAATGGTTCCCAGCTAGGGCAGGAGCTGGACTCTCCAGTACAGCTTTCTGCTCAATTCTCATTTAAACTATTCATTGCAGTAAGAGTTTGTAAAACTCAGTAGTAATCACTGAGAATTCTTTGTTGCTCTTCTAAACCTAGAGGAGAAATGAGTTAAGTGCAAGCGCAGGTTATGAAGCTGAATAAATATAACTTTGGGGTTAGTACATGCTTTTACACAAAGGAAGACACTTTCAGGAAAGTAATGAGGTCAAATCAGGTCATATGCTGATATCCTGTGTGATACATATATCTCTATTTAACTTCAAGATAACATTTATCTGTTAATTCAGACAGAAAGATTTTTTTCCTTTACAATGTACTTGGCTGTTGTCCAAAAAATAAGGGTTTTAATATATATAATACATATATATATAATTCTAAGCTGTGTTATAGTCTGCTGAATGTCATGAATTACAGGGTTTTCTGGCATATTGAAAGAAAGCAGTAGTTAATAAGCATGGATCTTTGATAGGCCTTTGATATTTTCATCAGGGTGACTCCTCTGGTAGCCAGGTATGTCTTTTGTCTCTGATCCTCTGTCTAGATCGTCCTGACTTTAACAAAACTAAACGAAGCCGTAGACAAGTGGCCCTGTTTTCATTCTTCTGGGTGATCTTTCTCCTGAATGACGGCTGTAACTAAATTAATGTATTAACCAAGTTTCATCTGTTATTTTTGGCATTCCCACACAGCATGAAATCCTTTCATTTGTCCATAGCTTTTACAAGAGTGCTTAATGAGACAGGCCAGGTCAGGACAAAGTCCCAAACCTGCAGCTCTGCTGTGCTGGTTGCAAGTCCCTGCTGGGTGCTCAGGCAGTGTGGACAATGAAGCAGCTGGGCTGACAGAAAAGAGGGAAAACAAGAGGAGGTGAAGGAGGAGAAAGCCAGGAGGGGTTGGAGAGAGAATTAGAGGAGGAAAGGAAATGGGATTTGGGCTTGGAAGTGTAACCAAGCAGACAGGAGGAACAAGAGACTGGAACAGGGCTTTTTTAAGGAGACAGGGACTGGGAACTGAAAATGGGGTGAAAAAGACACAAGGAGCACCAGGGAAATAGGGAATGAGATTCAATGGGTAGCTGAAGTTCTGATGCAGCAGAAAATTATGAGCATTAACTGCATGCAAATGATGATACCAATCTCAATCCAGAAACTCAGAAAATGAAGAAAAATGACAGGGCGTTTAATCTAATCCTTAAGTCATTTGCTTCCTATCACACAGGAACCCTGTAGCTGCCAGAGAAAAAAACATTCAGGTCTGCAAGGCAGTGTTCATCTGCCCTCCTCTGGCTACTCTTTCCAAAACTCTTTCTTTATTCTGAACACATCTTCCAACTTTTTCTAAAAATGAAAGAAGAATATTTTAGAGAATAACTATACAATCCTCAGAGTTCCAGTCATCCAGCGCACTAGATGAAGGAGCAACTGTGCAAAAAATAATTTGTGATCATATAATAAAAGGCTGCATCCTGACGTCCATAATCTGCTGAGAAGATAAAACTAACTGAGGAGTTTCATACCTTTAAAACCCTTCATTTTGCAACCTTAATGATTTATTTTCTTGTTGTGAGGTTTCCTGTCTGAGTTTAAATGTATGTGTTACCCCAGAAGCCCCAAAGTGTTTACAACATAAAAGGACAACTGCCGGTACAAGGATGTAGTCATGTACTGTATCACAAAACTAGAAGTCAAGCAGATTCTGATAATCCCTTTCTTCCCCACTTTTTAAGTATTGGCCAGCTGGCAGCTATCAGGGCAGCTTTACAGGGCAATGGATGTCTTACCAAGGTTACTGCTGACAATGCAAAAAGAAGGCAGCAGATGATACCTCAGAGGCAGAAGTAACTAAATTGGGAGGGGCAAGGCAGGCAAACCAGGTTAACTAATCAAAAATAAAAGGAATAAAATCCTAAAACAGTTGTGACGGGCCTTGAGGGTGAGGACAAGGGCTTTGACCTTGTTGTGGTAGAACAGGAAAAGCAAGCACTTAATCACCCACGCAGCATCTTAAGCAGCTGTTCTGGTCTTCACGCCGATATTCATACAGTCTGACAATTTGCTTAGCATTTCAATTAATAAAACATTTTATGAAGAATCAGTTGTACCTCCAAGTTCTCATCTTTTATGTAGTTTTTAATTACTTCTTCAACACTTGCAGCCTTGCTTGGATTATACATGCTGAAAAAATAATTTGGCTATTCTGAAACGAATCATTAAAAAATATCTCTGCATAAAATTTCCTGTCAGATAGAAGTACAGGAACCATCCATTACTTCAATACAGTGTTAACATCCAGGGGTAGATTGAATTTTCTTTATCCAAAGGTACTGATTTTCCCAACTTATGCGTACCTTTCCTTAAACTTTCCTTCAAAAATTGCTTGTGACGTAAAAGAAGAAAATTTTTTTCAAGAACGATCCAACCTTACTATTTCTTAGAACTAGAAAGAGTTCCTTATACACTGGTGGTACTGTGATGTTGTGCAGAAGATAAGCACAGTGACAAGTCTCTCTCTCAGCTCTCAGATAAGGAGATGGGCATGGCAGGCTCCCTACAAATCTCCAAAAAGCCCCCACCCAGACTCCACCTACACCAACAGATGCACCAAGCCTGAGTGTTCGTGATCAGTTTGGATGCCCCCTCCCTAGAAGTGTTCGAGGCCAGGCTGGATAGGACTTTGAGCAACCTGGTCTATTTGAAGGTGTCCCTGCCCATGGCAGGGGGATAGGGATGAGATGACCTTTAAGGTTCCTTCCAACCCAAAGTGTTCTATGATTCTGTGATTCTATGACCAGCCAAAATGAATGCTCACAAATGTACCCAACGCAACAGTACCTGTCTCCTGACGACTGGTATGCCAGGGACCAGTAGATCACCATTTGCTCCCAGGGATACTTCACACTGTGAAACAAACCCAAGGGTTTATTGAACAGAAAACTCACAAAGAGAGATAGCAGCTACAGAACTCAATACAGCTCTGAACTTCTAATGGTCAAGCAATTGTATCAATATGTGTTTCTGTAGTCTACTAGATTCTGACATTTTTGTATATATATTTAATAAAATATTTATTAACACCAACATTGTACAGGTCTAGTTCTTACAGCTAAAATTAGAACTTCAGAGAACATCACTAGCATTTTGTGGAAGCCTGTATGTCAGGTAAAAAACTCTGATAATTGCCATTATCAGCCGCTGAGACCTTTGAACACCTTCAGGCCTTGACTTCCAATTGCTGCTGGGATAGAATGCATCACCAACACCTGTTTAAACTGAATACATGCTTTTATGTATAGCTGATACAAAAATGTTTGACTTTTAGCAATTTTATCCTAAACTGCATTTTTTTATTGAAGAAAATGATTGGAAGAACCTAGTGTTAATGCTGGCAAGGTTAGAGGTGCCCAAAAACAATGAAGCATGCAGCTGGCATCACCCTTAGAGTCCCCTGGCACACAGCAGCACATATAATGTGTCAGTCCCCTGGCACTTGTATAATGACTTATTTTCATTGGGCACATCAAGCGTTGTGCTGAGCTTTCAAAGTGAGTAGAGCCTGTGGATGCAAGAAGATTAGTACAAGCATTTGCAAATTAATGATTGCATATCCATGTGTGTACTGAAATGAATAAATGCCTAGGCTGGGACAAAAAAAAAACTGGGATCTTGGGAACAGATTTCTGGGGATAGAATAAAAAGTGTGCAGGTACTAATGTCTTCTTCTGAACTGCTTACAACACGTAGTGAATTCTCATTTTATATATGAATCTATTTTAAATGTTGAAACATTGATGCTCAACAATGAAACTTCAAGGCAAAAGTGATGTTCAGAAAATGCAATGTAGAAGAAAATCATTGGGTCTTCCACATTTGTTTTCTAAATAAAAGTGTAGGGAAAATGCCTTGTGAAATTGAGGCCAATATTTATCAAATGTGTAATCCATTTTGTCTAATGTTGTTTAATACACATGTTGTTTTTGTGCCTAGAATATGTAAGTGCACCATAGCTGATGCTGGATGAAAGTGTGATAAAATGTCATTTTAGATCTTTCATTGCTTGGATTCAAGATCCATATTTCTCAATAAACACTATTCTAGTCAAGAAGAACAAGTTTGACTGATCTTTTTCTTTGAAAATATACATCCTCTGATTTTTCTAGTGCTCGGTGTTCAGAAGAAAATGTCGAAGAAATATCCAGAGCTGCACTATTCAGATATTGTTTCAGGTTTCCCTTACAAGAATCACCAATAACATTGAAATAAAATCTATGTGTTTGGAATTAAAGGCTCTTTAATAGGTTCAGAACAAATACACCTTTAGTCTGGAAATGAAAAATGAGTTGGTAAGAGTACAGAATACCACCTTCTTTGATGACAAACCAATAGTGAAAACGGTTGAGGAAACGAAGAACAGTAACACAATTTTAATATTTTAACATGCTGTCATCTCATTTAGTAAGCGTATAGAAGCATTTTGTACCTTCTTTATTGCGATCAATCCAGCTTTTATAGTGATTTTGTTATGGTCATAAATATTCTATTCCTCTCCACTGCAAAAATGCAGAGTATGCTCTATTTCTTTTATAAATATTAACAGACACAATATACCTTTTCAAGAAGTAATCTGATCACATTTGTTTGCTGTAAATCACAGTATTAACCTCAGGGGTGTATTTTTTTAGTGACAAACACACAGAAGTTCAAGAACAACTTATTCTTTTGTACAATATATTGAGAAAAGCTCTCCTGTCAGCTCAATAAAAATGATATGTACTAATATCTTACCTTGTCATTAAACCAAAGATATAGACATAATTGTACAAATATTGTAAGTCCACATTACTGATTTTCTCAGATGCTTTGTTTCTCTGTTGAATTGTTTCCTTAATGATTGATTTTTATTAACTATCATTTCTCATTAATGTTTCATACAGAATTACGTTTTGAGTACACCAGGATTTTTTTCTTTGATGTTTTTATTACACTGTTTTCTTCCTGCATAGATAGATTAAATTTTTTAAGTGAAGAAAACTCCAGATTCAGATGACTGTTAATACGAGTAAATAAAATTCAATAGCTATATTAATTAAAGCTTGCTGCTCTTTCGATTCATACACTGTCTATAGCAGGCTGCAAAATGTAAATGTATGTAAAACATACATGTATTTTAAACTATATAGCCAGTTTCTCTGAATGCTTTTTGTATGTGAATCTTTTGCAAATAGCTTGTTAAAAATATTATAAACCCAAGAAATTGTGATTGATATCACCTACATGCCATATTTCTGTTATTTGATTTGATTCATTTTACCTCTCTATTTGGTTTTCCAATATGGAAATGCAAATGCATTTTTTTTCATTCAAAAATTATCTTTTGTAAATCATTTCCACTAGATTGGAGGTAAACTTTTACTGAATACTGTGTATAGATATATATTGCATTTAAAATTATTGTGTTGTAGACTATCTACAAGCAGATTATGTTTCCTAAATCTTATCCATTATTGAAAAAAAATAATTTTGATGGCTTCCAAATCTATGGGTTTCTTGTAAAGCTTTCCCTGTGATTGTTTAAATAGCAAATAGAAAGATGTGTGTCTATTGACCAGCAAAATAGATGCACTTTGCAGCACACCATGTAGCCCTGGAGCTTATCTTAACTTTCACTTGGTTCATCCACACAAGTATCTTTCCCATTGAAACCAAGATACAGAAGAGAAAGAACTGTCTATGCCTCAGCATGGACTCAGGCCTTGACCATGCATGAGAATTCAAGAGTTAGAAAAGAATGCTGGTTTACATGTCATCTATACTGCTTAGTTGTAATTCCTCTAGATAATACTGTTCGTTTTCTTTTCTTGCATTAGCATGCAATACTTCTGGTGTAAATGCTCATGTTTTAAAAACAATGTGCAGTTCTTAAATGTAAAGTTAAATTTACTCCATGACTTGCAGGAATAAATCCAAATAGTTAAATATTCAAGGCAAACAAATAAGGTGAAGGATGAGTATAGGTAAAACAAATAAATTTTTAATGTTTGTTATTAATATTTGCTGTTTATTGTTACACGATAATGGCTGTGAATCTCAGGAAATCCTCTAATCTCATGCAAGGATTTCCATCTCAATTGGTAAGGATGTCTCCCCATAGAGCCTTGCAAAGTTTGTTCCTTTATAATCTTGTCAGTATGTTTGGGACACTGTTGCAGTCTAAAGAATGGTCCAAATAATCACATGTATCTTGCTGTTATCTATCTGATTTTAATAAAAAAATAACCTTAAATCTTGGAAAAAGAAAGAAATATCATTTTAAGGTTTGCATTGTGCAGGCATTTTGAGCAGACAGATATTTTTTCACTTTGATTTAGTATTGGAACTCATTTGCTGCCATGAATATACTCAGAGATATTGATGGATACTCGGGGTGTGGGTATGAGCACTGCCTTGTTTCACCCAAACACAGACAGGCCAAGCTGGTGCTCCTCCTTTCAGCCGGGAATCAGCACAGGGCCCTGTGGATACACAGCGATGAGACAGAAATGGTGGCAGGAGTATCTGGCGGGAAGAAGCATCTGTCCATCAGCCCGTTGATTGTGTGATTTGCCTTCTTAATGACTTGACACAGAGAACTACCTTCTTTGGTGACATGATGTAGCTATCCAGACACGCTGTAGCAAACTGGTAATCCTGTTTAAGTGTCTTCTTTTTTCCCCTCTTCAATTATTGCCTAGATTTACGTATTTAAATTAACCTTACATGAAAGCACTTGCTTTGCCATCTTTGATGAGGAGGGCTACATATTTGTTATCTTGGCTTATTGTATCAGTTCATGCACTGCACAGAAAACTCTGAAGAAAGGTATCCATGGGAAGCAGGAATGCCATGACCCTCCTACAAGAGGATATTCAGATTATTTCATCAGGTATGCAGTTTTTCCATTTCTTTGACAGTCTGCCTGTTAGCATTCTTGTCGGCATTGCCAGATGGCCCTCAGAAATACCCTCCCATACTCTGAAATTGTTGTTCTGCCAGCTCTTGCAAGGGGCATTCCCCAGTAGAGAGAGGCTTCCTTATTTAATTCACAGAAGGGGTAAAAATGTAATACCACCCTGGGTCTTGAGAGCACTTGGATGTTAGTTCTACTTCACTCAGATAACTGGGGAATCTTTTTTTGAGGATCAAAAATAGAAAGTCTAATTTCAGAGCAGAGTTTATGTTCCCTTTTAAGAACTTTTAACTTTTGTACTACCAAAAATGAGATAAACCCACTTGCTCTTGTCTTTTCTTTGCTATTTTGTGGTAATATACCACTCAAGTTCCAACCACTATGTCTTCATCTATTTTATCTGACAAGCCATATATAAAGATTCAGTTCAGTGTTTATCACAGTACAAAAGATATAAAGCTCTGAAAAATATGGTTTCAAATATAATAGAAATGGTGACATACCCTAACCTATTGTGGCAGCAACAACACTACTGTAATATAGAAGGTTACTAAGACGTATTGGCAGTGAAGGCTGCTTGCACTGCTGTGATGGCTCTTTCTATAGGCATGGTAATGCAGCTTAGTTCCTGAGTATCATATGTTGGCAAATGAGGGTATAGTAGTCAGGAGATGTTCCACATAAAAAGACTTGTTTGTTTGTTGTTTTTTTTATCTTAAAGAACTGCTAATGACATGTTTTGAGCTGAAAGGTCAAGCCTAGGAGAAGCTACCAGTCCACAGTGTTAGTTAGATCTCTCATCCTAGAAAGAAAAGTGCTACTGAGAACTGCTATAATGTTGTCTCTGCAAAGACTGAAGACAATCAAGGGTGGAGAGTGCCAAGATCTGAGGTATCAAAACATCTTTTCTCCAGAAACAGAGAAGGAACTGCTAGGATATGTGATGCCGGTATACAAAGTACTGCAAACACAGAGAAAGAAAAGTGATAAAGAGAATTCTATAGTTAAAATATCAGCACTATGTTCACTCAGAATAAAATAAGGAATGTGTAGGTAGGAAAAAGAGAAATGTAAAAATCAGTTCTTACGTCTCTTGCTAGTGAAATGCAATTTTCAAGGATGCTTACACCTAAAAGTTACCTAAAGCTACATAAATAGGCACATGACAACTGAAAGTAAAAAAAAATAATAATAAAATAATGTAATTACTCAGATGCTGGAGGGAAAGACAGAAGATGAGAAAGAAATCTACCAAACAGTGGAGCATTTCAATAACCATTTTAGCACAGAAATATGTAAAGCCTCTAAGAGTACCTGCCTACTGCTAAATAAAAGAGATGCCAAGTAGCCCAGAAAGCTACGTTCATGTTGCACAGTGCTGGCTCCTGAGCACTCTCCAGGTCCATGCTAGAACCTTGTGCTTCTAAACCACTGTTCTTATTCCTGCTATTTTCTTTGGTTTAAACATCTGAAATATTTTAAGGGTTACGTTACCACTCCTTATAGTGGTGCTTTAGCAGTGTGAAACTGATGGTCCTTGCTTCTGGAGTGTGGCGTGTTTTTACTACAATAAATTATGGATTAAAAGAATATAGAGGTGTTCGAGAAACTCCTGGAACAGTTTTGAAGACCTGTCCCGAGAAGGAGGGAAGAAAAATCTTCAAAATTCAGGCTCATGCACATTGATTTTGGAAATGGTCCCTCGTGCATAAAATCCCCCAACCCTTGCCCGGCCATCTCTCAGAAAGTGCTGATTGGCCCAGGTCATTATCATGCCAGTTGTATGCTAACTGTTTGGCACTGCGCATAATCACATTCCAGTACTCTAGCTAATTCCTCCTCCTTTTTTAACAATAGAGACGTAGCTTAAAAGCCTAAAGATATAACTATGGTTCCAAGAATCCTATTAATGGAATAACTGGCACATGATCCATGAGTATTTATTTAGTTGTTTTTCTCTTCATCTCCAGTACTTTATACTTGTTTCTGTGAAGTTTTTATCTGATTCTATACAGCATCTTACCTCCTAGAAAGGCCAATCAAAATTTCACACCCCTGGGTCCCATTCTGTCATTATCTCCCCTGTGAGCTGTGGCTATCCTTCGAGGTTCTGATCATTATCCTTCAAGACCCTAAAGAACATTCATCGGTATGACAAAGCTACATTAGTTTTCATGTGCCAGTCACTGAGAAGACTGCCATCATCAGTGGTGCTACATCCTCCAGCAAACACACAAAATGTCAAGAGTAGGAGGTCCTGAGCAACATGGCTTCAGCTGTGTCATTCCTGTTACATTCAGATGGGTCTGAGACTTCTTTAACTTCTAAACTTCTTTACAACAAGCAATAGTCACTGCTCCCAAGATAAGGACGCAATAGCAGGATATACAGGGTGTTCATTATTCAGGAAGTAATTTTGTCTTTGAAAACACAAAAAGCATGGTGAAGAATGAATGTAAGCCCATAATGTAACACAGCTGAGTAGCAGCACTTACAAGCATTTAATGCGGGGCCATCAGTCCTTCCAGCATTTGCTGAGATCCTGCTAAAACAAATCTATAGAGCAGAGGATATTCCCTCTCTAAAGCTGTCAGTTGATGCTAGATCATTTTTAGTAATGTAAACACCTGTGAATTCATGAACTTGTGGTAATGAATTGCAAAATGGAACTAACGCAGAATGATATTGGTAGCACAAGAGATGTCTAAAATAATTTTCAATGTCTCATACGTTCTCCTTTTTCTTTCTGTTTCCTCCTTAAGGACAAGTCTATAAATCATTTCTTTTTTCTGCAAGACAAAACTATTCAGGTTTTTTTTTTTGCAAGCTGTCTAACCAAAAGTAGACACGGCCAGATGGGGTGACTTGTGAAAAGAAATTTTGTAGGGGAGTTTTACAGATTATTACGAATTGCCCTCATGAGGCATTTATGTCCTTACACAAGGCCCATCTTTCAGAGAACAGAGCAAGTATAAAGCTGTGTTGTGTGACAGACAAAAACAAAAAAATGGGCAAATGTTAGCTAGAGAAGAAAATAAACTCGTAAAAGTACAGGACTGGAGAAAGCATCTTGGCCACACAACATGCAAAAAAGACAGGGCCTGGGGAAAGGAGTGGGAATAACAGGAAAGGCAATATATGAATTGTCAAAGATGACAGAAAAAGACTAAGTATACTGGTTCACTGGAGTTTTCTACTATTTTACATGTAGTTTTATTCTAATTACAGACAAAGCACATATAGTCCAACATTTCCAAAGTACTGGGAGTATAGAAGAAAGGAATAGACTGTGAAATCCTTGAAGAACAGGCAGCTGCTCATGACAACAGTTTTCTCACTCCAGAACTGGGCATCGTTGAGTCACCAAGGAGAGGGCAGCCCCTGCCATGGCATGGCAAAGCTCTCAAACAGCTGCATGTCCCCAAGCCCAGTGGGTTCCTGTGCAAAACCTCCATATGGCACAAGAAATGGTCTCTGAACTTTAAAATAAAACTGTCAAATACTTCTGAAGTCACAAAACAGGAATTTACTTTCAAAAGACTGACGCTGAAAAATTCTTAATTAACATTTCTTAAAATTTTAAACTGATGCTTCTCACTCTCAAGGCAAAATGGCCTGTTCTCTTGAGAGAAGCATGAATGCCATTGCCAAATGGTAAATTAACTGAGCTTTGTTTATACTCTTGTGTTCAGATGGAGTAAAGACTTAAGAAGTTGAGCTCTGATGCATTCTTTTTTTCCTACTTAGATCCACTAATCCTCCTTCTCACCTTTAATATATAAATATATACTGTGTCTACATACATATATAAGCACATATATCTTTATTTCTACGTGCACACAGACATACAAACACACATACTGTCTTCACTTAAAGGGACTTAAAAGGAACAATTGGAATATCTGATTTGAATTAATTATTTTTTCTCTTCTGTTTACGTACTGAGTTACCCAAATTAGGGGTATTTTTCACTTTCAAGATTTAAATCTTTTTTGAGCATTCTTCTCTTTGCCCACTTTTTCCTCTTTTTATTTGCAATTAGCACCGAATGAATTTGTCTGAGGAATGTAATTACATGGCACGTACTTAAAATGAAAGTAGTTACAATTTATGATGGAGTCCTCTGACCATTCCTGTTTAATACTGTTTTCAATGAAGTCAAAAGACCTTCAATGAAAGCAAATAGGCCCTGTTATGTTCTGTTACAGATTTAAATCAAGTAGCTCCTTTGAAGTGGATTTATATCAGCATAAAATCAATATAAGAATCAGAAACCAAGCCTATAAAATGTAAATAGTGTCCAAAATTCACACAAGTTATTTAACTCCATCGATTTCTTGGTAGGCAGTCTGTGAGATGTGGATGGGAAACATTTTTTCTACAGCATAGTCTTGAAATGCTGCCTGCATGTCTTAGCTTTCTGGGGTTTTTCACTTTGGCAGCGGGTGAAACATGGCTAATGTTAAGCTCAGCATTGTGAACCATGGCCAAACTAGCACATTTCAAACCATTAGCTCACCTCCTCATCCTGTTAAAGCTTTAGTCCACAGAGACTCAGCACTCTCAGATTCCTTACCTGCTGGTCAGGTAAACCAGCCAACCAAAGTAAAATGATGTCACTCAAGCTCCTATTCTGCATCTGTTTTAAAGCTTTCTCCAGTCCCTCAGCCATTGCAATTGTCTCGTGTTAAATTATGGGCACATTTTCATCTGGCTTGGGAAAGGTATTGGATTAGACTTTTCAACATGCTCATCTTACTCTGTAGCACGGCAGAGGCAAGACAGGCAACATCTTTTCAAAGTGGTTAGGCCGGGTGTGCAAGTACTTTCTTCATGGTAACAAGGCACTGCAGAACAGGGGCTCTGGCACTTTATAAACCTATGTGGTTTGTGACAGCTCCAGATCCATCTTTACTCACCCAAGAATTACCTTTAAGGCTTTTACAAGTTAGGAAAGCATAACAAACACTGCAAGTTTTATTTGGTTGCCCAAGCACAGATCTGTAATGCCACTCTAGATGCCTTAGGCTATCCCACTTGGATAGCCAGAAGTAGGAGTAGCTTTTGAGCTCGGGGTTGTATCTGCCAGCCGTATATGGATGTCGCTCAGATACACTGAGGTATCTACCTCAAAATGTACTAAAACCTTATTTTTAAATGACTGGATTAGACCCACCCACTGGGGAACTGATGGCATGTCTTTCTCCACCTGTAACAGAATAAGTAAATGATCATTCTGAGGTGACTGTTTCTTGTTATTGACTGCAGGTGCTTTTCTTTTTCTAGGTGACGTTCAGACAGCTTAGAAATATAAGTTAATTCCTCTCAATGTTTCTAGGATGAGGTTTGTGAAAACCTGTTTTTTCCTAAAAATTTGTAAGTCATCTTGCTTTTATATTATTAACTTGGAGCTTGAGAGGAAAGATGAGAAGATCTTAAGCCAGTGGGAACAAAATCTTAAGATGCAGAGAGAACCTGATGCAATCCATCTTCCTCATTCTTTCTCAGTTCATCTACTAGTAGTTTCTCTACTTGTAAAATGAGGAACAAACATTCCCCTTGAAGACGACTAGAAAAGGCATGTAGGAGCTAAGTATTGGAATCAGTACAGACTTTCTCATACTTGTAGTAAGTAGACATACTGACTACAAGCAGTAACTCATTAAGCCACACTAAAGCAATGTGCAGCTATTTGTTTCAGTACGAAGAAATTGACTTGGATTAAATATTTTGGCACAATTTCTTGGGCAAATGCTGCCCTCCATGTTAAAATGCCTTTTATTCTGGAACAGGGCGACTTTGCTCAGCAAGGACTCTTGGCAGGCTTAAACTGAAAGGGAGTGGGGAGGAGCAAAGGGACTCCTGCATAGCATTGGATGCGTAAGCGCATGGGGCATGGATCTACACTGTTCCTTCCTGCCATCATTCAGATGCAGACTGCATTTGCCCCTAGGGGTAGAAAATTACATGATGCAGTCCTCAAAATGTTGGTTCTGAACATTTCTCTGTGTAGAGAATTTCTCACAGAGAAACAAATTAATTCTGAATCTAATAAAGTCTTTTCAATTAAAAAAAAAGGAAAAAGATTTATTCTCAAATAAGAGGTAATTCTAAGGTAAAATTGTAGAGAAACCCTGACCAACACCATCTTCTGGTAATGAATTTTCCCAGTGAAAACAAATCACACGGCTTCTAATTGTTATGAGTGGAATACATAAGCTCTTATACTTCCCCGCAGCAAGGTCTGTGAAGTTCTATGATACCTGTTATATGTTTCTAGCTGCCTTGAGGAATAACACTGAGAATGAATTTAGTAAGATGGAAAGCAATGAAAAATGTATAAACCCATTCTTTAACAAAAAAAGTTAATCTCTGCTAGAAGGATGGTTCATATGCAGACAAAATATGAGAATATGAGGAACTTCTTACAGTGTTAAGTGCCAGATCCTTCTGTCTTAGGTCATCAGCTCAGAAGACCTGTTACAGTCACTGTGTTAAATGTAAGCAGGAAATACCTACCTAGGCATTAACACGCTAAAGCTTCTACAGGACTGGCGGTAGATATTTACTTTATGAATGAACTTTCTATATGACATTCACAAAAGCACAGGGGAAAAAACATTGTTCAAGTACTTTTAACCCCAAGGGTCAGTTGTTTATCAGTCTTGGGGCTATAGACACTGGTATGAAGGTGTAGACTTAAAATAGAACTATCCATAATTCAGCTGTGGCAGAAACTCAGTGCTGCAAGAAAGAGATATCCTCAGAATATTTTGCTTCTATAAACTGTATAAGCAAGTAAAGCTGAAGGAAGCTTTTGCTTCATTACCTCAGCAGTTGTGATCTGACCTTTTGGCTGCAGTTGGTAAAAAATCCCTTGTTCTCTCTCCTTCACGTACCAGGAATTAGCATTTTTCTAAACTCCATGAACTCAAGCTATGTGAATTCTTCGTAGTTTGCAAACAGTTTTTCAATGTCACATTTCTATAACGGTATTATAGAACAAAACTAATTGCTGTCTGTAGTGGATGCAATTCTATTCACAGCAAGATAAATTGTATTTCTATACTACGATTTCCATTGTGTTACCTCCATGTATCATGAGAGTTATCCTGATGTGCACAGCAGTGGGCTACTTACTTATACACTGAACTACAGTTTTATGCAGAATGCATCATCTTGTTTTGCTGTCAGAAAGGTAGAGGAAATCCCAAAGCATGGCTATAGAGTGCCATCTGTTGGAAGGGTTTAATGAGTGTACTCACCTCTAATCAGGCTCTACCTGGAGGAGTAGAAAGCAATTTTGATATTTCATAAGCTTATACTGCAAATGAAAGAAAAGAAGAAGGAAAGAAGGCCTCATTGGTGTAAGAAGGGCAAGGGGGGAAATGAAAGGAATTAAACCTGATGACTCTGCAGGTCCAGAGGTTTGTAATCAGTGGCACAAAGTCGAGCCAGGAGCCAGACTCTAATGGTCTGCCCCAGAGGTACCCAATGACAGGGGTATCAGGGACAATACTGTTTAACATCTTCATTAACAGCCTGTAATATGGGACCAAGCCAATCCTCAGTGAGGTTGTAGATGATGCAACACTGGGAGAAGTGACTTATACACCACTGCGTCATACTGCCATTCAGAAGGGTCTTGATGGGCTGAAGAAATGGGCAGAGGAACTCCATCAAGTTTAACAAAGGCAAACGCTGACTCCTGCACCTAGGGAGGAACAGCCTCAGGTACCAGTACAGGCTGGGCCCAACCAGCTGGAATACTGCAGAAAAGGCCCTGGTGATCCTGGTAGACACCAAGTTGTACACGAGCCATCATAGTACCCTTGCAAACAGCCTCCTCAGGTCCATTAGGAAATGCATTGCCAGAAGATCAAGGGAGGTGATCCTTCACCTCTACTCAGCACTGATGAGTCACACCTGGAGTCCTGTGTCCAGTTTTGGGCTCCCAGTACAAGAGAGACAGGGAAATACTGGAGCGATGTGCTGTGCTCCAGTGAAGGGTCTAAAAGATGATAATGGGACTGAAGCATCTGTCATATAAGAAAAGGCCGAGACAGCTAGGACTGTTCAGGAGAAGAGAAGGCTCCAGGGGGATCTTGCCAATGTGTGTAAATACCTGATGGAGTGCAGTAAAGAAGATAAAGTATTCTCAGTGGTGCCCACTGACAGAAGAAGAGGCAATAAGCACAAATTTAAAACATAAAATTCCATCTGAATACAAAAAACTTTTTTTTTTTTTACTGTGACATAGGTGAAACACTGGAACACTTTGCCCAGGGATGTGGTGGAGTCTCCACCCATGCAGATATTCAAAACCCCACCGGACACGTCCCTGAGCCACCTCTTTCACATGCCCCAGCTTTGTGCACGGTTTGGACTAGGGACATACAGAGGTCTCTTCCAACCTCAGCAGTTCTGCCATCCTGTAAAAATGACTATATGGAAAATCTGAATGATTGCAGTTCTTTCTTTAGGAGCAAGTGTTGTTTTGAAAGACTAAGATTGAAATTCCACAATTCCACAAACAGGTGATTAGTTTGACACTGAACTAAAAAACACAGCAACTCATTATGTGTGATAAGAGACATCTGAGAGATTTTAATTCAATACTATGGTCTAAAATATTTATGGGAACAGTGTAATTCAAAGTAGGATTTACAGTCAAACTGATGTACTGATGGACTGTGAGATTCTATTTCAATTTAAAGCAAAACACTGTCATGTATTATGCAGAAATGTTATTTTAAGGCCTTGTATTAAGAAAGGAATTGTGGGAGAACCAGACGGCTCAAAGGATTATCAACAAGGACAAGGAGTCTTGATTGTCCTGGATGATGCTAAACAAGCTTCCTTATAATTTCATATCTAGGTGTTAAAGCAGAAAATGACTTGGATCTCTGACTCTGTGTGGACACTGGTCAACACTTTAAAACCACTCTAGTGTAAAATGCATGAATCTCTGTTCTTATTCAACACATCTCAGCTATGTAAGCAGAACTGAATTTTCCTGCATCTAGTAGGAGATACCCATAATTTTATTTTTCTTTAACACTAGTGTTGACAATTCTTAATTTTGTGGCAGTGAAAAGCCAGTTCAAGAGGAAAAGACATTAGGGAGATTTGAGGAGCTGTGAGGAATCATCAGTTTTAAGGAGCAGTGGTGAGAGGCCAGGAGGAGTAGTGGAGTAAGACAGAGTGGAGTTAGAAATCATTTACATGGCTGCGAGTTTCTCTGCTGCTGTTGGTTCTACACAAAGTTCAAAGATCAAGAACAGACAAAATATCTAGGACATAAGTAGTTAAGTTTGGTCCTGTTCAGATCCCCTCTGGATTCCTCAGTCTCCCTCTCCTCTGTCTCCACAACACAGGATTTGCTTTTCCATCCAAGCGTCCGTCGGGGACGTATCAAGCCAGCTGAGCTACCAGTAGCTCCCACGAGTCTCAGCCTACTCCCCCTACAGCAGTGTCCTCCACCTTACCAGCCCTGAGATCAGTCAGGAGAAAGTGAGGGATCAGAAAGGCGTTAGGCAGCTTTCAAACTCCCTTCAGCTCCAGCAGATCCAGAGATGACTGAAGAGAGATGTTTTGCCTTTTTCTCCTTTTGGAGAAAAATCATATTAGAGTGAAATAGTTCCAAAAAGGACCTCTGGAGATCAGATGCAAGCAGCAGTATCATGGCCACCCCATGCAGACAGCTGCCACCAGAAACGACTCACTTTTGCCACAAGTAAACCCAGCTCTTTCACATGTTATTCTTATTGAATATATAGTATTTACGTTTTTTTCATGAAAGGGAAGTAGTATCAGGGCGTTTGATGGCAAATGTTCTTCCAGTACCTGAAGGTGATGAACAGTTAGAGAAAACTGACAGCTTTGCAAACAATCCACTGCTGCTTTTGCAGTATTAAAACAATTCAGGAAGACAATTCTTTATCTAACATCATAGTTTGTGAAAAGTGTACAGCATAGATGTGTGGAGTCCTGGCTGGATGAGAGGGGACATAGTTTGGTGCTGTTGAGCAACCCAGGCTTGGTAACGGGGATAGACCTTGAAAGCAGCGAACACGGAACACTGCTACAGAAGTAGACTGGCGAACACGGAACGCTGGAGCAGGGGGACTACCACGTTGTTGCTTCCTGCCTTAGCCGATTCTGGCCACGTCACTGCTTCCTGCCTTATCGTTGCTCCCACATCGAGATGCAGCTCTGCACCAATCACAGCGAGTTGTAGCTATTTTGACTATATATGGTTAAGATAACTAACCAATCAGAGACTGTAAATGCTTTGCTATATAAACCTTGTTTTGCTGACTAATAAAGGTTGAACGATCAATACTCATATTGGGGTGACATCGTTACAATGGATCCATAACCCACGCCAACATTTGGTAGCAGAGGATGGACAGTTTCCCTGCAGAAATCCCTGAGACTGTGGTGAGCAGTTAGAGGGGGGGCGTGGGAACAACAGCTGGGAGTGGTGCTGCCTGAGTGCAGAGTCACAGGGCAGACACGGACGGCCGCCTCCCAGGAGTTAATCGAGCCCCACTGGTGCTGCCTGGCGCAGCTAAAATTGAACATGGAGGCCGTGGTCGCAAGCATGGAGATAGAGGCTGCGGCAACGTTGCTCGTCGGTATGCTCTTTAAGAGAGGAATAGACGCAACGGCCAAGCAACTCGTGAAGTTGATTGGGCCGGGGAGGAGATGGGGTCCACACTGATATAGGAAGAGTCAGCAGTGGTTAAGCTCCTCCAACCCATCCTCTCCGTGAGAGCGTTACAATATGACTCAGTTACCCTGAAGTTTCTGTTGCTGCTGCATGGAGAAAGGACTTAAGCTGTTACTTCTGCTTTCGCTGCATTAACACCCGAGGGAGGGACCTGCTTGGCAACATCTCTGCTGTTTCAGGGTCCTAGCCTCCCTATGCCACCTGTGAAAGCAGGAGGGGGTCCAAGTCGGCAGCCCATGGAGGCAGGGAAACATGCGGTCCAGGAAAAGCAGTACGTGCAGAGAGACACACTGGCACAGGGGTTTCCACCCCCACCGCCGGAGTCACCACCACCGCCACCGTGCTGCAGAGAGGGATGCGCTGAGGCGCTACTGCCCGCAGATCGGCCGGGTGACGCCGCTGCCCCTTCTGATCGTCCCATGTCCCCGAATCCTATACCAATGTATCCTCCACTTCCTCTGCCTACGCCGCCGTCTCCAAGGACTCCAGTGACTCGTTGTACAGATGAGGTTACGGATACTTTGCTGCTGGAGCCACCAGTCCCTAACCCATATAACCCGTTTTCTCTTCCAGCCCCACCTTGCACCGTGCCATGGAATGGGGGGTTGGGAACCAGGGGAGGGTCGGGGGTACGGTGGAGAGGGATAGCTAAAGTGGGGTGTGAACTATAAGCGAGATAACCACAATACCAGCGAGTGTAAAAAATTGGAAAACAGATTAGCTGCTCGACATGGATGTGTGGCATAGAATCGTGGACTCTGTGCATGCAGGTCGGCAACAAAGAGGAGCGATAATTAGCTCCTGTTTTTCAAGCTGTTGTTAGAAGTAATGGAGTGCCCACGGAATCACCGTGTGTTTTCGATGTTTTAACTTGGCAGGTGTCAGGAGAGTTACCTTTTAAACATACTTCAAGGGGTGATGTGAATGCGAGTTGAGTATTAACAACTTGGCGTTTGGTTTATGAAGTGTTAAAAGATGTGTTAGAAGAAAAAAAACGTGGCCAGAGTCATTCAGAAAAGTCCTTTGGTTGCAAATGTACCACCTGAAAAAAGACGTGAGCAGGGGCTGGGTCCAACAGACTCTGAACAGGAATCGGGTCTGCCCCCCCCCTCCGGCTCCCTGGAAAATGGGACAGTCACTGAGAAAAGGAGCGAAGGCTCCATTAAAAATTTTTTTACAGTGAAGTTTGAAAGAACAAAGTCTTGCAGTTTAAAATCCCTGAGAAAATCATTACTTGGAAATCAGCGCATACAGCTTTAAATGCTCTAAAACTTACAGAGACTGTCTTAGAAGCAGCTGCTACTCCTCCACCATTATCTCAAAAGCAAGGACAGAGCAGCGTCTGTTGAAATTTAACCCCACATATGACGAAATTCCTACCAAACATGAGAAATGCGGGAAGTAAATCTGCCAGAACCTGATGATCTTTTGAATCCAGAGAAATGGGAAGTGGGGCGTAGAAATCTGGCATCCCAAAACAGGGTCTCTCTACAGCAATTGGCGTACCCAATCTGAGATCAAAACGAGGTGAATTCCAACATAAAACTACACAGTCCCTCAGACGCTGTACAGCCGCCGCGCCAGCAGTCACTGCATCGAACGGGTCAGCAAACCTTACACCTGGTGGGTCACATGGCCCCCCCCTGGGCAACCGGCGGCACGGTTCCCCCCACCCCCACCCCCCCCCGCCCCCTTCCCTTGATCCCAGTGCGCCGGCCCATCCCGGCCAGCCCAGAAGCGGCGTGGCGAGAACCATCTTTCTGACATTCAAGGACTTGGTTAGAAAAAATGTATACAATTCAATTACTGCAGTAGAATTCCTTGTGAACAAACAGCTGGACTTTATTATCTTTCCAGGGTTCAGATGGTCTATCTAGATGATGTTATTCACTCTGCTGAAAGGTGAAAATATTGACTTCACGGCTGAAGACTTGTCCCCTCTGTTTACTTTGTTAAAAGGGACTCAGATTTATTATTTTCCTGAAGATCAATGACAAAAGCAAAAACTGTTTTACAACAGATTTCAGATAAAATTGCAATTGCCTTTACCTTCAGAATTAATGTCGAATTGCCAACAAATTTGTATATAATTTATGAGGGTTTTGTTTTCCAGCCTTATCCTCTTTTCGATCAGTGGTGTGTTAACACGCAGGAGTTGCAGACTCTGGAATGGATCTTTTTGTCTCATACGCCCATGAAAACATTGACCACAAAGGTAGACATGATAGTGTCCTTAATAGCACAAGGTTGGAATCACTGTCAGCAAGTTGATACTGTTTGCCTGCTGCTAGCTGAAGGTGACTTTGTGGTATTAAACAGTGAATCCTTATCGCTGCAAGCCGCTCTAGCTGATTATTTAAATGACATATGTTATACCCTTCCACAACATAAGCTGTTACATTCCCTCTCTTAAATTTCATTGCAGCCAAAAAACCAATGTGTTCCTGTTCCTATTAAAGGAGCACGAACAGTGTTTCTGGACGGATCAAGGAAAAACACATAAAGCTGTAGTTGTGTGGAAACAAACAAATTCATCAGATTAGCAATCATCTATTTCAGTCATTGAAGGATCCACTCAAATTGTTAAGCTGTCAGCGGCCTTGCACGTCTTTGAATTGTTTTCGACTGAACCACTCAATGTTGTCACAGATTCTGCATATGTTGTGGGTATTGTTCAACGCATTGCAGATGCAATGATAAGAGAAGTCAATAACAAACAATTTTCTTTTCCTTGCTATTGAAATTAGCTACACTACTTAAAAATCGTGTACACGTATATTTTATAATGCATATACAGTCACATACTACTCTACCAGGACCAATAACTGAAGGAAAGGCTGTAACAGATAAATTGACAATGGCAATAGTATTGCCACAGAGTTTTAAGCAAGCCCGATTATCTCATGACTTCTTTCATCAAAATACCTCTTCCTTGCATAAACAATTTGCTTTGCCCCAGGGGCAAGCCACAGAAAATGTTCATGCATGCCCTGATTGTCAATGTATTACACCCGTACCATCAGGTGCAGGAGTGAACCCTCGTGGTTTACGAGCTGATGAATTGTGGCAAAGTGATTACACATATATCAACATTTGGTCGACTGCGTTGTG